>NW_026902371.1:0-700929 GCF_027409185.1 Cynocephalus volans | reverse complement strand
TCACAGAGATTTTGAAGCTGAAATTTCCAAAACCGTTTCCAACGAAGGCGCCAATGGGCTTCCCCATAGTACTTGCCAACCTGAATTCCTACAGGCTAGATGTGAGAGGCACATTCTGCTGCTTCCTCCCTTAGAGTTAAACTAGCTTCTGAAAGCTCAACCTCCGGGGAGTTTGTTTGGCAGAGATATAGAACACACTTTTCCAAGCCTGTTGGAAGGCATTTGCAGTTTCATTTCGCGTCTAATTTCCCAAACCAAACTGCTTGCAGCTCTAACTCCCTTCTAACTACCACTTCTTCGGTTCAGTGAGATATGCTGGATTCTAAACGGAGAAGCTTCTCTGACGCTTTTTCACAGAGATTTTGAAACTGAAATCTCCCATGCCGTTTCCACCATAGGCAGCAATGGGCTTCCCCATAGAACTTGCCAACCTGAATTCCTACAGGCTAGATGTGAGAGGCACATTCTGCTGCTTCCTCCCTAAGAGTTTAGCTTGCTTCTGAAAGCTCAACCTCCGGGGAGTCTGTTTGGCAGAGATATAGAACACACTTTTCCAAGCCTGTTGGAAGGCCTTTGCAGTGTCATTTCGCATCTAATTTCCCAAACCAAACTGCTTGCAGCTCTAACTCCCTTCTAACTACCACTTCTTCGGTTCAGTGAGATATGCTGGATTCTAAACGGAGAAGCTTCTCTGACGCTTTTTCACAGAGATTTTGAAACTGAAATCTCCCATGCCGTTTCCACCATAGGCAGCAATGGGCTTCCCCATAGAACTTGCCAACCTGAATTCCTACAGGCTAGATGTGAGAGGCACATTCTGCTGCTTCCTCCCTAAGAGTTAAGCTGGCTTCTGAAAGCTCAACCTCCGGTTAGTCTGTTTGGCAGAGATATAGAACACACTTTTCCAAGCCTGTTAGAAGGCATTTGCACTTTCATTTCGCGTCTAATTTCCCAAACCAAACTGCTTGCAGCTCTAACTCCCTTCTAACTACCACTTCTTCGGTTCAGTGAGATATGCTGGATTCTAAACGGAGAAGCTTCTCTGACGCTTTTTCACAGAGATTTTGAAACTGAAATCTCCCATGCCGTTTCCACCATAGGCAGCAATGGGCTTCCCCATAGAAATTGCCAACCTGAATTCCTACAGGCTAGATGTGAGAGGGACATTCTGCTGCTTCCTCCCTTAGAGTTAAACTAGCTTCTGAAAGCTCAACCTCCGGGGAGTTTGTTTGGCAGAGATATAGAACACACTTTTCCAAACCTGTTGGAAGGCATTTGCAGTTTCATTTCGCGTCTAATTTCCCAAACCAAACTGCTTGCAGCTCTAACTCCCTTCTAACTACCACTTCTTCGGTTCAGTGAGATATGCTGGATTCTAAACGGAGAAGCTTCTCTGACGCTCTTTCACAGAGATTTTGAAACTGAAATTTCCAAACCCGTTTCCAACGAAGGCGCCTAAGGGCTTCCCCATAGAACTTGCCAACCTGAATTCCTACAGGCTAGATGTGAGAGGCACATTCTGCTGCTTCCTCCCTAAGAGTTAAGCTTGCTTCTGAAAGCTCAACCTCCGGGGAGTCTGTTTGGCAGAGATATAGAACACACTTTTCCAAGCCTGTTGGAAGGCCTTTGCAGTGTCATTTCGCATCTAATTTCCCAAACCAAACTGCTTTCAGCTCTAACTCCCTTCTAACTACCAATTCTTCGGTTCAGTGAGATATGCTGGATTCTAAACGGAGAAGCTTCTCTGACGCTTTTTCACAGAGATTTTGAAACTGAAATCTCCCATGCCGTTTCCACCATAGGCAGCAATGGGCTTCCCCATAGAACTTGCCAACGTGAATTCCTACAGGCTAGATGTGAGAGGCACATTCTGCTGCTTCCTCCCTTAGAGTTAAACTTGCTTCTGAAAGCTCAACCTCCGGGGAGTCTGTTTGGCAGAGATATAGAACACATTTTTCCAAGCCTGTTGGAAGGCATTTGCACTTTCATTTCGCGTCTAATTTCCCAAACCAAATTGCTTGCAGCTCTAACTCCCTTCTAACTACCACTTCTTCGGTTCAGTGAGATATGCTGGATTCTAAACGGAGAAGCTTCTCTGACGCTTTTTCACAGAGATTTTGAAACTGAAATCCCCCATGCCGTTTCCACCATAGGCAGCAATGGGCTTCCCCATAGAAATTGCCAACCTGAATTCCTACAGGCTAGATGTGAGAGGGACATTCTGCTGCTTCCTCCCTTAGAGTTAAACTAGCTTCTGAAAGCTCAACCTCCGGGGAGTTTGTTTGGCAGAGATATAGAACACACTTTTCCAAACCTGTTGGAAGGCATTTGCAGTTTCATTTCGCGTCTAATTTCCCAAACCAAACTGCTTGCAGCTCTAACTCCCTTCTAACTACCACTTCTTCGGTTCAGTGAGATATGCTGGATTCTAAACGGAGAAGCTTCTCTGACGCTCTTTCACAGAGATTTTGATACTGAAATTTCCAAACCCGTTTCCAACGAAGGCGCCTAAGGGCTTCCCCATAGAACTTGCCAACCTGAATTCCTACAGGCTAGATGTGAGAGGCACATTCTGCTGCTTCCTCCCTTAGAGTTAAACTAGCTTCTGAAAGCTCCCCCTCCGGGGAGTCTGTTTGGCAGAGATATAGAACACAATTTTCCAAGCCTGTTGGAAGGCATTTGCAGTGTCATTTCGCGTCTAATTTCCCAAACCAAACTGCTTGCAGCTCTAACTCCCTTCTAACTACCACTTCTTCGGTTCAGTGAGATATGCTGGATTCTAAACGGAGAAGCTTCTCTGACGCTTTTTCACAGAGATTTTGAAACTGAAATCTCCCATGCCGTTTCCACCATAGGTAGCAATGGGCTTCCACATAGAACTTGCCAACCTGAATTCCTACAGGCTAGATGTGAGAGGGACATTCTGCTGCTTCCTCCCTTAGAGTTAAACTTGCTTCTGAAAGCTCAACCTCCGGGGAGTTTGTTTGGCAGAGATATTGAACACACTTTTCCAAGCCTGTTGGAAGGCATTTGCAGTTTCATTTCGCGTCTAATTTCCCAAACCAAACTGCTTGCAGCTCTAACTCCCTTCTAACTACCACTTCTTCGGTTCAGTGAGATATGCTGGATTCTAAACGGAGAAGCTTCTCTGACGCTTTTTCACAGAGATTTTGAAACTGAAATTTCCAAACCCGTTTCCAACGAAGGCGCCAATGGGCTTCCCCATAGAACTTGCCAACCTGAATTCCTACAGGCTAGATGTGAGAGGCACATTCTGCTGCTTCCTCCCTTAGAGTTAAACTTGCTTCTGAAAGCTCAACCTCCGGGGAGTGTGTTTGGCAGAGATATAGAACACACTTTTCCAAGCCTGTTGGAAGGCCTTTGCAGTGTCATTTCGCATCTAATTTCCCAAACCAAACTGCTTGCAGGTCTAACTCCCTTCTATCTACCACTTCTTCGGTTCAGTGAGATATGCTGGATTCTAAACGGAGAAGCTTCTCTGATGCTTTTTCACAGAGATTTTGAAACTGAAATCTCCCATGCCGTTTCCACCATAGGCAGCAATGGGCTTCCACATACGACTTGCCAACCTGAATTCCTACAGGCTAGATGTGAGAGGCACATTCTGCTGCTTCCTCCCTTAGAGTTAAACTAGCTTCTGAAAGCTCAACCTCCGGGGAGTCTGTTTGGCAGAGATATAGAACACACTTTTCCAAGCCTGTTAGAAGGCATTTGCACTTTCATTTCACGTCTAATTTCCCAAACCAAACTGCTTGCAGCTCTAACTCCCTTCTAACTACCACTTCTTCGGTTCTGTGAGATATGCTGGATTCTATACGGAGAAGCTTCTCTGACGCTTTTTCACAGAGATTTTGAAACTGAAATCTCCCATGCCGTTTCCACCATAGGCAGCAATCGGCTTCCCCATAGAACTTGCCAACCTGAATTCCTACAGGCTAGATGTGAGAGGGACATTCTGCTGCTTCCTCCCTTAGAGTTAAACTAGCTTCTGAAAGCTCAACCTCCGGGGAGTCTGTTTGGCAGAGATATAGAACACACTTTTCCAAGCCTGTTGGAAGGCCTTTGCAGTGTCATTTCGCATCTAATTTCCCAAACCAAACTGCTTGCAGCTCTAACTCCCTTCTAACTACCACTTCTTCGGTTCAGTGAGATATGCTGGATTCTAAACGGAGAAGCTTCTCTGACGCTTTTTCACAGAGATTTTGAAGCTGAAATTTCCAAAACCGTTTCCAACGAAGGCGCCAATGGGCTTCCCCATAGTACTTGCCAACCTGAATTCCTACAGGCTAGATGTGAGAGGCACATTCTGCTGCTTCCTCCCTTAGAGTTAAACTAGCTTCTGAAAGCTCAACCTCCGGGGAGTTTGTTTGGCAGAGATATAGAACACACTTTTCCAAGCCTGTTGGAAGGCATTTGCAGTTTCATTTCGCGTCTAATTTCCCAAACCAAACTGCTTGCAGCTCTAACTCCCTTCTAACTACCACTTCTTCGGTTCAGTGAGATATGCTGGATTCTAAACGGAGAAGCTTCTCTGACGCTTTTTCACAGAGATTTTGAAACTGAAATCTCCCATGCCGTTTCCACCATAGGCAGCAATGGGCTTCCCCATAGAACTTGCCAACCTGAATTCCTACAGGCTAGATGTGAGAGGCACATTCTGCTGCTTCCTCCCTAAGAGTTAAGCTTGCTTCTGAAAGCTCAACCTCCGGGGAGTCTGTTTGGCAGAGATATAGAACACACTTTTCCAAGCCTGTTGGAAGGCCTTTGCAGTGTCATTTCGCATCTAATTTCCCAAACCAAACTGCTTGCAGCTCTAACTCCCTTCTAACTACCACTTCTTCGTTTCAGTGAGATATGCTGGATTCTAAACGGAGAAGCTTCTCTGACGCTTTTTCACAGAGATTTTGAAACTGAAATCTCCCATGCCGTTTCCACCATAGGCAGCAATGGGCTTCCCCATAGAAATTGCCAACCTGAATTCCTACAGGCTAGATGTGAGAGGGACATTCTGCTGCTTCCTCCCTTAGAGTTAAACTAGCTTCTGAAAGCTCAACCTCCGGGGAGTTTGTTTGGCAGAGATATAGAACACACTTTTCCAAACCTGTTGGAAGGCATTTGCAGTTTCATTTCGCGTCTAATTTCCCAAACCAAACTGCTTGCAGCTCTAACTCCCTTCTAACTACCACTTCTTCGGTTCAGTGAGATATGCTGGATTCTAAACGGAGAAGCTTCTCTGACGCTCTTTCACAGAGATTTTGAAACTGAAATTTCCAAACCCGTTTCCAACGAAGGCGCCTAAGGGCTTCCCCATAGAACTTGCCAACCTGAATTCCTACAGGCTAGATGTGAGAGGCACATTCTGCTGCTTCCTCCCTTAGAGTTAAACTAGCTTCTGAAAGCTCCCCCTCCGGGGAGTCTGTTTGGCAGAGATATAGAACACACTTTTCCAAGCCTGTTGGAAGGCCTTTCCAGTGTCATTTTGCATCTAATTTCCCAAACCAAACTGCTTGCAGGTCTAACTCCCTTCTAACTACCACTTCTTCGGTTCAGGGAGATATGCTGGATTCTAAACGGAGAAGCTTCTCTGATGCTTTTTCACAGAGATTTTGAAACTGAAATCTCCCATGCCATTTCCACCATAGGCAGCAATGGGCTTCCACATACAACTTGCCAACCTGAATTCCTACAGGCTAGATGTGAGAGGCACATTCTGCTGCTTCCTCCCTTAGAGTTAAACTAGCTTCTGAAAGCTCAACCTCCGGGGAGTTTGTTTGGCCGAGATATAGAACACACTATTCCAAGCCTGTTGGAAGGCTTTTGCAGTTTCATTTCGCGTCTAATTTCCAAAACGAAACTGCTTGCAGCTCTAACTCCCTTCTAACTACCACTTCTTCGGTTCAGTGAGATATGCTGGATTCTAAACGGAGAAGCTTCTCTGACGCTTTTTCACAGAGATTTTGAAACTGAAATCTCCCATGCCGTTTCCACCATAGGCAGCAATGGGCTTCCCCATAGAACTTGCCAACCTGAATTCCTACAGGCTAGATGAGAGAGGCACATTCTGCTGCTTCCTCCCTAAGAGTTAAGCTTGCTTCTGAAAGCTCAACCTCCGGGGAGTCTGTTTGGCAGAGATATAGAACACACTTTTCCAAGCCTGTTAGAAGGCATTTGCACTTTCATTTCACGTCTAATTTCCCAAACCAAACTGCTTGCAGCTCTAACTCCCTTCTAACTACCACTTCTTCGGTTCTGTGAGATATGCTGGATTCTAAACGGAGAAGCTTCTCTGACGCTTTTTCACAGAGATTTTGAAACTGAAATCTCCCATGCCGTTTCCACCATAGGCAGCAATGGGCTTCCCCATAGAACTTGCCAACCTGAATTCCTACAGTCTAGATGTGAGAGGGACATTCTGCTGCTTCCTCCCTTAGAGTTAAACTAGCTTCTGAAAGCTCAACATCCGGGGAGTCTGTTTGGCAGAGATATAGAACACACTTTTCCAAGCCTGTTGGAAGGCCTTTGCAGTGTCATTTCGCATCTAATTTCCCAAACCAAACTGCTTGCAGCTCTAACTCCCTTCTAACTACCACTTCTTCGGTTCAGTGAGATATGCTGAATTCTAAACGGAGAAGCTTCTCTGACGCTTTTTCACAGAGATTTTGAAGCTGAAATTTCCAAAACCGTTTCCAACGAAGGCGCCAATGGGCTTCCCCATAGTACTTGCCAACCTGAATTCCTACAGGCTAGATGTGAGAGGCACATTCTGCTGCTTCCTCCCTTAGAGTTAAACTAGCTTCTGAAAGCTCAACCTCCGGGGAGTTTGTTTGGCAGAGATATAGAACACACTTTTCCAAGCCTGTTGGAAGGCATTTGCAGTTTCATTTCGCGTCTAATTTCCCAAACCAAACTGCTTGCAGCTCTAACTCCCTTCTAACTACCACTTCTTCGGTTCAGTGAGATATGCTGGATTCTAAACGGAGAAGCTTCTCTGACGCTTTTTCACAGAGATTTTGAAACTGAAATCTCCCATGCCGTTTCCACCATAGGCAGCAATGGGCTTCCCCATAGAACTTGCCAACCTGAATTCCTACAGGCTAGATGTGAGAGGCACATTCTGCTGCTTCCTCCCTAAGAGTTTAGCTTGCTTCTGAAAGCTCAACCTCCGGGGAGTCTGTTTGGCAGAGATATAGAACACACTTTTCCAAGCCTGTTGGAAGGCCTTTGCAGTGTCATTTCGCATCTAATTTCCCAAACCAAACTGCTTGCAGCTCTAACTCCCTTCTAACTACCACTTCTTCGGTTCAGTGAGATATGCTGGATTCTAAACGGAGAAGCTTCTCTGACGCTTTTTCACAGAGATTTTGAAACTGAAATCTCCCATGCCGTTTCCACCATAGGCAGCAATGGGCTTCCCCATAGAACTTGCCAACCTGAATTCCTACAGGCTAGATGTGAGAGGGACATTCTGCTGCTTCCTCCCTTAGAGTTAAACTAGCTTCTGAAAGCTCAACCTCCGGGGAGTTTGTTTGGCAGAGATATAGAACACACTTTTCCAAGCCTGTTGGAAGGCATTTGCAGTTTCATTTCGCGTCTAATTTCCCAAACCAAACTGCTTGCAGCTCTAACTCCCTTCTAACTACCACTTCTTCGGTTCAGTGAGATATGCTGGATTCTAAACGGAGAAGCTTCTCTGACGCTCTTTCACAGAGATTTTGAAACTGAAATTTCCAAACCCGTTTCCAACGAAGGCGCCAAAGGGCTTCCCCATAGAACTTGCCAACCTGAATTCCTACAGGCTAGATGTGAGAGGCACATTCTGCTGCTTCCTCCCTAAGAGTTAAACTTGCTTCTGAATGCTCAACCTCCGGGGAGTGTGTTTGGCAGAGATATACAACACACTTTTCCAAGCCTGTTGGAAGGCCTTTGCAGTGTCATTTCGCATCTAATTTCCCAAACCAAACTGCTTGCAGGTCTAACTCCCTTCTAACTACCACTTCTTCGGTTCAGTGAGATATGCTGGATTCTAAACGGAGAAGCTTCTCTGATGCTTTTTCACAGAGATTTTGAAACTGAAATCTCCCATGCCATTTCCACCATAGGCAGCAATGGGCTTCCACATACAACTTGCCAACCTGAATTCCTACAGGCTAGATGTGAGAGGCACATTCTGCTGCTTCCTCCCTTGGAGTTAAACTAGCTTCTGAAAGCTCAAATCCGGGGAGTCTGTTTGGCAGAGATATAGAACACACTTTTCCAAGCCTGTTGGAAGGCATTTGCAGTTTCATTTCGCGTCTAATTTCCAAAACGAAACTGCTTGCAGCTCTAACTCCCTTCTAACTACCACTTCTTCGGTTCAGTGAGATATGCTGGATTCTAAACGGAGAAGCTTCTCTGACGCTTTTTCACAGAGATTTTGAAACTGAAATCTCCCATGCCGTTTCCACCATAGGCAGCAATGGGCTTCCCCATAGAACTTGCCAACCTGAATTCCTACAGGCTAGATGTGAGAGGCACATTCTGCTGCTTCCTCCCTAAGAGTTAAGCTTGCTTCTGAAAGCTCAACCTCCGGGGAGTCTGTTTGGCAGAGATATAGAACACAGTTTTCCAAGCCTGTTAGAAGGCATTTGCACTTTCATTTCGCGTCTAATTTCCCAAACCAAACTGCTTGCAGCTCTAACTCCCTTCTAACTACCACTTCTTCGGTTCTGTGAGATATGCTGGATTCTAAACGGAGAAGCTTCTCTGACGCTTTTTCACAGAGATTTTGAAACTGAAATCTCCCATGCCGTTTCCACCATAGGCAGCAATGGGCTTCCCCATAGAACTTGCCAACCTGAATTCCTACAGGCTGGATGTGAGAGGGACATTCTGCTGCTTCCTCCCTTAGAGTTAAACTAGCTTCTGAAAGCTCAACCTCCGGGGAGTTTGTTTGGCAGAGATATAGAACACACTTTTCCAACCCTGTTGGAAGGCATTTGCAGTTTCATTTCGCGTCTAATTTCCCAAACCAAACTGCTTGCAGCTCTAACTCCCTTCTAACTACCACTTCTTCGGTTCAGTGAGATATGCTGGATTCTAAACGGAGAAGCTTCTCTGACGCTCTTTCACAGAGATTTTGAAACTGAAATTTCCAAACCCGTTTCCAAGGAAGGCGCCAAAGGGCTTCCCCATAGAACTTGCCAACCTGAATTCCTACAGGCTAGATGTGAGAGGCACATTCTGCTGCTTCCTCCCTTAGAGTTAAACTAGCTTCTGAAAGTTCAGCCTCCGGGGAGTCTGTTTGGCAGAGATATAGAACACAATTTTCCAAGCCTGTTGGAAGGCATTTGCAGTTTCATTTCGCGTCTAATTTCCCAAACCAAACTGCTTGCAGCTCTAACTCCCTTCTAACTACCACTTCTTCGGTTCAGTGAGATATGCTGGATTCTAAACGGAGAAGCTTCTCTGACGCTTTTTCACAGAGATTTTGAAACTGAAATCTCCCATGCCGTTTCCACCATAGGCAGCAATGGGCTTCCCCATAGAACTTGCCAACCTGAATTCCTACAGGCTAGATGTGAGAGGGACATTCTGCTGCTTCCTCCCTTAGAGTTAAACTAGCTTCTGAAAGCTCAACCTCCGGGGAGTTTGTTTGGCAGAGATATAGAACACACTTTTCCAAGCCTGTTGGAAGGCATTTGCAGTTTCATTTCGCGTCTAATTTCCCAAACCAAACTGCTTGCAGCTCTAACTCCCTTCTAACTACCACTTCTTCGGTTCAGTGAGATATGCTGGATTCTAAACGGATAAGCTTCTCTGACGCTTTTTCACAGAGATTTTGAAACTGAAATTTCCAAACCCGTTTCCAACGAAGGCGCCAATGGGCTTCTCCATAGAACTTGCCATCCTGAATTCCTACAGGCTAGATGTGAGAGGCACATTCTGCTGCTTCCTCCCTTAGAGTTAAACTTGCTTCTGAAAGCTCAACCTCCGGGGAGTCTGTTTGGCAGAGATATAGAACACACTTTTCCAAGCCTGTTGGAAGGCATTTGCAGTGTCATTTCGCGTCTAATTTCCCAAACCAAACTGCTTGCAGCTCTAACTGCCTTCTAACTACCACTTCCTCGGTTCAGTGAGATATGCTGGATTCTAAACGGAGAAGCTTCTCTGACGCTTTTTCACAGAGATTTTGAAACTGAAATCTCCCATGCCGTTTCCACCATAGGCAGCAATGGGCTTCCCCATAGAACTTGCCAACCTGAATTCCTACAGGCTAGATGTGAGAGGCACATTCTGCTGCTTCCTCCCTAAGAGTTAAGCTTGCTTCTGAAAGCTCAACCTCCGGGGAGTCTGTTTGGCAGAGATATAGAACACAATTTTCCAAGCCTGTTGGAAGGCCTTTGCAGTTTCATTTCGCATCTAATTTCCCAAACCAAACTGCTTGGAGCTCTAACTCCCTTCTAACTACCACTTCTTCGGTTCAGTGAGATATGCTGGATTCTAAACGGCGAAGCTTCTCTGACGCTTTTTCACAGAGATTTTGAAGCTGAAATTTCCAAACCCGTTTCCAACGAAGGCGCCAATGGGCTTCCCCATAGAACTTGCCAACCTGAATTCCTACAGGCTAGATGTGAGAGGCACATTCTGCTGCTTCCTGCCTAAGAGTTAAGCTTGCTTCTGAAAGCTCAACCTCCGGGGAGTCTGTTTGGCAGAGATATAGAACACACTTTTCCAAGCCTGTTAGAAGGCATTTGCACTTTCATTTCGCGTCTAATTTCCCATACCAAACTGCTTGCAGCTCTAACTGCCTTCTAACTACCACTTCTTCGGTTCTGTGAGATATGCTGGATTCTAAACGGAGAAGCTTCTCTGACGCTTTTTCACAGAGATTTTGAAACTGAAATCTCCCATGCCGTTTCCACCATAGGCAGCAATGGGCTTCCCCATAGAAGTGCCAACCTGAATTCCTACAGGCTGGATGTGAGAGGGACATTCTGCTGCTTCCTCCCTTAGAGTTAAACTAGCTTCTGAAAGCTCAACCTCCGGGGAGTTTGTTTGGCAGAGATATAGAACACACTTTTCCAAGCCTGTTGGAAGGCATTTGCAGTGTCATTTCGCGTCTAATTTCCCAAACCAAACTGCTTGCAGCTCTAACTCCCTTCTAACTACCACTTCTTCGGTTCAGTGACATATGCTGGATTCTAAACGGAGAAGCTTCTCTGACGCTTTTTCACAGAGATTTTGAAACTGAAATCTCCCATGCCGTTTCCACCATAGGCAGCAATGGGCTTCCCCATAGAACTTGCCAACCTGAATTCCTACAGGCTAGATGTGAGAGGGACATTCTGCTGCTTCCTCCCTTAGAGTTAAACTAGCTTCTGAAAGCTCAACCTCCGGGGAGTTTGTTTGGCAGAGATGTAGAACACACTTTTCCAAGCCTGTTGGAAGGCATTTGCAGTTTCATTTCGCGTCTAATTTCCCAAACCAAACTGCTTGCAGCTCTAACTCCCTTCTAACTACCACTTCTTCGGTTCAGTGAGATATGCTGGATTCTAAACGGAGAAGCTTCTCTGACGCTTTTTCACAGAGATTTTGAAACTGAAATTTCCAAACCCGTTTCCAACGAAGGCGCCAATGGGCTTCTCCATAGAACTTGCCATCCTGAATTCCTACAGGCTAGATGTGAGAGGCACATTCTGCTGCTTCCTCCCTTAGAGTTAAACTTGCTTCTGAAAGCTCAACTTCCGGGGAGTCTGTTTGGCAGAGATATAGAACACACTTTTCCAAGCCTGTTGGAAGGCATTTGCAGTGTCATTTCGCGTCTAATTTCCCAAACCAAACTGCTTGCAGCTCTAACTGCCTTCTAACTACCACTTCCTCGGTTCAGTGAGATATGCTGGATTCTAAACGGAGAAGCTTCTCTGACGCTTTTTCACAGAGATTTTGAAACTGAAATCTCCCATGCCGTTTCCACCATAGGCAGCAATGGGCTTCCCCATAGAACTTGCCAACCTGAATTCCTACAGGCTAGATGTGAGAGGCACATTCTGCTGCTTCCTGCCTAAGAGTTAAGCTTGCTTCTGAAAGCTCAACCTCCGGGGAGTCTGTTTGGCAGAGATATAGAACACACTTTTCCAAGCCTGTTGGAAGGCCTTTGCAGTTTCATTTCGCATCTAATTTCCCAAACCAAACTGCTTGGAGCTCTAACTCCCTTCTAACTACCACTTCTTCGGTTCAGTGAGATATGCTGGATTCTAAACGGAGAAGCTTCTCTGACGCTTTTTCACAGAGATTTTGAAGCTGAAATTTCCAAACCCGTTTCCAACGAAGGCGCCAATGGGCTTCCCCATAGAACTTGCCAACCTGAATTCCTACAGGCTAGATGTGAGAGGCACATTCTGCTGCTTCCTCCCTAAGAGTTAAGCTGGCTTCTGAAAGCTCAACCTCCGGTTAGTCTGTTTGGCAGAGATATAGAACACACTTTTCCAAGCCTGTTAGAAGGCATTTGCACTTTCATTTCGCGTCTAATTTCCCAAACCAAACTGCTTGCAGCTCTAACTCCCTTCTCACTACCACTTCTTCGGTTCAGTGAGATATGCTGGATTCTAAACGGAGAACCTTCTCTGATGCTTTTTCACAGAGATTTTGAAACTGAAATTTCCAAACCCGTTTCCAAGGAAGGCGCCAATGGGCTTCTCCATAGAACTTGCCAACATGAATTCCTACAGGCTAGATGTGAGAGGCACATTCTGCTGCTTCCTCCCTTAGAGTAAAACTAGCTTCTGAAAGCTCAACCTCCGGGGAGTCTGTTTGGCAGAGATATAGAACACACTTTTCCAAGCCTGTTGGAAGGCCTTTGCAGTGTCATTTCGCATCTAATTTCCCAAACCAAACTGCTTGCAGCTCTAACTCCCTTCTAACTACCACTTCTTCGGTTCAGTGAGATATGCTGGATTCTAAACGGAGAAGCTTCTATGATGCTTTTTCACAGAGATTTTGAAACTGAAATCTCCCATGCCGTTTCCACCATAGGCAGCAATGGGCTTCCCCATAGAACTTGCCAACCTGAATTCCTACAGGCTAGATGTGAGAGGCACATTCTGCTGCATCCTCCCTAAGAGTTAAGCTTGCTTCTGAAAGCTCAACCTCCGGGGAGTCTGTTTGGCAGAGATATAGAACACACTTTTCCAAGCCTGTTGGAAGGCCTTTGCAGTGTCATTTCGCGTCTAATTTCCCAAACCAAACTGCTTGCAGCTCTAACTGCCTTCTAACTACCACTTCTTCGGTTCAGTGAGATATGCTGGATTCTAAACGGAGAAGCTTCTCTGACGCTTTTTCACAGAGATTTTGAAACTGAAATCTCCCATGCCGTTTCCACCGTAGGCAGCAATGGGCTTCCCCATAGAACTTGCCCACCTGAATTCCTACAGGCTAGATGTGAGAGGCACATTCTGCTGCTTCCTCCCTTAGAGTTAAACTTGCTTCTGAAAGCTCAACCTCCGGGGAGTCTGTTTGGCAGAGATATAGAACACATTTTTCCAAGCCTGTTTGAAGGCATTTGCAGTTTCATTTCGCGTCTAATTTCCCAAACCAAACTGCTTGCAGCTCTAACTCCCTTCTAACTACCACTTCTTCGGTTCTGTGAGATATGCTGGATTCTAAACGGAGAAGCTTCTCTGACGCTTTTTCACAGAGATTTTGAAACTGAAATCTCCCATGCCGTTTCCACCATAGGCAGCAATGGGCTTCCCCATAGAACTTGCAAACCTGAATTCCTACAGGCTAGATGTGAGAGGCACATTCTGCTGCTTCCTCCCTTAGAGTTAAACTAGCTTCTGAAAGCTCAACCTCCGGGGAGTTTGTTTGGCAGAGATATAGAACACACATTTCCAAGCCTGTTGGAAGGCATTTGCAGTTTCATTTCGCGTCTAATTTCCCAAACCAAACTGCTTGCAGCTCTAACTCCCTTCTAACTACCACTTCTTCGGTTCAGTGAGATATGCTGGATTCTAAACGGAGAAGCTTCTCTGACGCTTTTTCACAGAGATTTTGAAACTGAAATCTCCCATGCCGTTTCCACCATAGGCAGCAATGGGCTTCCCCATAGAACTTGCCAACCTGAATTCCTACAGGCTAGATGTGAGAGGCACATTCTGCTGCTTCCTCCCTAAGTGTTAAGCTTGCTTCTGAAAGCTCAACCTCCGGGGAGTCTGTTTGGCAGAGATATAGAACACACTTTTCCAAGCCTGTTGGAAGGCCTTTGCAGTGTCATTTCGCATCTAATTTCCCAAACCAAACTGCTTGCAGCTCTAACTGCCTTCTAACTACCACTTCTTCGGTTCAGTGAGATATGCTGGATGCTAAACGGAGAAGCTTCTCTGACGCTTTTTCACAGAGATTTTGAAACTGAAATCTCCCATGCCGTTTCCACCATAGGCAGCAATGGGCTTCCCCATAGAACTTGCCAACCTGAATTCCTACAGGCTAGATGTGAGAGGCACATTCTGCTGCTTCCTCCCTAAGAGTTAAGCTTGCTTCTGAAAGCTCAACCTCCGGGGAGTCTGTTTGGCAGAGATATAGAACACACTTTTCCAAGCCTGTTGGAAGGCCTTTGCAGTGTCATTTCGCATCTAATTTCCCAAACCAAACTGCTTGCAGCTCTAACTCCCTTCTAACTACCACTTCTTCGGTTCAGTGAGATATGCTGGATTCTAAACGGAGAAGCTTCTCTGACGCTTTTTCACAGAGATTTTGAAACTGAAATCTCCCATGCCGTTTCCACCATAGGCAGCAATGTGCTTCCCCATAGAACTTGCCAACCTGAATTCCTACAGGCTAGATGTGAGAGGCACATTCTGCTGCTTCCACCCTTAGAGTTAAACTAGCTTCTGAAAGCTCAACCTCCGGGGAGTTTGTTTGGCAGAGATATAGAACACACTTTTCCAAGCCTGTTGGAAGGCATTTGCAGTTTCATTTCGCGTCTAATTTCCCAAACCAAACTGCTTGCAGCTCTAACTCCCTTCTAACTACCACTTCTTCGGTTCAGTGAGATATGCTGGATTCTAAACGGAGAAGCTTCTCTGACGCTTTTTCACAGAGATTTTGAAACTGAAATCTCCCATGCCGTTTCCACCATAGGCAGCAATGGGCTTCCCCATAGAACTTGCCAACCTGAATTCCTACAGGCTAGATGTGAGAGGCACATTCTGCTGCTTCCTCCCTAAGAGTTAAGCTTGCTTCTGAAAGCTCAACCTCCGGGGAGTCTGTTTGGCAGAGATATAGAACACACTTTTCCAAGCCTGTTGGAAGGCTTTTGCAGTGTCATTTCGCATCTAATTTCCCAAACCAAACTGCTTGCAGCTCTAACTCCCTTCTAACTACCACTTCTTCGGTTCAGTGAGATATGCTGGATTCTAAACGGAGAAGCTTCTCTGATGCTTTTTCACAGAGATTTTGAAACTGAGATCTCCCATGCCGTTTCCACCATAGGCAGCAATGGGCTTCCACATAGAACTTGCCAACCTGAATTCCTACAGGCTAGATGTGAGAGGCACATTCTGCTGCTTCCTCCCTTAGAGTTAAACTAGCTTCTGAAAGCTCAACCTCCGGGGAGTTTGTTTGGCAGAGATATAGAACACACTTTTCCAAGCCTGTTGGAAGGCATTTGCAGTTTCATTTCGCGTCTAATTTCCAAAACCAAACTGCTTGCAGCTCTAACTCCCTTCTAACTACCACTTCTTCGGTTCAGTGAGATATGCTGGATTCTAAACGGAGAAGCTTCTCTGACGCTTTATCACAGAGATTTTGAAACTGAAATCTCCCATGCCGTTTCGACCATAGGCAGCAATGGGCTTCCCCATAGAACTTGCCAACCTGAATTCCTACAGGCTAGATGTGAGAGGCACATTCTGCTGCTTCCTCCCTAAGAGTTAAGCTTGCTTCTGAAAGCTCAACCTCCGGGGAGTCTGTTTGGCAGAGATATAGAACACACTTTTCCAAGCCTGTTGGAAGGCCTTTGCAGTGTCATTTCGCATATAATTTCCCAAACCAAACTGCTTGCAGCTCTAACTCCCTTCTAACTACCACTTCTTCGGTTCAGTGAGATATGCTGGATTCTAAACGGAGAAGCTTCTCTGACGCTTTTTCACAAAGATTTTGAAACTGAAATTTCCAAACCCGTTTCCAACGAAGGCGCCAATAGGCTTCTCCATAGAACTTGCCAACCTGAATTCCTACAGGCTAGATGTGAGAGGCACATTCTGCTGCTTCCTCCCTTAGAGTTAAACTAGCTTCTGAAAGCTCAACCTCCGGGGAGTTTGTTTGGCAGAGATATAGAACACACTTTTCCAAGCCTGTTGGAAGGCATTTGCAGTGTCATTTCGCATCTAATTGCCCAAAGCAAACTGCTTGCAGCTCTAACTCCCTTCTAACTACCACTTCTTCGGTTCAGTGAGATATGCTGGATTCTAAACGGAGAAGCTTCTCTGACGCTTTTTCACAGAGATTTTGAAACTGAAATCTCCCATGCCGATCCACCATAGGCAGCAATGGGCTTCCCCATAGAACTTGCCAACCTGAATTCCTACAGGCTGGATGTGAGAGGCACATTCTGCTGCTTCCTCCCTAAGAGTTAAGCTTGCTTCTGAAAGCTCAACCTCCGGGGAGTCTGTTTGGCAGAGATATAGAACACACTTTTCCAAGCCTGTTGGAAGGCCTTTGTAGTGTCATTTCGCATCTAATTTCCCAAACCAAACTGCTTGCAGCTCTAACTCCCTTCTAACTACCACTTCTTCGGTTCAGTGAGATATGCTGGATTCTAAACGGAGAAGCTTCTCTGATGCTTTTTCACAGAGATTTTGAAACTGAAATCTCCCATGCCGTTTCCACCATAGGCAGCAATGGGCTTCCCCATAGAACTTGCCAACCTGAATTCCTACAGGCTAGATGTGAGAGGCACATTCTGCTGCATCCTCCCTAAGAGTTAAGCTTGCTTCTGAAAGCTCAACCTCCGGGGAGTCTGTTTGGCAGAACACACTTTTCCAAGCCTGTTGGAAGGCCTTTGCAGTGTCATTTCGCGTCTAATTTCCCAAACCAAACTGCTTGCAGCTCTAACTGCCTTCTAACTACCACTTCTTCGGTTCAGTGAGATATGCTGGATTCTAAACGGAGAAGCTTCTCTGAGGCTTTTTCACAGAGATTTTGAAACTGAAATCTCCCATGCCGTTTCCACCATAGGCAGCAATGGGCTTCCCCATAGAACTTGCCAACCTGAATTCCTACAGGCTAGATGTGAGAGGCACATTCTGCTGCTTCCTCCATAAGAGTTAAGCTTGCTTCTGAAAGCTCAACCTCCGGGGAGTCTGTTTGGCAGAGATATAGAACACACTTTTCCAAGCCTGTTGGAAGGCCTTTGCAGTGTCATTTCGCATCTAATTTCCCAAACCAAACTGCTTGCAGCTCTAACTGCCTTCTAACTACCACTTCTTCGGTTCAGTGAGATATGCTGGATGCTAAACGGAGAAGCTTCTCTGACGCTTTTTCACAGAGATTTTGAAACTGAAATCTCCCATGCCGTTTCCACCATAGGCAGCAATGGGCTTCCCCATAGAACTTGCCAACCTGAATTCCTACAGGCTAGATGTGAGAGGCACATTCTGCTGCTTCCTCCCTAAGAGTTAAGCTGGCTTCTGAAAGCTCAACCTCCGGGGAGTCTGTTTGGCAGAGATATAGAACACACTTTTCCAAGCCTGTTGGAAGGCCTTTGCAGTTTCATTTCGCGTCTTATTTCCCAAACCAAACTGCTTGCAGCTCTAACTCCCTTCTAACTACCACTTCTTCGGTTCTGTGAGATATGCTGGATTCTAAACGGAGAAGCTTCTCTGACGCTTTTTCACAGAGATTTTGAAACTGAAATCTCCCATGCCGTTTCCACCATAGGCAGCAATGGGCTTCCCCATAGAACTTGCCAACCTGAATTCCTACAGGCTAGATGTGAGAGGCACATTCTGCTGCTTCCTCCCTTAGAGTTAAACTTCCTTCTGAAAGCTCAACCTCCGGGGAGTCTGTTTGGCAGAGATATAGAACACACTTTTCCAAGCCTGTTGGAAAGCATTTGCAGTTTCATTTCGCGTCTAATTTCCCAAACCAAACTGCTTGCAGCTCTAACTCCCTTCTAACTACCACTTCTTCGGTTCAGTGAGATATGCTGGATTATAAACGGAGAAGCGTCTCTGACGCTTTTTCACAGAGATTTTGAAACTGAAATTTCCAAACCCGTTTCCAACGAAGGCGCCAATGGGCTTCCCCATAGAACTTGCCAACCTGAATTCCTACAGGCTAGATGTGAGAGGCACATTCTGCTGCTTCCTCCCTTAGAGTTAAAGTTGCTTCTGAAAGCTCAACCTCCGGGGAGTCTGTTTGGCAGGGATATAGAACACACTTTTCCAAGCCTGTTGGAAGGCATTTGCAGTGTCATTTCGCGTCTAATTTCCCAAACCAAACTGCTTGCAGCTCTAACTCCCTTCTAACTACCACTTCTTCGGTTCAGTGAGATATGCTGGATTCTAAACGGAGAAGCTTCTCTGACGCTTTTTCACAGAGATTTTGAAACTGAAATCTCCCATGCCGTTTCCACCATAGGCAGCAATGGTCTTCCACATAGAACTTGCCAACCTGTATTCCTACAGGCTAGATGTGAGAGGGACATTCTGCTGCTTCCTCCCTTAGAGTTAAACTAGCTTCTGAAAGCTCAACCTCCGGGGAGTTTGTATGGCAGAGATATAGAACACACTTTTCCAAGCCTGTTGGAAGGCATTTGCAGTTTCATTTCGCGTCTAAATTCCCAAACCAAACTGCTTGCAGCTCTAACTCCCTTCTAACTACCACTTCTTCGGTTCAGTGAGATATGCTGGATTCTAAACGGAGAAGCTTCTCTGACGCTTTTTCACAAAGATTTTGAAACTGAAATTTCCAAACCCGTTTCCAACGAAGGCGCCAATAGGCTTCTCCATAGAACTTGCCAACCTGAATTCCTACAGGCTAGATGTGAGAGGCACATTCTGCTGCTTCCTCCCTTAGAGTTAAACTAGCTTCTGAAAGCTCAACCTCCGGGGAGTTTGTTTGGCAGAGATATAGAACACACTTTTCCAAGCCTGTTGGAAGGCATTTGCAGTGTCATTTCGCATCTAATTGCCCAAAGCAAACTGCTTGCAGCTCTAACTCCCTTCTAACTACCACTTCTTCGGTTCAGTGAGATATGCTGGATTCTAAACGGAGAAGCTTCTCTGACGCTTTTTCACAGAGATTTTGAAACTGAAATCTCCCATGCCGATTCCACCATAGGCAGCAATGGGCTTCCCCATAGAACTTGCCAACCTGAATTCCTACAGGCTGGATGTGAGAGGCACATTCTGCTGCTTCCTCCCTAAGAGTTAAGCTTGCTTCTGAAAGCTCAACCTCCGGGGAGTCTGTTTGGCAGAGATATAGAACACACTTTTCCAAGCCTGTTGGAAGGCCTTTGCAGTGTCATTTCGCATCTAATTTCCCAAACCAAACTGCTTGCAGCTCTAACTCCCTTCTAACTACCACTTCTTCGGTTCAGTGAGATATGCTGGATTCTAAACGGAGAAGCTTCTCTGATGCTTTTTCACAGAGATTTTGAAACTGAAATCTCCCATGCCGTTTCCACCATAGGCAGCAATGGGCTTCCCCATAGAACTTGCCAACCTGAATTCCTACAGGCTAGATGTGAGAGGCACATTCTGCTGCATCCTCCCTAAGAGTTAAGCTTGCTTCTGAAAGCTCAACCTCCGGGGAGTCTGTTTGGCAGAGATATAGAACACACTTTTCCAAGCCTGTTGGAAGGCCTTTGCAGTGTCATTTCGCGTCTAATTTCCCAAACCAAACTGCTTGCAGCTCTAACTGCCTTCTAACTACCACTTCTTCGGTTCAGTGAGATATGCTGGATTCTAAACGGAGAAGCTTCTCTGACGCTTTTTCACAGAGATTTTGAAACTGAAATCTCCCATGCCGTTTCCACCGTAGGCAGCAATGGGCTTCCCCATAGAACTTGCCCACCTGAATTCCTACAGGCTAGATGTGAGAGGCACATTCTGCTGCTTCCTCCCTTAGAGTTAAACTTGCTTCTGAAAGCTCAACCTCCGGGGAGTCTGTTTGGCAGAGATATAGAACACACTTTTCCAAGCCTGTTGGAAGGCATTTGCAGTTTCATTTCGCGTCTAAATTCCCAAACCAAACTGCTTGCAGCTCTAACTCCCTTCTAACTACCACTTCTTCGGTTCAGTGAGATATGCTGGATTCTAAACGGAGAAGCTTCTCTGACGCTTTTTCACAGAGATTTTGAAACTGAAATTTCCAAACCCGTTTCCAACGAAGGCGTCAATGGGCTTCTCCATAGAACTTGCCAACCTGAATTCCTACAGGCTAGATGTGAGAGGCACATTCTGCTGCTTCCTCCCTAAGAGTTAAGCTTTCTTCTGAAAGCTCAACCTCTGGGGAGTCTGTTTGGCAGAGATATAGAACACACTTTTCCAAGCCTGTTGGAAGGCCTTTGCAGTGTCATTTCGCATCTAATTTCCCAAACCAAACTGCTTGCAGCTCTAACTCCCTTCTAATTACCACTTCTTCGGTTCAGTGAGATATGCTGGATTCTAAACGGAGAAGCTTCTCTGACGCTTTTTCACAGAGATTTTGAAGCTGAAATTTCCAAACCCGTTTCCAACGAAGGCGCCAGTGGGCTTCCCCATAGAACTTGCCAACCTGAATTCCTACAGGCTAGATGTGAGAGGCACATTCTGCTGCTTCCTCCCTTAGAGTTAAACTAGCTTCTGAAAGCTCAACCTCCGGGGAGTTTGTTTGGCAGAGATATAGAACACACTTTTCCAAGCCTGTTGGAAGGCATTTGCAGTTTCATTTCGCGTCTAATTTCCCAAACCAAACTGCTTGCAGCTCTAACTCCCTTCTAACTACCACTTCTTAGTTCAGTGAGATATGCTGGATTCTAAACGGAGAAGCTTCTCTGACGCTTTTTCACAGAGATTTTGAAACTGAAATCTCCCATGCCGTTTCCACCATAGGCAGCAAAGGGCTTCCCCATAGAACTTGCCAACCTGAATTCCTACAGGCTAGATGTGAGAGGCACATTCTGCTGCTTCCTCCCTTAGAGTTAAACTAGCTTCTGAAAGCTCAACCTCCGGGGAGTTTGTTTGGCAGAGATATAGAACACACTTTTCCAAGCCTTTTGGAAGGCATTTGCAGTGTCATTTCGCGTCTAATTTCCCAAACCAAACTGCTTCCAGCTCTAACTCCCTTCTAACTACCACTTCTTCGGTTCAGTGAGATATGCTGGATTCTAAACGGAGAAGCTTCTCTGACGCTTTTTCACAGAGATTTTGAAACTGAAATCTCCCATGCTGTTTCCACCATAGGCAGCAATGGGCTTCCCCATAGAACTTGCCCACCTGAATTCCTACAGGCTAGATGTGAGAGGCACATTCTGCTGCTTCCTCCCTAAGAGTTAAGCTTGCTTCTGAAAGCTCAACCTCCGGGGAGTCTGTTTGGCAGAGATATAGAACACACTTTTCCAAGCCTGTTGGAAGGCCTTTGCAGTGTCATTTCGCATCTAATTTCCCAAACCAAACTGCTTGCAGCTCTAACTCCCTTCTAACTACCACTTCTTCGGTTCAGTGAGATATGCTGGATTCTAAACGGAGAAGCTTCTCTGACGCTTTTTCACAGAGATTTTGAAACTGAAATCTCCCATGCCGTTTCCACCATAGGCAGCAATGGGCTTCCCCATAGAACTTGCCAACCTGAATTCCTACAGGCTAGATGTGAGAGGCACATTCTGCTGCTTCCTCCCTAAGAGTTAAGCTTGCTTCTGAAAGCTCAACCTCCGGGGAGTTTGTTTGGCAGAGATATAGAACACACTTTTCCAAGCCTGTTGGAAGGCCTTTGCAGTGTCATTTCGCATCTAATTTCCCAAAGCAAACTGCTTGCAGGTCTAACTCCCTTCTAACTACCACTTCTTCGGTTCAGTGAGATATGCTGGATTCTACACGGAGAAGCTTCTCTGACGCTTTTTCACAGAGATTTTGAAACTGAAATTTCCAAACCCGTTTCCAACGAAGGCGCCAATGGGCTTCTCCATAGAACTTGCCAACCTGAATTCCTACAGGCTAGATGTGAGAGGCACATTCTGCTGCTTCCTCCCTAAGAGTTAAGCTTGCTTCTGAAAGCTCAACCTCCGGGGAGTCTGTTTGGCAGAGATATAGAACACACTTTTCCAACCCTGTTGGAAGGCCTTTGCAGTGTCATTTCGCATCTAATTTCCCAAACCAAACTGCTTGCAGCTCTAACTCCCTTCTAACTACCACTTCTTCGTTTCTGTGAGATATGCTGGATTCTAAACGGAGAAGCTTCTCTGACGCTTTTTCACAGAGATTTTGAAACTGAAATCTCCCATGCCGTTTCCACCTTAGGCAGCAATGGGCTTCACCATAGAACTTGCCAACCTGAATTCCTACAGCCTAGATGTGAGAGGCACATTCTGCTGCTTCCTCCCTTACAGTTAAACATGCTTCTGAAAGCTCAACCTCCGGGGAGTCTGTTTGGCAGAGATATAGAACACACTTTTCCAAGCCTGTTGGAAGGCCTTTGCAGTGTCATTTCGCATCTAATTTCCCAAACCAAACTGCTTGCAGCTCTAACTCCCTTCTAACTACCACTTCTTCGGTTCAGTGAGATATGCTGGATTCTAAACGGAGAAGCTTCTCTGACGCTTTTTCACAGAGATTTTGAAACTGAAATCTCCCATGCCGTTTCCACCATAGGCAGCAATGGGCTTCCCCATAGAACTTGCCAACCTGAATTCCTACAGGCTAGATGTGAGAGGCACATTCTGCTGCTTCCACCCTTAGAGTTAAACTAGCTTCTGAAAGCTCAACCTCCGGGGAGTTTGTTTGGCAGAGATATAGAACACACTTTTCCAAGCCTGTTGGAAGGCATTTGCAGTTTCATTTCGCGTCTAATTTCCAAAACCAAACTGCTTGCAGCTCTAACTCCCTTCTAACTACCACTTATTCGGTTCAGTGAGATATGCTGGATTCTAAACGGAGAAGCTTCTCTGACGCTTTTTCACAGAGATTTTGAAACTGAAATCTCCCATGCCGTTTCCACCATAGGCAGCAATGGGCTTCCCCATAGAACTTGCCAACCTGAATTCCTACAGGCTAGATGTGAGAGGCACATTCTGCTGCTTCCTCCCTAAGAGTTAAGCTTGCTTCTGAAAGCTCAACCTCCGGGGAGTCTGTTTGGCAGAGATATAGAACACACTTTTCCAAGCCTGTTGGAAGGCCTTTGCAGTGTCATTTCGCAAATAATTTCCCAAACCAAACTGCTTGCAGCTCTAACTCCCTTCTAACTACCACTTCTTCGGTTCAGTGAGATATGCTGGATTCTAAACGGAGAAGCTTCTCTGACGCTTTTTCACAAAGATTTTGAAACTGAAATTTCCAAACCCGTTTCCAACGAAGGCGCCAATAGGCTTCTCCATAGAACTTGCCAACCTGAATTCCTACAGGCTAGATGTGAGAGGCACATTCTGCTGCTTCCTCCCTTAGAGTTAAACTAGCTTCTGAAAGCTCAACCTCCGGGGAGTTTGTTTGGCAGAGATATAGAACACACTTTTCCAAGCCTGTTGGAAGGCATTTGCAGTGTCATTTCGCATCTAATTGCCCAAAGCAAACTGCTTGCAGCTCTAACTCCCTTCTAACTACCACTTCTTCGGTTCAGTGAGATATGCTGGATTCTAAACGGAGAAGCTTCTCTGACGCTTTTTCACAGAGATTTTGAAACTGAAATCTCCCATGCCGATTCCACCATAGGCAGCAATGGGCTTCCCCATAGAACTTGCCAACCTGAATTCCTACAGGCTGGATGTGAGAGGCACATTCTGCTGCTTCCTCCCTAAGAGTTAAGCTTGCTTCTGAAAGCTCAACCTCCGGGGAGTCTGTTTGGCAGAGATATAGAACACACTTTTCCAAGCCTGTTGGAAGGCCTTTGCAGTGTCATTTCGCATCTAATTTCCCAAACCAAACTGCTTGCAGCTCTAACTCCCTTCTAACTACCACTTCTTCGGTTCAGTGAGATATGCTGGATTCTAAACGGAGAAGCTTCTCTGATGCTTTTTCACAGAGATTTTGAAACTGAAATCTCCCATGCCGTTTCCACCATAGGCAGCAATGGGCTTCCCCATAGAACTTGCCAACCTGAATTCCTACAGGCTAGATGTGAGAGGCACATTCTGCTGCATCCTCCCTAAGAGTTAAGCTTGCTTCTGAAAGCTCAACCTCTGGGGAGTCTGTTTGGCAGAGATATAGAACACACTTTTCCAAGCCTGTTGGAAGGCCTTTGCAGTGTCATTTCGCGTCTAATTTCCCAAACCAAACTGCTTGCAGCTCTAACTGCCTTCTAACTACCACTTCTTCGGTTCAGTGAGATATGCTGGATTCTAAACGGAGAAGCTTCTCTGACGCTTTTTCACAGAGATTTTGAAACTGAAATCTCCCATGCCGTTTCCACCGTAGGCAGCAATGGGCTTCCCCATAGAACTTGCCCACCTGAATTCCTACAGGCTAGATGTGAGAGGCACATTCTGCTGCTTCCTCCCTTAGAGTTAAACTTGCTTCTGAAAGCTCAACCTCCGGGGAGTCTGTTTGGCAGAGATATAGAACACATTTTTCCAAGCCTGTTTGAAGGCATTTGCAGTTTCATTTCGCGTCTAAATTCCCAAACCAAACTGCTTGCAGCTCTAACTCCCTTCTAACTACCACTTCTTCGGTTCAGTGAGATATGCTGGATTCTAAACGGAGAAGCTTCTCTGACGCTTTTTCACAGAGATTTTGAAACTGAAATCTCCCATGCCGTTTCCACCATAGGCAGCAATGGGCTTCCCCATAGAACTTGCAAACCTGAATTCCTACAGGCTAGATGTGAGAGGCACATTCTGCTGCTTCCTCCCTTAGAGTTAAACTAGCTTCTGAAAGCTCAACCTCCGGGGAGTTTGTTTGGCAGAGATATAGAACACACATTTCCAAGCCTGTTGGAAGGCATTTGCAGTTTCATTTCGCGTCTAATTTCCCAAACCAAACTGCTTGCAGCTCTAACTCCCTTCTAACTACCACTTCTTCGGTTCAGTGAGATATGCTGGATTCTAAACAGAGAAGCTTCTCTGACGCTTTTTCACAGAGATTTTGAAACTGAAATCTCCCATGCCGTTTCCACCATAGGCAGCAATGGGCTTCCCCATAGAACTTGCGAACCTGAATTCCTACAGGCTAGATGTGAGAGGCACATTCTGCTGCTTCCTCCATAAGAGTTAAGCTTGCTTCTGAAAGCTCAACCTCCGGGGAGTCTGTTTGGCAGAGATATAGAACACACTTTTCCAAGCCTGTTGGAAGGCCTTTGCAGTGTCATTTCGCATCTAATTTCCCAAACCAAACTGCTTGCAGCTCTAACTGCCTTCTAACTACCACTTCTTCGGTTCAGTGAGATATGCTGGATTCTAAACGGAGAAGCTTCTCTGACGCTTTTTCACAGAGATTTTGAAACTGAAATCTCCCATGCCGTTTCGACCATAGGCAGCAATGGGCTTCCCCATAGAACTTGCCAACCTGAATTCCTACAGGCTAGATGTGAGAGGCACATTCTGCTGCTTCCTCCCTAAGAGTTAAGCTGGCTTCTGAAAGCTCAACCTCCGGGGAGTCTGTTTGGCAGAGATATAGAACACACTTTTCCAAGCCTGTTGGAAGGCCTTTGCAGTTTCATTTCGCGTCTTATTTCCCAAACCAAACTGCTTGCAGCTCTAACTCCCTTCTAACTACCACTTCTTCGGTTCTGTGAGATATGCTGGATTCTAAACGGAGAAGCTTCTCTGACGCTTTTTCACAGAGATTTTGAAACTGAAATCTCCCATGCCGTTTCCACCATAGGCAGCAATGGGCTTCCCCATAGAACTTGCCAACCTGAATTCCTACAGGCTAGATGTGAGAGGCACATTCTGCTGCTTCCTCCCTAAGAGTTAAGCTTGCTTCTGAAAGCTCAACCTCTGGGGAGTCTGTTTGGCAGAGATATAGAACACACTTTTCCAAGCCTGTTGGAAGGCATTTGCAGTTTCATTTCGCGTCTAATTTCCCAAACCAAACTGCTTGCAGCTCTAAATCCCTTCTAACTACCACTTCTTCGGTTCAGTGAGATATGCTGGATTCTAAACGGAGAAGCGTCTCTGACGCTTTTTCACAGAGATTTTGAAACTGAAATTTCCAAACCCGTTTCCAACGAAGGCGCCAATGGGCTTCCCCATAGAACTTGCCAACCTGAATTCCTACAGGCTAGATGTGAGAGGCACATTCTGCTGCTTCCTCCCTTAGAGTTAAACTTGCTTCTGAAAGCTCAACCTCCCAGGAGTCTGTTTGGCAGGGATATAGAACACACTTTTCCAAGCCTGTTGGAAGGCATTTGCAGTGTCATTTCGCGTCTAATTTCCCAAACCAAACTGCTTGCAGCTCTAACTCCCTTCTAACTACCACTTCTTCGGTTCAGTGAGATATGCTGGATTCTAAACGGAGAAGCTTCTCTGACGCTTTTTCACAGAGATTTTGAAACTGAAATCTCCCATGCCGTTTCCACCATAGGCAGCAATGGTCTTCCACATAGAACTTGCCAACCTGAATTCCTACAGGCTAGATGTGAGAGGGACATTCTGCTGCTTCCTCCCTTAGAGTTAACCTAGCTTCTGAAAGCTCAACCTCCGGGGAGTTTGTTTGGCAGAGATATAGAACACACTTTTCCAAGCCTGTTGGAAGGCATTTGCAGTTTCATTTCGCGTCTAAATTCCCAAACCAAACTGCTTGCAGCTCTAACTCCCTTCTAACTACCACTTCTTCGGTTCAGTGAGATATGCTGGATTCTAAACGGAGAAGCTTCTCTGACGCTTTTTCACAGAGATTTTGAAACTGAAATTTCCAAACCCGTTTCCAACGAAGGCGCCAATGGGCTTCTCCATAGAACTTGCCAACCTGAATTCCTACAGGCTAGATGTGAGAGGCACATTCTGCTGCTTCCTCCCTTAGAGTTAAACTAGCTTCTGAAAGCTCAACCTCCGGGGAGTTTGTTTGGCAGAGATATAGAACACACTTTTCCAAGCCTGTTGGAAGGCATTTGCAGTGTCATTTCGCGTCTAATTGCCCAAAGCAAACTGCTTGCAGCTCTAACTCCCTTCTAACTACCACTTCTTCGGTTCAGTGAGATATGCTGGATTCTAAACGGAGAAGCTTCTCTGACGCTTTTTCACAGAGATTTTGAAACTGAAATCTCCCATGCCGATTCCACCATAGGCAGCAGTGGGCTTCCCCATAGAACTTGCCAACCTGAATTCCTACAGGCTGGATGTGAGAGGCACATTCTGCTGCTTCCTCCCTAAGAGTTAAGCTTGCTTCTGAAAGCTCAACCTCCGGGGAGTCTGTTTGGTAGAGATATAGAACACACTTTTCCAAGCCTGTTGGAAGGCCTTTGCAGTGTCATTTCGCATCTAATTTCCCAAACCAAACTGCTTGCAGCTCTAACTCCCTTCTAACTACCACTTCTTCGGTTCAGTGAGATATGCTGGATTCTAAACGGAGAAGCTTCTCTGACACTTTTTCACAGAGATTTTGAAACTGAAATCTCCCATGCCGTTTCCACCATAGGCAGCAATGGGCATCCCCATAGTTCTTGCCAACCTGAATTCCTACAGGCTAGATGTGAGAGGCACATTCTGCTGCTTCCTCCCTAAGAGTTAAGCTTGCTTCTGAAAGCTCAACCTCTGGGGAGTCTGTTTGGCAGAGATATAGAACACACTTTTCCAAGCCTGTTGGAAGGCCTTTGCAGTGTCATTTCGCATCTAATTTCCCAAACCAAACTGCTTGCAGCTCTAACTCCCTTCTAATTACCACTTCTTCGGTTCAGTGAGATATGCTGGATTCTAAACGGAGAAGCTTCTCTGACGCTTTTTCACAGAGATTTTGAAGCTGAAATTTCCAAACCCGTTTCCAACGAAGGCGCCAATGGGCTTCCCCATAGAACTTGCCAACCTGAATTCCTACAGGCTAGATGTGAGAGGCACATTCTGCTGCTTCCTCCATAAGAGTTAAGCTTGCTTCTGAAAGCTCAACCTCCGGGGAGTCTGTTTGGCAGAGATATAGAACACACTTTTCCAAGCCTGTTGGAAGGCCTTTGCAGTGTCATTTCGCATCTAATTTCCCAAACCAAACTGCTTGCAGCTCTAACTGCCTTCTAACTACCACTTCTTCGGTTCAGTGAGATATGCTGGATTCTAAACGGAGAAGCTTCTCTGACGCTTTTTCACAGAGATTTTGAAACTGAAATTTCCAAACCCGTTTCCAACGAAGGCGCCAATGGGCTTGTCCATAGAACTTGCCAACCTGAATTCCTAAAGGCTAGATGTGAGAGGCACATTCTGCTGCTTCCTCCCTTAGAGTTAAACTAGCTTCTGAAAGCTCAACCTCCGGGGAGTCTGTTTGGCCGAGATATAGAACACACTTTTCCAAGCCTGTTGGAAGGCATTTGCAGTTTCATTTCGCGTCTAATTTCCCAAACCAAACTGCTTGCAGCTCTAACTCCCTTCTAACTACCACTTCTTCGGTTCAGTGAGATATGCTGGATTCTAAACGGAGAAGCTTCTCTGACGCTTTTTCACAGAGATTTTGAAACTGAAATCTCCCATGCCGTTTCCACCATAGGCAGCAATGGGCTTCCCCATAGAACTTGCGAACCTGAATTCCTACAGGCTAGATGTGAGAGGCACATTCTGCTGCTTCCTCCATAAGAGTTAAGCTTGCTTCTGAAAGCTCAACCTCCGGGGAGTCTGTTTGGCAGAGATATAGAACACACTTTTCCAAGCCTGTTGGAAGGCCTTTGCAGTGTCATTTCGCATCTAATTTCCCAAACCAAACTGCTTGCAGCTCTAACTGCCTTCTAACTACCACTTCTTCGGTTCAGTGAGATATGCTGGATTCTAAACGGAGAAGCTTCTCTGACGCTTTTTCACAGAGATTTTGAAACTGAAATCTCCCATGCCGTTTCGACCATAGGCAGCAATGGGCTTCCCCATAGAACTTGCCAACCTGAATTCCTACAGGCTAGATGTGAGAGGCACATTCTGCTGCTTCCTCCCTAAGAGTTAAGCTGGCTTCTGAAAGCTCAACCTCCGGGGAGTCTGTTTGGCAGAGATATAGAACACACTTTTCCAAGCCTGTTGGAAGGCCTTTGCAGTTTCATTTCGCGTCTTATTTCCCAAACCAAACTGCTTGCAGCTCTAACTCCCTTCTAACTACCACTTCTTCGGTTCTGTGAGATATGCTGGATTCTAAACGGAGAAGCTTCTCTGACGCTTTTTCACAGAGATTTTGAAACTGAAATCTCCCATGCCGTTTCCACCATAGGCAGCAATGGGCTTCCCCATAGAACTTGCCAACCTGAATTCCTACAGGCTAGATGTGAGAGGCACATTCTGCTGCTTCCTCCCTAAGAGTTAAGCTTGCTTCTGAAAGCTCAACCTCTGGGGAGTCTGTTTGGCAGAGATATAGAACACACTTTTCCAAGCCTGTTGGAAGGCATTTGCAGTTTCATTTCGCGTCTAATTTCCCAAACCAAACTGCTTGCAGCTCTAAATCCCTTCTAACTACCACTTCTTCGGTTCAGTGAGATATGCTGGATTCTAAACGGAGAAGCGTCTCTGACGCTTTTTCACAGAGATTTTGAAACTGAAATTTCCAAACCCGTTTCCAACGAAGGCGCCAATGGGCTTCCCCATAGAACTTGCCAACCTGAATTCCTACAGGCTAGATGTGAGAGGCACATTCTGCTGCTTCCTCCCTTAGAGTTAAACTTGCTTCTGAAAGCTCAACCTCCCGGGAGTCTGTTTGGCAGGGATATAGAACACACTTTTCCAAGCCTGTTGGAAGGCATTTGCAGTGTCATTTCGCGTCTAATTTCCCAAACCAAACTGCTTGCAGCTCTAACTCCCTTCTAACTACCACTTCTTCGGTTCAGTGAGATATGCTGGATTCTAAACGGAGAAGCTTCTCTGACGCTTTTTCACAGAGATTTTGAAACTGAAATCTCCCATGCCGTTTCCACCATAGGCAGCAATGGGCTTCCACATAGAACTTGCCAACCTGAATTCCTACAGGCTAGATGTGAGAGGGACATTCTGCTGCTTCCTCCCTTAGAGTTAACCTAGCTTCTGAAAGCTCAACCTCCGGGGAGTTTGTTTGGCAGAGATATAGAACACACTTTTCCAAGCCTGTTGGAAGGCATTTGCAGTTTCATTTCGCGTCTAAATTCCCAAACCAAACTGCTTGCAGCTCTAACTCCCTTCTAACTACCACTTCTTCGGTTCAGTGAGATATGCTGGATTCTAAACGGAGAAGCTTCTCTGACGCTTTTTCACAGAGATTTTGAAACTGAAATTTCCAAACCCGTTTCCAACGAAGGCGCCAATGGGCTTCTCCATAGAACTTGCCAACCTGAATTCCTACAGGCTAGATGTGAGAGGCACATTCTGCTGCTTCCTCCCTTAGAGTTAAACTAGCTTCTGAAAGCTCAACCTCCGGGGAGTTTGTTTGGCAGAGATATAGAACACACTTTTCCAAGCCTGTTGGAAGGCATTTGCAGTGTCATTTCGCGTCTAATTGCCCAAAGCAAACTGCTTGCAGCTCTAACTCCCTTCTAACTACCACTTCTTCGGTTCAGTGAGATATGCTGGATTCTAAACGGAGAAGCTTCTCTGACGCTTTTTCACAGAGATTTTGAAACTGAAATCTCCCATGCCGATTCCACCATAGGCAGCAGTGGGCTTCCCCATAGAACTTGCCAACCTGAATTCCTACAGGCTGGATGTGAGAGGCACATTCTGCTGCTTCCTCCCTAAGAGTTAAGCTTGCTTCTGAAAGCTCAACCTCCGGGGAGTCTGTTTGGTAGAGATATAGAACACACTTTTCCAAGCCTGTTGGAAGGCCTTTGCAGTGTCATTTCGCATCTAATTTCCCAAACCAAACTGCTTGCAGCTCTAACTCCCTTCTAACTACCACTTCTTCGGTTCAGTGAGATATGCTGGATTCTAAACGGAGAAGCTTCTCTGACACTTTTTCACAGAGATTTTGAAACTGAAATCTCCCATGCCGTTTCCACCATAGGCAGCAATGGGCATCCCCATAGTTCTTGCCAACCTGAATTCCTACAGGCTAGATGTGAGAGGCACATTCTGCTGCTTCCTCCCTAAGAGTTAAGCTTGCTTCTGAAAGCTCAACCTCTGGGGAGTCTGTTTGGCAGAGATATAGAACACACTTTTCCAAGCCTGTTGGAAGGCCTTTGCAGTGTCATTTCGCATCTAATTTCCCAAACCAAACTGCTTGCAGCTCTAACTCCCTTCTAATTACCACTTCTTCGGTTCAGTGAGATATGCTGGATTCTAAACGGAGAAGCTTCTCTGACGCTTTTTCACAGAGATTTTGAAGCTGAAATTTCCAAACCCGTTTCCAACGAAGGCGCCAATGGGCTTCCCCATAGAACTTGCCAACCTGAATTCCTACAGGCTAGATGTGAGAGGCACATTCTGCTGCTTCCTCCCTTAGAGTTAAACTAGCTTCTGAAAGCTCAACCTCCGGGGAGTTTGTTTGGCAGAGATATAGAACACACTTTTCCAAGCCCGTTGGAAGGCATTTGCAGTTTCATTTCGCGTCTAATTTCCCAAACCAAACTGCTTGCAGCTCTAACTCCCTTCTAACTACCACTTCTTCGGTTCAGTGAGATATCCTGGATTCTAAACGGAGAAGCTTCTCTGACGCTTTTTCACTGAGATTTTGAAACTGAAATCTCCCATGCCGTTTCCACCATAGGCAGCAATTGGCTTCCCCATGGAACTTGCCCACCTGAATTCCTACAGGCTAGATGTGAGAGGCACATTCTGCTGCTTCCTCCCTTAGAGTTAAACTTGCTTCTGAAAGCTCAACCTCCGGGGAGTCTGTTTGGCAGAGATATAGAACACATTTTTCCAAGCCTGTTTGAAGGCATTTGCAGTTTCATTTCGCGTCTAATTTCCCAAACCAAACTGCTTGCAGCTCTAACTCCCTTCTAACTACCACTTCTTCGGTTCTGTGAGATATGCTGGATTCTAAACGGAGAAGCTTCTCTGACGGTTTTTCACAGAGATTTTGAAACTGAAATCTCCCATGCCGTTTCCACCATAGGCAGCAATGGGCTTCCCCATAGAACTTGCCAACCTGAATTCCTACAGGCTAGATGTGAGAGGCACATTCTGCTGCTTCCTCGCTTAGAGTTAAACTAGCTTCTGAAAGCTCAACCTCCGGGGAGTTTGTTTGGCAGAGATATAGAACACACTTTTCCAAGCCTGTTGGAAGGCATTTGCAGTTTCATTTCGCGTCTAATTTCCCAAACCAAACTGCTTGCAGCTCTAACTCCCTTCTAACTACCACTTCTTCGGTTCAGTGAGATATGCTGGATTCTAAACGGAGAAGCTTCTCTGACGCTTTTTCACAGAGATTTTGAAACTGAAATCTCCCATGCCGTTTCCACCATAGGCAGCAATGGGCTTCCCCATAGAACTTGCCAACCTGAATTCCTACAGGCTAGATGTGAGAGGCACATTCTGCTGCTTCCTCCATAAGAGTTAAGCTTGCTTCTGAAAGCTCAACCTCCGGGGAGTCTGTTTGGCAGAGATATAGAACACACTTTTCCAAGCCTGTTGGAAGGCCTTTGCAGTGTCATTTCGCATCTAATTTCCCAAACCAAACTGCTTGCAGCTCTAACTGCCTTCTAACTACCACTTCTTCGGTTCAGTGAGATATGCTGGATTCTAAACGGAGAAGCTTCTCTGACGCTTTTTCACAGAGATTTTGAAACTGAAATTTCCAAACCCGTTTCCAACGAAGGCGCCAATGGGCTTGTCCATAGAACTTGCCAACCTGAATTCCTAAAGGCTAGATGTGAGAGGCACATTCTGCTGCTTCCTCCCTTAGAGTTAAACTAGCTTCTGAAAGCTCAACCTCCGGGGAGTCTGTTTGGCAGAGATATAGAACACACTTTTCCAAGCCTGTTGGAAGGCATTTGCAGTTTCATTTCGCGTCTAATTTCCCAAAGCAAACTGCTTGCAGCTCTAACTCCCTTCTAACTACCACTTCTTCGGTTCAGTGAGATATGCTGGATTCTAAATGGAGAAGCTTCTCTGACGCTTTTTCACAGAGATTTTGAAACTGAAATCTCCCATGCCGTTTCCACCATAGGCAGCAATGGGCTTCCCCATAGATCTTGCCAACCTGAATTCCTACAGGCTAGATGTGAGAGGCACATTCTGCTGCTTCCTCCCTTAGAGTTAAACTAGCTTCTGAAAGCTCAACCTCCGGGGAGTTTGTTTGGCAGAGATATAGAACACACTTTTCCAAGCCTGTTGAAAGGCATTTGCAGTGTCATTTCGCGTCTAATTTCCCAAAGCAAACTGCTTAAAGCTCTAACTCCCTTCTAACTACCACTTCTTCGGTTCAGTGAGATATGCTGGATTCTAAACGGAGAAGCTTCTCTGACGCTTTTTCACTGAGATTTTGAAACTGAAATCTCCCATGCCGTTTCCACCATAGGCAGCAATGGGCTTCCCCATAGAACTTGCCAACCTGAATTCCTACAGGCTAGATGTGAGAGGCACATTCTGCTGCTTCCTCCCTAAGAGTTAAGCTTGCTTCTGAAAGCTCAACCTCCGGGGAGTCTGTTTGGCAGAGATATAGAACACACTTTTCCAAGCCTGTTGGAAGGCCTTTGCAGTGTCATTTCGCATCTAATTTGCCAAACCAAACTGCTTGCAGCTCTAACTCCCTTCTAACTACCACTTCTTCGTTTCTGTGAGATATGCTGGATTCTAAACGGAGAAGCTTCTCTGACGCTTTTTCACAGAGATTTTGAAATAGAAATCTCCCATGCCGTTTCCACCATAGGCAGCAATGGGCTTCCCCATAGAACTTGCCAACCTGAATTGCTACAGGCTAGATGTGAGAGGCACATTCTGCTGCTTCCTCCCTTACAGTTAAACATGCTTCTGAAAGCTCAACCTCCGGGGAGTCTGTTTGGCAGAGATATAGAACACACTTTTCCAAGCCTGTTGGAAGGCCTTTGCAGTGTCATTTCGCATCTAATTTCCCAAACCAAACTGCTTGCAGCTCTAACTCCCTTCTAACTACCACTTCTTCGGTTCAGTGAGATATGCTGGATTCTAAACGGAGAAGCTTCTCTGACGCTTTTTCACAGAGATTTTGAAGCTGAAATTTCCAAACCCGTTTCCAACGAAGGCGCCAATGTGCTTCCCCATAGAACTTGCCAACCTGAATTCCTACAGGCTAGATGTGAGAGGCACATTCTGCTGCTTCCTCCCTTAGAGTTAAACTTGCTTCTGAAAGCTCAACCTCCGAGGAGTCTGTTTGGCAGGGATATAGAACACACTTTTCCAAGCCTGTTGGAAGGCATTTGCAGTGTCATTTCGCGTCTAATTTCCCAAACCAAACTGCTTGCAGCTCTAACTCCCTTCTAACTACCACTTCTTCGGTTCAGTGAGATATGCTGGATTCTAAACGGAGAAGCTTCTCTGACGCTTTTTCACAGAGATTTTGAAACTGAAATTTCCAAACCCGTTTCCAACGAAGGCGCCAAAGGGCTTCCCCATAGAACTTGCCAACCTGAATTCCTACAGGCTAGATGTGAGAGGCACATTCTGCTGCTTCCTCCCTAAGAGTTAAGCTTGCTTCTGAAAGCTCAACCTCCGGGGAGTCTGTTTGGCAGAGATATAGAACACACTTTTCCAAGCCTGTTGGAAGGCCTTTGCAGTGTCATTTCGCATCTAATTTCCCAAACCAAACTGCTTGCAGCTCTAACTGCCTTCTAACTACCACTTCTTCGGTTCAGTGAGATATGCTGGATTCTAAACGGAGAAGCTTCTCTGACGCTTTTTCACAGAGATTTTGAAACTGAAATCTCCCATGCCGTTTCCACCATAGGCAGCAATGGGCTTCCCCATAGAACTTGCCAACCTGAATTCCTACAGGCTAGATGTGAGAGGCACATTCTGCTGCTTCTTCCCTAAGAGTTAAGCTTGCTTCTGAAAGCTCAACCTCCGGGGAGTCTGTTTGGCAGAGATATAGAACACACTTTTCCAAGCCTGTTGGAAGGCCTTTGCAGTGTCATTTCGCATCTAATTTCCCAAACCAAACTGCTTGCAGCTCTAACTCCCTTCTAACTACCACTTCTTCGGTTCAGTGAGATATGCTGGATTCTAAACGGAGAAGCTTCTCTGACGCTTTTTCACAGAGATTTTGAAACTGAAATTTCCAAACCCGTTTCCAACGAAGGCGCCAATGGGCTTCTCCATAGAACTTGCCAACCTGAATTCCTAAAGGCTAGATGTGAGAGGCACATTCTGCTGCTTCCTCCCTTAGAATTAAACTAGCTTCTGAAAGCTCAACCTCCGGGGAGTCTGTTTGGCCGAGATATATAACACACTTTTCCAAGCCTGTTGGAAGGCATTTGCAGTTTCATTTCGCGTCTAATTTCCCAAAGCAAACTGCTTGCAGCTCTAACACCCTTCTAACTAGCACTTCGTCGGTTCAGTGAGATATGCTGGATTCTAAATGGAGAAGCTTCTCTGACGCTTTTTCACAGAGATTTTGAAACTGAAATCTCCCATGCCGTTTCCACCATAGGCAGCAATGGGCTTCCCCATAGAACTTGCCAACCTGAATTCCTACAGGCTAGATGTGAGAGGCACATTCTGCTGCTTCCTCCCTTACAGTTAAACATGCTTCTGAAAGCTCAACCTCCGGGGAGTCTGTTTGGCAGAGATATAGAACACACTTTTCCAAGCCTGTTGGAAGGCCTTTGCAGTGTCATTTCGCATCTAATTTCCCAAACCAAACTGCTTGCAGCTCTAACTCCCTTCTAACTACCACTTCTTCGGTTCAGTGAGATATGCTGGATTCTAAACGGAGAAGCTTCTCTGACGCTTTTTCACAGAGATTTTGAAGCTGAAATTTCCAAACCCGTTTCCAAGGAAGGCGCCAATGGGCTTCCCCATAGAACTTGCCAACCTGAATTCCTACAGGCTAGATGTGAGAGGCACATTCTGCTGCTTCCTCCCTTAGAGTTAAACTTGCTTCTGAAAGCTCAACCTCCGGGGAGTCTGTTTGGCAGAGATATAGAACACACTTTTCCAAGCCTGTTGGAAGGCATTTGCAGTTTCATTTCGCGTCTAATTTCCCAAACCAAACTGCTTGCAGCTCTAACTCCCTTCTAACTACCACTTCTTCGGTTCAGTGAGATATGCTGGATTCTAAACGGAGAAGCTTCTCTGACGCTTTTTCACAGAGATTTTGAAACTGAAATTTCCAAACCCGTTTCCAACGAAGGCGCCAATGGGCTTCCCCATAGAACTTGCCAACCTGAATTCCTACAGGCTAGATGTGAGAGGCACATTCTGCTGCTTACTCACTTAGAGTTAAACTTGCTTCTGAAAGCTCATCCTCCGGGGAGTCTGTTTGGCAGGGATATAGAACACACTTTTCCAAGCCTGTTGGAAGGCATTTGCAGTGTCATTTCGCGTCTAATTTCCCAAAGCAAACTGCTTGCAGCTCTAACTCCCTTCTAACTACCACTTCTTCGGTTCAGTGAGATATGCTGGATTCTAAACGGAGAAGCTTCTCTGACGCTTTTTCACACAGATTTTGAAACTGAAATTTCCAAACCCGTTTCCAATGAAGGCGCCAAAGGGCTTCCCCATAGAACTTGCCAACCTGAATTCCTACAGGCTAGATGTGAGAGGCACATTCTGCTGCTTCCTCCCTAAGAGTTAAGCTTGCTTCTGAAAGCTCAACCTCCGGGGAGTCTGTTTGGCAGAGATATCGAACACACTTTTCCAAGCCTGTTGGAAGGCCTTTGCAGTGTCATTTCGCATCTAATTTGCCAAACCAAACTGCTTGCAGCTCTAACTGCCTTCTAACTACCACTTCTTCGGTTCAGTGAGATATGCTGGATTCTAAACGGAGAAGCTTCTCTGACGTTTTTTCACAGAGATTTTGAAACTGAAATCTCCCATGCCGTTTCTACCATAGGCAGCAATGGGCTTCCCATAGAACTTGCCAACCTGAATTCCTGCAGGCTAGATGTGAGAGGCACCTTCTGCTGCTTCCTCCCTAAGAGTTAAGCTTGCTTCTGAAAGCTGAACCTCCGGGGAGTCTGTGTGGCAGAGATATAGAACACACTTTTCTAAGCCTGTTGGAAGGCCTTTGCAGTTTCATTTCGCGTCTTATTTCCCAAACCAAACTGCTTGCAGCTCTAACTCCCTTCTAACTACCACTTCTTCGGTTCAGTGAGATATGCTGGATTCTAAACGGAGAAGCTTCTCTGACGCTTTTTCACAGAGATTTTGAAACTGAAATCTCCCATGCCGTTTCCACCATAGGCAGCAATGGGCTTCCTCATAGAACTTGCCAACCTGAATTCCTACAGGCTAGATGTGAGAGGCACATTCTGCTGCTTCCACCCTAAGAGTTAAGCTTGCTTCTGAAAGCTCAACCTCCGGGGAGTCTGTTTGGCAGAGATATAGAGCACACTTTTCAAAGCCTGTTGGAAGGCCTTTGCAGTGTCATTTCGCATCTAATTTCCCAAACCAAACTGCTTGCAGCTCTAACTCCCTTCTAACTACCACTTCTTCGGTTCAGTGAGATATGCTGGATTCTAAACGGAAAAGCTTCTCTAATGCTTTTTCACAGAGATTTTGAAGCTGAAATTTCCAAACCCGTTTCCAACGAAGGCGCCAATGGGCTTCCCCATAGAACTTGCCAACCTGAATTCCTACAGGCTAGATGTGAGAGGCACATTCTGCTGCTTCCTCCCTTATAGTTAAACTTGCTTCTGAAAGCTCAACCTCCGTGGAGTCTGTTTGGCAGAGATATAGAACACACTTTTCCAAGCCTGTTGGAAGGCATTTGCAGTTTCATTTCGCGTCTAATTTCCCAAACCAAACTGCTTGCAGCTCTAACTCCCTTCTAACTACCACTTCTTCGGTTCAGTGAGATATGCTGGATTCTAAACGGAGAAGCTTCTCTGACGCTTTTTCACAGAGATTTTGAAGCTGAAATTTCCAAACCCGTTTCCAACGAAGGCGCCAATGGGCTTCCCCATAGAACTTGCCAACCTGAATTCCTACAGGCTAGATGTGAGAGGCACATTCTGCTGCTTCCTCCCTTAGAGTTAAACTAGCTTCTGAAAGCTCAACCTCCGGGGAGTTTGTTTGGCAGAGATATAGAACACACTATTCCAAGCCTGTTGGAAGGCATTTGCAGTGTCATTTCGCGTCTAATTTCCCAAACCAAACTGCTTGCAGCTCTAACTCCCTTCTAACTACCACTTCTTCGGTTCAGTGAGATATGCTGGATTCTAAACGGAGAAGCTTCTCTGACGCTTTTTCACAGAGATTTTGAAACTGAAATCTCCCATGCCGTTTCCACCATAGGCAGCAATGGGCTTCCCCATAGAACTTGCCAACCTGAATTCCTACAGGCTAGATGTGAGAGGCACATTCTGCTGCTTCCTCCCTAAGAGTTAAGCTTGCTTCTGAAAGCTCAACCTCCGGGGAGTCTGTTTGGCAGAGATATAGAACACACTTTTCCAAGCCTGTTGGAAGGCCTTTGCAGTGTCATTTCGCATCTAATTTCCCAAACCAAACTGCTTGCAGCTCTAACTCCCTTCTAACTACCACTTCTTCGGTTCAGTGAGATATGCTGGATTCTAAACGGAGAAGCTTCTCTGATGCTTTTTCACAGAGATTTTGAAACTGAAATCTCCCATGCCGTTTCCACCATAGGCAGCAATGGGCTTCCACATAGAACTTGCCACCCTGAATTCCTACAGGCTAGATGTGAGAGGCACATTCTGCTTCTTCCTCCCTTAGAGTTAAACTAGCTTCTGAAAGCTCAACCTCCGGGGAGTTTGTTTGGCAGAGATATAGAACACAATTTTCCAAGCCTGTTGGAAGGCATTTGCAGTGTCATTTCGCATCTAATTTCCCAAACCAAACTGCTTGCAGCTCTAACTCCCTTCTAACTACCACTTCTTCGGTTCAGTGAGATATGCTGGATTCTAAATGGAGAAGCTTCTCTGACGCTTTTTCACAGAGATTTTGAAACTGAAATCTCCCATGCCGTTTCCACCATAGGCAGCAATGGGCTTCCCCATAGATCTTGCCAACCTGAATTCCTACAGGCTAGATGTGAGAGGCACATTCTGCTGCTTCCTCCCTTAGAGTTAAACTAGCTTCTGAAAGCTCAACCTCCGGGGAGTTTGTTTGGCAGAGATATAGAACACAATTTTCCAAGCCTGTTGAAAGGCATTTGCAGTGTCATTTCGCGTCTAATTTCCCAAAGCAAACTGCTTAAAGCTCTAACTCCCTTCTAACTACCACTTCTTCGGTTCAGTGAGATATGCTGGATTCTAAACGGAGAAGCTTCTCTGACGCTTTTTCACTGAGATTTTGAAACTGAAATCTCCCATGCCGTTTCCACCATAGGCAGCAATGGGCTTCCCCATAGAACTTGCCAACCTGAATTCCTACAGGCTAGATGTGAGAGGCACATTCTGCTGCTTCCTCCCTAAGAGTTAAGCTTGCTTCTGAAAGCTCAACCTCCGGGGAGTCTGTTTGGCAGAGATATAGAACACACTTTTCCAAGCCTGTTGGAAGGCCTTTGCAGTGTCATTTCGCATCTAATTTCCCAAACCAAACTGCTTGCAGCTCTAACTCCCTTCTAACTACCACTTCTTCGTTTCTGTGAGATATGCTGGATTCTAAACGGAGAAGCTTCTCTGACGCTTTTTCACAGAGATTTTGAAACTGAAATCTCCCATGCCGTTTCCACCATAGGCAGCAATGGGCTTCCCCATAGAACTTGCCAACCTGAATTGCTACAGGCTAGATGTGAGAGGCACATTCTGCTGCTTCCTCCCTTACAGTTAAACATGCTTCTGAAAGCTCAACCTCCGGGGAGTCTGTTTGGCAGAGATATAGAACACACTTTTCCAAGCCTGTTGGAAGGCCTTTGCAGTGTCATTTCGCATCTAATTTCCCAAACCAAACTGCTTGCAGCTCTAACTCCCTTCTAACTACCACTTCTTCGGTTCAGTGAGATATGCTGGATTCTAAACGGAGAAGCTTCTCTGACGCTTTTTCACAGAGATTTTGAAGCTGAAATTTCCAAACCCGTTTCCAACGAAGGCGCCAATGTGCTTCCCCATAGAACTTGCCAACCTGAATTCCTACAGGCTAGATGTGAGAGGCACATTCTGCTGCTTCCTCCCTTAGAGTTAAACTTGCTTCTGAAAGCTCAACCTCCGGGGAGTCTGTTTGGCAGAGATATAGAACACACTTTTCCAAGCCTGTTGGAAGGCATTTGCAGTTTCATTTCGCGTCTAATTTCCCAAACCAAACTGCTTGCAGCTCTAACTCCCTTCTAACTACCACTTCTTCGGTTCAGTGAGATATGCTGGATTCTAAACGGAGAAGCTTCTCTGACGCTTTTTCACAGAGATTTTGAAACTGAAATTTCCAAACCCGTTTCCAACGAAGGCGCCAAAGGGCTTCCCCATAGAACTTGCCAACCTGAATTCCTACAGGCTAGATGTGAGAGGCACATTCTGCTGCTTCCTCCCTAAGAGTTAAGCTTGCTTCTGAAAGCTCAACCTCCGGGGAGTCTGTTTGGCAGAGATATAGAACACACTTTTCCAAGCCTGTTGGAAGGCCTTTGCAGTGTCATTTCGCATCTAATTTCCCAAACCAAACTGCTTGCAGCTCTAACTGCCTTCTAACTACCACTTCTTCGGTTCAGTGAGATATGCTGGATTCTAAACGGAGAAGCTTCTCTGACGCTTTTTCACAGAGATTTTGAAACTGAAATCTCCCATGCCGTTTCCACCATAGGCAGCAATGGGCTTCCCCATAGAACTTGCCAACCTGAATTCCTACAGGCTAGATGTGAGAGGCACATTCTGCTGCTTCTTCCCTAAGAGTTAAGCTTGCTTCTGAAAGCTCAACCTCCGGGGAGTCTGTTTGGCAGAGATATAGAACACACTTTTCCAAGCCTGTTGGAAGTCCTTTGCAGTGTCATTTCGCATCTAATTTCCCAAACCAAACTGCTTGCAGCTCTAACTCCCTTCTAACTACCACTTCTTCGGTTCAGTGAGATATGCTGGATTCTAAACGGAGAAGCTTCTCTGACGCTTTTTCACAGAGATTTTGAAACTGAAATTTCCAAACCCGTTTCCAACGAAGGCGCCAATGGGCTTCTCCATAGAACTTGCCAACCTGAATTCCTAAAGGCTAGATGTGAGAGGCACATTCTGCTGCTTCCTCCCTTAGAGTTAAACTAGCTTCTGAAAGCTCAACCTCCGGGGAGTCTGTTTGGCCGAGATATATAACACACTTTTCCAAGCCTGTTGGAAGGCATTTGCAGTTTCATTTCGCGTCTAATTTCCCAAAGCAAACTGCTTGCAGCTCTAACACCCTTCTAACTGGCACTTCGTCGGTTCAGTGAGATATGCTGGATTCTAAATGGAGAAGCTTCTCTGACGCTTTTTCACAGAGATTTTGAAACTGAAATCTCCCATGCCGTTTCCACCATAGGCAGCAATGGGCTTCCCCATAGAACTTGCCAACCTGAATTCCTACAGGCTAGATGTGAGTGGCACATTCTGCTGCTTCCTCCCTTACAGTTAAACATGCTTCTGAAAGCTCAACCTCCGGGGAGTCTGTTTGGCAGAGATATAGAACACACTTTTCCAAGCCTGTTGGAAGGCCTTTGCAGTGTCATTTCGCATCTTATTTCCCAAACCAAACTGCTTGCAGCTCTAACTCCCTTCTAACTACCACTTCTTCGGTTCAGTGAGATATGCTGGATTCTAAACGGAGAAGCTTCTCTGACGCTTTTTCACAGAGATTTTGAAGCTGAAATTTCCAAACCCGTTTCCAACGAAGGCGCCAATGGGCTTCCCCATAGAACTTGCCAACCTGAATTCCTACAGGCTAGATGTGAGAGGCACATTCTGCTGCTTCCTCCCTTAGAGTTAAACTTGCTTCTGAAAGCTCAACCTCCGGGGAGTCTGTTTGGCAGAGATATAGAACACACTTTTCCAAGCCTGTTGGAAGGCATTTGCAGTTTCATTTCGCGTCTAATTTCCCAAACCAAACTGCTTGCAGCTCTAACTCCCTTCTAACTACCACTTCTTCGGTTCAGTGAGATATGCTGGATTCTAAACGGAGAAGCTTCTCTGACGCTTTTTCACAGAGATTTTGAAACTGAAATTTCCAAACCCGTTTCCAACGAAGGCGCCAATGGGCTTCCCCATAGAACTTGCCAACCTGAATTCCTACAGGCTAGATGTGAGAGGCACATTCTGCTGCTTACTCACTTAGAGTTAAACTTGCTTCTGAAAGCTCATCCTCCGGGGAGTCTGTTTGGCAGGGATATAGAACACACTTTTCCAAGCCTGTTGGAAGGCATTTGCAGTGTCATTTCGCGTCTAATTTCCCAAAGCAAACTGCTTGCAGCTCTAACTCCCTTCTAACTACCACTTCTTCGGTTCAGTGAGATATGCTGGATTCTAAACGGAGAAGCTTCTCTGACGCTTTTTCACACAGATTTTGAAACTGAAATTTCCAAACCCGTTTCCAACGAAGGCGCCAAAGGGCTTCCCCATAGAACTTGCCAACCTGAATTCCTACAGGCTAGATGTGAGAGGCACATTCTGCTGCTTCCTCCCTAAGAGTTAAGCTTGCTTCTGAAAGCTCAACCTCCGGGGAGTCTGTTTGGCAGAGATATCGAACACACTTTTCCAAGCCTGTTGGAAGGCCTTTGCAGTGTCATTTCGCATCTAATTTCCCAAACCAAACTGCTTGCAGCTCTAACTGCCTTCTAACTACCACTTCTTCGGTTCAGTGAGATATGCTGGATTCTAAACGGAGAAGCTTCTCTGACGTTTTTTCACAGAGATTTTGAAACTGAAATCTCCCATGCCGTTTCTACCATAGGCAGCAATGGGCTTCCCATAGAACTTGCCAACCTGAATTCCTGCAGGCTAGATGTGAGAGGCACCTTCTGCTGCTTCCTCCCTAAGAGTTAAGCTTGCTTCTGAAAGCTGAACCTCCGGGGAGTCTGTGTGGCAGAGATATAGAACACACTTTTCTAAGCCTGTTGGAAGGCCTTTGCAGTTTCATTTCGCGTCTTATTTCCCAAACCAAACTGCTTGCAGCTCTAACTCCCTTCTAACTACCACTTCTTCGGTTCAGTGAGATATGCTGGATTCTAAACGGAGAAGCTTCTCTGACGCTTTTTCACAGAGATTTTGAAACTGAAATCTCCCATGCCGTTTCCACCATAGGCAGCAATGGGCTTCCTCATAGAACTTGCCAACCTGAATTCCTACAGGCTAGATGTGAGAGGCACATTCTGCTGCTTCCACCCTAAGAGTTAAGCTTGCTTCTGAAAGCTCAACCTCCGGGGAGTCTGTTTGGCAGAGATATAGAGCACACTTTTCAAAGCCTGTTGGAAGGCCTTTGCAGTGTCATTTCGCATCTAATTTCCCAAACCAAACTGCTTGCAGCTCTAACTCCCTTCTAACTACCACTTCTTCGGTTCAGTGAGATATGCTGGATTCTAAACGGAAAAGCTTCTCTAATGCTTTTTCACAGAGATTTTGAAGCTGAAATTTCCAAACCCGTTTCCAACGAAGGCGCCAATGGGCTTCCCCATAGAACTTGCCAACCTGAATTCCTACAGGCTAGATGTGAGAGGCACATTCTGCTGCTTCCTCCCTTATAGTTAAACTTGCTTCTGAAAGCTCAACCTCCGTGGAGTCTGTTTGGCAGAGATATAGAACACACTTTTCCAAGCCTGTTGGAAGGCATTTGCAGTTTCATTTCGCGTCTAATTTCCCAAACCAAACTGCTTGCAGCTCTAACTCCCTTCTAACTACCACTTCTTCGGTTCAGTGAGATATGCTGGATTCTAAACGGAGAAGCTTCTCTGACGCTTTTTCACAGAGATTTTGAAGCTGAAATTTCCAAACCCGTTTCCAACGAAGGCGCCAATGGGCTTCCCCATAGAACTTGCCAACCTGAATTCCTACAGGCTAGATGCGAGAGGCACATTCTGCTGCTTCCTCCCTTAGAGTTAAACTAGCTTCTGAAAGCTCAACCTCCGGGGAGTTTGTTTGGCAGAGATATAGAACACACTATTCCAAGCCTGTTGGAAGGCATTTGCAGTGTCATTTCGCGTCTAATTTCCCAAACCAAACTGCTTGCAGCTCTAACTCCCTTCTAACTACCACTTCTTCGGTTCAGTGAGATATGCTGGATTCTAAACGGAGAAGCTTCTCTGACGCTTTTTCACAGAGATTTTGAAACTGAAATCTCCCATGCCGTTTCCACCATAGGCAGCAATGGGCTTCCCCATAGAACTTGCCAACCTGAATTCCTACAGGCTAGATGTGAGAGGCACATTCTGCTGCTTCCTCCCTAAGAGTTAAGCTTGCTTCTGAAAGCTCAACCTCCGGGGAGTCTGTTTGGCAGAGATATAGAACACACTTTTCCAAGCCTGTTGGAAGGCCTTTGCAGTGTCATTTCGCATCTAATTTCCCAAACCAAACTGCTTGCAGCTCTAACTCCCTTCTAACTACCACTTCTTCGGTTCAGTGAGATATGCTGGATTCTAAACGGAGAAGCTTCTCTGATGCTTTTTCACAGAGATTTTGAAACTGAAATCTCCCATGCCGTTTCCACCATAGGCAGCAATGGGCTTCCACATAGAACTTGCCAACCTGAATTCCTACAGGCTAGATGTGAGAGGCACATTCTGCTTCTTCCTCCCTTAGAGTTAAACTAGCTTCTGAAAGCTCAACCTCCGGGGAGTTTGTTTGGCAGAGATATAGAACACAATTTTCCAAGCCTGTTGGAAGGCATTTGCAGTGTCATTTCGCATCTAATTTCCCAAACCAAACTGCTTGCAGCTCTAACTCCCTTCTAACTACCACTTCTTCGGTTCAGTGAGATATGCTGGATTCTAAACGGAAAAGCTTCTCTAATGCTTTTTCACAGAGATTTTGAAGCTGAAATTTCCAAACCCGTTTCCAACGAAGGCGCCAATGGGCTTCCCCATAGAACTTGCCAACCTGAATTCCTACAGGCTAGATGTGAGAGGCACATTCTGCTGCTTCCTCCCTAAGAGTTAAGCTTGCTTCTGAAAGCTCAACCTCCGGGGAGTCTGTTTGGCAGAGATATAGAACACACTTTTCCAAGCCTGTTTGAACGCCTTTGCAGTTTCATTTCGCGTCTTATTTCCCAAACCAAACTGCTTGCAGCTCTGACTCCCTTCTAACTACCACTTCTTCGGTTCAGTGAGATATGCTGGATTCTAAACGGAGAAGCTTCTCTGACGCTTTTTCACAGAGATTTTGAAACTGAAATCTCCCATGCCGTTTCCACCATAGGCAGCAATGGGCTTCCCCATAGAACTTGCCAACCTGAATTCCTACAGGCTAGATGTGAGAGGCACATTCTGCTGCTTCCTCCCTAAGAGTTAAGCTTGCTTCTGAAAGCTCAACCTCCGGGGAGTCTGTTTGGCAGAGATATAGAACACAATTTTCCAAGCCTGTTGGAAGGCATTTGCAGTGTCATTTCGCGTCTAATTTCCCAAACCAAACTGCTTGCAGCTCTAACTCCCTTCTAACTACCACTTCTTCGGTTCAGTGAGATATGCTGGATTCTAAACGGAGAAGCTTCTCTGACGCTTTTTCACAGAGATTTTGAAACTGAAATCTCCCATGCCGTTTCGACCATAGGCAGCAATGGGCTTCCCCATAGAACTTGCCAACCTGAATTCCTACAGGCTAGATGTGAGAGGCACATTCTGCTGCTTCCGCCCTAAGAGTTAAGCTTGCTTCTGAAAGCTCAACCTCCGGGGAGTCTGTTTGGCAGACATATAGAACACACTTTTCCAAGCCTGTTGGAAGGCCTTTGCAGTGTCATTTCGCATCTAATTTCCCAAACCAAACTGCTTGCAGCTCTAACTCCCTTCTAACTACCACTTCTTCGGTTCTGTGAGATATGCTGGATTCTAAACGGAGAAGCTTCTCTGATGCTTTTTCACAGAGATTTTGAAACTGAAATTTCCAAACCCGTTTCCAACGAAGGCGCCAATGGGCTTCCCCATAGAACTTGCCAACCTGAATTCCTACAGGCTAGATGTGAGAGGCACATTCTGCTGCTTCCTCCCTTAGAGTTAAACTTCCTTCTGAAAGCTCAACCTCCGGGGAGTCTGTTTGGCAGAGATATAGAACACACTTTTCCAAGCCTGTTGGAAGGCATTTGCAGTTTCATTTCGCGTCTAATTTCCCAAACCAAACTGCTTGCAGCTCTAACTCCCTTCTAAAGACCACTTCTTCGGTTCAGTGAGATATGCTGGATTCTAAACGGAGAAGCGTCTCTGACGCTTTTTCACAGAGATTTTGAAACTGAAATTTCCAAACCCGTTTCCAACGAAGGCGCCAATGGGCTTCCCCATAGAACTTGCAAACCTGAATTCCTACAGGCTAGATGTGAGAGGCACATTCTGCTGCTTCCTCCCTTAGAGTTAAACTTGCTTCTGAAAGCTCAACCTCCGGGGAGTCTGTTTGGCAGGGATATAGAACACACTTTTCCAAGCCTGTTGGAAGGCATTTGCAGTGTCATTTCGCGTCTAATTTCCCAAACCAAACTGCTTGCAGCTCTAACTCCCTTCTAACTACCACTTCTTCGGTTCAGTGAGATATGCTGGATTCTAAACGGAGAAGCTTCTCTGACGCTTTTTCACAGAGATTTTGAAACTGAAATCTCCCATGCCGTTTCCACCATAGGCAGCAATGGTCTTCCACATAGAACTTGCCAACCTGAATTCCTACAGGCTAGATGTGAGAGGGACATTCTGCTGCTTCCTCCCTTAGAGTTAAACTAGCTTCTGAAAGCTCAACCTCCGGGGAGTTTGTTTGGCAGAGATATAGAACACACTTTTCCAAGCCTGTTGGAAGGCATTTGCAGTTTCATTTCGCGTCTAAATTCCCAAACCAAACTGCTTGCAGCTCTAACTCCCTTCTAACTACCACTTCTTCGGTTCAGTGAGATATGCTGGATTCTAAACGGAGAAGCTTCTCTGACGCTTTTTCACAGAGATTTTGAAACTGAAATTTCCAAACCCGTTTCCAACGAAGGCGCCAATGGGCTTCTCCATAGAACTTGCCAACCTGAATTCCTACAGGCTGGATGTGAGAGGCACATTCTGCTGCTTCCTCCCTAAGAGTTAAGCTTGCTTCTGAAAGCTCAACCTCCGGGGAGTCTGTTTGGTAGAGATATAGAACACACTTTTCCAAGCCTGTTGGAAGGCCTTTGCAGTGTCATTTCGCATCTAATTTCCCAAACCAAACTGCTTGCAGCTCTAACTCCCTTCTAACTACCACTTCTTCGGTTCAGTGAGATATGCTGGATTCTAAACGGAGAAGCTTCTCTGACACTTTTTCACAGAGATTTTGAAACTGAAATCTCCCATGCCGTTTCCACCATAGGCAGCAATGGGCTTCCCCATAGTTCTTGCCAACCTGAATTCCTACAGGCTAGATGTGAGAGGCACATTCTGCTGCTTCCTCCCTAAGAGTTAAGCTTGCTTCTGAAAGCTCAACCTCTGGGGAGTCTGTTTGGCAGAGATATAGAACACACTTTTCCAAGCCTGTTGGAAGGCCTTTGCAGTGTCATTTCGCATCTAATTTCCCAAAACAAACTGCTTGCAGCTCTAACTCCCTTCTAATTACCACTTCTTCGGTTCAGTGAGATATGCTGGATTCTAAACGGAGAAGCTTCTCTGACGCTTTTTCACAGAGATTTTGAAGCTGAAATTTCCAAACCCGTTTCCAACGAAGGCGCCAATGGGCTTCCCCATAGAACTTGCCAACCTGAATTCCTACAGGTTAGATGTGAGAGGCACATTCTGCTGCTTCCTCCCTTAGAGTTAAACTAGCTTCTGAAAGCTCAACCTCCGGGGAGTTTGTTTGGCAGAGATATAGAACACACTTTTCCAAGCCTGTTGGAAGGCATTTGCAGTTTCATTTCGCGTCTAATTTCCCAAACCAAACTGCTTGCAGCTCTAACTCCCTTCTAACTACCACTTCTTCGCTTCAGTGAGATATGCTGGATTCTAAACGGAGAAGCTTCTCTGACGCTTTTTCACAGAGATTTTGAAACTGAAATCTCCCATGCCGTTTCCACCATAGGCAGCAATTGGCTTCCCCATAGAACTTGCCCACCTGAATTCCTACAGGCTAGATGTGAGAGGCACATTCTGCTGCTTCCTCCCTTAGAGTTAAACTTGCTTCTGAAAGCTCAACCTCCGGGGAGTCTGTTTGGCCGAGATATAGAACACACTTTTCCAAGCCTGTTGGAAGGCATTTGCAGTTTCATTTCGCGTCTAATTTCCCAAAGCAAACTGCTTGCAGCTCTAACTCCCTTCTAACTACCACTTCTTCGGTTCAGTGAGATATGCTGGATTCTAAATGGAGAAGCTTCTCTGACGCTTTTTCACAGAGATTTTGAAACTGAAATCTCCCATGCCGTTTCCACCATAGGCAGCAATGGGCTTCCCCATAGAACTTGCCAACCTGAATTCCTACAGGCTAGATGTGAGAGGCACATTCTGCTGCTTCCTCCCTTAGAGTTAAACTAGCTTCTGAAAGCTCAACCTCCGGGGAGTTTGTTTGGCAGAGATATAGAACACACTTTTCCAAGCCTGTTGAAAGGCATTTGCAGTGTCATTTCGCGTCTAATTTCCCAAAGCAAACTGCTTGCAGCTCTAACTCCCTTCTAACTACCACTTCTTCGGTTCAGTGAGATATGCTGGATTCTAAACGGAGAAGCTTCTCTGACGCTTTTTCACAGAGATTTTGAAGCTGAAATTTCCAAACCCGTTTCCAACGAAGGCGCCAATGGGCTTCCCCATAGAACTTGCCAACCTGAATTCCTACAGGCTAGATGCGAGAGGCACATTCTGCTGCTTCCTCCCTTAGAGTTAAACTAGCTTCTGAAAGCTCAACCTCCGGGGAGTTTGTTTGGCAGAGATATAGAACACACTATTCCAAGCCTGTTGGAAGGCCTTTGCAGTTTCATTTCGCGTCTTATTTCCCAAACCAAACTGCTTGCAGCTCTAACTCCCTTCTAACTACCACTTCTTCGGTTCAGTGAGATATGCTGGATTCTAAACGGAGAAGCTTCTCTGACGCTTTTTCACAGAGATTTTGAAACTGAAATCTCCCATGCCGTTTCCACCATAGGCAGCAATGGGCTTCCTCATAGAACTTGCCAACCTGAATTCCTACAGGCTAGATGTGAGAGGCACATTCTGCTGCTTCCACCCTAAGAGTTAAGCTTGCTTCTGAAAGCTCAACCTCCGGGGAGTCTGTTTGGCAGAGATATAGAGCACACTTTTCAAAGCCTGTTGGAAGGCCTTTGCAGTGTCATTTCGCATCTAATTTCCCAAACCAAACTGCTTGCAGCTCTAACTCCCTTCTAACTACCACTTCTTCGGTTCAGTGAGATATGCTGGATTCTAAACGGAAAAGCTTCTCTAATGCTTTTTCACAGAGATTTTGAAGCTGAAATTTCCAAACCCGTTTCCAACGAAGGCGCCAATGGGCTTCCCCATAGAACTTGCCAACCTGAATTCCTACAGGCTAGATGTGAGAGGCACATTCTGCTGCTTCCTCCCTTATAGTTAAACTTGCTTCTGAAAGCTCAACCTCCGTGGAGTCTGTTTGGCAGAGATATAGAACACACTTTTCCAAGCCTGTTGGAAGGCATTTGCAGTTTCATTTCGCGTCTAATTTCCCAAACCAAACTGCTTGCAGCTCTAACTCCCTTCTAACTACCACTTCTTCGGTTCAGTGAGATATGCTGGATTCTAAACGGAGAAGCTTCTCTGACGCTTTTTCACAGAGATTTTGAAGCTGAAATTTCCAAACCCGTTTCCAACGAAGGCGCCAATGGGCTTCCCCATAGAACTTGCCAACCTGAATTCCTACAGGCTAGATGCGAGAGGCACATTCTGCTGCTTCCTCCCTTAGAGTTAAACTAGCTTCTGAAAGCTCAACCTCCGGGGAGTTTGTTTGGCAGAGATATAGAACACACTATTCCAAGCCTGTTGGAAGGCATTTGCAGTGTCATTTCGCGTCTAATTTCCCAAACCAAACTGCTTGCAGCTCTAACTCCCTTCTAACTACCACTTCTTCGGTTCAGTGAGATATGCTGGATTCTAAACGGAGAAGCTTCTCTGACGCTTTTTCACAGAGATTTTGAAACTGAAATCTCCCATGCCGTTTCCACCATAGGCAGCAATGGGCTTCCCCATAGAACTTGCCAACCTGAATTCCTACAGGCTAGATGTGAGAGGCACATTCTGCTGCTTCCTCCCTAAGAGTTAAGCTTGCTTCTGAAAGCTCAACCTCCGGGGAGTCTGTTTGGCAGAGATATAGAACACACTTTTCCAAGCCTGTTGGAAGGCCTTTGCAGTGTCATTTCGCATCTAATTTCCCAAACCAAACTGCTTGCAGCTCTAACTCCCTTCTAACTACCACTTCTTCGGTTCAGTGAGATATGCTGGATTCTAAACGGAGAAGCTTCTCTGATGCTTTTTCACAGAGATTTTGAAACTGAAATCTCCCATGCCGTTTCCACCATAGGCAGCAATGGGCTTCCACATAGAACTTGCCAACCTGAATTCCTACAGGCTAGATGTGAGAGGCACATTCTGCTTCTTCCTCCCTTAGAGTTAAACTAGCTTCTGAAAGCTCAACCTCCGGGGAGTTTGTTTGGCAGAGATATAGAACACAATTTTCCAAGCCTGTTGGAAGGCATTTGCAGTGTCATTTCGCATCTAATTTCCCAAACCAAACTGCTTGCAGCTCTAACTCCCTTCTAACTACCACTTCTTCGGTTCAGTGAGATATGCTGGATTCTAAACGGAAAAGCTTCTCTAATGCTTTTTCACAGAGATTTTGAAGCTGAAATTTCCAAACCCGTTTCCAACGAAGGCGCCAATGGGCTTCCCCATAGAACTTGCCAACCTGAATTCCTACAGGCTAGATGTGAGAGGCACATTCTGCTGCTTCCTCCCTAAGAGTTAAGCTTGCTTCTGAAAGCTCAACCTCCGGGGAGTCTGTTTGGCAGAGATATAGAACACACTTTTCCAAGCCTGTTTGAACGCCTTTGCAGTTTCATTTCGCGTCTTATTTCCCAAACCAAACTGCTTGCAGCTCTGACTCCCTTCTAACTACCACTTCTTCGGTTCAGTGAGATATGCTGGATTCTAAACGGAGAAGCTTCTCTGACGCTTTTTCACAGAGATTTTGAAACTGAAATCTCCCATGCCGTTTCCACCATAGGCAGCAATGGGCTTCCCCATAGAACTTGCCAACCTGAATTCCTACAGGCTAGATGTGAGAGGCACATTCTGCTGCTTCCTCCCTAAGAGTTAAGCTTGCTTCTGAAAGCTCAACCTCCGGGGAGTCTGTTTGGCAGAGATATAGAACACAATTTTCCAAGCCTGTTGGAAGGCATTTGCAGTGTCATTTCGCGTCTAATTTCCCAAACCAAACTGCTTGCAGCTCTAACTCCCTTCTAACTACCACTTCTTCGGTTCAGTGAGATATGCTGGATTCTAAACGGAGAAGCTTCTCTGACGCTTTTTCACAGAGATTTTGAAACTGAAATCTCCCATGCCGTTTCGACCATAGGCAGCAATGGGCTTCCCCATAGAACTTGCCAACCTGAATTCCTACAGGCTAGATGTGAGAGGCACATTCTGCTGCTTCCGCCCTAAGAGTTAAGCTTGCTTCTGAAAGCTCAACCTCCGGGGAGTCTGTTTGGCAGACATATAGAACACACTTTTCCAAGCCTGTTGGAAGGCCTTTGCAGTGTCATTTCGCATCTAATTTCCCAAACCAAACTGCTTGCAGCTCTAACTCCCTTCTAACTACCACTTCTTCGGTTCTGTGAGATATGCTGGATTCTAAACGGAGAAGCTTCTCTGATGCTTTTTCACAGAGATTTTGAAACTGAAATTTCCAAACCCGTTTCCAACGAAGGCGCCAATGGGCTTCCCCATAGAACTTGCCAACCTGAATTCCTACAGGCTAGATGTGAGAGGCACATTCTGCTGCTTCCTCCCTTAGAGTTAAACTTCCTTCTGAAAGCTCAACCTCCGGGGAGTCTGTTTGGCAGAGATATAGAACACACTTTTCCAAGCCTGTTGGAAGGCATTTGCAGTTTCATTTCGCGTCTAATTTCCCAAACCAAACTGCTTGCAGCTCTAACTCCCTTCTAAAGACCACTTCTTCGGTTCAGTGAGATATGCTGGATTCTAAACGGAGAAGCGTCTCTGACGCTTTTTCACAGAGATTTTGAAACTGAAATTTCCAAACCCGTTTCCAACGAAGGCGCCAATGGGCTTCCCCATAGAACTTGCAAACCTGAATTCCTACAGGCTAGATGTGAGAGGCACATTCTGCTGCTTCCTCCCTTAGAGTTAAACTTGCTTCTGAAAGCTCAACCTCCGGGGAGTCTGTTTGGCAGGGATATAGAACACACTTTTCCAAGCCTGTTGGAAGGCATTTGCAGTGTCATTTCGCGTCTAATTTCCCAAACCAAACTGCTTGCAGCTCTAACTCCCTTCTAACTACCACTTCTTCGGTTCAGTGAGATATGCTGGATTCTAAACGGAGAAGCTTCTCTGACGCTTTTTCAGAGAGATTTTGAAACTGAAATCTCCCATGCCGTTTCCACCATAGGCAGCAATGGTCTTCCACATAGAACTTGCCAACCTGAATTCCTACAGGCTAGATGTGAGAGGGACATTCTGCTGCTTCCTCCCTTAGAGTTAAACTAGCTTCTGAAAGCTCAACCTCCGGGGAGTTTGTTTGGCAGAGATATAGAACACACTTTTCCAAGCCTGTTGGAAGGCATTTGCAGTTTCATTTCGCGTCTAAATTCCCAAACCAAACTGCTTGCAGCTCTAACTCCCTTCTAACTACCACTTCTTCGGTTCAGTGAGATATGCTGGATTCTAAACGGAGAAGCTTCTCTGACGCTTTTTCACAGAGATTTTGAAACTGAAATTTCCAAACCCGTTTCCAACGAAGGCGCCAATGGGCTTCTCCATAGAACTTGCCAACCTGAATTCCTACAGGCTGGATGTGAGAGGCACATTCTGCTGCTTCCTCCCTAAGAGTTAAGCTTGCTTCTGAAAGCTCAACCTCCGGGGAGTCTGTTTGGTAGAGATATAGAACACACTTTTCCAAGCCTGTTGGAAGGCCTTTGCAGTGTCATTTCGCATCTAATTTCCCAAACCAAACTGCTTGCAGCTCTAACTCCCTTCTAACTACCACTTCTTCGGTTCAGTGAGATATGCTGGATTCTAAACGGAGAAGCTTCTCTGACACTTTTTCACAGAGATTTTGAAACTGAAATCTCCCATGCCGTTTCCACCATAGGCAGCAATGGGCTTCCCCATAGTTCTTGCCAACCTGAATTCCTACAGGCTAGATGTGAGAGGCACATTCTGCTGCTTCCTCCCTAAGAGTTAAGCTTGCTTCTGAAAGCTCAACCTCTGGGGAGTCTGTTTGGCAGAGATATAGAACACACTTTTCCAAGCCTGTTGGAAGGCCTTTGCAGTGTCATTTCGCATCTAATTTCCCAAAACAAACTGCTTGCAGCTCTAACTCCCTTCTAATTACCACTTCTTCGGTTCAGTGAGATATGCTGGATTCTAAACGGAGAAGCTTCTCTGACGCTTTTTCACAGAGATTTTGAAGCTGAAATTTCCAAACCCGTTTCCAACGAAGGCGCCAATGGGCTTCCCCATAGAACTTGCCAACCTGAATTCCTACAGGTTAGATGTGAGAGGCACATTCTGCTGCTTCCTCCCTTAGAGTTAAACTAGCTTCTGAAAGCTCAACCTCCGGGGAGTTTGTTTGGCAGAGATATAGAACACACTTTTCCAAGCCTGTTGGAAGGCATTTGCAGTTTCATTTCGCGTCTAATTTCCCAAACCAAACTGCTTGCAGCTCTAACTCCCTTCTAACTACCACTTCTTCGCTTCAGTGAGATATGCTGGATTCTAAACGGAGAAGCTTCTCTGACGCTTTTTCACAGAGATTTTGAAACTGAAATCTCCCATGCCGTTTCCACCATAGGCAGCAATTGGCTTCCCCATAGAACTTGCCCACCTGAATTCCTACAGGCTAGATGTGAGAGGCACATTCTGCTGCTTCCTCCCTTAGAGTTAAACTTGCTTCTGAAAGCTCAACCTCCGGGGAGTCTGTTTGGCCGAGATATAGAACACACTTTTCCAAGCCTGTTGGAAGGCATTTGCAGTTTCATTTCGCGTCTAATTTCCCAAAGCAAACTGCTTGCAGCTCTAACTCCCTTCTAACTACCACTTCTTCGGTTCAGTGAGATATGCTGGATTCTAAATGGAGAAGCTTCTCTGACGCTTTTTCACAGAGATTTTGAAACTGAAATCTCCCATGCCGTTTCCACCATAGGCAGCAATGGGCTTCCCCATAGAACTTGCCAACCTGAATTCCTACAGGCTAGATGTGAGAGGCACATTCTGCTGCTTCCTCCCTTAGAGTTAAACTAGCTTCTGAAAGCTCAACCTCCGGGGAGTTTGTTTGGCAGAGATATAGAACACACTTTTCCAAGCCTGTTGAAAGGCATTTGCAGTGTCATTTCGCGTCTAATTTCCCAAAGCAAACTGCTTGCAGCTCTAACTCCCTTCTAACTACCACTTCTTCGGTTCAGTGAGATATGCTGGATTCTAAACGGAGAAGCTTCTCTGACGCTTTTTCACAGAGATTTTGAAGCTGAAATTTCCAAACCCGTTTCCAACGAAGGCGCCAATGGGCTTCCCCATAGAACTTGCCAACCTGAATTCCTACAGGCTAGATGCGAGAGGCACATTCTGCTGCTTCCTCCCTTAGAGTTAAACTAGCTTCTGAAAGCTCAACCTCCGGGGAGTTTGTTTGGCAGAGATATAGAACACACTATTCCAAGCCTGTTGGAAGGCATTTGCAGTGTCATTTCGCGTCTAATTTCCCAAACCAAACTGCTTGCAGCTCTAACTCCCTTCTAACTACCACTTCTTCGGTTCAGTGAGATATGCTGGATTCTAAACGGAGAAGCTTCTCTGACGCTTTTTCACAGAGATTTTGAAACTGAAATCTCCCATGCCGTTTCCACCATAGGCAGCAATGGGCTTCCCCATAGAACTTGCCAACCTGAATTCCTACAGGCTAGATGTGAGAGGCACATTCTGCTGCTTCCTCCCTAAGAGTTAAGCTTGCTTCTGAAAGCTCAACCTCCGGGGAGTCTGTTTGGCAGAGATATAGAACACACTTTTCCAAGCCTGTTGGAAGGCCTTTGCAGTGTCATTTCGCATCTAATTTCCCAAACCAAACTGCTTGCAGCTCTAACTCCCTTCTAACTACCACTTCTTCGGTTCAGTGAGATATGCTGGATTCTAAACGGAGAAGCTTCTCTGATGCTTTTTCACAGAGATTTTGAAACTGAAATCTCCCATGCCGTTTCCACCATAGGCAGCAATGGGCTTCCACATAGAACTTGCCAACCTGAATTCCTACAGGCTAGATGTGAGAGGCACATTCTGCTTCTTCCTCCCTTAGAGTTAAACTAGCTTCTGAAAGCTCAACCTCCGGGGAGTTTGTTTGGCAGAGATATAGAACACAATTTTCCAAGCCTGTTGGAAGGCATTTGCAGTGTCATTTCGCATCTAATTTCCCAAACCAAACTGCTTGCAGCTCTAACTCCCTTCTAACTACCACTTCTTCGGTTCAGTGAGATATGCTGGATTCTAAACGGAAAAGCTTCTCTAATGCTTTTTCACAGAGATTTTGAAGCTGAAATTTCCAAACCCGTTTCCAACGAAGGCGCCAATGGGCTTCCCCTTAGAACTTGCCAACCTGAATTCCTACAGGCTAGATGTGAGAGGCACATTCTGCTGCTTCCTCCCTAAGAGTTAAGCTTGCTTCTGAAAGCTCAACCTCCGGGGAGTCTGTTTGGCAGAGATATAGAACACACTTTTCCAAGCCTGTTTGAACGCCTTTGCAGTTTCATTTCGCGTCTTATTTCCCAAACCAAACTGCTTGCAGCTCTGACTCCCTTCTAACTACCACTTCTTCGGTTCAGTGAGATATGCTGGATTCTAAACGGAGAAGCTTCTCTGACGCTTTTTCACAGAGATTTTGAAACTGAAATCTCCCATGCCGTTTCCACCATAGGCAGCAATGGGCTTCCCCATAGAACTTGCCAACCTGAATTCCTACAGGCTAGATGTGAGAGGCACATTCTGCTGCTTCCTCCCTAAGAGTTAAGCTTGCTTCTGAAAGCTCAACCTCCGGGGAGTCTGTTTGGCAGAGATATAGAACACAATTTTCCAAGCCTGTTGGAAGGCATTTGCAGTGTCATTTCGCGTCTAATTTCCCAAACCAAACTGCTTGCAGCTCTAACTCCCTTCTAACTACCACTTCTTCGGTTCAGTGAGATATGCTGGATTCTAAACGGAGAAGCTTCTCTGACGCTTTTTCACAGAGATTTTGAAACTGAAATCTCCCATGGCGTTTCCACCATAGGCAGCAATGGGCTTCCTCATAGAACTTGCCAACCTGAATTCCTACAGGCTAGATGTGAGAGGCACATTCTGCTGCTTCGTCCCTAAGAGTTAAGCTTGCTTCTGAAAGCTCAACCTCTGGGGAGTCTGTTTGGCAGAGATATAGAACACACTTTTCCAAGCCTGTTGGAAGGCATTTGCAGTTTCATTTCACGTCTAATTTCCAAAACCAAACTGCTTGCAGCTCTAACTCCCTTCTAACTACCACTTCTTCGGTTCAGTGAGATATGCTGGATTCCAAAAGGAGAAGCTTCTCTGACGCTTTTTCACAGAGATTTTGAAACTGAAATCTCCCATGCCGTTTCGACCATAGGCAGCAATGGGCTTCCCCATAGAACTTGCCAACCTGAATTCCTACAGGCTAGATGTGAGAGGCACATTCTGCTGCTTCCGCCCTAAGAGTTAAGCTTGCTTCTGAAAGCTCAACCTCCGGGGAGTCTGTTTGGCAGACATATAGAACACACTTTTCCAAGCCTGTTGGAAGGCCTTTGCAGTGTCATTTCGCATCTAATTTCCCAAACCAAACTGCTTGCAGCTCTAACTCCCTTCTAACTACCACTTCTTCGGTTCTGTGAGATATGCTGGATTCTAAACGGAGAAGCTTCTCTGATGCTTTTTCACAGAGATTTTGAAACTGAAATTTCCAAACCCGTTTCCAACGAAGGCGCCAATGGGCTTCCCCATAGAACTTGCCAACCTGAATTCCTACAGGCTAGATGTGAGAGGCACATTCTGCTGCTTCCTCCCTTAGAGTTAAACTTCCTTCTGAAAGCTCAACCTCCGGGGAGTCTGTTTGGCAGAGATATAGAACACACTTTTCCAAGCCTGTTGGAAGGCATTTGCAGTTTCATTTCGCGTCTAATTTCCCAAACCAAACTGCTTGCAGCTCTAACTCCCTTCTAACTACCACTTCTTCGGTTCAGTGAGATATGCTGGATTCTAAACGGAGAAGCGTCTCTGACGCTTTTTCACAGAGATTTTGAAACTGAAATTTCCAAACCCGTTTCCAACGAAGGCGCCAATGGGCTTCCCCATAGAACTTGCAAACCTGAATTCCTACAGGCTAGATGTGAGAGGCACATTCTGCTGCTTCCTCCCTTAGAGTTAAACTTGCTTCTGAAAGCTCAACCTCCGGGGAGTCTGTTTGGCAGGGATATAGAACACACTTTTCCAAGCCTGTTGGAAGGCATTTGCAGTGTCATTTCGCGTCTAATTTCCCAAACCAAACTGCTTGCAGCTCTAACTCCCTTCTAACTACCACTTCTTCGGTTCAGTGAGATATGCTGGATTCTAAACGGAGAAGCTTCTCTGACGCTTTTTCACAGAGATTTTGAAACTGAAATCTCCCATGCCGTTTCCACCATAGGCAGCAATGGTCTTCCACATAGAACTTGCCAACCTGAATTCCTACAGGCTAGATGTGAGAGGGACATTCTGCTGCTTCCTCCCTTAGAGTTAAACTAGCTTCTGAAAGCTCAACCTCCGGGGAGTTTGTTTGGCAGAGATATAGAACACACTTTTCCAAGCCTGTTGGAAGGCATTTGCAGTTTCATTTCGCGTCTAATTTCCCAAACCAAACTGCTTGCAGCTCTAACTCCCTTCTAACTACCACTTCTTCGGTTCAGTGAGATATGCTGGATTCTAAACGGAGAAGCTTCTCTGACGCTTTTTCACAGAGATTTTGAAACTGAAATTTCCAAACCCGTTTCCAACGAAGGCGCCAATGGGCTTCTCCATAGAACTTGCCAACCTGAATTCCTACAGGCTAGATGTGAGAGGCACATTCTGCTGCTTCCTCCCTTAGAGTTAAACTAGCTTCTGAAAGCTCAACCTCCGGGGAGTTTGTTTGGCAGAGATATAGAACACACTTTTCCAAGCCTGTTGGAAGGCATTTGCAGTGTCATTTCGCGTCTAATTGCCCAAAGCAAACTGCTTGCAGCTCTAACTCCCTTCTAACTACCACTTCTTCGGTTCAGTGAGATATGCTGGATTCTAAACGGAGAAGCTTCTCTGACGCTTTTTCACAGAGATTTTGAAACTGAAATCTCCCATGCCGATTCCACCATAGGCAGCAGTGGGCTTCCCCATAGAACTTGCCAACCTGAATTCCTACAGGCTGGATGTGAGAGGCACATTCTGCTGCTTCCTCCCTAAGAGTTAAGCTTGCTTCTGAAAGCTCAACCTCCGGGGAGTCTGTTTGGTAGAGATATAGAACACACTTTTCCAAGCCTGTTGGAAGGCCTTTGCAGTGTCATTTCGCATCTAATTTCCCAAACCAAACTGCTTGCAGCTCTAACTCCCTTCTAACTACCACTTCTTCGGTTCAGTGAGATATGCTGGATTCTAAACGGAGAAGCTTCTCTGACACTTTTTCACAGAGATTTTGAAACTGAAATCTCCCATGCCGTTTCCACCATAGGCAGCAATGGGCTTCCCCATAGTTCTTGCCAACCTGAATTCCTACAGGCTAGATGTGAGAGGCACATTCTGCTGCTTCCTCCCTAAGAGTTAAGCTTGCTTCTGAAAGCTCAACCTCTGGGGAGTCTGTTTGGCAGAGATATAGAACACACTTTTCCAAGCCTGTTGGAAGGCCTTTGCAGTGTCATTTCGCATCTAATTTCCCAAAACAAACTGCTTGCAGCTCTAACTCCCTTCTAATTACCACTTCTTCGGTTCAGTGAGATATGCTGGATTCTAAACGGAGAAGCTTCTCTGACGCTTTTTCACAGAGATTTTGAAACTGAAATCTCCCATGCCGTTTCCACCATAGGCAGCAATTGGCTTCCCCATAGAACTTGCCCACCTGAATTCCTACAGGCTAGATGTGAGAGGCACATTCTGCTGCTTCCTCCCTTAGAGTTAAACTTGCTTCTGAAAGCTCAACCTCCGGGGAGTCTGTTTGGCCGAGATATAGAACACACTTTTCCAAGCCTGTTGGAAGGCATTTGCAGTTTCATTTCGCGTCTAATTTCCCAAAGCAAACTGCTTGCAGCTCTAACTCCCTTCTAACTACCACTTCTTCGGTTCAGTGAGATATGCTGGATTCTAAATGGAGAAGCTTCTCTGACGCTTTTTCACAGAGATTTTGAAACTGAAATCTCCCATGCCGTTTCCACCATAGGCAGCAATGGGCTTCCCCATAGAACTTGCCAACCTGAATTCCTACAGGCTAGATGTGAGAGGCACATTCTGCTGCTTCCTCCCTTAGAGTTAAACTAGCTTCTGAAAGCTCAACCTCCGGGGAGTTTGTTTGGCAGAGATATAGAACACACTTTTCCAAGCCTGTTGAAAGGCATTTGCAGTGTCATTTCGCGTCTAATTTCCCAAAGCAAACTGCTTGCAGCTCTAACTCCCTTCTAACTACCACTTCTTCGGTTCAGTGAGATATGCTGGATTCTAAACGGAGAAGCTTCTCTGACGCTTTTTCACTGAGATTTTGAAACTGAAATCTCCCATGCCGTTTCCACCATAGGCAGCAATGGGCTTCCCCATAGAACTTGCCAACCTGAAATCCTACAGGCTAGATGTGAGAGGCACATTCTGCTGCTTCCTCCCTAAGAGTTAAGCTTGCTTCTGAAAGCTCAACCTCCGGGGAGTCTGTTTGGCAGAGATATAGAACACACTTTTCCAAGCCTGTTGGAAGGCCTTTGCAGTGTCATTTCGCATCTAATTTCCCAAACCAAACTGCTTGCAGCTCTAACTCCCTTCTAACTACCACTTCTTCGTTTCTGTGAGATATGCTGGATTCTAAACGGAGAAGCTTCTCTGACGCTTTTTCACAGAGATTTTGAAACTGAAATCTCCCATGCCGTTTCCACCATAGGCAGCAATGGGCTTCCCCATAGAACTTGCCAACCTGAATTGCTACAGGCTAGATGTGAGAGGCACATTCTGCTGCTTCCTCCCTTACAGTTAAACATGCTTCTGAAAGCTCAACCTCCGGGGAGTCTGTTTGGCAGAGATATAGAACACACTTTTCAAAGCCTGTTGGAAGGCCTTTGCAGTGTCATTTCGCATCTAATTTCCCAAACCAAACTGCTTGCAGCTCTAACTCCCTTCTAACTACCACTTCTTCGGTTCAGTGAGATATGCTGGATTCTAAACGGAGAAGCTTCTCTGACGCTTTTTCACAGAGATTTTGAAGCTGAAATTTCCAAACCCGTTTCCAACGAAGGCGCCAATGTGCTTCCCCATAGAACTTGCCAACCTGAATTCCTACAGGCTAGATGTGAGAGGCACATTCTGCTGCTTCCTCCCTTAGAGTTAAACTTGCTTCTGAAAGCTCAACCTCCGGGGAGTCTGTTTGGCAGAGATATAGAACACACTTTTCCAAGCCTGTTGGAAGGCATTTGCAGTTTCATTTCGCGTCTAATTTCCCAAACCAAACTGCTTGCAGCTCTAACTCCCTTCTAACTACTACTTCTTCGGTTCAGTGAGATATGCTGGATTCTAAACGGAGAAGCTTCTCTGACGCTTTTTCACAGAGATTTTGAAACTGAAATTTCCAAACCCGTTTCCAACGAAGGCGCCAATGGGCTTCCCCATAGAACTTGCCAACCTGAATTCCTACAGGCTAGATGTGAGAGGCACATTTTGCTGCTTACTCACTTAGAGTTAAACTTGCTTCTGAAAGCTCAACCTCCGAGGAGTCTGTTTGGCAGGGATATAGAACACACTTTTCCAAGCCTGTTGGAAGGCATTTGCAGTGTCATTTCGCGTCTAATTTCCCAAACCAAACTGCTTGCAGCTCTAACTCCCTTCTAACTACCACTTCTTCGGTTCAGTGAGATATGCTGGATTCTAAACGGAGAAGCTTCTCTGACGCTTTTTCACAGAGATTTTGAAACTGAAATTTCCAAACCCGTTTCCAACGAAGGCGCCAAAGGGCTTCCCCATAGAACTTGCCAACCTGAATTCCTACAGGCTAGATGTGAGAGGCACATTCTGCTGCTTCCTCCCTAAGAGTTAAGCTTGCTTCTGAAAGCTCAACCTCCGGGGAGTCTGTTTGGCAGAGATATAGAACACACTATTCCAAGCCTGTTGGAAGGCATTTGCAGTGTCATTTCGCGTCTAATTTCCCAAACCAAACTGCTTGCAGCTCTAACTCCCTTCTAACTACCACTTCTTCGGTTCAGTGAGATATGCTGGATTCTAAACGGAGAAGCTTCTCTGACGCTTTTTCACAGAGATTTTGAAACTGAAATCTCCCATGCCGTTTCCACCATAGGCAGCAATGGGCTTCCCCATAGAACTTGCCAACCTGAATTCCTACAGGCTAGATGTGAGAGGCACATTCTGGTGCTTCCTCCCTAAGAGTTAAGCTTGCTTCTGAAAGCTCAACCTCCGGGGAGTCTGTTTGGCAGAGATATAGAACACACTTTTCCAAGCCTGTTGGAAGGCATTTGCAGTGTCATTTCGCATCTAATTTCCCAAACCAAACTGCTTGCAGCTCTAACTCCCTTCTAACTACCACTTCTTCGGTTCAGTGAGATATGCTGGATTCTAAACGGAGAAGCTTCTCTGATGCTTTTTCACAGAGATTTTGAAACTGAAATCTCCCATGCCGTTTCCACCATAGGCAGCAATGGGCTTCCACATAGAACTTGCCAACCTGAATTCCTACAGGCTAGATGTGAGAGGCACATTCTGCTTCTTCCTCCCTTAGAGTTAAACTAGCTTCTGAAAGCTCAACCTCCGGGGAGTTTGTTTGGCAGAGATATAGAACACAATTTTCCAAGCCTGTTGGAAGGCATTTGCAGTTTCATTTCGCGTCTAATTTCCCAAACCAAACTGCTTGCAGCTCTAACTCCCTTCTAACTACCACTTCTTCGGTTCAGTGAGATATGCTGGATTCTAAACGGAGAAGCTTCTCTGACGCTTTTTCACAGAGATTTTGAAACTGAAATCTCCCATGCCGTTTCCACCATAGGCAGCAATGGGCTTCCCCATAGAACTTGCCAACCTGAATTCCTACAGGCTAGATGTGAGAGGCACATTCTGCTGCTTCCTCCCTAAGAGTTAAGCTTGCTTCTGAAAGCTCAACCTCCGGGGAGTCTGTTTGGCAGAGATATAGAGCACACTTTTCCAAGCCTGTTGGAAGGCCTTTGCAGTGTCATTTCGCATCTAATTTCCCAAACCAAACTGCTTGCAGCTCTAACTCCCTTCTAACTACCACTTCTTCGGTTCAGTGAGATATGCTGGATTCTAAACGGAAAAGCTTCTCTAATGCTTTTTCACAGAGATTTTGAAGCTGAAATTTCCAAACCCGTTTCCAACGAAGGCGCCAATGGGCTTCCCCATAGAACTTGCCAACCTGAATTCCTACAGGCTAGATGTGAGAGGCACATTCTGCTGCTTCCTCCCTAAGAGTTAAGCTTGCTTCTGAAAGCTCAACCTCCGGGGAGTCTGTTTGGCAGAGATATAGAACACACTTTTCCAAGCCTGTTTGAACGCCTTTGCAGTTTCATTTCGCGTCTTATTTCCCAAACCAAACTGCTTGCAGCTCTGACTCTCTTCTAACTACCACTTCTTCGGTTCAGTGAGATATGCTGGATTCTAAACGGAGAAGCTTCTCTGACGCTTTTTCACAGAGATTTTGAAACTGAAATCTCCCATGCCGTTTCCACCATAGGCAGCAATGGGCTTCCCCATAGAACTTGCCAACCTGAATTCCTACAGGCTAGATGTGAGAGGCACATTCTGCTGCTTCCTCCCTAAGAGTTAAGCTTGCTTCTGAAAGCTCAACCTCCGGGGAGTCTGTTTGGCAGAGATATAGAACACAATTTTCCAAGCCTGTTGGAAGGCATTTGCAGTGTCATTTCGCGTCTAATTTCCCAAACCAAACTGCTTGCAGCTCTAACTCCCTTCTAACTACCACTTCTTCGGTTCAGTGAGATATGCTGGATTCTAAACGGAGAAGCTTCTCTGACGCTTTTTCACAGAGATTTTGAAACTGAAATCTCCCATGGCGTTTCCACCATAGGCAGCAATGGGCTTCCTCATAGAACTTGCCAACCTGAATTCCTACAGGCTAGATGTGAGAGGCACATTCTGCTGCTTCGTCCCTAAGAGTTAAGCTTGCTTCTGAAAGCTCAACCTCTGGGGAGTCTGTTTGGCAGAGATATAGAACACACTTTTCCAAGCCTGTTGGAAGGCCTTTGCAGTGTCATTTCGCGTCTAATTTCCCAAACCAAACTGCTTGCAGCTCTAACTCCCTTCTAACTACCACTTCTTCGGTTCAGTGAGATATGCTGGATTGTAAACGGAGAAGCTTCTCTGACGCTTTTTCACAGAGATTTTGAAACTGAAATTTCCAAACCCGTTTCCAACGAAGGCGCCAATGGGCTTCCCCATAGAACTTGCAAACCTGAATTCCTACAGGCTAGATGTGAGAGGCACATTCTGCTGCTTCCTCCCTTAGAGTTAAACTTGCTTCTGAAAGCTCAACCTCCGGGGAGTCTGTTTGGCAGGGATATAGAACACACTTTTCCAAGCCTGTTGGAAGGCATTTGCAGTGTCATTTCGCGTCTAATTTCCCAAACCAAACTGCTTGCAGCTCTAACTCCCTTCTAACTACCACTTCTTCGGTTCAGTGAGATATGCTGGATTCTAAACGGAGAAGCTTCTCTGACGCTTTTTCACAGAGATTTTGAAACTGAAATCTCCCATGCCGTTTCCACCATAGGCAGCAATGGGCTTCCCCATAGAACTTGCCAACCTGATTTCCTACAGGCTAGATGTGAGAGGCACATTCTGCTGCTTCCTCCCTAAGAGTTAAGCTTGCTTCTGAAAGCTCAACCTCTGGGGATACTGTTTGGCAGAGATATAAAACACAATTTTCCAAGCCTGTTGGAAGGCCTTTGCAGTGTCATTTCGCATCTAATTTCCCAAACCAAACTGCTTGCAGCTCTAACTCCCTTCTAACTACCACTTCTTCGGTTCAGTGAGATATGCTGGATTGTAAACGGAGAAGCTTCTCTGACGCTTTTTCACAGAGATTTTGAAACTGAAATCTCCCATGCCGTTTCCACCATAGGCAGCAATGGGCTTCCACATAGAACTTGCCAACCTGAATTCCTACAGGCTAGATGTGAGAGGGACATTCTGCTGCTTCCTCCCTTAGAGTTAAACTAGCTTCTGAAAGCTCAACCTCCGGGGAGTTTGTTTGGCAGAGATATAGAACACACTTTTCCAAGCCTGTTGGAAGGCATTTGCAGTTTCATTTCGCGTCTAATTTCCCAAACCAAACTGCTTGCAGCTCTAACTCCCTTCTAACTACCACTTCTTCGGTTCAGTGAGATATGCTGGATTCTAAACGGAGAAGCTTCTCTGACGCTTTTTCACAGAGATTTTGAAACTGAAATTTCCAAACCCGTTTCCAACGAAGGCGCCAATGGGCTTCTCCATAGAACTTGCCAACCTGAATTCCTACAGGCTAGATGTGAGAGGCACATTCTGCTGCTTCCTCCCTTAGAGTTAAACTTGCTTCTGAAAGCTCAACCTCCGGGGAGATTGTTTGGCAGAGATATAGAACACACTTTTCCAAGCCTGTTGGAAGGCCTTTGCAGTTTCATTTCGCATCTAATTTCCCAAACCAAACTGCTTGCAGCTCTAACTCCCTTCTAACTACCACTTCTTCGGTTCAGTGTGATATGCTGGATTCTAAACGGAGAAGCTTCTCTGACGCTTTTTCACAGAGATTTTGAAACTGAAATCTCCCATGCCGTTTCCACCATAGGCAGCAATGGGCTTCCCCATAGAACTTGCCAACCTGAATTCCTACAGGCTAGATGTGAGAGGCACATTTTGCTGCTTCCTCCCTAAGAGTTAAGCTTGCTTCTGAAAGCTCAACCTCCGGGGAGTCTGTTTGGCAGAGATATAGAACACACTTTTCCAAGCCTGTTGGAAGGCCTTTGCAGTGTCATTTCGCATCTAATTTCCCAAACCAAACTGCTTGCAGCTCTAACTGCCTTCTAACTACCACTTCTTCGGTTCAGTGAGATATGCTGGATTCTAAACGGAGAAGCTTCTCTGACGCTTTTTCACAGAGATTTTGAAACTGAAATCTCCCATGCCGTTTCCACCATAGGCAGCAATGGGCTTCCCCATAGAACTTGCCAACCTGAATTCCTACAGGCTAGATGTGAGAGGCACATTCTGCTGCTTCCTCCCTAAGAGTTAAGCTTGCTTCTGAAAGCTCAACCTCCGGGGAGTCTGTTTGGCAGGGATATAGAACACACTTTTCCAAGCCTGTTGGAAGGCCTTTGCAGTGTCATTTCGCATCTAATTTCCCAAACCAAACTGCTTGCAGCTCTAACTGCCTTCTAACTACCACTTCTTCGGTTCAGTGAGATATGCTGGATTGTAAACGGAGAAGCTTCTCTGACGCTTTTTCACAGAGATTTTGAAACTGAAATCTCCCATGCCGTTTCCACAATAGGCAGCAATGGGCTTCCCCATAGAACTTGCCAACCTGAATTCCTACACGCTAGATGTGAGAGGCACATTCTGCTGCTTCCTCCCTAAGAGTTAAGCTTGCTTCTGAAAGCTCAACCTCCGGGGAGTCTGTTTGGCAGAGATATAGAACACACTTTTCCAAGCCTGTTGGAAGGCCTTTGCAGTTTCATTTCGCGTCTTATTTCCCAAACCAAACTGCTTGCAGCTCTAACTCCCTTCTAACTACCACTTCTTCGGTTCAGTGAGATATGCTGGATTCTAAACGGAGAAGCTTCTCTGACGCTTTTTCACAGAGATTTTGAAACTGAAATCTCCCATGCCGTTTCCACCATAGGCAGCAATGGGCTTCCCCATAGAACTTGCCAACCTGAATTCCTACAGGCTAGATGTGAGAGGCACATTCCGCTGCTTCCTCCCTAAGAGTTAATCTTGCTTCTGAAAGCTCAACCTCTGGGGAGTCTGCTTGGCAGAGATATAGAACACAATTTTCCAAGCCTGTTGGAAGGCATTTGCAGTGTCATTTCGCGTCTAATTTCCCAAACCAAACTGCTTGCAGCTCTAACTCCCTTCTAAATACCACTTCTTCAGTTCAGTGAGATATGCTGGATTCTAAACGGAGAAGCTTCTCTGACGCTTTTTCACAGAGATTTTGAAACTGAAATCTCCCATGCCGTATCCACCATAGGCAGCAATGGGCTTCCTCATAGAACTTGCCAACCTGAATTCCTACAGGCTAGATGTGAGAGGCACATTCTGCTGCTTCCTCCCTAAGAGTTAAGCTTGCTTCTGAAAGCTCAACCTCTGGGGAGTCTGTTTGGCAGAGATATAGAACACACTTTTCCAAGCCTGTTGGAGGGCCTTTGCAGTGTCATTTCGCATCTAATTTCCCAAACCAAACTGCTTGCAGCTCTAACTCCCTTCTAACTACCACTTGTTCGGTTCAGTGAGATATGCTGGATTCTAAACGGAGAAGCTTCTCTGACGCTTTTTCACAGAGATTTTGAAACTGAAATCTCCCATGCCGTTTCCACCATAGGCAGCAATGGGCTTCCCCATAGAACTTGCCAACCTGAATTCCTACAGGCTAGATGTGAGAGGCACATTCTGCTGCTTCCTCCCGAAGAGTTAAGCTTGCTTCTGAAAGCTCAACCTCTGGGGAGTCTGCTTGGCAGAGATATAGAACACAATTTTCCAAGCCTGTTGGAAGGCATTTGCAGTGTCATTTCGCGTCTAATTTCCCAAACCAAACTGCTTGCAGCTCTAACTCCCTTCTAAATACCACTTCTTCGGTTCAGTGAGATATGCTGGATTCTAAACGGAGAAGCTTCTCTGACGCTTTTTCACAGAGATTTTGAAACTGAAATCTCCCATGCCGTTTCCACCATAGGCAGCAATGGGCTTCCTCATAGAACTTGCCAACCTGAATTCCTACAGGCTAGATGTGAGAGGCACATTCTGCTGCTTCCTCCCTAAGAGTTAAGCTTGCTTCTGAAAGCTCAACCTCTGGGGAGTCTGTTTGGCAGAGATATAGAACACACTTTTCCAAGCCTGTTGGAAGGCCTTTGCAGTGTCATTTCGCATCTAATTTCCCAAACCAAACTGCTTGCAGCTCTAACTCCCTTCTAACTACCACTTCTTCGGTTCAGTGAGATATGCTGGATTCTAAACGGAGAAGCTTCTCTGACGCTTTTTCACAGAGATTTTGAAGCTGAAATTTCCAAACCCGTTTCCAACGAAGGCGCCAAAGGGCTTCCCCATAGAACTTGCCAACCTGAATTCCTACAGGCTAGATGTGAGAGGCACATTCTGCTGCTTCCTCCCTTAGAGTTAAACTAGCTTCTGAAAGCTCAACCTCCGGGGAGTTTGTTTGGCAGAGATATAGAACACACTATTCCAAGCCTGTTGGAAGGCCTTTGCAGTGTCATTTCGCATCTAATTTCCCAAACCAAACTGCTTGCAGCTCTAACTCCCTTCTAACTACCACTTCTTCGGTTCAGTGAGATATGCTGGATTCTAAACGGAGAAGCTTCTCTGACGCTTTTTCACAGAGATTTTGAAACTGAAATCTCCCATGCCGTTTCCACCATAGGCAGCAATGGGCTTCCCCATAGAACTTGCCAACCTGAATTCCTACAGGCTAGATGTGAGAGGCACATTCTGCTGCTTCCTCCCTAAGAGGTAAGCTTCCTTCTGAAAGCTCAACCTCCGGGGATTCTGTTTGGCAGAGATATAGAACACACTTTTCCAAGCCTGTTGGAAGGCCTTTGCAGTGTCATTTCGCATCTAATTTCCCAAACCAAACTGCTTGCAGCTCTAACTCCCTTCTAACTACCACTTCTTCGGTTCAGTGAGATATGCTGGATTCTAAACGGAGAAGCTTCTCTGATGCTTTTTCACAGAGATTTTGAAACTGAAATCTCCCATGCCGTTTCCACCATAGGCAGCAATGGGCTTCCCCATAGAAATTGCCAACCTGAATTCCTACAGGCTAGATGTGAGAGGCACATTCTGCTGCTTCCTCCCTTAGAGTTAAACTAGCTTCTGAAAGCTCAGCTTCCGGGGAGTCTGTTTGGCAGAGATATAGAACACAATTTTCCAAGCCTGTTGGAAGGCATTTGCAGTGTCATTTCGCGTCTAATTTCCCAAACCAAACTGCTTGCAGCTCTAACTCCCTTCTAACTACCACTTCTTCGGTTCAGTGAGATATGCTGGATTCTAAACGGAGAAGCTTCTCTGACGCTTTTTCACAGAGATTTTGAAACTGAAATCTCCCATGCCGTTTCCACCATAGGCAGCAATGGGCTTCCCCATAGAACTTGCCAACCTGAATTCCTACAGGCTACATGTGAGAGGCATATTCTGCTGCTTCCTCCCTTAGAGTTAAACTAGCTTCTGAAAGCCCAGCCTCCGGGGAGTCTGTTTGGCAGAGATATTGAACACAATTTTCCAAGCCTGTTGGAAGGCATTTGCAGTGTCATTTCACGTCTAATTTCCCAAACCAAACTGCTTGCAGCTCTAACTCCCTTCTAACTACCACTTCTTCGGTTCAGTGAGATATGCTGGATTCTAAACGGAGAAGCTTCTCTGACGCTTTTTCACAGAGATTTTGAAACTGAAATTTCCCATGCCGTTTCCACCATAGGCAGCAATGGGCTTCCCCATAGAACTTGCCAACCTGATTTCCTACAGGCTAGATGTGAGAGGCACATTCTGCTGCTTCCTCCCTAAGAGTTAAGCTTGCTTCTGAAAGCTCAACCTCTGGGGATTCTGTTTGGCAGAGATATAGAACACACTTTTCCAAGCCTGTTGGAAGGCCTTTGCAGTGTCATTTCGCATCTAATTTCCCAAACCAAACTGGTTGCAGCTCTAACTCCCTTCTAACTACCACTTCTTCGGTTCAGTGAGATATGCTGGATTCTAAACGGAGAAGCTTCTCTGACGCTTTTTCACAGAGATTTTGAAACTGAAATCTCCCATGCCGTTTCCACCATAGGCAGCAATGGGCTTCCACATAGAACTTGCCAACCTGAATTCCTACAGGCTAGATGTGAGAGGCACATTCTGCTGCTTCCTCCCTTAGAGTTAAACTAGCTTCTGAAAGCTCAACCTCCGGGGAGTTTGTTTGGCAGAGATATAGAACACACTTTTCCAAGCCTGTTGGAAGGCATTTGCAGTTTCATTTCGCGTCTAATTTCCCAAACCAAACTGCTTGCAGCTCTAACTCCCTTCTAACTACCACTTCTTCGGTTCAGTGAGATATGCTGGATTCTAAACGGAGAAGCTTCTCTGACGCTTTTTCACAGAGATTTTGAAACTGAAATTTCCAAACCCGTTTCCAACGAAGGCGCCAAAGCCCTTCCCCATAGAACTTGCCAACCTGAATTCCTACAGTCTAGATGTGAGAGGCACATTCTGCTGCTTCCTCCCTTAGAGTTAAACTTGCTTCTGAAAGCTCAACCTCCGGGGAGATTGTTTGGCAGAGATATAGAACACACTTTTCCAAGCCTGTTGGAAGGCATTTGCAGTTTCATTTCGCATCTAATTTCCCAAACCAAACTGCTTGCAGCTCTAACTCCCTTCTAACTACCACTTCTTCGGTTCAGTGAGGTATGCTGGATTCTAAACGGAGAAGCTTCTCTGACGCTTTTTCACAGAGATTTTGAAAATGAAATCTCCCATGCCGTTTCCACCATAGGCAGCAATGGGCTTCCCCATAGAACTTGCCAACCTGAATTCCTACAGGCTAGATGTGAGAGGCACATTCTGCTGCTTCCTCCCTAAGAGTTAAGCTTGCTTCTGAAAGCTCAACCTCCGGGGAGTCTGTTTGGCAGAGATATAGAACACACTTTTCCAAGCCTGTTGGAAGGCCTTTGCAGTTTCATTTCGCGTCTTATTTCCCAAACCAAACTGCTTGCAGCTCTAACTCCCTTCTAACTACCACTTCTTCGGTTCAGTGAGATATGCTGGATTCTAAACGGAGAAGATTCTCTGACGCTTTTTCACAGAGATTTTGAAACTGAAATCTCCCATGCTGTTTCCACCATTGGCAGCAATGGGCTTCCTCATAGAACTTGCCAACCTGAATTCCTACAGGCTAGATGTGAGAGGCACATTCTGCTGCTTCCTCCCTAAGAGTTAAGTTTGCTTCTGAAAGCTCAACCTCTGGGGAGTCTGTTTGCCAGAGATATAGAACACACTTTTCCAAGCCTGTTGGAAGGCCTTTGCAGTGTCATTTCGCATCTAATTTCCCAAACCAAACTGCTTGCAGCTCTAACTCCCTTCCAACTACCACTTCTTCGGTTCAGTGAGATATGCTGGATTCTTAACGGAGAAGCTTCTCTGATGCTTTTTCACAGAGATTTTGAAGCTGAAATTTCCAAACCCGTTTCCAACGAAGGGGCCAATGGGCTTCCCCATAGAACTTGCCAACCTGAATTCCTACAGGCTAGATGTGAGAGGCACATTCTGCTGCTTCCTCCCTTAGAGTTAAACTAGCTTCTGAAAGCTCAACCTCCGCGGAGTTTGTTTGGCAGAGATATAGAACACAATTTTCCAAGCCTGTTGGAAGGCATTTGCAGTTTCATTTCGCGTCTAATTTCCCAAACCAAACTGCTTGCAGCTCTAACTCCCTTCTAACTACCACTTCTTCGGTTCATTGAGATATGCTGGATTCTAAACGGAGAAGCTTCTCTGACGCTTTTCACAGAGATTTTGAAACTGAAATCTCCTATGCCGTTTCCACCATAGGCAGCAATGGGCTTCCCCATAGAACTTGCCAACCTGAATTCCTACAGGCTAGATGTGAGAGGCCCATTCTGCTGCTTCCTCCCTTAGAGTTAAACTAGCTTCTGAAAGCTCAACCTCCGGGGAGTCTGTTTGGCAGAGATATAGAACACACTTTTCCAAGCCTGTTGGAAGGCATTTGCAGTTTCATTTCGCGTCTAATTTCCCAAACCAAACTGCTTGCAGCTCTAACTCCCTTCTAACTACCACTTCTTCGGTTCAGTGAGATATGCTGGATTCTAAACGGAGAAGCTTCTCTGACGCTTTTTCACAGAGATTTTGAAACTGAAATTTCCAAACCCGTTTCCAACGAAGGCGCCAATGGGCTTCCCCATAGAACTTGCCAACCTGAATTCCTACAGGCTAGATGTGATAGGCACATTGTGCTGCTTCCTCCCTTAGAGTTAAACTTGCTTCTGAAAGCTCAACCTCCGGGGAGTCTGTTTGGCAGGGATATAGAACACACTTTTCCAAGCCTGTTGGAAGGCATTTGCAGTGTCATTTCGCGTCTAATTTCCCAAACCAAACTGCTTGCAGCTCTAACTCCCTTCTAACTACCACTTCTTCGGTTCTGTGAGATATGCTGGATTGTAAACGGAGAAGCTTCTCTGACGCTTTTTCACAGAGATTTTGAAACTGAAATTTCCAAACCCGTTTCCAACGAAGGCGCCAAAGCCCTTCCCCATAGAACTTGCCAACCTGAATTCCTACAGTCTAGATGTGAGTGGCACATTCTGCTGCTTCCTCCCTTAGAGTTAAACTAGCTTCTGAAAGCCCAGCCTCCGGGGAGTCTGTTTGGCAGAGATATAGAACACAATTTTCCAAGCCTGTTGGAAGGCATTTGCAGTGTCATTTCGCGTCTAATTTCCCAAACCAAACTGCTTGCAGCTCTAACTCCCTTCTAACTACCACTTCTTCGGTTCAGTGAGATATGCTGGATTCTAAACGGAGAAGCTTCTCTGACGCTTTTTCACAGAGATTTTGAAACTGAAATTTCCAAACCCGTTTCCAACGAAGGCGCCAATGGGCTTCTCCATAGAACTTGCCAACTTGAATTCCTAAAGGCTAGATGTGAGAGGCACATTCTGCTGCTTCCTCCCTTAGAGTTAAACTTGCTTCTGAAAGCTCAACCTCCGGGGAGATTGTTTGGCAGAGATATAGAACACACTTTTCCAAGCCTGTTGGAAGGCATTTGCAGTTTCATTTCGCATCTAATTTCCCAAACCAAACTGCTTGCAGCTCTAACTCCCTTCTAACTACCACTTCTTCGGTTCAGTGAGATATGCTGGATTCTAAACGGAGAAGCTTCTCTGACGCTTTTTCACAGAGATTTTGAAACTGAAATCTCCCATGCCATTTCCACCATAGGCAGCAATGGGCTTCCCCATAGAACTTGCCAACCTGAATTCCTACAGGCTAGATGTGAGAGGCACATTCTGCTGCTTCCTCCCTAAGAGTTAAGCTTGCTTCTGAAAGCTCAACCTCCGGGGAGTCTGTTTGGCAGAGATATAGAACACACTTTTCCAAGCCTGTTGGAAGGCCTTTGCAGTGTCATTTCGCATCTAATTTCCCAAACCAAACTGCTTGCAGCTCTAACTCCCTTCTAACTACCACTTCTTCGGTTCAGTGAGATATGCTGGATTCTAAACGGAGAAGCTTCTCTGACGCTTTTTCACAGAGATTTTGAAACTGAAATCTCCCATGCCGTTTCCACCATAGGCAGCAAAGGGCTTCCCCATAGAACTTGCCAACCTGAATTCCTACAGGCTAGATGTGAGAGGCACATTCTGCTGCTTCCTCCCTAATAGGTAAGCTTCCTTCTGAAAGCTCAACCTCCGGGGATTCTGTTTGGCAGAGATATAGAACACACTTTTCCAAGCCTGTTGGAAGGCCTTTGCAGTGTCATTTCGCATCTAATTTCCCAAACCAAACTGCTTGCAGCTCTAACTCCCTTCTAACTACCACTTCTTCGGTTCAGTGAGATATGCTGGATTCTAAACGGAGAAGCTTCTCTGACGCTTTTTCACAGAGATTTTGAAACTGAAATCTCCCATGCCGTTTCCACCATAGGCAGCAATGGGCTTCCCCATAGAAATTGCCAACCTGAATTCCTACAGGCTAGATGTGAGAGGCACATTCTGCTGCTTCCTCCCTTAGAGTTAAACTAGCTTCTGAAAGCTCAGCTTCCGGGGAGTCTGTTTGGCAGAGATATAGAACACAATTTTCCAAGCCTGTTGGAAGGCATTTGCAGTGTCATTTCGCGTCTAATTTCCCAAACCAAACTGCTTGCAGCTCTAACTCCCTTCTAACTACCACTTCTTCGGTTCAGTGAGATATGCTGGATTCTAAACGGAGAAGCTTCTCTGACGCTTTTTCACAGAGATTTTGAAACTGAAATCTCCCATGCCGTTTCCACCATAGGCAGCAATGGGCTTCCCCATAGAACTTGCCAACCTGATTTCCTACAGGCTAGATGTGAGAGGCACATTCTGCTGCTTCCTCCCTAAGAGTTAAGCTTGCTTCTGAAAGCTCAACCTCTGGGGAGTCTGTTTGGCAGAGATATAGAACACACTTTTCCAAGCCTGTTGGAAGGCCTTTGCAGTGTCATTTCGCATCTAATTTCCCAAACCAAACTGCTTGCAGCTCTAACTCCCTTCTAACTACCACTTCTTTGGTTCAGTGAGATATGCTGGATTCTAAACGGAGAAGCTTCTCTGACGCTTTTTCACAGAGATTTTGAAACTGAAATTTCCAAACCCGTTTCCAACGAAGGCGCCAATGGGCTTCTCCATAGAACTTGCCAACCTGAATTCCTACAGGCTAGATGTGAGAGGCACATTCTGCTGCTTCCTCCCTTAGAGTTAAACTAGCTTCTGAAAGCTCAACCTCCGGGGAGTTTGTTTGGCAGAGATATAGAACACACTTTTCCAAGCCTGTTGGAAGGCATTTGCAGTGTCATTTCGCGTCTAATTGCCCAAAGCAAACTGCTTGCAGCTCTAACTCCCTTCTAACTACCACTTCTTCGGTTCAGTGAGATATGCTGGATTCTAAACGGAGAAGCTTCTCTGACGCTTTTTCACAGAGATTTTGAAACTGAAATCTCCCATGCCGATTCCACCATAGGCAGCAGTGGGCTTCCCCATAGAACTTGCCAACCTGAATTCCTACAGGCTGGATGTGACAGGCACATTCTGCTGCTTCCTCCCTAAGAGTTAAGCTTGCTTCTGAAAGCTCAACCTCCGGGGAGTCTGTTTGGTAGAGATATAGAACACACTTTTCCAAGCCTGTTGGAAGGCCTTTGCAGTGTCATTTCGCATCTAATTTCCCAAACCAAACTGCTTGCAGCTCTAACTCCCTTCTAACTACCACTTCTTCGGTTCAGTGAGATATGCTGGATTCTAAACGGAGAAGCTTCTCTGACACTTTTTCACAGAGATTTTGAAACTGAAATCTCCCATGCCGTTTCCACCATAGGCAGCAATGGGCTTCCCCATAGTTCTTGCCAACCTGAATTCCTACAGGGTAGATGTGAGAGGCACATTCTGCTGCTTCCTCCCTAAGAGTTAAGCTTGCTTCTGAAAGCTCAACCTCTGGGGAGTCTGTTTGGCAGAGATATAGAACACACTTTTCCAAGCCTGTTGGAAGGCCTTTGCAGTGTCATTTCGCATCTAATTTCCCAAACCAAACTGCTTGCAGCTCTAACTCCCTTCTAATTACCACTTCTTCGGTTCAGTGAGATATGCTGGATTCTAAACGGAGAAGCTTCTCTGACGCTTTTTCACAGAGATTTTGAAGCTGAAATTTCCAAACCCGTTTCCAACGAAGGCGCCAATGGGCTTCCCCATAGAACTTGCCAACCTGAATTCCTACAGGTTAGATGTGAGAGGCACATTCTGCTGCTTCCTCCCTTAGAGTTAAACTAGCTTCTGAAAGCTCAACCTCCGGGGAGTTTGTTTGGCAGAGATATAGAACACACTTTTCCAAGCCTGTTGGAAGGCATTTGCAGTTTCATTTCGCGTCTAATTTCCCAAACCAAACTGCTTGCAGCTCTAACTCCCTTCTAACTACCACTTCTTCGCTTCAGTGAGATATGCTGGATTCTAAACGGAGAAGCTTCTCTGACGCTTTTTCACAGAGATTTTGAAACTGAAATCTCCCATGCCGTTTCCACCATAGGCAGCAATTGGCTTCCCCATAGAACTTGCCCACCTGAATTCCTACAGGCTAGATGTGAGAGGCACATTCTGCTGCTTCCTCCCTTAGAGTTAAACTTGCTTCTGAAAGCTCAACCTCCGGGGAGTCTGTTTGGCCGAGATATAGAACACACTTTTCCAAGCCTGTTGGAAGGCATTTGCAGTTTCATTTCGCGTCTAATTTCCCAAAGCAAACTGCTTGCAGCTCTAACTCCCTTCTAACTACCACTTCTTCGGTTCAGTGAGATATGCTGGATTCTAAATGGAGAAGCTTCTCTGACGCTTTTTCACAGAGATTTTGAAACTGAAATCTCCCATGCCGTTTCCACCATAGGCAGCAATGGGCTTCCCCATAGAACTTGCCAACCTGAATTCCTACAGGCTAGATGTGAGAGGCACATTCTGCTGCTTCCTCCCTTAGAGTTAAACTAGCTTCTGAAAGCTCAACCTCCGGGGAGTTTGTTTGGCAGAGATATAGAACACACTTTTCCAAGCCTGTTGAAAGGCATTTGCAGTGTCATTTCGCGTCTAATTTCCCAAAGCAAACTGCTTGCAGCTCTAACTCCCTTCTAACTACCACTTCTTCGGTTCAGTGAGATATGCTGGATTCTAAACGGAAAAGCTTCTCTGACGCTTTTTCACTGAGATTTTGAAACTGAAATCTCCCATGCCGTTTCCACCATAGGCAGCAATGGGCTTCCCCATAGAACTTGCCAACCTGAATTCCTACAGGCTAGATGTGAGAGGCACATTCTGCTGCTTCCTCCCTAAGAGTTAAGCTTGCTTCTGAAAGCTCAACCTCCGGGGAGTCTGTTTGGCAGAGATATAGAACACACTTTTCCAAGCCTGTTGGAAGGCCTTTGCAGTGTCATTTCGCATCTAATTTCCCAAACCAAACTGCTTGCAGCTCTAACTCCCTTCTAACTACCACTTTTTCGGTTCTGTGAGATATGCTGGATTCTAAACGGAGAAGCTTCTCTGACGCTTTTTCACAGAGATTTTGAAACTGAAATCTCCCATGCCGTTTCCACCATAGGCAGCAATGGGCTTCCCCATAGAACTTGCCAACCTGAATTGCTACAGGCTAGATGTGAGAGGCACATTCTGCTGCTTCCTCCCTTACAGTTAAACATGCTTCTGAAAGCTCAACCTCCGGGGAGTCTGTTTGGCAGAGATATAGAACACACTTTTCAAAGCCTGTTGGAAGGCCTTTGCAGTGTCATTTCGCATCTAATTTCCCAAACCAAACTGCTTGCAGCTCTAACTCCCTTCTAACTACCACTTCTTCGGTTCAGTGAGATATGCTGGATTCTAAACGGAGAAGCTTCTCTGACGCTTTTTCACAGAGATTTTGAAGCTGAAATTTCCAAACCCGTTTCCAACGAAGGCGCCAATGTGCTTCCCCATAGAACTTGCCAACCTGAATTCCTACAGGCTAGATGTGAGAGGCACATTCTGCTGCTTCCTCCCTTAGAGTTAAACTTGCTTCTGAAAGCTCAACCTCCGAGGAGTCTGTTTGGCAGGGATATAGAACACACTTTTCCAAGCCTGTTGGAAGGCATTTGCAGTGTCATTTCGCGTCTAATTTCCCAAACCAAACTGCTTGCAGCTCTAACTCCCTTCTAACTACCACTTCTTCGGTTCAGTGAGATATGCTGGATTCTAAACGGAGAAGCTTCTCTGACGCTTTTTCACAGAGATTTTGAAACTGAAATCTCCCATGCCGTTTCCACCATAGGCAGCAATGGGCTTCCCCATAGAACTTGCCAACCTGAATTCCTACAGGCTAGATGTGAGAGGCACATTCTGCTGCTTCCTCCCTAAGAGTTAAGCTTGCTTCTGAAAGCTCAACCTCCGGGGAGTCTGTTTGGCAGAGATATAGAACACACTTTTCCAAGCCTGTTGGAAGGCCTTTGCAGTGTCATTTTGCATCTAATTTCCCAAACCAAACTGCTTGCAGCTCTAACTCCCTTCTAACTACCACTTCTTCGGTTCAGTGAGATATGCTGGATTCTAAACGGAGAAGCTTCTCTGATGCTTTTTCACAGAGATTTTGAAACTGAAATCTCCCATGCCGTTTCCACCATAGGCAGCAATGGGCTTCCACATAGAACTTGCCAACCTGAATTCCTACAGGCTAGATGTGAGAGGCACATTCTGCTTCTTCCTCCCTTAGAGTTAAACTAGCTTCTGAAAGCTCAACCTCCGGGGAGTTTGTTTGGCAGAGATATAGAACACAATTTTCCAAGCCTGTTGGAAGGCATTTGCAGTTTCATTTCGCGTCTAATTTCCCAAACCAAACTGCTTGCAGCTCTAACTCCCTTCTAACTACCACTTCTTCGGTTCAGTGAGATATGCTGGATTCTAAACGGAGAAGCTTCTCTGACGCTTTTTCACAGAGATTTTGAAACTGAAATCTCCCATGCCGTTTCCACCATAGGCAGCAATGGGCTTCCCCATAGAACTTGCCAACCTGAATTCCTACAGGCTAGATGTGAGAGGCACATTCTGCTGCTTCCTCCCTAAGAGTTAAGCTTGCTTCTGAAAGCTCAACCTCCGGGGAGTCTGTTTGGCAGAGATATAGAGCAAACTTTTCCAAGCCTGTTGGAAGGCCTTTGCAGTGTCATTTCGCATCTAATTTCCCAAACCAAACTGCTTGCAGCTCTAACTCCCTTCTAACTACCACTTCTTCGGTTCAGTGAGATATGCTGGATTCTAAACGGAAAAGCTTCTCTAATGCTTTTTCACAGAGATTTTGAAGCTGAAATTTCCAAACCCGTTTCCAACGAAGGCGCCAATGGGCTTCCCCATAGAACTTGCCAACCTGAATTCCTACAGGCTAGATGTGAGAGGCACATTCTGCTGCTTCCTCCCTAAGAGTTAAGCTTGCTTCTGAAAGCTCAACCTCCGGGGAGTCTGTTTGGCGGAGATATAGAACACACTTTTCCAAGCCTGTTTGAACGCCTTTGCAGTTTCATTTCGCGTCTTATTTCCCAAACCAAACTGCTTGCAGCTCTGACTCCCTTCTAACTACCACTTCTTCGGTTCAGTGAGATATGCTGGATTCTAAACGGAGAAGCTTCTCTGACGCTTTTTCACAGAGATTTTGAAACTGAAATCTCCCATGCCGTTTCCACCATAGGCAGCAATGGGCTTCCCCATAGAACTTGCCAACCTGAATTCCTACAGGCTAGATGTGAGAGGCACATTCTGCTGCTTCCTCCCTAAGAGTTAAGCTTGCTTCTGAAAGCTCAACCTCCGGGGAGTCTGTTTGGCAGAGATATAGAACACAATTTTCCAAGCCTGTTGGAAGGCATTTGCAGTGTCATTTCGCGTCTAATTTCCCAAACCAAACTGCTTGCAGCTCTAACTCCCTTCTAACTACCACTTCTTCGGTTCAGTGAGATATGCTGGATTCTAAACGGAGAAGCTTCTCTGACGCTTTTTCACAGAGATTTTGAAACTGAAATCTCCCATGGCGTTTCCACCATAGGCAGCAATGGGCTTCCTCATAGAACTTGCCAACCTGAATTCCTACAGGCTAGATGTGAGAGGCACATTCTGCTGCTTCGTCCCTAAGAGTTAAGCTTGCTTCTGAAAGCTCAACCTCTGGGGAGTCTGTTTGGCAGAGATATAGAACACACTTTTCCAAGCCTGTTGGAAGGCCTTTGCAGTGTCATTTCGCGTCTAATTTCCCAAACCAAACTGCTTGCAGCTCTAACTCCCTTCTAACTACCACTTCTTCGGTTCAGTGAGATATGCTGGATTCTAAACGGAGAAGCTTCTCTGACACTTTTTCACAGAGATTTTGAAACTGAAATTTCCAAACCCGTTTCCAACGAAGGCGCCAATGGGCTTCCCCATAGAACTTGCAAACCTGAATTCCTACAGGCTAGATGTGAGAGGCACATTCTGCTGCTTCCTCCCTTAGAGTTAAACTTGCTTCTGAAAGCTCAACCTCCGGGGAGTCTGTTTGGCAGGGATATAGAACACACTTTTCCAAGCCTGTTGGAAGGCATTTGCAGTGTCATTTCGCGTCTAATTTCCCAAACCAAACTGCTTGCAGCTCTAACTCCCTTCTAACTACCACTTCTTCGGTTCAGTGAGATATGCTGGATTCTAAACGGAGAAGCTTCTCTGACGCTTTTTCACAGAGATTTTGAAACTGAAATCTCCCATGCCGTTTCCACCATAGGCAGCAATGGGCTTCCCCATAGAACTTGCCAACCTGATTTCCTACAGGCTAGATGTGAGAGGCACATTCTGCTGCTTCCTCCCTAAGAGTTAAGCTTGCTTCTGAAAGCTCAACCTCTGGGGATACTGTTTGGCAGAGATATAAAACACAATTTTCCAAGCCTGTTGGAAGGCCTTTGCAGTGTCATTTCGCATCTAATTTCCCAAACCAAACTGCTTGCAGCTCTAACTCCCTTCTAACTACCACTTCTTCGGTTCAGTGAGATATGCTGGATTGTAAACGGAGAAGCTTCTCTGACGCTTTTTCACAGAGATTTTGAAACTGAAATCTCCCATGCCGTTTCCACCACAGGCAGCAATGGGCTTCCACATAGAACTTGCCAACCTGAATTCCTACAGGCTAGATGTGAGAGGGACATTCTGCTGCTTCCTCCCTTAGAGTTAAACTAGCTTCTGAAAGCTCAACCTCCGGGGAGTTTGTTTGGCAGAGATATAGAACACACTTTTCCAAGCCTGTTGGAAGGCATTTGCAGTTTCATTTCGCGTCTAATTTCCCAAACCAAACTGCTTGCAGCTCTAACTCCCTTCTAACTACCACTTCTTCGGTTCAGTGAGATATGCTGGATTCTAAACGGAGAAGCTTCTCTGACGCTTTTTCACAGAGATTTTGAAACTGCAATTTCCAAACCCGTTTCCAACGAAGGCGCCAATGGGCTTCTCCATAGAACTTGCCAACCTGAATTCCTACAGGCTAGATGTGAGAGGCACATTCTGCTGCTTCCTCCCTTAGAGTTAAACTTGCTTCTGAAAGCTCAACCTCCGGGGAGATTGTTTGGCAGAGATATAGAACACACTTTTCCAAGCCTGTTGGAAGGCCTTTGCAGTTTCATTTCGCATCTAATTTCCCAAACCAAACTGCTTGCAGCTCTAACTCCCTTCTAACTACCACTTCTTCGGTTCAGTGTGATATGCTGGATTCTAAATGGAGAAGCTTCTCTGACGCTTTTTCACAGAGATTTTGAAACTGAAATCTCCCATGCCGTTTCCACCATAGGCAGCAATGGGCTTCCCCATAGAACTTGCCAACCTGAATTCCTACAGGCTAGATGTGAGAGGCACATTCTGCTGCTTCCTCCCTTAGAGTTAAACTAGCTTCTGAAAGCTCAACCTCCGGGGAGTTTGTTTGGCAGAGATATAGAACACACTTTTCCAAGCCTGTTGAAAGGCATTTGCACTGTCATTTCGCGTCTAATTTCCCAAAGCAAACTGCTTGCAGCTCTAACTCCCTTCTAACTACCACTTCTTCGGTTCAGTGAGATATGCTGGATTCTAAACGGAGAAGCTTCTCTGACTCTTTTTCACTGAGATTTTGAAACTGAAATCTCCCATGCCGTTTCCACCATAGGCAGCAATGGGCTTCCCCATAGAACTTGCCAACCTGAATTCCTACAGGCTAGATGTGAGAGGCACATTCTGCTGCTTCCTCCCTAAGAGTTAAGCTTGCTTCTGAAAGCTCAACCTCCGGGGAGTCTGTTTGGCAGAGATATAGAACACACTTTTCCAAGCCTGTTGGAAGGCCTTTGCAGTGTCATTTCGCATCTAATTTCCCAAACCAAACTGCTTGCAGCTCTAACTCCCTTCTAACTACCACTTCTTCGGTTCTGTGAGATATGCTGGATTCTAAACGGAGAAGCTTCTCTGACGCTTTTTCACAGAGATTTTGAAACTGAAATCTCCCATGCCGTTTCCACCATAGGCAGCAATGGGCTTCCCCATAGAACTTGCCAACCTGAATTGCTACAGGCTAGATGTGAGAGGCACATTCTGCTGCTTCCTCCCTTACAGTTAAACATGCTTCTGAAAGCTCAACCTCCGGGGATTCTGTTTGGCAGAGATATAGAACACACTTTTCAAAGCCTGTTGGAAGGCCTTTGCAGTGTCATTTCGCATCTAATTTCCCAAACCAAACTGCTTGCAGCTCTACTCCCTTCTAACTACCACTTCTTCGGTTCAGTGAGATATGCTGGATTCTAAACGGAGAAGCTTCTCTGACGCTTTTTCACAGAGATTTTGAAGCTGAAATTTCCAAACCCGTTTCCAACGAAGGCGCCAATGTGCTTCCCCATAGAACTTGCCAACCTGAATTCCTACAGGCTAGATGTGAGAGGCACATTCTGCTGCTTCCTCCCTTAGAGTTAAACTTGCTTCTGAAAGCTCAACCTCCGGGGAGTCTGTTTGGCAGAGATATAGAACACACTTTTCCAAGCCTGTTGGAAGGCATTTGCAGTTTCATTTCGCGTCTAATTTCCCAAACCAAACTGCTTGCAGCTCTAACTCCCTTCTAACTACCACTTCTTCGGTTCAGTGAGATATGCTGGATTCTAAACGGAGAAGCTTCTCTGACGCTTTTTCACAGAGATTTTGAAACTGAAATTTCCAAACCCGTTTCCAACGAAGGCGCCAATGGGCTTCCCCATAGAACTTGCCAACCTGAATTCCTACAGGCTAGATGTGAGAGGCACATTTTGCTGCTTACTCACTTAGAGTTAAACTTGCTTCTGAAAGCTCAACCTCCGAGGAGTCTGTTTGGCAGGGATATAGAACACACTTTTCCAAGCCTGTTGGAAGGCATTTGCAGTGTCATTTCGCGTCTAATTTCCCAAACCAAACTGCTTGCAGCTCTAACTCCCTTCTAACTACCACTTCTTCGGTTCAGTGAGATATGCTGGATTCTAAACGGAGAAGCTTCTCTGACGCTTTTTCACAGAGATTTTGAAACTGAAATTTCCAAACCCGTTTCCAACGAAGGCGCCAAAGGGCTTCCCCATAGAACTTGCCAACCTGAATTCCTACAGGCTAGATGTGAGAGGCACATTCTGCTGCTTCCTCCCTAAGAGTTAAGCTTGCTTCTGAAAGCTCAACCTCCGGGGAGTCTGTTTGGCAGAGATATAGAACACACTATTCCAAGCCTGTTGGAAGGCATTTGCAGTGTCATTTCGCGTCTAATTTCCCAAACCAAACTGCTTGCAGCTCTAACTCCCTTCTAACTACCACTTCTTCGGTTCAGTGAGATATGCTGGATTCTAAACGGAGAAGCTTCTCTGACGCTTTTTCACAGAGATTTTGAAACTGAAATCTCCCATGCCGTTTCCACCATAGGCAGCAATGGGCTTCCCCATAGAACTTGCCAACCTGAATTCCTACAGGCTAGATGTGAGAGGCACATTCTGGTGCTTCCTCCCTAAGAGTTAAGCTTGCTTCTGAAAGCTCAACCTCCGGGGAGTCTGTTTGGCAGAGATATAGAACACACTTTTCCAAGCCTGTTGGAAGGCCTTTGCAGTGTCATTTCGCATCTAATTTCCCAAACCAAACTGCTTGCAGCTCTAACTCCCTTCTAACTACCACTTCTTCGGTTCAGTGAGATATGCTGGATTCTAAACGGAGAAGCTTCTCTGATGCTTTTTCACAGAGATTTTGAAACTGAAATCTCCCATGCCGTTTCCACCATAGGCAGCAATGGGCTTCCACATAGAACTTGCCAACCTGAATTCCTACAGGCTAGATGTGAGAGGCACATTCTGCTTCTTCCTCCCTTAGAGTTAAACTAGCTTCTGAAAGCTCAACCTCCGGGGAGTTTGTTTGGCAGAGATATAGAACACAATTTTCCAAGCCTGTTGGAAGGCATTTGCAGTTTCATTTCGCGTCTAATTTCCCAAACCAAACTGCTTGCAGCTCTAACTCCCTTCTAACTACCACTTCTTCGGTTCAGTGAGATATGCTGGATTCTAAACGGAGAAGCTTCTCTGACGCTTTTTCACAGAGATTTTGAAACTGAAATTTCCAAACCCGTTTCCACCATAGGCAGCAATGGGCTTCCCCATAGAACTTGCCAACCTGAATTCCTACAGGCTAGATGTGAGAGGCACATTCTGCTGCTTCCTCCCTAAGAGTTAAGCTTGCTTCTGAAAGCTCAACCTCCGGGGAGTCTGTTTGGCAGAGATATAGAGCACACTTTTCCAAGCCTGTTGGAAGGCCTTTGCAGTGTCATTTCGCATCTAATTTCCCAAACCAAACTGCTTGCAGCTCTAACTCCCTTCTAACTACCACTTCTTCGGTTCAGTGAGATATGCTGGATTCTAAACGGAAAAGCTTCTCTAATGCTTTTTCACAGAGATTTTGAAGCTGAAATTTCCAAACCCGTTTCCAACGAAGGCGCCAATGGGCTTCCCCATAGAACTTGCCAACCTGAATTCCTACAGGCTAGATGTGAGAGGCACATTCTGCTGCTTCCTCCCTAAGAGTTAAGCTTGCTTCTGAAAGCTCAACCTCCGGGGAGTCTGTTTGGCAGAGATATAGAACACACTTTTCCAAGCCTGTTTGAACGCCTTTGCAGTTTCATTTCGCGTCTTATTTCCCAAACCAAACTGATTGCAGCTCTGACTCCCTTCTAACTACCACTTCTTCGGTTCAGTGAGATATGCTGGATTCTAAACGGAGAAGCTTCTCTGACGCTTTTTCACAGAGATTTTGAAACTGAAATCTCCCATGCCGTTTCCACCATAGGCAGCAATGGGCTTCCCCATAGAACTTGCCAACCTGAATTCCTACAGGCTAGATGTGAGAGGCACATTCTGCTGCTTCCTCCCTAAGAGTTAAGCTTGCTTCTGAAAGCTCAACCTCCGGGGAGTCTGTTTGGCAGAGATATAGAACACAATTTTCCAAGCCTGTTGGAAGGCATTTGCAGTGTCATTTCGCGTCTAATTTCCCAAACCAAACTGCTTGCAGCTCTAACTCCCTTCTAACTACCACTTCTTCGGTTCAGTGAGATATGCTGGATTCTAAACGGAGAAGCTTCTCTGACGCTTTTTCACAGAGATTTTGAAACTGAAATCTCCCATGGCGTTTCCACCATAGGCAGCAATGGGCTTCCTCATAGAACTTGCCAACCTGAATTCCTACAGGCTAGATGTGAGAGGCACATTCTGCTGCTTCGTCCCTAAGAGTTAAGCTTGCTTCTGAAAGCTCAACCTCTGGGGAGTCTGTTTGGCAGAGATATAGAACACACTTTTCCAAGCCTGTTGGAAGGCCTTTGCAGTGTCATTTCGCGTCTAATTTCCCAAACCAAACTGCTTGCAGCTCTAACTCCCTTCTAACTACCACTTCTTCGGTTCAGTGAGATATGCTGGATTCTAAACGGAGAAGCTTCTCTGACGCTTTTTCACAGAGATTTTGAAACTGAAATTTCCAAACCCGTTTCCAACGAAGGCGCCAATGGGCTTCCCCATAGAACTTGCAAACCTGAATTCCTACAGGCTAGATGTGAGAGGCACATTCTGCTGCTTCCTCCCTTAGAGTTAAACTTGCTTCTGAAAGCTCAACCTCCGGGGAGTCTGTTTGGCAGGGATATAGAACACACTTTTCCAAGCCTGTTGGAAGGCATTTGCAGTGTCATTTCGCGTCTAATTTCCCAAACCAAACTGCTTGCAGCTCTAACTCCCTTCTAACTACCACTTCTTCGGTTCAGTGAGATATGCTGGATTCTAAACGGAGAAGCTTCTCTGACGCTTTTTCACAGAGATTTTGAAACTGAAATCTCCCATGCCGTTTCCACCATAGGCAGCAATGGGCTTCCCCATAGAACTTGCCAACCTGATTTCCTACAGGCTAGATGTGAGAGGCACATTCTGCTGCTTCCTCCCTAAGAGTTAAGCTTGCTTCTGAAAGCTCAACCTCTGGGGATACTGTTTGGCAGAGATATAAAACACAATTTTCCAAGCCTGTTGGAAGGCCTTTGCAGTGTCATTTCGCATCTAATTTCCCAAACCAAACTGCTTGCAGCTCTAACTCCCTTCTAACTACCACTTCTTCGGTTCAGTGAGATATGCTGGATTGTAAACGGAGAAGCTTCTCTGACGCTTTTTCACAGAGATTTTGAAACTGAAATCTCCCATGCCGTTTCCACCATAGGCAGCAATGGGCTTCCACATAGAACTTGCCAACCTGAATTCCTACAGGCTAGATGTGAGAGGGACATTCTGCTGCTTCCTCCCTTAGAGTTAAACTAGCTTCTGAAAGCTCAACCTCCGGGGAGTTTGTTTGGCAGAGATATAGAACACACTTTTCCAAGCCTGTTGGAAGGCATTTGCAGTTTCATTTCGCGTCTAATTTCCCAAACCAAACTGCTTGCAGCTCTAACTCCCTTCTAACTACCACTTCTTCGGTTCAGTGAGATATGCTGGATTCTAAACGGAGAAGCTTCTCTGACGCTTTTTCACAGAGATTTTGAAACTGAAATTTCCAAACCCGTTTCCAACGAAGGCGCCAATGGGCTTCTCCATAGAACTTGCCAACCTGAATTCCTACAGGCTAGATGTGAGAGGCACATTCTGCTGCTTCCTCCCTAAGAGTTAAGCTTGCTTCTGAAAGCTCAACCTCCGGGGAGTCTGTTTGGCAGAGATATAGAGCACACTTTTCCAAGCCTGTTGGAAGGCCTTTGCAGTGTCATTTCGCATCTAATTTCCCAAACCAAACTGCTTGCAGCTCTAACTCCCTTCTAACTACCACTTCTTCGGTTCAGTGAGATATGCTGGATTCTAAACGGAAAAGCTTCTCTAATGCTTTTTCACAGAGATTTTGAAGCTGAAATTTCCAAACCCGTTTCCAACGAAGGCGCCAATGGGCTTCCCCATAGAACTTGCCAACCTGAATTCCTACAGGCTAGATGTGAGAGGCACATTCTGCTGCTTCCTCCCTAAGAGTTAAGCTTGCTTCTGAAAGCTCAACCTCCGGGGAGTCTGTTTGGCAGAGATATAGAACACACTTTTCCAAGCCTGTTTGAACGCCTTTGCAGTTTCATTTCGCGTCTTATTTCCCAAACCAAACTGCTTGCAGCTCTGACTCCCTTCTAACTACCACTTCTTCGGTTCAGTGAGATATGCTGGATTCTAAACGGAGAAGCTTCTCTGACGCTTTTTCACAGAGATTTTGAAACTGAAATCTCCCATGCCGTTTCCACCATAGGCAGCAATGGGCTTCCCCATAGAACTTGCCAACCTGAATTCCTACAGGCTAGATGTGAGAGGCACATTCTGCTGCTTCCTCCCTAAGAGTTAAGCTTGCTTCTGAAAGCTCAACCTCCGGGGAGTCTGTTTGGCAGAGATATAGAACACAATTTTCCAAGCCTGTTGGAAGGCATTTGCAGTGTCATTTCGCGTCTAATTTCCCAAACCAAACTGCTTGCAGCTCTAACTCCCTTCTAACTACCACTTCTTCGGTTCAGTGAGATATGCTGGATTCTAAACGGAGAAGCTTCTCTGACGCTTTTTCACAGAGATTTTGAAACTGAAATCTCCCATGGCGTTTCCACCATAGGCAGCAATGGGCTTCCTCATAGAACTTGCCAACCTGAATTCCTACAGGCTAGATGTGAGAGGCACATTCTGCTGCTTCGTCCCTAAGAGTTAAGCTTGCTTCTGAAAGCTCAACCTCTGGGGAGTCTGTTTGGCAGAGATATAGAACACACTTTTCCAAGCCTGTTGGAAGGCCTTTGCAGTGTCATTTCGCGTCTAATTTCCCAAACCAAACTGCTTGCAGCTCTAACTCCCTTCTAACTACCACTTCTTCGGTTCAGTGAGATATGCTGGATTCTAAACGTAGAAGCTTCTCTGACGCTTTTTCACAGAGATTTTGAAACTGAAATTTCCAAACCCGTTTCCAACGAAGGCGACAATGGGCTTCCCCATAGAACTTGCAAACCTGAATTCCTACAGGCTAGATGTGAGAGGCACATTCTGCTGCTTCCTCCCTTAGAGTTAAACTTGCTTCTGAAAGCTCAACCTCCGGGGAGTCTGTTTGGCAGGGATATAGAACACACTTTTCCAAGCCTGTTGGAAGGCATTTGCAGTGTCATTTCGCGTCTAATTTCCCAAACCAAACTGCTTGCAGCTCTAACTCCCTTCTAACTACCACTTCTTCGGTTCAGTGAGATATGCTGGATTCTAAACGGAGAAGCTTCTCTGACGCTTTTTCACAGAGATTTTGAAACTGAAATCTCCCATGCCGTTTCCACCATAGGCAGCAATGGGCTTCCCCATAGAACTTGCCAACCTGATTTCCTACAGGCTAGATGTGAGAGGCACATTCTGCTGCTTCCTCCCTAAGAGTTAAGCTTGCTTCTGAAAGCTCAACCTCTGGGGATACTGTTTGGCAGAGATATAAAACACAATTTTCCAAGCCTGTTGGAAGGCCTTTGCAGTGTCATTTCGCATCTAATTTCCCAAACCAAACTGCTTGCAGCTCTAACTCCCTTCTAACTACCACTTCTTCGGTTCAGTGAGATATGCTGGATTGTAAACGGAGAAGCTTCTCTGACGCTTTTTCACAGAGATTTTGAAACTGAAATCTCCCATGCCGTTTCCACCATAGGCAGCAATGGGCTTCCACATAGAACTTGCCAACCTGAATTCCTACAGGCTAGATGTGAGAGGGACATTCTGCTGCTTCCTCCCTTAGAGTTAAACTAGCTTCTGAAAGCTCAACCTCCGGGGAGTTTGTTTGGCAGAAATATAGAACACACTTTTCCAAGCCTGTTGGAAGGCATTTGCAGTTTCATTTCGCGTCTAATTTCCCAAACCAAACTGCTTGCAGCTCTAACTCCCTTCTAACTACCACTTCTTCGTTCAGTGAGATATGCTGGATTCTAAACGGAGAAGCTTCTCTGACGCTTTTTCACAGAGATTTTGAAACTGAAATCTCCCATGGCGTTTCCACCATAGGCAGCAATGGGCTTCCTCATAGAACTTGCCAACCTGAATTCCTACAGGCTAGATGTGAGAGGCACATTCTGCTGCTTCGTCCCTAAGAGTTAAGCTTGCTTCTGAAAGCTCAACCTCTGGGGAGTCTGTTTGGCAGAGATATAGAACACACTTTTCCAAGCCTGTTGGAAGGCCTTTGCAGTGTCATTTCGCGTCTAATTTCCCAAACCAAACTGCTTGCAGCTCTAACTCCCTTCTAACTACCACTTCTTCGGTTCAGTGAGATATGCTGGATTCTAAACGGAGAAGCTTCTCTGACGCTTTTTCACAGAGATTTTGAAACTGAAATTTCCAAACCCGTTTCCAACGAAGGCGCCAATGGGCTTCCCCATAGAACTTGCAAACCTGAATTCCTACAGGCTAGATGTGAGAGGCACATTCTGCTGCTTCCTCCCTTAGAGTTAAACTTGCTTCTGAAAGCTCAACCTCCGGGGAGTCTGTTTGGCAGGGATATAGAACACACTTTTCCAAGCCTGTTGGAAGGCATTTGCAGTGTCATTTCGCGTCTAATTTCCCAAACCAAACTGCTTGCAGCTCTAACTCCCTTCTAACTACCACTTCTTCGGTTCAGTGAGATATGCTGGATTCTAAACGGAGAAGCTTCTCTGACGCTTTTTCACAGAGATTTTGAAACTGAAATCTCCCATGCCGTTTCCACCATAGGCAGCAATGGGCTTCCCCATAGAACTTGCCAACCTGATTTCCTACAGGCTAGATGTGAGAGGCACATTCTGCTGCTTCCTCCCTAAGAGTTAAGCTTGCTTCTGAAAGCTCAACCTCTGGGGATACTGTTTGGCAGAGATATAAAACACAATTTTCCAAGCCTGTTGGAAGGCCTTTGCAGTGTCATTTCGCATCTAATTTCCCAAACCAAACTGCTTGCAGCTCTAACTCCCTTCTAACTACCACTTCTTCGGTTCAGTGAGATATGCTGGATTCTAAACGGAGAAGCTTCTCTGACGCTTTTTCACAGAGATTTTGAAACTGAAATTTCCAAACCCGTTTCCAACGAAGGCGCCAATGGGCTTCTCCATAGAACTTGCCAACCTGAATTCCTACAGGCTAGATGTGAGAGGCACATTCTGCTGCTTCCTCCCTAAGAGTTAAGCTTGCTTCTGAAAGCTCAGCCTCCGGGGAGTCTGTTTGGCAGAGATATAGAGCACACTTTTCCAAGCCTGTTGGAAGGCCTTTGCAGTGTCATTTCGCATCTAATTTCCCAAACCAAACTGCTTGCAGCTCTAACTCCCTTCTAACTACCACTTCTTCGGTTCAGTGAGATATGCTGGATTCTAAACGGAAAAGCTTCTCTAATGCTTTTTCACAGAGATTTTGAAGCTGAAATTTCCAAACCCGTTTCCAACGAAGGCGCCAATGGGCTTCCCCATAGAACTTGCCAACCTGAATTCCTACAGGCTAGATGTGAGAGGCACATTCTGCTGCTTCCTCCCTAAGAGTTAAGCTTGCTTCTGAAAGCTCAACCTCCGGGGAGTCTGTTTGGCAGAGATATAGATCACACTTTTCCAAGCCTGTTTGAACGCCTTTGCAGTTTCATTTCGCGTCTTATTTCCCAAACCAAACTGCTTGCAGCTCTGACTCCCTTCTAACTACCACTTCTTCGGTTCAGTGAGATATGCTGGATTCTAAACGGAGAAGCTTCTCTGACGCTTTTTCACAGAGATTTTGAAACTGAAATCTCCCATGCCGTTTCCACCATAGGCAGCAATGGGCTTCCCCATAGAACTTGCCAACCTGAATTCCTACAGGCTAGATGTGAGAGGCACATTCTGCTGCTTCCTCCCTAAGAGTTAAGCTTGCTTCTGAAAGCTCAACCTCCGGGGAGTCTGTTTGGCAGAGATATAGAACACAATTTTCCAAGCCTGTTGGAAGGCATTTGCAGTGTCATTTCGCGTCTAATTTCCCAAACCAAACTGCTTGCAGCTCTAACTCCCTTCTAACTACCACTTCTTCGGTTCAGTGAGATATGCTGGATTCTAAACGGAGAAGCTTCTCTGACGCTTTTTCACAGAGATTTTGAAACTGAAATCTCCCATGGCGTTTCCACCATAGGCAGCAATGGGCTTCCTCATAGAACTTGCCAACCTGAATTCCTACAGGCTAGATGTGAGAGGCACATTCTGCTGCTTCGTCCCTAAGAGTTAAGCTTGCTTCTGAAAGCTCAACCTCTGGGGAGTCTGTTTGGCAGAGATATAGAACACACTTTTCCAAGCCTGTTGGAAGGCCTTTGCAGTGTCATTTCGCGTCTAATTTCCCAAACCAAACTGCTTGCAGCTCTAACTCCCTTCTAACTACCACTTCTTCGGTTCAGTGAGATATGCTGGATTCTAAACGGAGAAGCTTCTCTGACGCTTTTTCACAGAGATTTTGAAACTGAAATTTCCAAACCCGTTTCCAACGAAGGCGCCAATGGGCTTCCCCATAGAACTTGCAAACCTGAATTCCTACAGGCTAGATGTGAGAGGCACATTCTGCTGCTTCCTCCCTTAGAGTTAAACTTGCTTCTGAAAGCTCAACCTCCGGGGAGTCTGTTTGGCAGGGATATAGAACACACTTTTCCAAGCCTGTTGGAAGGCATTTGCAGTGTCATTTCGCGTCTAATTTCCCAAACCAAACTGCTTGCAGCTCTAACTCCCTTCTAACTACCACTTCTTCGGTTCAGTGAGATATGCTGGATTCTAAACGGAGAAGCTTCTCTGACGCTTTTTCACAGAGATTTTGAAACTGAAATCTCCCATGCCGTTTCCACCATAGGCAGCAATGGGCTTCCCCATAGAACTTGCCAACCTGATTTCCTACAGGCTAGATGTGAGAGGCACATTCTGCTGCTTCCTCCCTAAGAGTTAAGCTTGCTTCTGAAAGCTCAACCTCTGGGGATACTGTTTGGCAGAGATATAAAACACAATTTTCCAAGCCTGTTGGAAGGCCTTTGCAGTGTCATTTCGCATCTAATTTCCCAAACCAAACTGCTTGCAGCTCTAACTCCCTTCTAACTACCACTTCTTCGGTTCAGTGAGATATGCTGGATTCTAAACGGAGAAGCTTCTCTGACGCTTTTTCACAGAGATTTTGAAACTGAAATTTCCAAACCCGTTTCCAACGAAGGCGCCAATGGGCTTCTCCATAGAACTTGCCAACCTGAATTCCTACAGGCTAGATGTGAGAGGCACATTCTGCTGCTTCCTCCCTAAGAGTTAAGCTTGCTTCTGAAAGCTCAGCCTCCGGGGAGTCTGTTTGGCAGAGATATAGAGCACACTTTTCCAAGCCTGTTGGAAGGCCTTTGCAGTGTCATTTCGCATCTAATTTCCCAAACCAAACTGCTTGCAGCTCTAACTCCCTTCTAACTACCACTTCTTCGGTTCAGTGAGATATGCTGGATTCTAAACGGAAAAGCTTCTCTAATGCTTTTTCACAGAGATTTTGAAGCTGAAATTTCCAAACCCGTTTCCAACGAAGGCGCCAATGGGCTTCCCCATAGAACTTGCCAACCTGAATTCCTACAGGCTAGATGTGAGAGGCACATTCTGCTGCTTCCTCCCTAAGAGTTAAGCTTGCTTCTGAAAGCTCAACCTCCGGGGAGTCTGTTTGGCAGAGATATAGATCACACTTTTCCAAGCCTGTTTGAACGCCTTTGCAGTTTCATTTCGCGTCTTATTTCCCAAACCAAACTGCTTGCAGCTCTGACTCCCTTCTAACTACCACTTCTTCGGTTCAGTGAGATATGCTGGATTCTAAACGGAGAAGCTTCTCTGACGCTTTTTCACAGAGATTTTGAAACTGAAATCTCCCATGCCGTTTCCACCATAGGCAGCAATGGGCTTCCCCATAGAACTTGCCAACCTGAATTCCTACAGGCTAGATGTGAGAGGCACATTCTGCTGCTTCCTCCCTAAGAGTTAAGCTTGCTTCTGAAAGCTCAACCTCCGGGGAGTCTGTTTGGCAGAGATATAGAACACAATTTTCCAAGCCTGTTGGAAGGCATTTGCAGTGTCATTTCGCGTCTAATTTCCCAAACCAAACTGCTTGCAGCTCTAACTCCCTTCTAACTACCACTTCTTCGGTTCAGTGAGATATGCTGGATTCTAAACGGAGAAGCTTCTCTGACGCTTTTTCACAGAGATTTTGAAACTGAAATCTCCCATGGCGTTTCCACCATAGGCAGCAATGGGCTTCCTCATAGAACTTGCCAACCTGAATTCCTACAGGCTAGATGTGAGAGGCACATTCTGCTGCTTCGTCCCTAAGAGTTAAGCTTGCTTCTGAAAGCTCAACCTCTGGGGAGTCTGTTTGGCAGAGATATAGAACACACTTTTCCAAGCCTGTTGGAAGGCCTTTGCAGTGTCATTTCGCGTCTAATTTCCCAAACCAAACTGCTTGCAGCTCTAACTCCCTTCTAACTACCACTTCTTCGGTTCAGTGAGATATGCTGGATTCTAAACGGAGAAGCTTCTCTGACGCTTTTTCACAGAGATTTTGAAACTGAAATTTCCAAACCCGTTTCCAACGAAGGCGACAATGGGCTTCCCCATAGAACTTGCAAACCTGAATTCCTACAGGCTAGATGTGAGAGGCACATTCTGCTGCTTCCTCCCTTAGAGTTAAACTTGCTTCTGAAAGCTCAACCTCCGGGGAGTCTGTTTGGCAGGGATATAGAACACACTTTTCCAAGCCTGTTGGAAGGCATTTGCAGTGTCATTTCGCGTCTAATTTCCCAAACCAAACTGCTTGCAGCTCTAACTCCCTTCTAACTACCACTTCTTCGGTTCAGTGAGATATGCTGGATTCTAAACGGAGAAGCTTCTCTGACGCTTTTTCACAGAGATTTTGAAACTGAAATCTCCCATGCCGTTTCCACCATAGGCAGCAATGGGCTTCCCCATAGAACTTGCCAACCTGATTTCCTACAGGATAGATGTGAGAGGCACATTCTGCTGCTTCCTCCCTAAGAGTTATGCTTGCTTCTGAAAGCTCAACCTCTGGGGATACTGTTTGGCAGAGATATAAAACACAATTTTCCAAGCCTGTTGGAAGGCCTTTGCAGTGTCATTTCGCATCTAATTTCCCAAACCAAACTGCTTGCAGCTCTAACTCCCTTCTAACTACCACTTCTTCGGTTCAGTGAGATATGCTGGATTGTAAACGGAGAAGCTTCTCTGACGCTTTTTCACAGAGATTTTGAAACTGAAATCTCCCATGCCGTTTCCACCATAGGCAGCAATGGGCTTCCACATAGAACTTGCCAACCTGAATTCCTACAGGCTAGATGTGAGAGGGACATTCTGCTGCTTCCTCCCTTAGAGTTAAACTAGCTTCTGAAAGCTCAACCTCCGGGGAGTTTGTTTGGCAGAGATATAGAACACACTTTTCCAAGCCTGTTGGAAGGCATTTGCAGTTTCATTTCGCGTCTAATTTCCCAAACCAAACTGCTTGCAGCTCTAACTCCCTTCTAACTACCACTTCTTCGGTTCAGTGAGATATGCTGGATTCTAAACGGAGAAGCTTCTCTGACGCTTTTTCACAGAGATTTTGAAACTGAAATTTCCAAACCCGTTTCCAACGAAGGCGCCAATGGGCTTCTCCATAGAACTTGCCAACCTGAATTCCTACAGGCTAGATGTGAGAGGCACATTCTGCTGCTTCCTCCCTTAGAGTTAAACTTGCTTCTGAAAGCTCAACCTCCGGGGAGATTGTTTGGCAGAGATATAGAACACACTTTTCCAAGCCTGTTGGAAGGCCTTTGCAGTTTCATTTCGCATCTAATTTCCCAAACCAAACTGCTTGCAGCTCTAACTCCCTTCTAACTACCACTTCTTCGGTTCAGTGTGATATGCTGGATTCTAAACGGAGAAGCTTCTCTGACGCTTTTTCACAGAGATTTTGAAACTGAAATCTCCCATGCCGTTTCCACCATAGGCAGCAATGGGCTTCCCCATAGAACTTGCCAACCTGAATTCCTACAGGCTAGATGTGAGAGGCACATTTTGCTGCTTCCTCCCTAAGAGTTAAGCTTGCTTCTGAAAGCTCAACCTCCGGGGAGTCTGTTTGGCAGAGATATAGAACACACTTTTCCAAGCCTGTTGGAAGGCCTTTGCAGTGTCATTTCGCATCTAATTTCCCAAACCAAACTGCTTGCAGCTCTAACTGCCTTCTAACTACCACTTCTTCGGTTCAGTGAGATATGCTGGATTCTAAACGGAGAAGCTTCTCTGACGCTTTTTCACAGAGATTTTGAAACTGAAATCTCCCATGCCGTTTCCACCATAGGCAGCAATGGGCTTCCCCATAGAACTTGCCAACCTGAATTCCTACAGGCTAGATGTGAGAGGCACATTCTGCTGCTTCCTCCCTAAGAGTTAAGCTTGCTTCTGAAAGCTCAACCTCCGGGGAGTCTGTTTGGCAGGGATATAGAACACACTTTTCCAAGCCTGTTGGAAGGCCTTTGCAGTGTCATTTCGCATCTAATTTCCCAAACCAAACTGCTTGCAGCTCTAACTGCCTTCTAACTACCACTTCTTCGGTTCAGTGAGATATGCTGGATTCTAAACGGAGAAGCTTCTCTGACGCTTTTTCACAGAGATTTTGAAACTGAAATCTCCCATGCCGTTTCCACAATAGGCAGCAATGGGCTTCCCCATAGAACTTGCCAACCTGAATTCCTACAGGCTAGATGTGAGAGGCACATTCTGCTGCTTCCTCCCTAAGAGTTAAGCTTGCTTCTGAAAGCTCAACCTCCGGGGAGTCTGTTTGGCAGAGATATAGAACACACTTTTCCAAGCCTGTTGGAAGGCCTTTGCAGTTTCATTTCGCGTCTTATTTCCCAAACCAAACTGCTTGCAGCTCTAACTCCCTTCTAACTACCACTTCTTCGGTTCAGTGAGATATGCTGGATTCTAAACGGAGAAGCTTCTCTGACGCTTTTTCACAGAGATTTTGAAACTGAAATCTCCCATGCCGTTTCCACCATAGGCAGCAATGGGCTTCCCCATAGAACTTGCCAACCTGAATTCCTACAGGCTAGATGTGAGAGGCACATTCCGCTGCTTCCTCCCTAAGAGTTAATCTTGCTTCTGAAAGCTCAACCTCTGGGGAGTCTGCTTGGCAGAGATATAGAACACAATTTTCCAAGCCTGTTGGAAGGCATTTGCAGTGTCATTTCGCGTCTAATTTCCCAAACCAAACTGCTTGCAGCTCTAACTCCCTTCTAAATACCACTTCTTCGGTTCAGTGAGATATGCTGGATTCTAAACGGAGAAGCTTCTCTGACGCTTTTTCACAGAGATTTTGAAACTGAAATCTCCCATGCCGTATCCACCATAGGCAGCAATGGGCTTCCTCATAGAACTTGCCAACCTGAATTCCTACAGGCTAGATGTGAGAGGCACATTCTGCTGCTTCCTCCCTAAGAGTTAAGCTTGCTTCTGAAAGCTCAACCTCTGGGGAGTCTGTTTGGCAGAGATATAGAACACACTTTTCCAAGCCTGTTGGAGGGCCTTTGCAGTGTCATTTCGCATCTAATTTCCCAAACCAAACTGCTTGCACCTCTAACTCCCTTCTAACTACCACTTGTTCGGTTCAGTGAGATATGCTTGATTCTAAACGGAGAAGCTTCTCTGACGCTTTTTCACAGAGATTTTGAAATTGAAATCTCCCATGCCGTTTCCACCATAGGCAGCAATGGGCTTCCCCATAGAACTTGCCAACCTGAATTCCTACAGGCTAGATGTGAGAGGCACATTCTGCTGCTTCCTCCCGAAGAGTTAAGCTTGCTTCTGAAAGCTCAACCTCCGGGGAGTCTGTTTGGCAGGGATATAGAACACACTTTTCCAAGCCTGTTGGAAGGCCTTTGCAGTTTCATTTCGCGTCTTATTTCCCAAACCAAACTGCTTGCAGCTCTAACTCCCTTCTAACTACCACTTCTTCGGTTCAGTGAGATATGCTGGATTCTAAACGGAGAAGCTTCTCTGACGCTTTTTCACAGAGATTTTGAAACTGAAATCTCCCATGCCGTTTCCACCATAGGCAGCAATGGGCTTCCCCATAGAACTTGCCAACCTGAATTCCTACAGGCTAGATGTGAGAGGCACATTCTGCTGCTTCCTGCCTAAGAGTTAAGCTTGCTTCTGAAAGCTCAACCTCTGGGGAGTCTGCTTGGCAGAGATATAGAACACAATTTTCCAAGCCTGTTGGAAGGCATTTGCAGTGTCATTTCGCGTCTAATTTCCCAAACCAAACTGCTTGCAGCTCTAACTCCCTTCTAAATACCACTTCTTCGGTTCAGTGAGATATGCTGGATTCTAAACGGAGAAGCTTCTCTGACGCTTTTTCACAGAGATTTTGAAACTGAAATCTCCCATGCCGTTTCCACCATAGGCAGCAATGGGCTTCCTCATAGAACTTGCCAACCTGAATTCCTACAGGCTAGATGTGAGAGGCACATTCTGCTGCTTCCTCCCTAAGAGTTAAGCTTGCTTCTGAAAGCTCAACCTCTGGGGAGTCTGTTTGGCAGAGATATAGAACACACTTTTCCAAGCCTGTTGGAAGGCCTTTGCAGTGTCATTTCGCATCTAATTTCCCAAACCAAACTGCTTGCAGCTCTAACTCCCTTCTAACTACCACTTCTTCGGTTCAGTGAGATATGCTGGATTCTAAACGGAGAAGCTTCTCTGACGCTTTTTCACAGAGATTTTGAAGCTGAAATTTCCAAACCCGTTTCCAACGAAGGCGCCAAAGGGCTTCCCCATAGAACTTGCCAACCTGAATTCCTACAGGCTAGATGTGAGAGGCACATTCTGCTGCTTCCTCCCTTAGAGTTAAACTAGCTTCTGAAAGCTCAACCTCCGGGGAGTTTGTTTGGCAGAGATATAGAACACACTATTCCAAGCCTGTTGGAAGGCCTTTGCAGTGTCATTTCGCATCTAATTTCCCAAACCAAACTGCTTGCAGCTCTAACTCCCTTCTAACTACCACTTCTTCGGTTCAGTGAGATATGCTGGATTCTAAACGGAGAAGCTTCTCTGACGCTTTTTCACAGAGATTTTGAAACTGAAATCTCCCATGCCGTTTCCACCATAGGCAGCAATGGGCTTCCCCATAGAACTTGCCAACCTGAATTCCTACAGGCTAGATGTGAGAGGCACATTCTGCTGCTTCCTCCCTAAGAGGTAAGCTTCCTTCTGAAAGCTCAACCTCCGGGGATTCTGTTTGGCAGAGAAATAGAACACACTTTTCCAAGCCTGTTGGAAGGCCTTTGCAGTGTCATTTCGCATCTAATTTCCCAAACCAAACTGCTTGCAGCTCTAACTCCCTTCTAACTACCACTTCTTCGGTTCAGTGAGATATGCTGGATTCTAAACGGAGAAGCTTCTCTGATGCTTTTTCACAGAGATTTTGAAACTGAAATCTCCCATGCCGTTTCCACCATAGGCAGCAATGGGCTTCCCCATAGAAATTGCCAACCTGAATTCCTACAGGCTAGATGTGAGAGGCACATTCTGCTGCTTCCTCCCTTAGAGTTAAACTAGCTTCTGAAAGCTCAGCTTCCGGGGAGTCTGTTTGGCAGAGATATAGAACACAATTTTCCAAGCCTGTTGGAAGGCATTTGCAGTGTCATTTCGCGTCTAATTTCCCAAACCAAACTGCTTGCAGCTCTAACTCCCTTCTAACTACCACTTCTTCGGTTCAGTGAGATATGCTGGATTCTAAACGGAGAAGCTTCTCTGACGCTTTTTCACAGAGATTTTGAAACTGAAATCTCCCATGCCGTTTCCACCATAGGCAGCAATGGGCTTCCCCATAGAACTTGCCAACCTGATTTCCTACAGGCTAGATGTGAGAGGCACATTCTGCTGCTTCCTCCCTAAGAGTTAAGCTTGCTTCTGAAAGCTCAACCTCTGGGGAGTCTGTTTGGCAGAGATATAGAACACACTTTTCCAAGCCTGTTGGAAGGCCTTTGCAGTGTCATTTCGCATCTAATTTCCCAAACCAAACTGCTTGCAGCTCTAACTCCCTTCTAACTACCACTTCTTCGGTTCAGTGAGGTATGCTGGATTCTAAACGGAGAAGCTTCTCTGACGCTGTTTCACAGAGATTTTGAAAATGAAATCTCCCATGCCGTTTCCACCATAGGCAGCAATGGGCTTCCCCATAGAACTTGCCAACCTGAATTCCTACAGGCTAGATGTGAGAGGCATATTCTGCTGCTTCCTCCCTTAGAGTTAAACTAGCTTCTGAAAGCCCAGCCTCCGGGGAGTCTGTTTGGCAGAGATATTGAACACAATTTTCCAAGCCTGTTGGAAGGCATTTGCAGTGTCATTTCACGTCTAATTTCCCAAACCAAACTGCTTGCAGCTCTAACTCCCTTCTAACTACCACTTCTTCGGTTCAGTGAGATATGCTGGATTCTAAACGGAGAAGCTTCTCTGACGCTTTTTCACAGAGATTTTGAAACTGAAATTTCCCATGCCGTTTCCACCATAGGCAGCAATGGGCTTCCCCATAGAACTTGCCAACCTGATTTCCTACAGGCTAGATGTGAGAGGCACATTCTGCTGCTTCCTTCCTAAGAGTTAAGCTTGCTTCTGAAAGCTCAACCTCTGGGGATTCTGTTTGGCAGAGATATAGAACACACTTTTCCAAGCCTGTTGGAAGGCCTTTGCAGTGTCATTTCGCATCTAATTTCCCAAACCAAACTGCTTGCAGCTCTAACTCCCTTCTAACTACCACTTCTTCGGTTCAGTGAGATATGCTGGATTCTAAACGGAGAAGCTTCTCTGACGCTTTTTCACAGAGATTTTGAAACTGAAATCTCCCATGCCGTTTCCACCATAGGCAGCAATGGGCTTCCACATAGAACTTGCCAACCTGAATTCCTACAGGCTAGATGTGAGAGGCACATTCTGCTGCTTCCTCCCTTAGAGTTAAACTAGCTTCTGAAAGCTCAACCTCCGGGGAGTTTGTTTGGCAGAGATATAGAACACACTTTTCCAAGCCTGTTGGAAGGCATTTGCAGTTTCATTTCGCGTCTAATTTCCCAAACCAAACTGCTTGCAGCTCTAACTCCCTTCTAACTACCACTTCTTCGGTTCAGTGAGATATGCTGGATTCTAAACGGAGAAGCTTCTCTGACGCTTTTTCACAGAGATTTTGAAACTGAAATTTCCAAACCCGTTTCCAACGAAGGCGCCAAAGCCCTTCCCCATAGAACTTGCCAACCTGAATTCCTACAGTCTAGATGTGAGAGGCACATTCTGCTGCTTCCTCCCTTAGAGTTAAACTTGCTTCTGAAAGCTCAACCTCCGGGGAGATTGTTTGGCAGAGATATAGAACACACTTTTCCAAGCCTGTTGGATGGCATTTGCAGTTTCATTTCGCATCTAATTTCCCAAACCAAACTGCTTGCAGCTCTAACTCCCTTCTAACTACCACTTCTTCGGTTCAGTGAGATATGCTGGATTCTAAACGGAGAAGCTTCTCTGACGCTTTTTCACAGAGATTTTGAAACTGAAATCTCCCATGCCGTTTCCACCATAGGCAGCAATGGGCTTCCCCATAGAACTTGCCAACCTGAATTCCTACAGGCTAGATGTGAGAGGCACATTCTGCTGCTTCCTCCCTAAGAGTTAAGCTTGCTTCTGAAAGCTCAACCTCCGGGGAGTCTGTTTGGCAGAGATATAGAACACACTTTTCCAAGCCTGTTGGAAGGCCTTTGCAGTTTCATTTCGCGTCTTATTTCCCAAACCAAACTGCTTGCAGCTCTAACTCCCTTCTAACTACCACTTCTTCGGTTCAGTGAGATATGCTGGATTCTAAACGGAGAAGATTCTCTGACGCTTTTTCACAGAGATTTTGAAACTGAAATCTCCCATGCTGTTTCCACCATTGGCAGCAATGGGCTTCCTCATAGAACTTGCCAACCTGAATTCCTACAGGCTAGATGTGAGAGGCACATTCTGCTGCTTCCTCCCTAAGAGTTAAGTTTGCTTCTGAAAGCTCAACCTCTGGGGAGTCTGTTTGCCAGAGATATAGAACACACTTTTCCAAGCCTGTTGGAAGGCCTTTGCAGTGTCATTTCGCATCTAAATTCCCAAACCAAACTGCTTGCAGCTCTAACTCCCTTCCAACTACCACTTCTTCGGTTCAGTGAGATATGCTGGATTCTTAACGGAGAAGCTTCTCTGATGCTTTTTCACAGAGATTTTGAAGCTGAAATTTCCAAACCCGTTTCCAACGAAGGGGCCAATGGGCTTCCCCATAGAACTTGCCAACCTGAATTCCTACAGGCTAGATGTGAGAGGCACATTCTGCTGCTTCCTCCCTTAGAGTTAAACTAGCTTCTGAAAGCTCAACCTCCGGGGAGTTTGTTTGGCAGAGATATAGAACACAATTTTCCAAGCCTGTTGGAAGGCATTTGCAGTTTCATTTCGCGTCTAATTTCCCAAACCAAACTGCTTGCAGCTCTAACTCCCTTCTAACTACCACTTCTTCGGTTCATTGAGATATGCTGGATTCTAAACGGAGAAGCTTCTCTGACGCTTTTCACAGAGATTTTGAAACTGAAATCTCCCATGCCGTTTCCACCATAGGCAGCAATGGGCTTCCCCATAGAACTTGCCAACCTGAATTCCTACAGGCTAGATGTGAGAGGCCCATTCTGCTGCTTCCTCCCTTAGAGTTAAACTAGCTTCTGAAAGCTCAACCTCCGGGGAGTCTGTTTGGCAGAGATATAGAACACACTTTTCCAAGCCTGTTGGAAGGCATTTGCAGTTTCATTTCGCGTCTAATTTCCCAAACCAAACTGCTTGCAGCTCTAACTCCCTTCTAACTACCACTTCTTCGGTTCAGTGAGATATGCTGGATTCTAAACGGAGAAGCTTCTCTGACGCTTTTTCACAGAGATTTTGAAACTGAAATTTCCAAACCCGTTTCCAACGAAGGCGCCAATGGGCTTCCCCATAGAACTTGCCAACCTGAATTCCTACAGGCTAGATGTGATAGGCACATTGTGCTGCTTCCTCCCTTAGAGTTAAACTTGCTTCTGAAAGCTCAACCTCCGGGGAGTCTGTTTGGCAGGGATATAGAACACACTTTTCCAAGCCTGTTGGAAGGCATTTGCAGTGTCATTTCGCGTCTAATTTCCCAAACCAAACTGCTTGCAGCTCTAACTCCCTTCTAACTACCACTTCTTCGGTTCATTGAGATATGCTGGATTCTAAACGGAGAAGCTTCTCTGACGCTTTTTCACAGAGATTTTGAAACTGAAATCTCCCATGCCGTTTCCACCATAGGCAGCAATGGGCTTCCCCATACAACTTGCCAACCTGAATTCCTACAGGCTAGATGTGAGAGGGACATTCTGCTGCTTCCTCCCTTAGAGTTAAACTAGCTTCTGAAAGCTCAACCTCCGGGGAGTTTGTTTGGCAGAGATATAGAACACACTTTTCCAAGCCTGTTGGAAGGCATTTGCAGTTTCATTTCGCGTCTAATTTCCCAAACCAAACTGCTTGCAGCTCTAACTCCCTTCTAACTACCACTTCTTCGGTTCAGTGAGATATGCTGGATTCTAAACGGAGAAGCTTCTCTGACGCTTTTTCACAGAGATTTTGAAACTGAAATTTCCAAACCCGTTTCCAACGAAGGCGCCAATGGGCTTCTCCATAGAACTTGCCAACCTGAATTCCTAAAGGCTAGATGTGAGAGGCACATTCTGCTGCTTCCTCCCTTAGAGTTAAACTTGCTTCTGAAAGCTCAACCTCCGGGGAGTCTGTTTGGCAGGGATATAGAACACACTTTTCCAAGCCTGTTGGAAGGCATTTGCAGTTTCATTTCGCGTCTTATTTCCCAAACCAAACTGCTTGCAGCTCTAACTCCCTTCTAACTACCACTTCTTCGGTTCAGTGAGATATGCTGGATTCTAAACGGAGAAGCTTCTCTGACGCTTTTTCACAGAGATTTTGAAACTGAAATCTCCCATGCCGTTTCCACCATAGGCAGCAATGGGCTTCCCCATAGAACTTGCCAACCTGAATTCCTACAGGCTAGATGTGAGAGGCATATTCTGCTGCTTCCTCCCTTAGAGTTAAACTAGCTTCTGAAAGCCCAGCCTCCGGGGAGTCTGTTTGGCAGAGATATAGAACACAATTTTCCAAGCCTGTTGGAAGGCATTTGCAGTGTCATTTCGCGTCTAATTTCCCAAACCAAACTGCTTGCAGCTCTAACTCCCTTCTAACTACCACTTCTTCGGTTCAGTGAGATATGCTGGATTCTAAACGGAGAAGCTTCTCTGACGCTTTTTCACAGAGATTTTGAAACTGAAATTTCCAAACCCGTTTCCAACGAAGGCGCCAATGGGCTTCTCCATAGAACTTGCCAACTTGAATTCCTAAAGGCTAGATGTGAGAGGCACATTCTGCTGCTTCCTCCCTTAGAGTTAAACTTGCTTCTGAAAGCTCAACCTCCGGGGAGATTGTTTGGCAGAGATATAGAACACACTTTTCCAAGCCTGTTGGAAGGCATTTGCAGTTTCATTTCGCATCTAATTTCCCAAACCAAACTGCTTGCAGCTCTAACTCCCTTCTAACTACCACTTCTTCGGTTCAGTGAGATATGCTGGATTCTAAACGGAGAAGCTTCTCTGACGCTTTTTCACAGAGATTTTGAAACTGAAATCTCCCATGCCATTTCCACCATAGGCAGCAATGGGCTTCCCCATAGAACTTGCCAACCTGAATTCCTACAGTCTAGATGTGAGAGGCACATTCTGCTGCTTCCTCCCTAAGAGTTAAGCTTGCTTCTGAAAGCTCAACCTCCGGGGAGTCTGTTTGGCAGAGATATAGAACACACTTTTCCAAGCCTGTTGGAAGGCCTTTGCAGTGTCATTTCGCATCTAATTTCCCAAACCAAACTGCTTGCAGCTCTAACTGCCTTTTAACTACCACTTCTTCGGTTCAGTGAGATATGCTGGATTCTAAACGGAGAAGCTTCTCTGACGCTTTTTCACAGAGATTTTGAAACTGAAATCTCCCATGCCGTTTCCACCATAGGCAGCAATGGGCTTCCCCATAGAACTTGCCAACCTGAATTCCTACAGGCTAGATGTGAGAGGCACATTCTGCTGCTTCCTCCCTAAGAGTTAAGCTTGCTTCTGAAAGCTCACCCTCCGGGGAGTCTGTTTGGCAGAGATATAGAACACACTTTTCCAAGCCTGTTGGAAGGCCTTTGCAGTTTCATTTCGCGTCTTATTTCCCAAACCAAACTGCTTGCAGCTCTAACTCCCTTCTAACTACCACCTCTTCGGTTCAGTGAGATATGCTGGATTCTAAACGGAGAAGATTCTCTGACGCTTTTTCACAGAGATTTTGAAACTGATATCTCCCATGCTGTTTCCACCATCGGCAGCAATGGGCTTCCTCATAGAACTTGCCAACCTGAATTCCTACAGGCTAGATGTGAGAGGCACATTCTGCTGCTTCCTCCCTAAGAGTTAAGCTTGCTTCTGAAAGCTCAACCTCTGGGGAGTCTGTTTGCCAGAGATATAGAACACACTTTTCCAAGCCTGTTGGAAGGCCTTTGCAGTGTCATTTCGCATCTAATTTCCCAAACCAAACTGCTTGCAGCTCTAACTCCCTTCCAACTACCACTTCTTCGGTTCAGTGAGATATGCTGGATTCTAAACGGAGAAGCTTCTCTGATGCTTTTTCACAGAGATTTTGAAGCTGAAATTTCCAAACCCGTTTCCAACGAAGGCGCCAATGGGCTTCCCCATAGAACTTGCCAACCTGAATTCCTACAGGCTAGATGTGAGAGGCACATTCTGCTGCTTCCTCCCTTAGAGTTAAACTAGCTTCTGAAAGCTAAACCTCCGGGGAGTTTGTTTGGCAGAGATATAGAACACAATTTTCCAAGCCTGTTGGAAGGCATTTGCAGTGTCATTTCGCGTCTAATTTCCCAAACCAAACTGCTTGCAGCTCTAACTCCCTTCTAACTACCACTTCTTCGGTTCAGTGAGATATGCTGGATTCTAAACGGAGAAGCTTCTCTGACGCCTTTTCACAGAGATTTTGAAACTGAAATCTCCCATGCCGTTTCCACCATAGGCAGCAATGGGCTTCCCCATAGAACTTGCCAACCTGAATTCCTACAGGCTAGATGTGAGAGGCCCATTCTGCTGCTTCCTCCCTTAGAGTTAAACTAGCTTCTGAAAGCTCAACCTCCGGGGAGTCTGTTTGGCAGAGATATAGAACACACTTTTCCAAGCCTGTTGGAAGGCATTTGCAGTTTCATTTCGCGTCTAATTTCCCAAACCAAACTGCTTGCAGCTCTAACTCCCTTCTAACTACCACTTCTTCGGTTCAGTGAGATATGCTGGATTCTAAACGGAGAAGCTTCTCTGACGCTTTTTCACAGAGATTTTGAAACTGAAATTTCCAAACCCGTTTCCAACGAAGGCGCCAATGGGCTTCCCCATAGAACTTGCCAACCTGAATTCCTACAGGCTAGATGTGAGAGGCACATTCTGCTGCTTCCACCCTTAGAGTTAAACTTGCTTCTGAAAGCTCAACCTCCGGGGAGTCTGTTTGGCAGGGATATAGAACACACTTTTCCAAGCCTGTTGGAAGGCATTTGCAGTGTCATTTCGCGTCTAATTTCCCAAACCAAACTGCTTGCAGCTCTAACTCCCTTCTAACTACCACTTCTTCGGTTCTGTGAGATATGCTGGATTGTAAACGGAGAAGCTTCTCTGACGCTTTTTCACAGAGATTTTGAAACTGAAATTTCCAAACCCGTTTCCAACGAAGGCGCCAAAGCCCTTCCCCATAGAACTTGCCAACCTGAATTCCTACAGTCTAGATGTGAGAGGCACATTCTGCTGCTTCCTCCCTTAGAGTTAAACTAGCTTCTGAAAGCTCAGCTTCCGGGGAGTCTGTTTGGCAGAGATATAGAACACACTTTTCCAAGCCTGTTGGAAGGCATTTGCAGTGTCATTTCGCGTCTAATTTCCCAAACCAAACTGCTTGCAGCTCTAACTCCCTTCTAACTACCACTTCTTCGGTTCAGTGAGATATGCTGGATTCTAAACGGAGAAGCTTCTCTGACGCTTTTTCACAGAGATTTTGAAACTGAAATCTCCCATGCCGTTTCCACCATAGGCAGCAATGGGCTTCCCCATAGAACTTGCCAACCTGAATTCCTACAGGCTAGATGTGAGAGGCCCATTCTGCTGCTTCCTCCCTTAGAGTTAAACTAGCTTCTGAAAGCTCAACCTCCGGGGAGTCTGTTTGGCAGAGATATAGAACACACTTTTCCAAGCCTGTTGGAAGGCATTTGCAGTTTCATTTCGCGTCTAATTTCCCAAACCAAACTGCTTGCAGCTCTAACTCCCTTCTAACTACCACTTCTTCGGTTCAGTGAGATATGCTGGATTCTAAACGGAGAAGCTTCTCTGACGCTTTTTCACAGAGATTTTGAAACTGAAATTTCCAAACCCGTTTCCAACGAAGGCGCCAATGGGCTTCCCCATAGAACTTGCCAACCTGAATTCCTACAGGCTAGATGTGATAGGCACATTGTGCTGCTTCCTCCCTTAGAGTTAAACTTGCTTCTGAAAGCTCAACCTCCGGGGAGTCTGTTTGGCAGGGATATAGAACACACTTTTCCAAGCCTGTTGGAAGGCATTTGCAGTGTCATTTCGCGTCTAATTTCCCAAACCAAACTGCTTGCAGCTCTAACTCCCTTCTAACTACCACTTCTTCGGTTCATTGAGATATGCTGGATTCTAAACGGAGAAGCTTCTCTGACGCTTTTTCACAGAGATTTTGAAACTGAAATCTCCCATGCCGTTTCCACCATAGGCAGCAATGGGCTTCCCCATACAACTTGCCAACCTGAATTCCTACAGGCTAGATGTGAGAGGGACATTCTGCTGCTTCCTCCCTTAGAGTTAAACTAGCTTCTGAAAGCTCAACCTCCGGGGAGTTTGTTTGGCAGAGATATAGAACACACTTTTCCAAGCCTGTTGGAAGGCATTTGCAGTTTCATTTCGCGTCTAATTTCCCAAACCAAACTGCTTGCAGCTCTAACTCCCTTCTAACTACCACTTCTTCGGTTCAGTGAGATATGCTGGATTCTAAACGGAGAAGCTTCTCTGACGCTTTTTCACAGAGATTTTGAAACTGAAATTTCCAAACCCGTTTCCAACGAAGGCGCCAATGGGCTTCTCCATAGAACTTGCCAACCTGAATTCCTAAAGGCTAGATGTGAGAGGCACATTCTGCTGCTTCCTCCCTTAGAGTTAAACTTGCTTCTGAAAGCTCAACCTCCGGGGAGTCTGTTTGGCAGGGATATAGAACACACTTTTCCAAGCCTGTTGGAAGGCATTTGCAGTTTCATTTCGCGTCTTATTTCCCAAACCAAACTGCTTGCAGCTCTAACTCCCTTCTAACTACCACTTCTTCGGTTCAGTGAGATATGCTGGATTCTAAACGGAGAAGCTTCTCTGACGCTTTTTCACAGAGATTTTGAAACTGAAATCTCCCATGCCGTTTCCACCATAGGCAGCAATGGGCTTCCCCATAGAACTTGCCAACCTGAATTCCTACAGGCTAGATGTGAGAGGCATATTCTGCTGCTTCCTCCCTTAGAGTTAAACTAGCTTCTGAAAGCCCAGCCTCCGGGGAGTCTGTTTGGCAGAGATATAGAACACAATTTTCCAAGCCTGTTGGAAGGCATTTGCAGTGTCATTTCGCGTCTAATTTCCCAAACCAAACTGCTTGCAGCTCTAACTCCCTTCTAACTACCACTTCTTCGGTTCAGTGAGATATGCTGGATTCTAAACGGAGAAGCTTCTCTGACGCTTTTTCACAGAGATTTTGAAACTGAAATTTCCAAACCCGTTTCCAACGAAGGCGCCAATGGGCTTCTCCATAGAACTTGCCAACTTGAATTCCTAAAGGCTAGATGTGAGAGGCACATTCTGCTGCTTCCTCCCTTAGAGTTAAACTTGCTTCTGAAAGCTCAACCTCCGGGGAGATTGTTTGGCAGAGATATAGAACACACTTTTCCAAGCCTGTTGGAAGGCATTTGCAGTTTCATTTCGCATCTAATTTCCCAAACCAAACTGCTTGCAGCTCTAACTCCCTTCTAACTACCACTTCTTCGGTTCAGTGAGATATGCTGGATTCTAAACGGAGAAGCTTCTCTGACGCTTTTTCACAGAGATTTTGAAACTGAAATCTCCCATGCCATTTCCACCATAGGCAGCAATGGGCTTCCCCATAGAACTTGCCAACCTGAATTCCTACAGGCTAGATGTGAGAGGCACATTCTGCTGCTTCCTCCCTAAGAGTTAAGCTTGCTTCTGAAAGCTCAACCTCCGGGGAGTCTGTTTGGCAGAGATATAGAACACACTTTTCCAAGCCTGTTGGAAGGCCTTTGCAGTGTCATTTCGCATCTAATTTCCCAAACCAAACTGCTTGCAGCTCTAACTGCCTTTTAACTACCACTTCTTCGGTTCAGTGAGATATGCTGGATTCTAAACGGAGAAGCTTCTCTGACGCTTTTTCACAGAGATTTTGAAACTGAAATCTCCCATGCCGTTTCCACCATAGGCAGCAATGGGCTTCCCCATAGAACTTGCCAACCTGAATTCCTACAGGCTAGATGTGAGAGGCACATTCTGCTGCTTCCTCCCTAAGAGTTAAGCTTGCTTCTGAAAGCTCACCCTCCGGGGAGTCTGTTTGGCAGAGATATAGAACACACTTTTCCAAGCCTGTTGGAAGGCCTTTGCAGTTTCATTTCGCGTCTTATTTCCCAAACCAAACTGCTTGCAGCTCTAACTCCCTTCTAACTACCACCTCTTCGGTTCAGTGAGATATGCTGGATTCTAAACGGAGAAGATTCTCTGACGCTTTTTCACAGAGATTTTGAAACTGATATCTCCCATGCTGTTTCCACCATCGGCAGCAATGGGCTTCCTCATAGAACTTGCCAACCTGAATTCCTACAGGCTAGATGTGAGAGGCACATTCTGCTGCTTCCTCCCTAAGAGTTAAGCTTGCTTCTGAAAGCTCAACCTCTGGGGAGTCTGTTTGCCAGAGATATAGAACACACTTTTCCAAGCCTGTTGGAAGGCCTTTGCAGTGTCATTTCGCATCTAATTTCCCAAACCAAACTGCTTGCAGCTCTAACTCCCTTCCAACTACCACTTCTTCGGTTCAGTGAGATATGCTGGATTCTAAACGGAGAAGCTTCTCTGATGCTTTTTCACAGAGATTTTGAAGCTGAAATTTCCAAACCCGTTTCCAACGAAGGCGCCAATGGGCTTCCCCATAGAACTTGCCAACCTGAATTCCTACAGGCTAGATGTGAGAGGCACATTCTGCTGCTTCCTCCCTTAGAGTTAAACTAGCTTCTGAAAGCTAAACCTCCGGGGAGTTTGTTTGGCAGAGATATAGAACACAATTTTCCAAGCCTGTTGGAAGGCATTTGCAGTGTCATTTCGCGTCTAATTTCCCAAACCAAACTGCTTGCAGCTCTAACTCCCTTCTAACTACCACTTCTTCGGTTCAGTGAGATATGCTGGATTCTAAACGGAGAAGCTTCTCTGACGCCTTTTCACAGAGATTTTGAAACTGAAATCTCCCATGCCGTTTCCACCATAGGCAGCAATGGGCTTCCCCATAGAACTTGCCAACCTGAATTCCTACAGGCTAGATGTGAGAGGCCCATTCTGCTGCTTCCTCCCTTAGAGTTAAACTAGCTTCTGAAAGCTCAACCTCCGGGGAGTCTGTTTGGCAGAGATATAGAACACACTTTTCCAAGCCTGTTGGAAGGCATTTGCAGTTTCATTTCGCGTCTAATTTCCCAAACCAAACTGCTTGCAGCTCTAACTCCCTTCTAACTACCACTTCTTCGGTTCAGTGAGATATGCTGGATTCTAAACGGAGAAGCTTCTCTGACGCTTTTTCACAGAGATTTTGAAACTGAAATTTCCAAACCCGTTTCCAACGAAGGCGCCAATGGGCTTCCCCATAGAACTTGCCAACCTGAATTCCTACAGGCTAGATGTGAGAGGCACATTCTGCTGCTTCCACCCTTAGAGTTAAACTTGCTTCTGAAAGCTCAACCTCCGGGGAGTCTGTTTGGCAGGGATATAGAACACACTTTTCCAAGCCTGTTGGAAGGCATTTGCAGTGTCATTTCGCGTCTAATTTCCCAAACCAAACTGCTTGCAGCTCTAACTCCCTTCTAACTACCACTTCTTCGGTTCTGTGAGATATGCTGGATTGTAAACGGAGAAGCTTCTCTGACGCTTTTTCACAGAGATTTTGAAACTGAAATTTCCAAACCCGTTTCCAACGAAGGCGCCAAAGCCCTTCCCCATAGAACTTGCCAACCTGAATTCCTACAGTCTAGATGTGAGAGGCACATTCTGCTGCTTCCTCCCTTAGAGTTAAACTAGCTTCTGAAAGCTCAGCTTCCGGGGAGTCTGTTTGGCAGAGATATAGAACACAATTTTCCAAGCCTGTTGGAAGGCATTTGCAGTGTCATTTCGCGTCTAATTTCCCAAACCAAACTGCTTGCAGCTCTAACTCCCTTCTAACTACCACTTCTTCGGTTCAGTGAGATATGCTGGATTATAAACGGAGAAGCTTCTCTGACGCTTTTTCACAGAGATTTTGAAACTGAAATCTCCCATGCCGTTTCCACCATAGGCAGCAATATGCTTCCCCATAGAACTTGATAACCTGATTTCCTACAGGCTAGATGTGAGAGGCACATTCTGCTGCTTCCTCCCTAAGAGTTAAGCTTGCTTCTGAAAGCTCAACCTCTGGGGAGTCTGTTTGCCAGAGATATAGAACACACTTTTCCAAGCCTGTTGGAAGGCATTTGCAGTTTCATTTCGCGTCTAATTTCCCAAACCAAACTGCTTGCAGCTCTAACTCCCTTCTAACTACCACTTCTTCGGTTCAGTGAGATATGCTGGATTCTAAACGGAGAAGCTTCTCTGACGCTTTTTCACAGATATTTTGAAACTGAAATTTCCAAACCCGTTTCCAACGAAGGCGCCAATGGGCTTCTCCATAGAACTTGCCAACCTGAATTCCTACAGGCTAGATGTGAGAGGCACATTCTGCTGCTTCCTCCCTAAGAGTTAAGCTTGCTTCTGAAAGCTCAACCTCCGGGGAGTCTGTTTGGCAGAGATATAGAACACACTTTTCCAAGCCTGTTGGAAGGCCTTTGCAGTTTCATTTCGCGTCTTATTTCCCAAACCAAACTGCTTGCAGCTCTAACTCCCTTCTAACTACCACTTCTTCGGTTCAGTGAGATATGCTGGATTCTAAACGGAGAAGCTTCTCTGACGCTTTTTCACAGAGATTTTGAAACTGAAATCTCCCATGCCGTTTCCACCATAGGCAGCAATGGGCTTCCCCATAGAACTTGCCAACCTGAATTCCTACAGGCTAGATGTGAGAGGCACATTCTGCTGCTTCCTCCCTTAGAGTTAAACTAGCTTCTGAAAGCTCAGCCTCCGGGGAGTCTGTTTGGCAGAGATATAGAACACAATTTTCCAAGCCTGTTGGAAGGCATTTGCAGTGTCATTTCGCGTCTAATTTCCCAAACCAAACTGCTTGCAGCTCTAACTCCCTTCTAACTACCACTTCTTCGGTTCAGTGAGATATGCTGGATTCTAAACGGAGAAGCTTCTCTGACGCTTTTTCACAGAGATTTTGAAACTGAAATCTCCCATGCCGTTTCCACCATAGGCAGCAATGGGCTTCCCCATAGAACTTGCCAACCTGATTTCCTACAGGCTAGATGTGAGAGGCACATTCTGCTGCTTCCTCCCTAAGAGTTAAGCTTGCTTCTGAAAGCTCAACCTCTGGGGATTCTGTTTGGCAGAGATATAGAACACACTTTTCCAAGCCTGTTGGAAGGCCTTTGCAGTGTCATTTCGCATCTAATTTCCCAAACCAAACTGCTTGCAGCTCTAACTCCCTTCTAACTACCACTTCTTCGGTTCAGTGAGATATGCTGGATTCTAAACGGAGAAGCTTCTCTGACGCTTTTTCACAGAGATTTTGAAGCTGAAATTTCCAAACCCGTTTCCAACGAAGGCGCCAAAGGGCTTCCCCATAGAACTTGCCAACCTGAATTCCTACAGGCTAGATGTGAGAGGCACATTCTGCTGCTTCCTCCCTTAGAGTTAAACTAGCTTCTGAAAGCTCAACCTCCGGGGAGTTTGTTTGGCAGAGATATAGAACACACTATTCCAAGCCTGTTGGAAGGCCTTTGCAGTGTCATTTCGCATCTAATTTCCCAAACCAAACTGCTTGCAGCTCTAACTCCCTTCTAACTACCACTTCTTCGGTTCAGTGAGATATGCTGGATTCTAAACGGAGAAGCTTCTCTGACGCTTTTTCACAGAGATTTTGAAACTGAAATCTCCCATGCCGTTTCCACCATAGGCAGCAATGGGCTTCCCCATAGAACTTGCCAACCTGAATTCCTACAGGCTAGATGTGAGAGGCACATTCTGCTGCTTCCTCCCTAAGAGGTAAGCTTCCTTCTGAAAGCTCAACCTCCGGGGATTCTGTTTGGCAGAGAAATAGAACACACTTTTCCAAGCCTGTTGGAAGGCCTTTGCAGTGTCATTTCGCATCTAATTTCCCAAACCAAACTGCTTGCAGCTCTAACTCCCTTCTAACTACCACTTCTTTGGTTCAGTGAGATATGCTGGATTCTAAACGGAGAAGCTTCTCTGATGCTTTTTCACAGAGATTTTGAAACTGAAATCTCCCATGCCGTTTCCACCATAGGCAGCAATGGGCTTCCCCATAGAAATTGCCAACCTGAATTCCTACAGGCTAGATGTGAGAGGCACATTCTGCTGCTTCCTCCCTTAGAGTTAAACTAGCTTCTGAAAGCTCAGCTTCCGGGGAGTCTGTTTGGCAGAGATATAGAACACAATTTTCCAAGCCTGTTGGAAGGCATTTGCAGTGTCATTTCGCGTCTAATTTCCCAAACCAAACTGCTTGCAGCTCTAACTCCCTTCTAACTACCACTTCTTCGGTTCAGTGAGATATGCTGGATTCTAAACGGAGAAGCTTCTCTGACGCTTTTTCACAGAGATTTTGAAACTGAAATCTCCCATGCCGTTTCCACCATAGGCAGCAATGGGCTTCCCCATAGAACTTGCCAACCTGATTTCCTACAGGCTAGATGTGAGAGGCACATTCTGCTGCTTCCTCCCTAAGAGTTAAGCTTGCTTCTGAAAGCTCAACCTCTGGGGAGTCTGTTTGGCAGAGATATAGAACACACTTTTCCAAGCCTGTTGGAAGGCCTTTGCAGTGTCATTTCGCATCTAATTTCCCAAACCAAACTGCTTGCAGCTCTAACTCCCTTCTAACTACCACTTCTTCGGTTCAGTGAGGTATGCTGGATTCTAAACGGAGAAGCTTCTCTGACGCTGTTTCACAGAGATTTTGAAAATGAAATCTCCCATGCCGTTTCCACCATAGGCAGCAATGGGCTTCCCCATAGAACTTGCCAACCTGAATTCCTACAGGCTAGATGTGAGAGGCATATTCTGCTGCTTCCTCCCTTAGAGTTAAACTAGCTTCTGAAAGCCCAGCCTCCGGGGAGTCTGTTTGGCAGAGATATTGAACACAATTTTCCAAGCCTGTTGGAAGGCATTTGCAGTGTCATTTCACGTCTAATTTCCCAAACCAAACTGCTTGCAGCTCTAACTCCCTTCTAACTACCACTTCTTCGGTTCAGTGAGATATGCTGGATTCTAAACGGAGAAGCTTCTCTGACGCTTTTTCACAGAGATTTTGAAACTGAAATTTCCCATGCCGTTTCCACCATAGGCAGCAATGGGCTTCCCCATAGAACTTGCCAACCTGATTTCCTACAGGCTAGATGTGAGAGGCACATTCTGCTGCTTCCTTCCTAAGAGTTAAGCTTGCTTCTGAAAGCTCAACCTCTGGGGATTCTGTTTGGCAGAGATATAGAACACACTTTTCCAAGCCTGTTGGAAGGCCTTTGCAGTGTCATTTCGCATCTAATTTCCCAAACCAAACTGCTTGCAGCTCTAACTCCCTTCTAACTACCACTTCTTCGGTTCAGTGAGATATGCTGGATTCTAAACGGAGAAGCTTCTCTGACGCTTTTTCACAGAGATTTTGAAACTGAAATCTCCCATGCCGTTTCCACCATAGGCAGCAATGGGCTTCCACATAGAACTTGCCAACCTGAATTCCTACAGGCTAGATGTGAGAGGCACATTCTGCTGCTTCCTCCCTTAGAGTTAAACTAGCTTCTGAAAGCTCAACCTCCGGGGAGTTTGTTTGGCAGAGATATAGAACACACTTTTCCAAGCCTGTTGGAAGGCATTTGCAGTTTCATTTCGCGTCTAATTTCCCAAACCAAACTGCTTGCAGCTCTAACTCCCTTCTAACTACCACTTCTTCGGTTCAGTGAGATATGCTGGATTCTAAACGGAGAAGCTTCTCTGACGCTTTTTCACAGAGATTTTGAAACTGAAATTTCCAAACCCGTTTCCAACGAAGGCGCCAAAGCCCTTCCCCATAGAACTTGCCAACCTGAATTCCTACAGTCTAGATGTGAGAGGCACATTCTGCTGCTTCCTCCCTTAGAGTTAAACTTGCTTCTGAAAGCTCAACCTCCGGGGAGATTGTTTGGCAGAGATATAGAACACACTTTTCCAAGCCTGTTGGATGGCATTTGCAGTTTCATTTCGCATCTAATTTCCCAAACCAAACTGCTTGCAGCTCTAACTCCCTTCTAACTACCACTTCTTCGGTTCAGTGAGATATGCTGGATTCTAAACGGAGAAGCTTCTCTGACGCTTTTTCACAGAGATTTTGAAACTGAAATCTCCCATGCCGTTTCCACCATAGGCAGCAATGGGCTTCCCCATAGAACTTGCCAACCTGAATTCCTACAGGCTAGATGTGAGAGGCACATTCTGCTGCTTCCTCCCTAAGAGTTAAGCTTGCTTCTGAAAGCTCAACCTCCGGGGAGTCTGTTTGGCAGAGATATAGAACACACTTTTCCAAGCCTGTTGGAAGGCCTTTGCAGTTTCATTTCGCGTCTTATTTCCCAAACCAAACTGCTTGCAGCTCTAACTCCCTTCTAACTACCACTTCTTCGGTTCAGTGAGATATGCTGGATTCTAAACGGAGAAGATTCTCTGACGCTTTTTCACAGAGATTTTGAAACTGAAATCTCCCATGCTGTTTCCACCATTGGCAGCAATGGGCTTCCTCATAGAACTTGCCAACCTGAATTCCTACAGGCTAGATGTGAGAGGCACATTCTGCTGCTTCCTCCCTAAGAGTTAAGTTTGCTTCTGAAAGCTCAACCTCTGGGGAGTCTGTTTGCCAGAGATATAGAACACACTTTTCCAAGCCTGTTGGAAGGCCTTTGCAGTGTCATTTCGCATCTAAATTCCCAAACCAAACTGCTTGCAGCTCTAACTCCCTTCCAACTACCACTTCTTCGGTTCAGTGAGATATGCTGGATTCTTAACGGAGAAGCTTCTCTGATGCTTTTTCACAGAGATTTTGAAGCTGAAATTTCCAAACCCGTTTCCAACGAAGGGGCCAATGGGCTTCCCCATAGAACTTGCCAACCTGAATTCCTACAGGCTAGATGTGAGAGGCACATTCTGCTGCTTCCTCCCTTAGAGTTAAACTAGCTTCTGAAAGCTCAACCTCCGGGGAGTTTGTTTGGCAGAGATATAGAACACAATTTTCCAAGCCTGTTGGAAGGCATTTGCAGTTTCATTTCGCGTCTAATTTCCCAAACCAAACTGCTTGCAGCTCTAACTCCCTTCTAACTACCACTTCTTCGGTTCATTGAGATATGCTGGATTCTAAACGGAGAAGCTTCTCTGACGCTTTTCACAGAGATTTTGAAACTGAAATCTCCCATGCCGTTTCCACCATAGGCAGCAATGGGCTTCCCCATAGAACTTGCCAACCTGAATTCCTACAGGCTAGATGTGAGAGGCCCATTCTGCTGCTTCCTCCCTTAGAGTTAAACTAGCTTCTGAAAGCTCAACCTCCGGGGAGTCTGTTTGGCAGAGATATAGAACACACTTTTCCAAGCCTGTTGGAAGGCATTTGCAGTTTCATTTCGCGTCTAATTTCCCAAACCAAACTGCTTGCAGCTCTAACTCCCTTCTAACTACCACTTCTTCGGTTCAGTGAGATATGCTGGATTCTAAACGGAGAAGCTTCTCTGACGCTTTTTCACAGAGATTTTGAAACTGAAATTTCCAAACCCGTTTCCAACGAAGGCGCCAATGGGCTTCCCCATAGAACTTGCCAACCTGAATTCCTACAGGCTAGATGTGATAGGCACATTGTGCTGCTTCCTCCCTTAGAGTTAAACTTGCTTCTGAAAGCTCAACCTCCGGGGAGTCTGTTTGGCAGGGATATAGAACACACTTTTCCAAGCCTGTTGGAAGGCATTTGCAGTGTCATTTCGCGTCTAATTTCCCAAACCAAACTGCTTGCAGCTCTAACTCCCTTCTAACTACCACTTCTTCGGTTCATTGAGATATGCTGGATTCTAAACGGAGAAGCTTCTCTGACGCTTTTTCACAGAGATTTTGAAACTGAAATCTCCCATGCCGTTTCCACCATAGGCAGCAATGGGCTTCCCCATACAACTTGCCAACCTGAATTCCTACAGGCTAGATGTGAGAGGGACATTCTGCTGCTTCCTCCCTTAGAGTTAAACTAGCTTCTGAAAGCTCAACCTCCGGGGAGTTTGTTTGGCAGAGATATAGAACACACTTTTCCAAGCCTGTTGGAAGGCATTTGCAGTTTCATTTCGCGTCTAATTTCCCAAACCAAACTGCTTGCAGCTCTAACTCCCTTCTAACTACCACTTCTTCGGTTCAGTGAGATATGCTGGATTCTAAACGGAGAAGCTTCTCTGACGCTTTTTCACAGAGATTTTGAAACTGAAATTTCCAAACCCGTTTCCAACGAAGGCGCCAATGGGCTTCTCCATAGAACTTGCCAACCTGAATTCCTAAAGGCTAGATGTGAGAGGCACATTCTGCTGCTTCCTCCCTTAGAGTTAAACTTGCTTCTGAAAGCTCAACCTCCGGGGAGTCTGTTTGGCAGGGATATAGAACACACTTTTCCAAGCCTGTTGGAAGGCATTTGCAGTTTCATTTCGCGTCTTATTTCCCAAACCAAACTGCTTGCAGCTCTAACTCCCTTCTAACTACCACTTCTTCGGTTCAGTGAGATATGCTGGATTCTAAACGGAGAAGCTTCTCTGACGCTTTTTCACAGAGATTTTGAAACTGAAATCTCCCATGCCGTTTCCACCATAGGCAGCAATGGGCTTCCCCATAGAACTTGCCAACCTGAATTCCTACAGGCTAGATGTGAGAGGCATATTCTGCTGCTTCCTCCCTTAGAGTTAAACTAGCTTCTGAAAGCCCAGCCTCCGGGGAGTCTGTTTGGCAGAGATATAGAACACAATTTTCCAAGCCTGTTGGAAGGCATTTGCAGTGTCATTTCGCGTCTAATTTCCCAAACCAAACTGCTTGCAGCTCTAACTCCCTTCTAACTACCACTTCTTCGGTTCAGTGAGATATGCTGGATTCTAAACGGAGAAGCTTCTCTGACGCTTTTTCACAGAGATTTTGAAACTGAAATTTCCAAACCCGTTTCCAACGAAGGCGCCAATGGGCTTCTCCATAGAACTTGCCAACTTGAATTCCTAAAGGCTAGATGTGAGAGGCACATTCTGCTGCTTCCTCCCTTAGAGTTAAACTTGCTTCTGAAAGCTCAACCTCCGGGGAGATTGTTTGGCAGAGATATAGAACACACTTTTCCAAGCCTGTTGGAAGGCATTTGCAGTTTCATTTCGCATCTAATTTCCCAAACCAAACTGCTTGCAGCTCTAACTCCCTTCTAACTACCACTTCTTCGGTTCAGTGAGATATGCTGGATTCTAAACGGAGAAGCTTCTCTGACGCTTTTTCACAGAGATTTTGAAACTGAAATCTCCCATGCCATTTCCACCATAGGCAGCAATGGGCTTCCCCATAGAACTTGCCAACCTGAATTCCTACAGGCTAGATGTGAGAGGCACATTCTGCTGCTTCCTCCCTAAGAGTTAAGCTTGCTTCTGAAAGCTCAACCTCCGGGGAGTCTGTTTGGCAGAGATATAGAACACACTTTTCCAAGCCTGTTGGAAGGCCTTTGCAGTGTCATTTCGCATCTAATTTCCCAAACCAAACTGCTTGCAGCTCTAACTGCCTTTTAACTACCACTTCTTCGGTTCAGTGAGATATGCTGGATTCTAAACGGAGAAGCTTCTCTGACGCTTTTTCACAGAGATTTTGAAACTGAAATCTCCCATGCCGTTTCCACCATAGGCAGCAATGGGCTTCCCCATAGAACTTGCCAACCTGAATTCCTACAGGCTAGATGTGAGAGGCACATTCTGCTGCTTCCTCCCTAAGAGTTAAGCTTGCTTCTGAAAGCTCACCCTCCGGGGAGTCTGTTTGGCAGAGATATAGAACACACTTTTCCAAGCCTGTTGGAAGGCCTTTGCAGTTTCATTTCGCGTCTTATTTCCCAAACCAAACTGCTTGCAGCTCTAACTCCCTTCTAACTACCACCTCTTCGGTTCAGTGAGATATGCTGGATTCTAAACGGAGAAGATTCTCTGACGCTTTTTCACAGAGATTTTGAAACTGATATCTCCCATGCTGTTTCCACCATCGGCAGCAATGGGCTTCCTCATAGAACTTGCCAACCTGAATTCCTACAGGCTAGATGTGAGAGGCACATTCTGCTGCTTCCTCCCTAAGAGTTAAGCTTGCTTCTGAAAGCTCAACCTCTGGGGAGTCTGTTTGCCAGAGATATAGAACACACTTTTCCAAGCCTGTTGGAAGGCCTTTGCAGTGTCATTTCGCATCTAATTTCCCAAACCAAACTGCTTGCAGCTCTAACTCCCTTCCAACTACCACTTCTTCGGTTCAGTGAGATATGCTGGATTCTAAACGGAGAAGCTTCTCTGATGCTTTTTCACAGAGATTTTGAAGCTGAAATTTCCAAACCCGTTTCCAACGAAGGCGCCAATGGGCTTCCCCATAGAACTTGCCAACCTGAATTCCTACAGGCTAGATGTGAGAGGCACATTCTGCTGCTTCCTCCCTTAGAGTTAAACTAGCTTCTGAAAGCTAAACCTCCGGGGAGTTTGTTTGGCAGAGATATAGAACACAATTTTCCAAGCCTGTTGGAAGGCATTTGCAGTGTCATTTCGCGTCTAATTTCCCAAACCAAACTGCTTGCAGCTCTAACTCCCTTCTAACTACCACTTCTTCGGTTCAGTGAGATATGCTGGATTCTAAACGGAGAAGCTTCTCTGACGCCTTTTCACAGAGATTTTGAAACTGAAATCTCCCATGCCGTTTCCACCATAGGCAGCAATGGGCTTCCCCATAGAACTTGCCAACCTGAATTCCTACAGGCTAGATGTGAGAGGCCCATTCTGCTGCTTCCTCCCTTAGAGTTAAACTAGCTTCTGAAAGCTCAACCTCCGGGGAGTCTGTTTGGCAGAGATATAGAACACACTTTTCCAAGCCTGTTGGAAGGCATTTGCAGTTTCATTTCGCGTCTAATTTCCCAAACCAAACTGCTTGCAGCTCTAACTCCCTTCTAACTACCACTTCTTCGGTTCAGTGAGATATGCTGGATTCTAAACGGAGAAGCTTCTCTGACGCTTTTTCACAGAGATTTTGAAACTGAAATTTCCAAACCCGTTTCCAACGAAGGCGCCAATGGGCTTCCCCATAGAACTTGCCAACCTGAATTCCTACAGGCTAGATGTGAGAGGCACATTCTGCTGCTTCCACCCTTAGAGTTAAACTTGCTTCTGAAAGCTCAACCTCCGGGGAGTCTGTTTGGCAGGGATATAGAACACACTTTTCCAAGCCTGTTGGAAGGCATTTGCAGTGTCATTTCGCGTCTAATTTCCCAAACCAAACTGCTTGCAGCTCTAACTCCCTTCTAACTACCACTTCTTCGGTTCTGTGAGATATGCTGGATTGTAAACGGAGAAGCTTCTCTGACGCTTTTTCACAGAGATTTTGAAACTGAAATTTCCAAACCCGTTTCCAACGAAGGCGCCAAAGCCCTTCCCCATAGAACTTGCCAACCTGAATTCCTACAGTCTAGATGTGAGAGGCACATTCTGCTGCTTCCTCCCTTAGAGTTAAACTAGCTTCTGAAAGCTCAGCTTCCGGGGAGTCTGTTTGGCAGAGATATAGAACACAATTTTCCAAGCCTGTTGGAAGGCATTTGCAGTGTCATTTCGCGTCTAATTTCCCAAACCAAACTGCTTGCAGCTCTAACTCCCTTCTAACTACCACTTCTTCGGTTCAGTGAGATATGCTGGATTATAAACGGAGAAGCTTCTCTGACGCTTTTTCACAGAGATTTTGAAACTGAAATCTCCCATGCCGTTTCCACCATAGGCAGCAATATGCTTCCCCATAGAACTTGATAACCTGATTTCCTACAGGCTAGATGTGAGAGGCACATTCTGCTGCTTCCTCCCTAAGAGTTAAGCTTGCTTCTGAAAGCTCAACCTCTGGGGAGTCTGTTTGCCAGAGATATAGAACACACTTTTCCAAGCCTGTTGGAAGGCATTTGCAGTTTCATTTCGCGTCTAATTTCCCAAACCAAACTGCTTGCAGCTCTAACTCCCTTCTAACTACCACTTCTTCGGTTCAGTGAGATATGCTGGATTCTAAACGGAGAAGCTTCTCTGACGCTTTTTCACAGATATTTTGAAACTGAAATTTCCAAACCCGTTTCCAACGAAGGCGCCAATGGGCTTCTCCATAGAACTTGCCAACCTGAATTCCTACAGGCTAGATGTGAGAGGCACATTCTGCTGCTTCCTCCCTAAGAGTTAAGCTTGCTTCTGAAAGCTCAACCTCCGGGGAGTCTGTTTGGCAGAGATATAGAACACACTTTTCCAAGCCTGTTGGAAGGCCTTTGCAGTTTCATTTCGCGTCTTATTTCCCAAACCAAACTGCTTGCAGCTCTAACTCCCTTCTAACTACCACTTCTTCGGTTCAGTGAGATATGCTGGATTCTAAACGGAGAAGCTTCTCTGACGCTTTTTCACAGAGATTTTGAAACTGAAATCTCCCATGCCGTTTCCACCATAGGCAGCAATGGGCTTCCCCATAGAACTTGCCAACCTGAATTCCTACAGGCTAGATGTGAGAGGCACATTCTGCTGCTTCCTCCCTTAGAGTTAAACTAGCTTCTGAAAGCTCAGCCTCCGGGGAGTCTGTTTGGCAGAGATATAGAACACAATTTTCCAAGCCTGTTGGAAGGCATTTGCAGTGTCATTTCGCGTCTAATTTCCCAAACCAAACTGCTTGCAGCTCTAACTCCCTTCTAACTACCACTTCTTCGGTTCAGTGAGATATGCTGGATTCTAAACGGAGAAGCTTCTCTGACGCTTTTTCACAGAGATTTTGAAACTGAAATCTCCCATGCCGTTTCCACCATAGGCAGCAATGGGCTTCCCCATAGAACTTGCCAACCTGATTTCCTACAGGCTAGATGTGAGAGGCACATTCTGCTGCTTCCTCCCTAAGAGTTAAGCTTGCTTCTGAAAGCTCAACCTCTGGGGATTCTGTTTGGCAGAGATATAGAACACACTTTTCCAAGCCTGTTGGAAGGCCTTTGCAGTGTCATTTCGCATCTAATTTCCCAAACCAAACTGCTTGCAGCTCTAACTCCCTTCTAACTACCACTTCTTCGGTTCAGTGTGATATGCTGGATTCTAAACGGAGAAGCTTCTCTGACGCTTTTTCACAGAGATTTTGAAACTGAAATCTCCCATGCCGTTTCCACCATAGGCAGTAATGGGCTTCCACATAGAACTTGCCAACCTGAATTCCTACAGGCTAGATGTGAGAGGGACATTCTGCTGCTTCCTCCCTTAGAGTTAAACTAGCTTCTGAAAGCTCAACCTCCGGGGAGTTTGTTTGGCAGAGATATAGAACACACTTTTCCAAGCCTGTTGGAAGGCATTTGCAGTTTCATTTCGCGTCTAATTTCCCAAACCAAACTGCTTGCAGCTCTAACTCCCTTCTAACTACCACTTCTTCGGTTCAGTGAGATATGCTGGATTCTAAACGGAGAAGCTTCTCTGACGCTTTTTCACAGAGATTTTGAAACTGAAATTTCCAAACCCGTTTCCAACGAAGGCGCCAATGGGCTTCTCCATAGAACTTGCCAACCTGAATTCCTAAAGGCTAGATGTGAGAGGCACATTCTGCTGCTTCCTCCCTTAGAGTTAAACTTGCTTCTGAAAGCTCACCCTCCGGGGAGATTGTTTGGCAGAGATATAGAACACACTTTTCCAAGCCTGTTGGAAGGCATTTGCAGTTTCATTTCGCATCTAATTTCCCAAACCAAACTGCTTGCAGCTCTAACTCCCTTCTAACTACCACTTCTTCGGTTCAGTGAGATATGCTGGATTCTAAACGGAGAAGCTTCTCTGACGCTTTTTCACAGAGATTTTGAAACTGAAATCTCCCATGCCGTTTCCACCATAGGCAGCAATGGGCTTCCCCATAGAACTTGCCAACCTGAATTCCTACAGGCTAGATGTGAGAGGCACATTCTGCTGCTTCCTCCCTTAGAGTTAAGCTTGCTTCTGAAAGCTCAACCTCCGGGGAGTCTGTTTGGCAGAGATATAGAACACACTTTTCCAAGCCTGTTGGAAGGCCTTTGCAGTGTCATTTCGCATCTAATTTCCCAAACCAAACTGCTTGCAGCTCTAACTCCCTTCTAACTACCACTTCTTCGGTTCAGTGAGATATGCTGGATTCTAAACGGAGAAGCTTCTCTGATGCTTTTTCACAGAGATTTTGAAGCTGAAATTTCCAAACCCGTTTCCAACGAAGGCGCCAATGGGCTTCTCCATAGAACTTGCCAACCTGAATTCCTAAAGGCTAGATGTGAGAGGCACATTCTGCTGCTTCCTCCCTTAGAGTTAAACTTGCTTCTGAAAGCTCACCCTCCGGGGAGATTGTTTGGCAGAGATATAGAACACACTTTTCCAAGCCTGTTGGAAGGCCTTTGCAGTTTCATTTCGCGTCTTATTTCCCAAACCAAACTGCTTGCAGCTCTAACTCCCTTCTAACTACCACTTCTTCGGTTCAGTGAGATATGCTGGATTCTAAACGGAGAAGCTTCTCTGACGCTTTTTCACAGAGATTTTGAAACTGAAATCTCCCATGCCGTTTCCACCATAGGCAGCAATGGGCTTCCCCATAGAACTTGCCAACCTGAATTCCTACAGGCTAGATGTGAGAGGCACATTCTGCTGCTTCCTCCCTTAGAGTTAAACTAGCTTCTGAAAGCTCAGCCTCTGGGGAGTCTGTTTGGCAGAGATATAGAACACAATTTTCCAAGCCTGTTGGAAGGCATTTGCAGTGTCATTTCGCGTCTAATTTCCCAAACCAAACTGCTTGCAGCTCTAACTCCCTTCTAACTACCACTTCTTCGGTTCAGTGAGATATGCTGGATTCTAAACGGAGAAGCTTCTCTGACGCTTTTTCACAGAGATTTTGAAACTGAAATCTCCCATGCCGTTTCCACCATAGGCAGCAATGGGCTTCCCCATAGAACTTGCCAACCTGATTTCCTACAGGCTAGATGTGAGAGGCACATTCTGCTGCTTCCTCCCTAAGAGTTAAGCTTGCTTCTGAAAGCTCAACCTCTGGGGATTCTGTTTGGCAGAGATATAGAACACACTTTTCCAAGCCTGTTGGAAGGCCTTTGCAGTGTCATTTCGCATCTAATTTCCCAAACCAAACTGCTTGCAGCTCTAACTCCCTTCTAACTACCACTTCTTCGGTTCAGTGTGATATGCTGGATTCTAAACGGAGAAGCTTCTCTGACGCTTTTTCACAGAGATTTTGAAACTGAAATCTCCCATGCCGTTTCCACCATAGGCAGTAATGGGCTTCCACATAGAACTTGCCAACCTGAATTCCTACAGGCTAGATGTGAGAGGGACATTCTGCTGCTTCCTCCCTTAGAGTTAAACTAGCTTCTGAAAGCTCAACCTCCGGGGAGTTTGTTTGGCAGAGATATAGAACACACTTTTCCAAGCCTGTTGGAAGGCATTTGCAGTTTCATTTCGCGTCTAATTTCCCAAACCAAACTGCTTGCAGCTCTAACTCCCTTCTAACTACCACTTCTTCGGTTCAGTGAGATATGCTGGATTCTAAACGGAGAAGCTTCTCTGACGCTTTTTCACAGAGATTTTGAAACTGAAATTTCCAAACCCGTTTCCAACGAAGGCGCCAATGGGCTTCTCCATAGAACTTGCCAACCTGAATTCCTAAAGGCTAGATGTGAGAGGCACATTCTGCTGCTTCCTCCCTTAGAGTTAAACTTGCTTCTGAAAGCTCACCCTCCGGGGAGATTGTTTGGCAGAGATATAGAACACACTTTTCCAAGCCTGTTGGAAGGCATTTGCAGTTTCATTTCGCATCTAATTTCCCAAACCAAACTGCTTGCAGCTCTAACTCCCTTCTAACTACCACTTCTTCGGTTCAGTGAGATATGCTGGATTCTAAACGGAGAAGCTTCTCTGACGCTTTTTCACAGAGATTTTGAAACTGAAATCTCCCATGCCGTTTCCACCATAGGCAGCAATGGGCTTCCCCATAGAACTTGCCAACCTGAATTCCTACAGGCTAGATGTGAGAGGCACATTCTGCTGCTTCCTCCCTTAGAGTTAAGCTTGCTTCTGAAAGCTCAACCTCCGGGGAGTCTGTTTGGCAGAGATATAGAACACACTTTTCCAAGCCTGTTGGAAGGCCTTTGCAGTGTCATTTCGCATCTAATTTCCCAAACCAAACTGCTTGCAGCTCTAACTCCCTTCTAACTACCACTTCTTCGGTTCAGTGAGATATGCTGGATTCTAAACGGAGAAGCTTCTCTGATGCTTTTTCACAGAGATTTTGAAGCTGAAATTTCCAAACCCGTTTCCAACGAAGGCGCCAATGGGCTTCTCCATAGAACTTGCCAACCTGAATTCCTAAAGGCTAGATGTGAGAGGCACATTCTGCTGCTTCCTCCCTTAGAGTTAAACTTGCTTCTGAAAGCTCACCCTCCGGGGAGATTGTTTGGCAGAGATATAGAACACACTTTTCCAAGCCTGTTGGAAGGCATTTGCAGTTTCATTTCGCATCTAATTTCCCAAACCAAACTGCTTGCAGCTCTAACTCCCTTCTAACTACCACTTCTTCGGTTCAGTGAGATATGCTGGATTCTAAACGGAGAAGCTTCTCTGACGCTTTTTCACAGAGATTTTGAAACTGAAATCTCCCATGCCGTTTCCACCATAGGCAGCAATGGGCTTCCCCATAGAACTTGCCAACCTGAATTCCTACAGGCTAGATGTGAGAGGCACATTCTGCTGCTTCCTCCCTTAGAGTTAAGCTTGCTTCTGAAAGCTCAACCTCCGGGGAGTCTGTTTGGCAGAGATATAGAACACACTTTTCCAAGCCTGTTGGAAGGCCTTTGCAGTGTCATTTCGCATCTAATTTCCCAAACCAAACTGCTTGCAGCTCTAACTCCCTTCTAACTACCACTTCTTCGGTTCAGTGAGATATGCTGGATTCTAAACGGAGAAGCTTCTCTGATGCTTTTTCACAGAGATTTTGAAGCTGAAATTTCCAAACCCGTTTCCAACGAAGGCGCCAATGGGCTTCCCCATAGAACTTGCCAACCTGAATTCCTACAGGCCAGATGTGAGAGGCACATTCTGCTGCTTCCTCCCTTAGAGTTAAACTAGCTTCTGAAAGCTCAGCTTCCGGGGAGTCTGTTTGGCAGAGATATAGAACACAATTTTCCAAGCCTGTTGGAGGGCATTTGCAGTGTCATTTCGCGTCTAATTTCCCAAACCAAACTGCTTGTAGCTCTAACTCCCTTCTAACTACCACTTCTTCGGTTCAGTGAGATATGCTGGATTCTAAACGGAGAAGCTTCTCTGACGCTTTTTCACAGAGATTTTGAAACTGAAATCTCCCATGCCATTTCCACCATAGGCAGCAATGGGCTTCCCCATAGAACCTGCCAACCTGATTTCCTACAGGCTAGATGTGAGAGGCACATTCTGCTGCTTCCTCCCTAAGAGTTAAGCTTGCTTCTGAAAGCTCAACCTCCGGGGAGTCTGTTTGGCAGAGATATAGAACACACTTTTCCAAGCCTGTTGGAAGGCCTTTGCAGTGTCATTTCGCATCTAATTTCCCAAACCAAACTGCTTGCAGCTCTAACTCCCTTCTAACTACCACTTCTTCGGTTCAGTGAGATATGCTGGATTCTAAACGGAGAAGCTTCTCTGATGCTTTTTCACAGAGATTTTGAAACTGAAATCTCCCATGCCGTTTCCACCATAGGCAGCAATGGGCTTCCACATAGAACTTGCCAACCTGAATTCCTACAGGCTAGATGTGAGAGGCACATTCTGCTTCTTCCTCCCTTAGAGTTAAACTAGCTTCTGAAAGCTCAACCTCCGGGGAGTTTGTTTGGCAGAGATATAGAACACAATTTTCCAAGCCTGTTGGAAGGCATTTGCAGTTTCATTTCGCGTCTAATTTCCCAAACCAAACTGCTTGCAGCTCTAACTCCCTTCTAACTACCACTTCTTCGGTTCAGTGAGATATGCTGGATTCTAAACGGAGAAGCTTCTCTGACGCTTTTTCACAGAGATTTTGAAACTGAAATCTCCCATGCCGTTTCCACCATAGGCAGCAATGGGCTTCCCCATAGAACTTGCCAACCTGAATTCCTACAGGCTAGATGTGAGAGGCACATTCTGCTGCTTCCTCCCTAAGAGTTAAGCTTGCTTCTGAAAGCTCAACCTCCGGGGAGTCTGTTTGGCAGAGATATAGAGCACAATTTTCCAAGCCTGTTGGAAGGCCTTTGCAGTGTCATTTCGCATCTAATTTCCCAAACCAAACTGCTTGCAGCTCTAACTCCCTTCTAACTACCACTTCTTCGGTTCAGTGAGATATGCTGGATTCTAAACGCAAAAGCTTCTCTAATGCTTTTTCACAGAGATTTTGAAACTGAAATTTCCAAACCCGTTTCCAACGAAGGCCCCAATGGGCTTCCCCATAGAACTTGCAAACCTGAATTCCTACAGGCTAGATGTGAGAGGCACATTCTGCTGCTTCCTCCCTTAGAGTTAAACTTGCTTCTGAAAGCTCAACCTCCGGGGAGTCTGTTTGGCAGGGATATAGAACACACTTTTCCAAGCCTGTTGGAAGGCATTTGCAGTGTCATTTCGCGTCTAATTTCCCAAACCAAACTGCTTGCAGCTCTAACTCCCTTCTAACTACCACTTCTTCGGTTCAGTGAGATATGCTGGATTCTAAACGGAGAAGCTTCTCTGACGCTTTTTCACAGAGATTTTGAAACTGAAATCTCCCATGCCGTTTCCACCATAGGCAGCAATGGGCTTCCCCATAGAACTTGCCAACCTGATTTCCTACAGGCTAGATGTGAGAGGCACATTCTGCTGCTTCCTCCCTAAGAGTTAAGCTTGCTTCTGAAAGCTCAACCTCTGGGGATACTGTTTGGCAGAGATATAAAACACAATTTTCCAAGCCTGTTGGAAGGCCTTTGCAGTGTCATTTCTCATCTAATTTCCCAAACCAAACTGCTTGCAGCTCTAACTCCCTTCTAACTACCACTTCTTCGGTTCAGTGAGATATGCTGGATTGTAAACGGAGAAGCTTCTCTGACGCTTTTTCACAGAGATTTTGAAACTGAAATCTCCCATGCCGTTTCCACCATAGGCAGCAATGGGCTTCCACATAGAACTTGCCAACCTGAATTCCTACAGGCTAGATGTGAGAGGGACATTCTGCTGCTTCCTCCCTTAGAGTTAAACTAGCTTCTGAAAGCTCAACCTCCGGGGAGTTTGTTTGGCAGAGATATAGAACACGCTTTTCCAAACCTGTTGGAAGGCATTTGCAGTTTCATTTCGCGTCTAATTTCCCAAACCAAACTGCTTGCAGCTCTAACTCCCTTCTAACTACCACTTCTTCGGTTCAGTGAGATATGCTGGATTCTAAACGGAGAAGCTTCTCTGACGCTTTTTCACAGAGATTTTGAAACTGAAATTTCCAAACCCGTTTCCAACGAAGGCGCCAATGGGCTTCTCCATAGAACTTGCCAACCTGAATTCCTACAGGCTAGATGTGAGAGGCACATTCTGCTGCTTCCTCCCTTAGAGTTAAACTTGCTTCTGAAAGCTCAACCTCCGGGGAGATTGTTTGGCAGAGATATAGACCACACTTTTCCAAGCCTGTTGGAAGGCCTTTGCAGTTTCATTTCGCATCTAATTTCCCAAACCAAACTGCTTGCAGCTCTAACTCCCTTCTAACTACCACTTCTTCGGTTCAGTGTGATATGCTGGATTCTAAACGGAGAAGCTTCTCTGACGCTTTTTCACAGAGATTTTGAAACTGAAATCTCCCATGCCGTTTCCACCATAGGCAGCAATGGGCTTCCCCATAGAACTTGCCAACCTGAATTCCTACAGGCTAGATGTGAGAGGCACATTTTGCTGCTTCCTCCCTAAGAGTTAAGCTTGCTTCTGAAAGCTCAACCTCCGGGGAGTCTGTTTGGCAGAGATATAGAACACACTTTTCCAAGCCTGTTGGAAGGCCTTTGCAGTGTCATTTCGCATCTAATTTCCCAAACCAAACTGCTTGCAGCTCTAACTGCCTTCTAACTACCACTTCTTCGGTTCAGTGAGATATGCTGGATTCTAAACGGAGAAGCTTCTCTTACGCTTTTTCACAGAGATTTTGAAACTGAAATCTCCCATGCCGTTTCCACCATAGGCAGCAATGGGCTTCCCCATAGAACTTGCCAACCTGAATTCCTACAGGCTAGATGTGAGAGGCACATTCTGCTGCTTCCTCCCTAAGAGTTAAGCTTGCTTCTGAAAGCTCAACCTCCGGGGAGTCTGTTTGGCAGGGATATAGAACACACTTTTCCAAGCCTGTTGGAAGGCCTTTGCAGTGTCATTTCGCATCTAATTTCCCAAACCAAACTGCTTGCAGCTCTAACTGCCTTCTAACTACCACTTCTTCGGTTCAGTGAGATATGCTGGATTCTAAACGGAGAAGCTTCTCTGACGCTTTTTCACAGAGATTTTGAAACTGAAATCTCCCATGCCGTTTCCACAATAGGCAGCAATGGGCTTCCCCATAGAACTTGCCAACCTGAATTCCTACAGGCTAGATGTGAGAGGCACATTCTGCTGCTTCCTCCCTAAGAGTTAAGCTTGCTTCTGAAAGCTCAACCTCCGGGGAGTCTGTTTGGCAGAGATATAGAACACACTTTTCCAAGCCTGTTGGAAGGCCTTTGCAGTTTCATTTCGCGTCTTATTTCCCAAACCAAACTGCTTGCAGCTCTAACTCCCTTCTAACTACCACTTCTTCGGTTCAGTGAGATATGCTGGATTCTAAACGGAGAAGCTTCTCTGACGCTTTTTCACAGAGATTTTGAAACTGAAATCTCCCATGCCGTTTCCACCATAGGCAGCAATGGGCTTCCCCATAGAACTTGCCAACCTGAATTCCTACAGGCTAGATGTGAGAGGCACATTCCGCTGCTTCCTCCCTAAGAGTTAATCTTGCTTCTGAAAGCTCAACCTCTGGGGAGTCTGCTTGGCAGAGATATAGAACACAATTTTCCAAGCCTGTTGGAAGGCATTTGCAGTGTCATTTCGCGTCTAATTTCCCAAACCAAACTGCTTGCAGCTCTAACTCCCTTCTAAATACCACTTCTTCGGTTCAGTGAGATATGCTGGATTCTAAACGGAGAAGCTTCTCTGACGCTTTTTCACAGAGATTTTGAAACTGAAATCTCCCATGCCGTATCCACCATAGGCAGCAATGGGCTTCCTCATAGAACTTGCCAACCTGAATTCCTACAGGCTAGATGTGAGAGGCACATTCTGCTGCTTCCTCCCTAAGAGTTAAGCTTCCTTCTGAAAGCTCAACCTCTGGGGAGTCTGTTTGGCAGAGATATAGAACACACTTTTCCAAGCCTGTTGGAGGGCCTTTGCAGTGTCATTTCGCATCTAATTTCCCAAACCAAACTGCTTGCAGCTCTAACTCCCTTCTAACTACCACTTGTTCGGTTCAGTGAGATATGCTGGATTCTAAACGGAGAAGCTTCTCTGACGCTTTTTCACAGAGATTTTGAAACTGAAATCTCCCATGCCGTTTCCACCATAGGCAGCAATGGGCTTCCCCATAGAACTTGCCAACCTGAATTCCTACAGGCTAGATGTGAGAGGCACATTCTGCTGCTTCCTGCCTAAGAGTTAAGCTTGCTTCTGAAAGCTCAACCTCTGGGGAGTCTACTTGGCAGAGATATAGAACACAATTTTCCAAGCCTGTTGGAAGGCATTTGCAGTGTCATTTCGCGTCTAATTTCCCAAACCAAACTGCTTGCAGCTCTAACTCCCTTCTAAATACCACTTCTTCGGTTCAGTGAGATATGCTGGATTCTAAACGGAGAAGCTTCTCTGACGCTTTTTCACAGAGATTTTGAAACTGAAATCTCCCATGCCGTTTCCACCATAGGCAGCAATGGGCTTCCTCATAGAACTTGCCAACCTGAATTCCTACAGGCTAGATGTGAGAGGCACATTCTGCTGCTTCCTCCCTAAGAGTTAAGCTTGCTTCTGAAAGCTCAACCTCTGGGGAGTCTGTTTGGCAGAGATATAGAACACACTTTTCCAAGCCTGTTGGAAGGCCTTTGCAGTGTCATTTCGCATCTAATTTCCCAAACCAAACTGCTTGCAGCTCTAACTCCCTTCTAACTACCACTTCTTCGGTTCAGTGAGATATGCTGGATTGTAAACGGAGAAGCTTCTCTGACGCTTTTTCACAGAGATTTTGAAACTGAAATCTCCCATGCCGTTTCCACCATAGGCAGCAATGGGCTTCCACATAGAACTTGCCAACCTGAATTCCTACAGGCTAGATGTGAGAGGGACATTCTGCTGCTTCCTCCCTTAGAGTTAAACTAGCTTCTGAAAGCTCAACCTCCGGGGAGTTTGTTTGGCAGAGATATAGAACACGCTTTTCCAAACCTGTTGGAAGGCATTTGCAGTTTCATTTCGCGTCTAATTTCCCAAACCAAACTGCTTGCAGCTCTAACTCCCTTCTAACTACCACTTCTTCGGTTCAGTGAGATATGCTGGATTCTAAACGGAGAAGCTTCTCTGACGCTTTTTCACAGAGATTTTGAAACTGAAATTTCCAAACCCGTTTCCAACGAAGGCGCCAATGGGCTTCTCCATAGAACTTGCCAACCTGAATTCCTACAGGCTAGATGTGAGAGGCACATTCTGCTGCTTCCTCCCTTAGAGTTAAACTTGCTTCTGAAAGCTCAACCTCCGGGGAGATTGTTTGGCAGAGATATAGACCACACTTTTCCAAGCCTGTTGGAAGGCCTTTGCAGTTTCATTTCGCATCTAATTTCCCAAACCAAACTGCTTGCAGCTCTAACTCCCTTCTAACTACCACTTCTTCGGTTCAGTGTGATATGCTGGATTCTAAACGGAGAAGCTTCTCTGACGCTTTTTCACAGAGATTTTGAAACTGAAATCTCCCATGCCGTTTCCACCATAGGCAGCAATGGGCTTCCCCATAGAACTTGCCAACCTGAATTCCTACAGGCTAGATGTGAGAGGCACATTTTGCTGCTTCCTCCCTAAGAGTTAAGCTTGCTTCTGAAAGCTCAACCTCCGGGGAGTCTGTTTGGCAGAGATATAGAACACACTTTTCCAAGCCTGTTGGAAGGCCTTTGCAGTGTCATTTCGCATCTAATTTCCCAAACCAAACTGCTTGCAGCTCTAACTGCCTTCTAACTACCACTTCTTCGGTTCAGTGAGATATGCTGGATTCTAAACGGAGAAGCTTCTCTTACGCTTTTTCACAGAGATTTTGAAACTGAAATCTCCCATGCCGTTTCCACCATAGGCAGCAATGGGCTTCCCCATAGAACTTGCCAACCTGAATTCCTACAGGCTAGATGTGAGAGGCACATTCCGCTGCTTCCTCCCTAAGAGTTAATCTTGCTTCTGAAAGCTCAACCTCTGGGGAGTCTGCTTGGCAGAGATATAGAACACAATTTTCCAAGCCTGTTGGAAGGCATTTGCAGTGTCATTTCGCGTCTAATTTCCCAAACCAAACTGCTTGCAGCTCTAACTCCCTTCTAAATACCACTTCTTCGGTTCAGTGAGATATGCTGGATTCTAAACGGAGAAGCTTCTCTGACGCTTTTTCACAGAGATTTTGAAACTGAAATCTCCCATGCCGTATCCACCATAGGCAGCAATGGGCTTCCTCATAGAACTTGCCAACCTGAATTCCTACAGGCTAGATGTGAGAGGCACATTCTGCTGCTTCCTCCCTAAGAGTTAAGCTTCCTTCTGAAAGCTCAACCTCTGGGGAGTCTGTTTGGCAGAGATATAGAACACACTTTTCCAAGCCTGTTGGAGGGCCTTTGCAGTGTCATTTCGCATCTAATTTCCCAAACCAAACTGCTTGCAGCTCTAACTCCCTTCTAACTACCACTTGTTCGGTTCAGTGAGATATGCTGGATTCTAAACGGAGAAGCTTCTCTGACGCTTTTTCACAGAGATTTTGAAACTGAAATCTCCCATGCCGTTTCCACCATAGGCAGCAATGGGCTTCCCCATAGAACTTGCCAACCTGAATTCCTACAGGCTAGATGTGAGAGGCACATTCTGCTGCTTCCTGCCTAAGAGTTAAGCTTGCTTCTGAAAGCTCAACCTCTGGGGAGTCTACTTGGCAGAGATATAGAACACAATTTTCCAAGCCTGTTGGAAGGCATTTGCAGTGTCATTTCGCGTCTAATTTCCCAAACCAAACTGCTTGCAGCTCTAACTCCCTTCTAAATACCACTTCTTCGGTTCAGTGAGATATGCTGGATTCTAAACGGAGAAGCTTCTCTGACGCTTTTTCACAGAGATTTTGAAACTGAAATCTCCCATGCCGTTTCCACCATAGGCAGCAATGGGCTTCCTCATAGAACTTGCCAACCTGAATTCCTACAGGCTAGATGTGAGAGGCACATTCTGCTGCTTCCTCCCTAAGAGTTAAGCTTGCTTCTGAAAGCTCAACCTCTGGGGAGTCTGTTTGGCAGAGATATAGAACACACTTTTCCAAGCCTGTTGGAAGGCCTTTGCAGTGTCATTTCGCATCTAATTTCCCAAACCAAACTGCTTGCAGCTCTAACTCCCTTCTAACTACCACTTCTTCGGTTCAGTGAGATATGCTGGATTCTAAACGGAGAAGCTTCTCTGACGCTTTTTCACAGAGATTTTGAAGCTGAAATTTCCAAACCCGTTTCCAACGAAGGCGCCAAAGGGCTTCCCCATAGAACTTGCCAACCTGAATTCCTACAGGCTAGATGTGAGAGGCACATTCTGCTGCTTCCTCCCTTAGAGTTAAACTAGCTTCTGAAAGCTCAACCTCCGGGGAGTGTGTTTGGCAGAGATATAGAACACACTATTCCAAGCCTGTTGGAAGGCCTTTGCAGTGTCATTTCGCATCTAATTTCCCAAACCAAACTGCTTGCAGCTCTAACTCCCTTCTAACTACCACTTCTTCGGTTCAGTGAGATATGCTGGATTCTAAACGGAGAAGCTTCTCTGACGCTTTTTCACAGAGATTTTGAAACTGAAATCTCCCATGCCGTTTCCACCATAGGCAGCAATGGGCTTCCCCATAGAACTTGCCAACCTGAATTCCTACAGGCTAGATGTGAGAGGCACATTCTGCTGCTTCCTCCCTAAGAGGTAAGCTTCCTTCTGAAAGCTCAACCTCCGGGGAGTCTGTTTGGCAGAGATATAGAACACACTTTTCCAAGCCTGTTGGAAGGCCTTTGCAGTGTCATTTCGCATCTAATTTCCCAAACCAAACTGCTTGCAGCTCTAACTCCCTTCTAACTACCACTTCTTCGGTTCAGTGAGATATGCTGGATTCTAAACGGAAAAGCTTCTCTGATGCATTTTCACAGAGATTTTGAAACTGAAATCTCCCATGCCGTTTCCACCATAGGCAGCAATGGGCTTCCCCATAGAAATTGCCAACCTGAATTCCTACAGGCTAGATGTGAGAGGCACATTCTGCTGCTTCCTCCCTTAGAGTTAAACTAGCTTCTGAAAGCTCAGCTTCCGGGGAGTCTGTTTGGCAGAGATATAGAACACAATTTTCCAAGCCTGTTGGAAGGCATTTGCAGTGTCATTTCGCGTCTAATTTCCCAAACCAAACTGCTTGCAGCTCTAACTCCCTTCTAACTACCACTTCTTCGGTTCAGTGAGATATGCTGGATTCTAAACGGAGAAGCTTCTCTGACGCTTTTTCACAGAGATTTTGAAACTGAAATCTCCCATGCCGTTTCCACCATAGGCAGCAATGGGCTTCCCCATAGAACTTGCCAACCTGATTTCCTACAGGCTAGATGTGAGAGGCACATTCTGCTGCTTCCTCCCTAAGAGTTAAGCTTGCTTCTGAAAGCTCAACCTCTGGGGAGTCTGTTTGGCAGAGATATAGAACACACTTTTCCAAGCCTGTTGGAAGGCCTTTGCAGTGTCATTTCGCATCTAATTTCCCAAACCAAACTGCTTGCAGCTCTAACTCCCTTCTAACTACCACTTCTTCGGTTCAGTGAGATATGCTGGATTCTAAACGGAGAAGCTTCTCTGACGCTTTTTCACAGAGATTTTGAAACTGAAATTTCCAAACCCGTTTCCAACGAAGGCGCCAATGGGCTTCTCCATAGAACTTGCCAACCTGAATTCCTACAGGCTAGATGTGAGAGGCACATTCTGCTGCTTCCTCCCTTAGAGTTAAACTTGCTTCTGAAAGCTCAACCTCCGGGGAGATTGTTTGGCAGAGATATAGACCACACTTTTCCAAGCCTGTTGGAAGGCCTTTGCAGTTTCATTTCGCATCTAATTTCCCAAACCAAACTGCTTGCAGCTCTAACTCCCTTCTAACTACCACTTCTTCGGTTCAGTGTGATATGCTGGATTCTAAACGGAGAAGCTTCTCTGACGCTTTTTCACAGAGATTTTGAAACTGAAATCTCCCATGCCGTTTCCACCATAGGCAGCAATGGGCTTCCCCATAGAACTTGCCAACCTGAATTCCTACAGGCTAGATGTGAGAGGCACATTTTGCTGCTTCCTCCCTAAGAGTTAAGCTTGCTTCTGAAAGCTCAACCTCCGGGGAGTCTGTTTGGCAGAGATATAGAACACACTTTTCCAAGCCTGTTGGAAGGCCTTTGCAGTGTCATTTCGCATCTAATTTCCCAAACCAAACTGCTTGCAGCTCTAACTGCCTTCTAACTACCACTTCTTCGGTTCAGTGAGATATGCTGGATTCTAAACGGAGAAGCTTCTCTTACGCTTTTTCACAGAGATTTTGAAACTGAAATCTCCCATGCCGTTTCCACCATAGGCAGCAATGGGCTTCCCCATAGAACTTGCCAACCTGAATTCCTACAGGCTAGATGTGAGAGGCACATTCTGCTGCTTCCTCCCTAAGAGTTAAGCTTGCTTCTGAAAGCTCAACCTCCGGGGAGTCTGTTTGGCAGGGATATAGAACACACTTTTCCAAGCCTGTTGGAAGGCCTTTGCAGTGTCATTTCGCATCTAATTTCCCAAACCAAACTGCTTGCAGCTCTAACTGCCTTCTAACTACCACTTCTTCGGTTCAGTGAGATATGCTGGATTCTAAACGGAGAAGCTTCTCTGACGCTTTTTCACAGAGATTTTGAAACTGAAATCTCCCATGCCGTTTCCACAATAGGCAGCAATGGGCTTCCCCATAGAACTTGCCAACCTGAATTCCTACAGGCTAGATGTGAGAGGCACATTCTGCTGCTTCCTCCCTAAGAGTTAAGCTTGCTTCTGAAAGCTCAACCTCCGGGGAGTCTGTTTGGCAGAGATATAGAACACACTTTTCCAAGCCTGTTGGAAGGCCTTTGCAGTTTCATTTCGCGTCTTATTTCCCAAACCAAACTGCTTGCAGCTCTAACTCCCTTCTAACTACCACTTCTTCGGTTCAGTGAGATATGCTGGATTCTAAACGGAGAAGCTTCTCTGACGCTTTTTCACAGAGATTTTGAAACTGAAATCTCCCATGCCGTTTCCACCATAGGCAGCAATGGGCTTCCCCATAGAACTTGCCAACCTGAATTCCTACAGGCTAGATGTGAGAGGCACATTCCGCTGCTTCCTCCCTAAGAGTTAATCTTGCTTCTGAAAGCTCAACCTCTGGGGAGTCTGCTTGGCAGAGATATAGAACACAACTTTCCAAGCCTGTTTTAAGGCATTTGCAGTGTCATTTCGCGTCTAATTTCCCAAACCAAACTGCTTGCAGCTCTAACTCCCTTCTAAATACCACTTCTTCGGTTCAGTGAGATATGCTGGATTCTAAACGGAGAAGCTTCTCTGACGCTTTTTCACAGAGATTTTGAAACTGAAATCTCCCATGCCGTATCCACCATAGGCAGCAATGGGCTTCCTCATAGAACTTGCCAACCTGAATTCCTACAGGCTAGATGTGAGAGGCACATTCTGCTGCTTCCTCCCTAAGAGTTAAGCTTCCTTCTGAAAGCTCAACCTCTGGGGAGTCTGTTTGGCAGAGATATAGAACACACTTTTCCAAGCCTGTTGGAGGGCCTTTGCAGTGTCATTTCGCATCTAATTTCCCAAACCAAACTGCTTGCAGCTCTAACTCCCTTCTAACTACCACTTGTTCGGTTCAGTGAGATATGCTGGATTCTAAACGGAGAAGCTTCTCTGACGCTTTTTCACAGAGATTTTGAAACTGAAATCTCCCATGCCGTTTCCACCATAGGCAGCAATGGGCTTCCCCATAGAACTTGCCAACCTGAATTCCTACAGGCTAGATGTGAGAGGCACATTCTGCTGCTTCCTCCCGAAGAGTTAAGCTTGCTTCTGAAAGCTCAACCTCCGGGGAGTCTGTTTGGCAGGGATATAGAACACACTTTTCCAAGCCTGTTGGAAGGCCTTTGCAGTTTCATTTCGCGTCCTATTTCCCAAACCAAACTGCTTGCAGCTCTAACTCCCTTCTAACTACCACTTCTTCGGTTCAGTGAGATATGCTGGATTCTAAACGGAGAAGCTTCTCTGACGCTTTTTCACAGAGATTTTGAAACTGAAATCTCCCATGCCGTTTCCACCATAGGCAGCAATGGGCTTCCCCATAGAACTTGCCAACCTGAATTCCTACAGGCTAGATGTGAGAGGCACATTCTGCTGCTTCCTGCCTAAGAGTTAAGCTTGCTTCTGAAAGCTCAACCTCTGGGGAGTCTGCTTGGCAGAGATATAGAACACAATTTTCCAAGCCTGTTGGAAGGCATTTGCAGTGTCATTTCGCGTCTAATTTCCCAAACCAAACTGCTTGCAGCTCTAACTCCCTTCTAAATACCACTTCTTCGGTTCAGTGAGATATGCTGGATTCTAAACGGAGAAGCTTCTCTGACGCTTTTTCACAGAGATTTTGAAACTGAAATCTCCCATGCCGTTTCCACCATAGGCAGCAATGGGCTTCCTCATAGAACTTGCCAACCTGAATTCCTACAGGCTAGATGTGAGAGGCACATTCTGCTGCTTCCTCCCTAAGAGTTAAGCTTGCTTCTGAAAGCTCAACCTCTGGGGAGTCTGTTTGGCAGAGATATAGAACACACTTTTCCAAGCCTGTTGGAAGGCCTTTGCAGTGTCATTTCGCATCTAATTTCCCAAACCAAACTGCTTGCAGCTCTAACTCCCTTCTAACTACCACTTCTTCGGTTCAGTGAGATATGCTGGATTCTAAACGGAGAAGCTTCTCTGACGCTTTTTCACAGAGATTTTGAAGCTGAAATTTCCAAACCCGTTTCCAACGAAGGCGCCAAAGGGCTTCCCCATAGAACTTGCCAACCTGAATTCCTACAGGCTAGATGTGAGAGGCACATTCTGCTGCTTCCTCCCTTAGAGTTAAACTAGCTTCTGAAAGCTCAACCTCCGGGGAGTGTGTTTGGCAGAGATATAGAACACACTATTCCAAGCCTGTTGGAAGGCCTTTGCAGTGTCATTTCGCATCTAATTTCCCAAACCAAACTGCTTGCAGCTCTAACTCCCTTCTAACTACCACTTCTTCGGTTCAGTGAGATATGCTGGATTCTAAACGGAGAAGCTTCTCTGACGCTTTTTCACAGAGATTTTGAAACTGAAATCTCCCATGCCGTTTCCACCATAGGCAGCAATGGGCTTCCCCATAGAACTTGCCAACCTGAATTCCTACAGGCTAGATGTGAGAGGCACATTCTGCTGCTTCCTGCCTAAGAGTTAAGCTTGCTTCTGAAAGCTCAACCTCTGGGGAGTCTGCTTGGCAGAGATATAGAACACAATTTTCCAAGCCTGTTGGAAGGCATTTGCAGTGTCATTTCGCGTCTAATTTCCCAAACCAAACTGCTTGCAGCTCTAACTCCCTTCTAAATACCACTTCTTCGGTTCAGTGAGATATGCTGGATTCTAAACGGAGAAGCTTCTCTGACGCTTTTTCACAGAGATTTTGAAACTGAAATCTCCCATGCCGTTTCCACCATAGGCAGCAATGGGCTTCCTCATAGAACTTGCCAACCTGAATTCCTACAGGCTAGATGTGAGAGGCACATTCTGCTGCTTCCTCCCTAAGAGTTAAGCTTGCTTCTGAAAGCTCAACCTCTGGGGAGTCTGTTTGGCAGAGATATAGAACACACTTTTCCAAGCCTGTTGGAAGGCCTTTGCAGTGTCATTTCGCATCTAATTTCCCAAACCAAACTGCTTGCAGCTCTAACTCCCTTCTAACTACCACTTCTTCGGTTCAGTGAGATATGCTGGATTCTAAACGGAGAAGCTTCTCTGACGCTTTTTCACAGAGATTTTGAAGCTGAAATTTCCAAACCCGTTTCCAACGAAGGCGCCAAAGGGCTTCCCCATAGAACTTGCCAACCTGAATTCCTACAGGCTAGATGTGAGAGGCACATTCTGCTGCTTCCTCCCTTAGAGTTAAACTAGCTTCTGAAAGCTCAACCTCCGGGGAGTGTGTTTGGCAGAGATATAGAACACACTATTCCAAGCCTGTTGGAAGGCCTTTGCAGTGTCATTTCGCATCTAATTTCCCAAACCAAACTGCTTGCAGCTCTAACTCCCTTCTAACTACCACTTCTTCGGTTCAGTGAGATATGCTGGATTCTAAACGGAGAAGCTTCTCTGACGCTTTTTCACAGAGATTTTGAAACTGAAATCTCCCATGCCGTTTCCACCATAGGCAGCAATGGGCTTCCCCATAGAACTTGCCAACCTGAATTCCTACAGGCTAGATGTGAGAGGCACATTCTGCTGCTTCCTCCCTAAGAGGTAAGCTTCCTTCTGAAAGCTCAACCTCCGGGGAGTCTGTTTGGCAGAGATATAGAACACACTTTTCCAAGCCTGTTGGAAGGCCTTTGCAGTGTCATTTCGCATCTAATTTCCCAAACCAAACTGCTTGCAGCTCTAACTCCCTTCTAACTACCACTTCTTCGGTTCAGTGAGATATGCTGGATTCTAAACGGAGAAGCTTCTCTGATGCTTTTTCACAGAGATTTTGAAACTGAAATCTCCCATGCCGTTTCCACCATAGGCAGCAATGGGCTTCCCCATAGAAATTGCCAACCTGAATTCCTACAGGCTAGATGTGAGAGGCACATTCTGCTGCTTCCTCCCTTAGAGTTAAACTAGCTTCTGAAAGCTCAGCTTCCGGGGAGTCTGTTTGGCAGAGATATAGAACACAATTTTCCAAGCCTGTTGGAAGGCATTTGCAGTGTCATTTCGCGTCTAATTTCCCAAACCAAACTGCTTGCAGCTCTAACTCCCTTCTAACTACCACTTCTTCGGTTCAGTGAGATATGCTGGATTCTAAACGGAGAAGCTTCTCTGACGCTTTTTCACAGAGATTTTGAAACTGAAATCTCCCATGCCGTTTCCACCATAGGCAGCAATGGGCTTCCCCATAGAACTTGCCAACCTGATTTCCTACAGGCTAGATGTGAGAGGCACATTCTGCTGCTTCCTCCCTAAGAGTTAAGCTTGCTTCTGAAAGCTCAACCTCTGGGGAGTCTGTTTGGCAGAGATATAGAACACACTTTTCCAAGCCTGTTGGAAGGCCTTTGCAGTGTCATTTCGCATCTAATTTCCCAAACCAAACTGCTTGCAGCTCTAACTCCCTTCTAACTACCACTTCTTCGGTTCAGTGAGATATGCTGGATTCTAAACGGAGAAGCTTCTCTGACGCTTTTTCACAGAGATTTTGAAAATGAAATCTCCCATGCCGTTTCCACCATAGGCAGCAATGGGCTTCCCCATAGAACTTGCCAACCTGAATTCCTACAGGCTAGATGTGAGAGGCATATTCTGCTGCTTCCTCCCTTAGAGTTAAACTAGCTTCTGAAAGCCCAGCCTCCGGGGAGTCTGTTTGGCAGAGATATTGAACACAATTTTCCAAGCCTGTTGGAAGGCATTTGCAGTGTCATTTCACGTCTAATTTCCCAAACCAAACTGCTTGCAGCTCTAACTCCCTTCTAACTACCACTTCTTCGGTTCAGTGAGATATGCTGGATTCTAAACGGAGAAGCTTCTCTGATGCTTTTTCACAGAGATTTTGAAACTGAAATTTCCCATGCCGTTTCCACCATAGGCAGCAATGGGCTTCCCCATAGAACTTGCCAACCTGATTTCCTACAGGCTAGATGTGAGAGGCACATTCTGCTGCTTCCTCCCTAAGAGTTAAGCTTGCTTCTGAAAGCTCAACCTCTGGGGATTCTGTTTGGCAGAGATATAGAACACACTTTTCCAAGCCTGTTGGAAGGCCTTTGCAGTGTCATTTCGCATCTAATTTCCCAAACCAAACTGCTTGCAGCTCTAACTCCCTTCTAACTACCACTTCTTCGGTTCAGTGAGATATGCTGGATTCTAAACGGAGAAGCTTCTCTGACGCTTTTTCACAGAGATTTTGAAACTGAAATCTCCCATGCCGTTTCCACCATAGGCAGCAATGGGCTTCCACATAGAACTTGCCAACCTGAATTCCTACAGGCTAGATGTGAGAGGCACATTCTGCTGCTTCCTCCCTTAGAGTTAAACTAGCTTCTGAAAGCTCAACCTCCGGGGAGTTTGTTTGGCAGAGATATAGAACACACTTTTCCAAGCCTGTTGGAAGGCATTTGCAGTTTCATTTCGCGTCTAATTTCCCAAACCAAACTGCTTGCAGCTCTAACTCCCTTCTAACTACCACTTCTTCGGTTCAGTGAGATATGCTGGATTCTAAACGGAGAAGCTTCTCTGACGCTTTTTCACAGAGATTTTGAAACTGAAATTTCCAAACCCGTTTCCAACGAAGGCGCCAATGGGCTTCTCCATAGAACTTGCCAACTTGAATTCCTAAAGGCTAGATGTGAGAGGCACATTCTGCTGCTTCCTCCCTTAGAGTTAAACTTGCTTCTGAAAGCTCAACCTCCGGGGAGATTGTTTGGCAGAGATATAGAACACACTTTTCCAAGCCTGTTGGAAGGCATTTGCAGTTTCATTTCGCATCTAATTTCCCAAACCAAACTGCTTGCAGCTCTAACTCCCTTCTAACTACCACTTCTTCGGTTCAGTGAGATATGCTGGATTCTAAACGGAGAAGCTTCTCTGACGCTTTTTCACAGAGATTTTGAAACTGAAATCTCCCATGCCGTTTCCACCATAGGCAGCAATGGGCTTCCCCATAGAACTTGCCAACCTGAATTCCAACAGGCTAGATGTGAGAGGCACATTCTGCTGCTTCCTCCCTAAGAGTTAAGCTTGCTTCTGAAAGCTCAACCTCCGGGGAGTCTGTTTGGCAGAGATATAGAACACACTTTTCCAAGCCTGTTGGAAGGCCTTTGCAGTTTCATTTCGCGTCTTATTTCCCAAACCAAACTGCTTGCAGCTCTAACTCCCTTCTAACTACCACTTCTTCGGTTCAGTGAGATATGCTGGATTCTAAACGGAGATGATTCTCTGACGCTTTTTCACAGAGATTTTGAAACTGAAATCTCCCATGCTGTTTCCACCATCGGCAGCAATGGGCTTCCTCATAGAACTTGCCAACCTGAATTCCTACAGGCTAGATGTGAGAGGCACATTCTGCTGCTTCCTCCCTAAGAGTTAAGTTTGCTTCTGAAAGCTCAACCTCTGGGGAGTCTGTTTGCCAGAGATATAGAACACACTTTTCCAAGCCTGTTGGAAGGCCTTTGCAGTGTCATTTCGCATCTAATTTCCCAAACCAAACTGCTTGCAGCTCTAACTCCCTTCCAACTACCACTTCTTCGGTTCAGTGAGATATGCTGGATTCTTAACGGAGAAGCTTCTCTGATGCTTTTTCACAGAGATTTTGAAGCTGAAATTTCCAAACCCGTTTCCAACGAAGGGGCCAAAGGGCTTCCCCATAGAACTTGCCAACCTGAATTCCTACAGGCTAGATGTGAGAGGCACATTCTGCTGCTTCCTCCCTTAGAGTTAAACTAGCTTCTGAAAGCTCAACCTCCGGGGAGTTTGTTTGGCAGAGATATAGAACACAATTTTCCAAGCCTGTTGGAAGGCATTTGCAGTTTCATTTCGCGTCTAATTTCCCAAACCAAACTGCTTGCAGCTCTAACTCCCTTCTAACTACCACTTCTTCGGTTCATTGAGATATGCTGGATTCTAAACGGAGAAGCTTCTCTGACGCTTTTCACAGAGATTTTGAAACTGAAATCTCCCATGCCGTTTCCACCATAGGCAGCAATGGGCTTCCCCATAGAACTTGCCAACCTGAATTCCTACAGGCTAGATGTGAGAGGCCCATTCTGCTGCTTCCTCCCTTAGAGTTAAACTAGCTTCTGAAAGCTCAACCTCCTGGGAGTCTGTTTGGCAGAGATATAGAACACACTTTTCCAAGCCTGTTGGAAGGCATTTGCAGTTTCATTTCGCGTCTAATTTCCCAAACCAAACTGCTTGCAGCTCTAACTCCCTTCTAACTACCACTTCTTCGGTTCAGTGAGATATGCTGGATTCTAAACGGAGAAGCTTCTCTGACGCTTTTTCACAGAGATTTTGAAACTGAAATTTCCAAACCCGTTTCCAACGAAGGCGCCAATGGGCTTCCCCATAGAACTTGCCAACCTGAATTCCTACAGGATAGATGTGATAGGCACATTGTGCTGCTTCCTCCCTTAGAGTTAAACTTGCTTCTGAAAGCTCAACCTCCGGGGAGTCTGTTTGGCAGGGATATAGAACACACTTTTCCAAGCCTGTTGGAAGGCATTTGCAGTGTCATTTCGCGTCTAATTTCCCAAACCAAACTGCTTGCAGCTCTAACTCCCTTCTAACTACCACTTCTTCGGTTCAGTGAGATATGCTGGATTCTAAACGGAGAAGCTTCCCTGACGCTTTTTCACAGAGATTTTGAAACTGAAATCTCCCATGCCGTTTCCACCATAGGCAGCAATGGGCTTCCCCATAGAACTTGCCAACCTGATTTCCTACAGGCTAGATGTGAGAGACACATTCTGCTGCTTCCTCCCTAAGAGTTAAGCTTGCTTCTGAAACCTCAACCTCTGGGGATTCTGTTTGGCAGAGATATAGAACACACTTTTCCAAGCCTGTTGGAAGGCCTTTGCAGTGTCATTTCGCATCTAATTTCCCAAACCAAACTGCTTGCAGCTCTAACTCCCTTCTAACTACCACTTCTTCGGTTCAGTGAGATATGCTGGATTCTAAACGGAGAAGCTTCTCTGACGCTTTTTCACAGAGATTTTGAAACTGAAATCTCCCATGCCGTTTCCACCATAGGCAGCAATGGGCTTCCACATAGAACTTGCCAACCTGAATTCCTACAGGCTAGATGTGAGAGGCACATTCTGCTGCTTCCTCCCTTAGAGTTAAACTAGCTTCTGAAAGCTAAACCTCCGGGGAGTTTGTTTGGCAGAGATATAGAACACAATTTTCCAAGCCTGTTGGAAGGCATTTGCAGTGTCATTTCGCATCTAATTTCCCAAACCAAACTGCTTGCAGCTCTAACTCCCTTCTAACTACCACTTCTTCGGTTCAGTGAGATATGCTGGATTCTAAACGGAGAAGCTTCTCTGACGCTTTTTCACAGAGATTTTGAAACTGAAATCTCCCATGCCGTTTCCACCATAGGCAGCAATGGGCTTCCCCATAGAACTTGCCAACCTGAATTCCTACAGGCTAGATGTGAGAGGCCCATTCTGCTGCTTCCTCCCTTAGAGTTAAACTAGCTTCTGAAAGCTCAACCTCCGGGGAGTCTGTTTGGCAGAGATATAGAACACACTTTTCCAAGCCTGTTGGAAGGCATTTGCAGTTTCATTTCGCGTCTAATTTCCCAAACCAAACTGCTTGCAGCTCTAACTCCCTTCTAACTACCACTTCTTCGGTTCAGTGAGATATGCTGGATTCTAAACGGAGAAGCTTCTCTGACGCTTTTTCACAGAGATTTTGAAACTGAAATTTCCAAACCCGTTTCCAACGAAGGCGCCAATGGGCTTCCCCATAGAACTTGCCAACCTGAATTCCTACAGGCTAGATGTGAGAGGCACATTCTGCTGCTTCCTCCCTAAGAGTTAAGCTTGCTTCTGAAAGCTCAACCTCCGGGGAGTCTGTTTGGCAGAGATATAGAACACACTTTTCCAAGCCTGTTGGAAGGCCTTTGCAGTTTCATTTCGCGTCTTATTTCCCAAACCAAACTGCTTGCAGCTCTAACTCCCTTCTAACTACCACTTCTTCGGTTCAGTGAGATATGCTGGATTCTAAACGGAGAAGCTTCTCTGACGCTTTTTCACAGAGATTTTGAAACTGAAATCTCCCATGCCGTTTCCACCATAGGCAGCAATGGGCTTCCCCATAGAACTTGCCAACCTGAATTCCTACAGGCTAGATGTGAGAGGCACATTCTGCTGCTTCCTCCCTTAGAGTTAAACTAGCTTCTGAAAGCTCAGCCTCCGGGGAGTCTGTTTGCCAGAGATATAGAACACACTTTTCCAAGCCTGTTGGAAGGCCTTTGCAGTTTCATTTCGCGTCTTATTTCCCAAACCAAACTGCTTGCAGCTCTAACTCCCTTCTAACTACCACTTCTTCGGTTCAGTGAGATATGCTGGATTCTAAACGGAGAAGATTCTCTGACGCTTTTTCACAGAGATTTTGAAACTGAAATCTCCCATGCTGTTTCCACCATCGGCAGCAATGGGCTTCCTCATAGAACTTGCCAACCTGAATTCCTACAGGCTAGATGTGAGAGGCACATTCTGCTGCTTCCTCCCTAAGAGTTAAGCTTCCTTCTGAAAGCTCAACCTCTGGGGAGTCTGTTTGCCAGAGATATAGAACACACTTTTCCAAGCCTGTTGGAAGGCCTTTGCAGTGTCATTTCGCATCTACTTTCCCAAACCAAACTGCTTGCAGCTCTAACTCCCTTCTAACTACCACTTCTTCGGTTCAGTGAGATATGCTGGATTCTAAACGGAGAAGCTTCTCTGATGCTTTTTCACAGAGATTTTGAAGCTGAAATTTCCAAACCCGTTTCCAACGAAGGCGCCAATGGGCTTCCCCATAGAACTTGCCAACCTGAATTCCTACAGGCCAGATGTGAGAGGCACATTCTGCTGCTTCCTCCCTTAGAGTTAAACTAGCTTCTGAAAGCTCAGCTTCCGGGGAGTCTGTTTGGCAGAGATATAGAACACAATTTTCCAAGCCTGTTGGAGGGCATTTGCAGTGTCATTTCGCGTCTAATTTCCCAAACCAAACTGCTTGTAGCTCTAACTCCCTTCTAACTACCACTTCTTCGGTTCAGTGAGATATGCTGGATTCTAAACGGAGAAGCTTCTCTGACGCTTTTTCACAGAGATTTTGAAACTGAAATCTCCCATGCCGTTTCCACCATAGGCAGCAATGGGCTTCCCCATAGAACCTGCCAACCTGATATCCTACAGGCTAGATGTGAGAGGCACATTCTGCTGCTTCCTCCCTAAGAGTTAAGCTTGCTTCTGAAAGCTCAACCTCTGGGGAGTCTGTTTGCCAGAGATATAGAACACACTTTTCCAAGCCTGTTGGAAGGCCTTTGCAGTGTCATTTCGCATCTAATTTCCCAAACCAAACTGCTTGCAGCTCTAACTCCCTTCTAACTACCACTTCTTCGGTTCAGTGAGATATGCTGGATTCTAAACGGAGAAGCTTCTCTGATGCTTTTTCACAGAGATTTTGAAACTGAAATCTCCCATGCCGTTTCCACCATAGACAGCAATGGGCTTCCACATAGAACTTGCCAACCTGAATTCCTACAGGCTAGATGTGAGAGGGACATTCTGCTGCTTCCTCCCTTAGAGTTAAACTAGCTTCTGAAAGCTCAACCTCCGGGGAGTTTGTTTGGCAGGGATATAGAACACACTTTTCCAAGCCTGTTGGAAGGCATTTGCAGTTTCATTTCGCGTCTAATTTCCCAAACCAAACTGCTTGCAGCTCTAACTCCCTTCTAACTACCACTTCTTCGGTTCAGTGAGACATGCTGGATTCTAAACGGAGAAGCTTCTCTGACGCTTTTTCACAGAGATTTTGAAACTGAAATCTCCCATGCCGTTTCCACCATAGGCAGCAATGGGCTTCCCCATAGAACTTGCCGACCTGAATTCCTACAGGCTAGATGTGAGAGGCACATTCTGCTGCTTCCTCCCTAAGAGTTAAGCTTGCTTCTGAAAGCTCAACCTCTGGGGAGTCTGTTTGGCAGAGATATAGAACACAATTTTCCAAGCCTGTTGGAAGGCATTTGCAGTGTCATTTCGCGTCTAATTTCCCAAACCAAACTGCTTGCAGCTCTAACTCCCTTCTAACTACCACTTCTTCGGTTCAGTGAGATATGCTGGATTCTAAACGGAGAAGCTTCTCTGACGCTTTTTCACAGAGATTTTGAAACTGAAATCTCCCATGCCGTTTCCACCATAGGCAGCAATGGGCTTCCCCATAGAACTTGCCAACCTGATTTCCTACAGGCTAGATGTGAGATGCACATTCTGCTGCTTCCTCCCTAAGAGTTAAGCTTGCTTCTGAAAGCTCAACCTCTGGGGAGTCTGTTTGGCAGAGATATAGAACACACTTTTCCAAGCCTGTTGGAAGGCCTTTGCAGTGTCATTTCGCATCTAATTTCCCAAACCAAACTGCTTGCAGCTCTAACTCCCTTCTAAATACCACTTCTTCGGTTCAGTGAGATATGCTGGATTCTAAACGGAGAAGCTTCTCTGACGCTTTTTCACAGAGATTTTGAAACTGAAATCTCCCATGCCGTTTCCACCATAGGCAGCAATGTGCTTCGACATAGAACTTGCCAACCTGAATTCCTACAGGCTAGATGTGAGAGGGACATTCTGTTCCTTCCTCCCTTAGAGTTAAACTAGCTTCTGAAAGCTCAACCTCCGGGGAGTTTGTTTGGTAGAGATATAGAACACACTTTTCCAAGCCTGTTGGAAGGCATTTGCAGTTTCATTTCGCGTCTAATTTCCCAAACCAAACTGCTTGCAGCTCTAACTCCCTTCTAACTACCACTTCTTCGGTTCAGTGAGATATGCTGGATTCTAAACGGAGAAGATTCTCTGACGCTTTTTCACAGAGATTTTGAAACTGAAATCTCCCATGCTGTTTCCACCATCGGCAGCAATGGGCTTCCTCATAGAACTTGCCAACCTGAATTCCTACAGGCTAGATGTGAGAGGCACATTCTGCTGCTTCCTCCCTAAGAGTTAAGCTTGCTTCTGAAAGCTCAACCTCTGGGGAGTCTGTTTGCCAGAGATATAGAACACACTTTTCCAAGCCTGTTGGAAGGCCTTTGCAGTGTCATTTCGCATCTAATTTCCCAAACCAAACTGCTTGCAGCTCTAACTCCCTTCCAACTACCACTTCTTCGGTTCAGTGAGATATGTTGGATTCTAAACGGAGAAGCTTCTCTGCTGCTTTTTCACAGAGATTTTGAAGCTGAAATTTCCAAACCCGTTTCCAACGAAGGGGCCAATGGGCTTCCCCATAGAACTTGCCAACCTGAATTCCTACAGGCTAGATGTGAGAGGCACATTCTGCTGCTTCCTCCCTTAGAGTTAAACTAGCTTCTGAAAGCTCAACCTCCGGGGAGTTTGTTTGGCAGAGATATAGAACACAATTTTCCAAGCCTGTTGGAAGGCATTTGCAGTTTCATTTCGCGTCTAATTTCCCAAACCAAACTGCTTGCAGCTCTAACTCCCTTCTAACTACCACTTCTTCGGTTCAGTGAGATAGGCTGGATTCTAAACGGAGAAGCTTCTCTGACGCTTTTTCACAGAGATTTTGAAACTGAAATCTCCCATGCCGTTTCCACCATAGGCAGCAATGGGCTTCCCCATAGAACTTGCCAACCTGAATTCCTACAGGCTAGATGTGAGAGGCCCATTCTGCTGCTTCCTCCCTTAGAGTTAAACTAGCTTCTGAAAGCTCAACCTCCGGGGAGTCTGTTTGGCAGAGATATAGAACACACTTTTCCAAGCCTGTTGGAAGGCATTTGCAGTTTCATTTCGCGTCTAATTTCCCAAACCAAACTGCTTGCAGCTCTAACTCCCTTCTAACTACCACTTCTTCGGTTCAGTGAGATATGCTGGATTCTAAACGGAGAAGCTTCTCTGACGCTTTTTCACAGAGATTTTGAAACTGAAATTTCCAAACCCGTTTCCAACGAAGGCGCCAATGGGCTTCCCCATAGAACTTGCCAACCTGTATTCCTACAGGCCAGATGTGATAGGCACATTCTGCTGCTTCCTCCCTTAGAGTTAAACTTGCTTCTGAAAGCTCAACCTCCGGGGAGTCTGTTTGGCAGGGATATAGAACACACTTTTCCAAGCCTGTTGGAAGGCATTTGCAGTGTCATTTCACGTCTAATTTCCCAAACCAAACTGCTTGCAGCTCTAACTCCCTTCTAACTACCACTTCTTCGGTTCTGTGAGATATGCTGGATTGTAAACGGAGAAGCTTCTCTGACGCTTTTTCACAGAGATTTTGAAACTGAAATTTCCAAACCCGTTTCCAAGGAAGGCGCCAAAGCCCTTCCCCATAGAACTTGCCAACCTGAATTCCTACAGTCTAGATGTGAGAGGCACATTCTGCTGCTTCCTCCCTTAGAGTTAAACTAGCTTCTGAAAGCTCAGCTTCCGGGGAGTCTGTTTGGCAGAGATATAGAACACAATTTTCCAAGCCTGTTGGAAGGCATTTGCAGTGTCATTTCGCGTCTAATTTCCCAAACCAAACTGCTTGCAGCTCTAACTCCCTTCTAACTACCACTTCTTCGGTTCAGTGAGATATGCTGGATTCTAAACGGAGAAGCTTCTCTGACGCTTTTTCACAGAGATTTTGAAACTGAAATCTCCCATGCCGTTTCCACCATAGGCAGCAATGGGCTTCCACATAGAACTTGCCAACCTGAATTCCTACAGGCTAGATGTGAGAGGGACATTCTGCTGCTTCCTCCCTTAGAGTTAAACTAGCTTCTGAAAGCTCAACCTCCGGGGAGTTTGTTTGGCAGAGATATAGAACACACTTTTCCAAGCCTGTTGGAAGGCATTTGCAGTTTCATTTCGCGTCTAATTTCCCAAACCAAACTGCTTGCAGCTCTAACTCCCTTCTAACTACCACTTCTTCGGTTCAGTGAGATATGCTGGATTCTAAACGGAGAAGCTTCTCTGACGCTTTTTCACAGAGATTTTGAAACTGAAATTTCCAAACCCGTTTCCAACGAAGGCGCCAATGGGCTTCTCCATAGAACTTGCCAACCTGAATTCCTAAAGTCTAGATGTGAGAGGCACATTCTGCTGCTTCCTCCCTTAGAGTTAAACTTGCTTCTGAAAGCTCAACCTCCGGGGAGTCTGTTTGGCAGGGATATAGAACACACTTTTCCAAGCCTGTTGGAAGGCATTTGCAGTTTCATTTCGCGTCTTATTTCCCAAACCAAACTGCTTGCAGCTCTAACTCCCTTCTAACTACCACTTCTTCGGTTCTGTGAGATATGCTGGATTCTAAACGGAGAAGCTTCTCTGACGCTTTTTCACAGAGATTTTGAAACTGAAATCTCCCATGCCGTTTCCACCATAGGCAGCAATGGGCTTCCCCATAGAACTTGCCAACCTGAATTCCTACAGGCTAGATGTGAGAGGCATATTCTGCTGCTTCCTCCCTTAGAGTTAAACTAGCTTCTGAAAGCCCAGACTCCGGGGAGTCTGTTTGGCAGAGATATAGAACACACTTTTCCAAGCCTGTTGGAAGGCCTTTGCAGTTTCATTTCGCGTCTTATTTCCCAAACCAAACTGCTTGCAGCTCTAACTCCCTTCTAACTACCACTTCTTCGGTTCAGTGAGATATGCTGGATTCTAAACGGAGAAGATTCTCTGACGCTTTTTCACAGAGATTTTGAAACTGAAATCTCCCATGCTGTTTCCACCATCGGCAGCAATGGGCTTCCTCATAGAACTTGCCAACCTGAATTCCTACAGGCTAGATGTGAGAGGCACATTCTGCTGCTTCCTCCCTAAGAGTTAAGCTTGCTTCTGAAAGCTCAACCTCTGGGGAGTCTGTTTGCCAGAGATATAGAACACACTTTTCCAAGCCTGTTGGAAGGCCTTTGCAGTGTCATTTCGCATCTAATTTCCCAAACCAAACTGCTTGCAGCTCTAACTCCCTTCCAACTACCACTTCTTCGCTTCAGTGAGATATGCTGGATTCTAAACGGAGAAGCTTCTCTGATGCTTTTTCACAGAGATTTTGAAGCTGAAATTTCCAAACCCGTTTCCAACGAAGGCGCCAATGGGCTTCCCCATAGAACTTGCCAACCTGAATTCCTACAGGCTAGATGTGAGAGGCACATTCTGCTGCTTCCTCCCTTAGAGTTAAACTAGCTTCTGAAAGCTAAACCTCCGGGGAGTTTGTTTGGCAGAGATATAGAACACATTTTCCAAGCCTGTTGGAAGGCATTTGCAGTTTCATTTCGCGTCTAATTTCCCAAACCAAACTGCTTGCAGCTCTAACTCCCTTCCAACTACCACTTCTTCGGTTCAGTGAGATATGCTGGATTCTAAACGGAGAAGCTTCTCTGACGCTTTTTCACAGAGATTTTGAAACTGAAATCTCCCATGCCGTTTCCACCATAGGCAGCAATGGGCTTCCCCATAGAACTTGCCAACCTGAATTCCTACAGGCTAGATGTGAGAGGCCCATTCTGCTGCTTCCTCCCTTAGAGTTAAACTAGCTTCTGAAAGCTCAACCTCCGGGGAGTCTGTTTGGCAGAGATATAGAACACACTTTTCCAAGCCTGTTGGAAGGCATTTGCAGTTTCATTTCGCGTCTAATTTCCCAAACCAAACTGCTTGCAGCTCTAACTCCCTTCTAACTACCACTTCTTCGGTTCAGTGAGATATGCTGGATTCTAAACGGAGAAGCTTCTCTGACGCTTTTTCACAGAGATTTTGAAACTGAAATTTCCAAACCCGTTTCCAACGAAGGCGCCAATGGGCTTCCCCATAGAACTTGCCAACCTGAATTCCTACAGGCTAGATGTGAGAGGCACATTCTGCTGCTTCCTCCCTTAGAGTTAAACTTGCTTCTGAAAGCTCAACCTCCGGGGAGTCTGTTTGGCAGGGATATAGAACACAATTTTCCAAGCCTGTTCGAAGGCATTTGCAGTGTCATTTCGCGTCTAATTTCCCAAACCAAACTGCTTGCAGCTCTAACTCCCTTCTAACTACCACTTCTTCGGTTCTGTGAGATATGCTGGATTGTAAACGGAGAAGCTTCTCTGACGCTTTTTCACAGAGATTTTGAAACTGAAATTTCCAAACCCGTTTCCAACGAAGGCGCCAAAGCCCTTCCCCATAGAACTTGCCAACCTGAATTCCTACAGTCTAGATGTGAGAGGCACATTCTGCTGCTTCCTCCCTTAGAATTAAACTAGCTTCTGAAAGCTCAGCTTCCGGGGAGTCTGTTTGGCAGAGATATAGAACACAATTTTCCAAGCCTGTTGGAAGGCATTTGCAGTGTCATTTCGCGTCTAATTTCCCAAACCAAACTGCTTGCAGCTCTAACTCCCTTCTAACTACCACTTCTTCGGTTCAGTGAGATATGCTGGATTCTAAACGGAGAAGCTTCTCTGACGCTTTTTCACAGAGATTTTGAAACTAAATCTCCCATGCCGTTTCCACCATAGGCAGCAATGGGCTTCCCCATAGAACTTGCCAACCTGATTTCCTACAGGCTAGATGTGAGAGGCACATTCTGCTGCTTCCTCCCTAAGAGTTAAGCTTGCTTCTGAAAGCTAAACCTCTGGGGAGTCTGTTTGCCAGAGATATAGAACACACTTTTCCAAGCCTGTTGGAAGGCATTTGCAGTTTCATTTCGCGTCTAATTTCCCAAACCAAACTGCTTGCAGCTCTAACTCCCTTCTAACTACCACTTCTTCGGTTCAGTGAGATATGCTGGATTCTAAACGGAGAAGCTTCTCTGACGCTTTTTCACAGAGATTTTGAAACTGAAATCTCCCATGCCGTTTCCACCATAGGCAGCAATGGGCTTCCACATAGAACTGCCAACCTGAATTCCTACAGGCTAGATGTGAGAGGGACATTCTGCTGCTTCCTCCCTTAGAGTTAAACTAGCTTCTGAAAGCTCAACCTCCGGGGAGTTTGTTTGGCAGAGATATAGAACACACTTTTCCAAGCCTGTTGGAAGGCATTTGCAGTTTCATTTCGCGTCTAATTTCCCAAACCAAACTGCTTGCAGCTCTAACTCCCTTCTAACTACCACTTCTTCGGTTCAGTGAGATATGCTGGATTCTAAACGGAGAAGCTTCTCTGACGCTTTTTCACAGAGATTTTGAAACTGAAATTTCCAAACCCGTTTCCAACGAAGGCGCCAATGGGCTTCTCCATAGAACTTGCCAACCTGAATTCCTACAGGCTAGATGTGAGAGGCACATTTTGCTGCTTCCTCCCTTAGAGTTAAACTTGCTTCTGAAAGCTCAACCTCCAGGGAGTCTGTTTGGCAGAGATATAGAACACACTTTTCCAAGCCTGTTGGAAGGCATTTGCAGTTTCATTTCGCGTCTAATTTCCCAAACCAAACTGCTTGCAGCTCTAACTCCCTTCTAACTACCACTTCTTCGGTTCAGTGAGATATGCTGGATTCTAAACGGAGAAGCTTCTCTGACGCTTTTTCACAGAGATTTTGAAACTGAAATCTCCCATGCCGTTTCCACCATAGGCAGCAATGGGCTTCCCCATAGAACTTGCCAACCTGAATTCCTACAGGCTAGATGTGAGAGGCACATTCTGCTGCTTCCTCCCTAAGAGTTAAGCTTGCTTCTGAAAGCACAACCTCCGGGGAGTTTGTTTGGCAGAGATATAGAACACACTTTTCCAAGCCTGTTGGAAGGCCTTTGCAGTGTCATTTCGCATCTAATTTCCCAAACCAAACTGCTTGCAGCTCTAACTCCCTTCTAACTACCACTTCTTCGGTTCAGTGAGATATGCTGGATTCTAAACGGAGAAGCTTCTCTGACGCTTTTTCACAGAGATTTTGAAACTGAAATCTCCCATGCTGTTTCCACCATCGGCAGCAATGGGCTTCCTCATAGAACTTGCCAACCTGAATTCCTACAGGCTAGATGTGAGAGGCACATTCTGCTGCTTCCTCCCTAAGAGTTAAGCTTGCTTCTGAAAGCTCAACCTCCTGGGAGTCTGTTTGGCAGAGATATAGAACACACTTTTCCAAGCCTGTTCGAAGGCCTTTGCAATGTGATTTCGCGTCTAATTTCCCAAACCAAACTGCTTGCAGCTCTAACTCCCTTCTAACTACCACTTCTTCAGTTCAGTGTGATATGCTGGATTCTAAACGGAGAAGCTTCCCTGACGTTTTTTCACAGAGATTTTGTAACTGAAATCTCCCATGCCGTTTCCACCATAGGCAGCAATGGGCTTCCCCATAGAACTTGCCAACCTGAATTCCTACAGGCCAGATGTGAGAGGCACATTCTGCTTCTTCCACACTGAGTTAAACTTGCTTCTGAAAGCTCAACCTCCGGGGTGTCTGTTTGGCAGAGATATAGAACACACTTTTCCAAGCCTGTTGGAAGGCCTTTGCAGTTTCATTTCGCGTCTAATTTCCCAAACCAAACTGCTTGCAGCTCTAACTCCCTTCTTACTACCACTTCTTCGATTCAGTGAGATATGCTGGATTCTAAATGGAGAAGCTTCTCTGATGCTTTTTCACAGAGATTTTGAAACTGAAATTTCCAAACCCGTTTCCAACGAAGGCGCCAATGGGCTTCCCCATAGAACTTGCCAACCTGAATTCCTACAGGCTAGATGTGAGAGGCACATTCTGCTGCTTCCTCCCTTAGAGTTAAACTAGCTTCTGAAAGCTCAACCTCCGGGGAGTCTGTTTGGCAGAGATATAGAACACACTTTTCCAAGCCTGTTGGAAGGCATTTGCAGTTTCATTTCGCGTCTAATTTCCCAAACCAAACTGCTTGCAACTCTAACTCCCTTCTAACTACCACCTCTTCGGTTCAGTGAGATATGCTGGATTCTAAACGGAGAAGCTTCTCTGACGCTTTTTCACAGAGATTTTGAAACTGAAATCTCCCATGCCGTTTCCACCATAGGCAGCAATGGGCTTGCCCATAGAACTTGCCAACCTGAATTCCTACAGGCTAGATGTGAGTGGCACATTCTGCTGCTTCCGCACTTAGAGTTAAACTAGCTTCTGAAAGCTCAACCTCCGGGGAGTCTGTTTGGCAGAGATATAGAACACACTTTTCCAAGCCTGTTGGAAGGCATTTGCAGTTTCATTTCGCGTCTAATTTCCCACACCAAACTGCTTGCAGCTCTAACTCCCTTCAAACTACCACTTCTTCGGTTCAGTGAGATATGTTGGAGTCTAAACGGAGAAGCTTCTCTGACGCTTTTTCCCAGAGATTTTGAAACTGAAATCTCCCATGCCGTTTCCACCATAGGCAGCAATGGGCTTCCCCATAGAACTTGCCAACCTGAATTCCAACAGGCTAGATGTGAGAGGCACATTCTGCTGCTTTCTCCCTTAGAGTTAAAGTAGCTTCTGAAAGCTCAACCTCCTGGGAGTCTGTTGGGCAAAGATATAGAACACACTTTTCCAAGCCTGTTCGAAGGCCTTTGCAATGTGATTTCGCGTCTAATTTCCTAAACCAAACTGCTTGCACCTCTAACTCCCTTCTAACTACCACTTCTTCAGTTCAGTGTGATATGCTGGATTCTAAACGGAGAAGCTTCTCTTACGCTTTTTCCCAGAGATTTTGAAACTCAAATCTCCCATGCCGTTTCCACCATAGGCAGCAATGGGCTTCCCCATAGAACTTGCCAACCTGAATTCCTACAGGCTAGATGTGAGAGGCACATTCTGCTGCTTCCTCCATTAGAGTTAAACTAGCTTCTGAAAGCTCAACCTCCGGGGAGTCTGTTTGGCAGCGATATAGAACACACTTTACCGAGCCTGTTCGAAGGCCTTTGCAATGTGATTTCGCATCTAATTTCCCAAACCAAACTGCTTACAGCTCTAACTCCCTTCTAACTACCACTTCTTCGGTTCAGTGAGATATGCTGGACTCTAAACGGAGAAGCTTCTCTGATGCTTTTTCACAGAGATTTTGAAACTGAAATTTCCAAACACGTTTCCAACGAAGGCGCCAGTGGGCTTCCCCATAGAACTTGCCAACCTGAATTCCTGCAGGCTAGATTGAGAGGCACATTCTGCTACTTCCTCTCTTAGAGTTAAACTTGCTTCTGAAAGCTCAACCTCCGGGGAGTCTGTTTGGTAGAGATATAGAACACACTTTTCCAAGCCTGTTGGAAGGCATTTGCAGTGTCATTTCGCGTCTAATTTCCCAAACCAAACTGCTTGCAGCTCTAGGTTCTAACTACCACTTCTTCGGTTCATTGAGATATGCTGGATTCTAAACGGAGAAGCTTCTCTGACGCTTTTTCACAGAGATTTTGAAACTGAAATCTCCTATGACGTTTCCACCATAGGCAGCAATGGGCTTCCCCATAGAACTTGCCAACCTGAATTCCTACAGGCTAGATGTGAGAGGCACATTTTGCTGCTTCCTCCCTTAGAGTTAAACTTGCTTCTGAAAGCTCAACCTCCAGGGAGTCTGTTTGGCAGAGGTATAGAACACACTTTTCCAAGGCTGTTGGACGGCCTTTGCAGTGTCATTTCGCGTCTAATTTCCCAAACCAAACTGCTTGCAGCTCTAACTCCCTTCTAACTACCACTTCTTCGGTTCAGTGAGATATGCTGGATTCTAAACGGAGAAGCTTTTCTGATGCTTTTTCACAGAGATTTTGAAAGTGAAATTTCCGAACCCGTTTCCAACGAAGGCGCCAATGGGCTTCCCCATAGAACTTGCCAACCTGAATTCCTACACGCTAGATGTGAGAGGCACATTCTGCTGCTTCCTCCCTTAGAGTTAAACTAGCTTCTGAAAGCTCAACCTCCGGGGAGTCTGTTTGGCAGAGATATAGAACACACTTTTCCAAGCCTGTTGGAAGGCATTTGCAGTTTCATTTCGCGTCTAATTTCCCAAACCAAACTGCTTGCAACTCTAACTCCCTTCTAACTACCACCTCTTCGGTTCAGTGAGATATGCTGGATTCTAAACGGAGAAGCTTCTCTGACGCTTTTTCACAGAGATTTTGTAACTGAAATCTCCCATGCCGTTTCCACCATAGGCAGCAATGGGCTTCCCCATAGAACTTGCCAACCTGAATTCCTACAGGCTAGATGTGAGAGGCACATTCTGCTGTTTCCGCCCTTAGAGTTAAACTAGCTTCTGAAAGCTCAACCTCCGGGGAGTCTGTTTGTCAGAGATATTGAACACACTTTTCCAAGCCTGTTGGAAGGCATTTGCAGTTTCATTTCGCGTCTAATTTCCCAAACCAAACTGCTTGCAGCTCTAACTCCCAGCTAACTACCAATTTTTCGGTTCAGTGAGATATGCTGGATTCTAAATGGGGAAGCTTCTCTGACGCTTTTTCACAGAGATTTTGAAACTGAAATTTCCAAACCCGTTTCCAACGAAGGCGCCAATGGGCTGCCCCATAGAACTTGCCAACCTGAATTCCTACAGGCTAGATGTGAGAGGCACATTCTGCTGCTTCCTCCCTTAGAGTTAAACTTGCTTCTGAAAGCTCAACCTCCGGGGAGTCTGTTTGGCAGAGATATAGAACACAATTTTCCAAGCCTGTTGGAAGGCCTTTGCAATGTGATTTCGCGTCTAATTTCCCAAACCAAACTGCTTGCAGCTCTAACTCCCTTCTAACTACCACTTCCTCGGTTCAGTGAGATATGCTGGATTCTGAACGGAGAAGCTTCTCTGATGCTTTCTCACAAAGATTTTGAAACTGAAATCTCCCATGCCGTTTCCACCATAGGCAGCAATGGGCTTCCCCGGAGAACTTGCCAACCTGAATTCCTACAGGCTAGATTTGAGGGGCATATTGTGCTGCTTCCACCCTAAGAGTTAAACTTGCTTCTGAAAGCTCAACCTCCGGGGAGTCTGTTTGGCAGAGACATGGAACACAATTTTCCAAGCCTGTTCGAAGGACTTTGCAATGTGATTTCGCGTCTAATTTCCCAAACCAAACTGCTTGCAGCTCTAACTCCCTTCTAACTACCACTTCTTCGGTTCAGTGAGATATGCTGGATTCTAAACGGAGAAGCTTCTCTGACGCTTTTTCACAGAGATTTTGAAACTGAAATTTCCAAACCCGTTTCCAACGAAGGCGCCAATGGGCTTCCCCATAGAACTTGCCAACCTGAATTCCTACAGGCTAGATGTGAGAGGCACATTCTGCTGCTTCCTCCCTTAGAGTTAAACTTGCTTCTGAAAGCTCAACCTCCGGGAAGTCTGTTTGGCAGAGATATAGAACACACTTTTCCAAGCCTGTTGGAAGGCCTTTGCAGTTTCATTTCACGTCTAATTTCCCAAACCAAACTGCTTGCAGCTCTAACTCCCTTCTAACTACCACTTCTTCGGTTCACTGAGATATGCTGGATTCTAAACGGAGAAGCTTCTCTGACGTTTTTTCACAGAGATTTTGTAACTGAAATCTCCCATGCCGTTTCCACCATAGGCAGCAATGGGCTTCCCCATAGAACTTGCCAACCTGAATTCCTACAGGCTAGATGTGAGGGGCACATTGTGCTGCTTCCAGCCTTAGAGTTAAACTTGCTTCTGAAAGCTCAACCTCCGGGGAGTCTGTTTGGCAGAGAAATACAACACACTTTTCCAAGCCGGTTGGAAGGCATTTGCAGTGTCATTTCGCGTCTAATTTCCCAAACCAAACTGCTTGCAGCTCTACCTTCTAACTACCACTATTTCGGTTCAGTGAGATATGCTGGATTCTAAACGGAGAAGCTTCCCTGATGCTTTTTCACAGAGATTTTGAAATTGAAATTTCCAAACCCGTTTCCAACGAAGGCACCCATGGGCTTCCCCATAGAACTTGCCAACCTGAATTCCTACAGGCTAGATGTGAGAGGCACATTCTGCTGCTTCCTCCCTTAGAGTTAAACTACCTTCTGAAAGCTCAACCTCCGGGGAGTCTGTTTGGCAGAGATATACAACACACTTTTCCAAGCCTGTTGGAAGGCATTTGCAGTGTCATTTCGCGTCTAATTTCCCACACCAAACTGCTTGCAGCTGTACCTTCTAACTACCACTTTTTCGGTTCAGTGAGATATGCTGGATTCTAAACAGAGAAGCTTCCCTGATGCTTTTTCACAGAGATTTTGAAACTGAATTTTCCAAACCCGTTTCCAACGAAGGCACCAATGTGCTTCCCCTTAGAACTTGCCAACCTGAATTCCTACAGGCTAGATGTGAGAGGGACATTCTGCTGCTTCCAGCCTTAGAGTTAAACTTGCTTCTGAAAGCTCAACCTCCGGGGAGTCTGTTTGGCAGAGATATAGAACACACTTTTCCAAGCCTGTTGGAAGGCCTTTGCAGTTTCATTTTGCGTATAATTTCCCAAACCAAACTGCTTGCAGCTCTAACTCCCTTCTAACTACCACTTCTTCGGTTCAGTGAGATATGCTGGATTCTAAACGGAGAAGCTTCTCTGACGCTTTTTCACAGAGATTTTGAAACTGAAATCTCCCATGCCATTTCCACCATAGGCAGGAATGGGCTTCCCCATAGAACTTGCCAACCTGAATTCCTACAGGCTAGATGTGAGGGGCACATTCTGTTGATTCCACCCTAAGAGTTAAACTTGCTTCTGAAAGCTCAACATCCGGGGAGTCTGTTTGGAAGAGAAAAACAACACACTTTTCCAAGCCTGTTGGAAGGCATTTGCAGTGTCATTTCGCGTCTAATTTCCCAAACCAAACTGCTTGCAGCTCTACCATCTAACTACCAGTTTTTCGGTTCAGTGAGATATGCTGGATTCTAAACGGAGAAGCTTCTGTGACGCTTTTTCACAGAGATTTTGAAACTGAAATCTCCCATGACGTTTCCACCATAGGCAGCAATGGGCTTCCCCATAGGACTTGCCAACCTGAATTCCTACAGGCTAGATGTGAGAGGCACATTCTGCTGCTTCCTCCCTTAGAGTTAAACTTGCTTCTGAAAGCTCAACCTCCGGCGAGTCTGTTTGACAGAGATATAGAACACACTTTTCAGAGCCTGTTCGAAGGCCTTTGCAATCTGATTTCGCGTCAAATTTCCCAAACCAAACTGCTTGGAGCTCTAACTCCCTTCTAACTAAACTTCTTCGGTTCAGTGAGATATGCTGGATTCTAAACGGAGAAGCATCCCTGATGCTTTTTCACAGAGATTTTGAAACTGAAATTTCCAAACCCGTTTCCAACGAAGGCGCCAATGGGCTTCCCCATAGAACTTGCCAACCTGAATTCCTACAGGGTAGATGTGAAAGGCACTTTCTGCTGCTTCCTCCCTTAGAGTTAAACTAGCTTCTGAAAGCTCAACCTCCGGGGAGTCTGTTTGGCAGAGATATACAACACACTTTTCCAAGCCTGTTGGAAGGCATTTGCAGTGTCATTTCGCGTTTATTTTCCCAAACCAAACTGCTTGAAGCTCTACCTTCTAACTATCACTTTTTCGGTTCAGTGAGATATGCTGGATTCTAAACGGAGAAGCTTCTCTGACGCTTTTTCACAGAGATTTTGAAACTGAAATCTCCCATGCTGTTTCCAGCATAGGCAGCAATGGCCTTCTCCATAGAACTTGCCAACCTGAATTCCTACAGGCTAGATGTGAGAGGCACATTCTGCTGCTTCCTCCCTTAGAGTTAAACTTGCTTCTGAAAGCTCAACCTCCAGGGAGTCTGTTTGGCAGAGATATAGAACACACTTTTCCAAGCCTGTTGGAAGGCATTTGCAGTATCATTTCGCGTCTAATTTCCCAAACCAAACTGCTTGGAGCTCTAAATCCCTACTAACTACCACTTCTTCAGTTCAGTGAGATATGCTGGATTCTAAACGGAGAAGCTTCTCTGACGCTTTTTCACAGAGATTTTGAAACTGAAATCTCCCATGCCGTTTCCACCATAGGCAGCAATGGGCTTCCCCATAGAACTTGCCAACCTGAATTCCTACAGGCTAGATGTGAGAGGCACATTCTGCTGCTTCCTCCCTAAGAGTTAAACTTGCTTCTGAAAGCTCAACCTCCGGGGAGTCTGTTTGGCAGAGATATAGAACACACTTTTCCAAGCCTGTTGGAAGGCATTTGCAGTGTCATTTCGCGTCTAATTTCCCAAACCAAACTGCTTGCAGCTCTACCTTCTCACTACCACTTTTTCGGTTCAGTGAGATATGCTGGATTCTAAACGGAGAAGCTTCTCTGATGCTTTTTCACAGAGATTTTGAAACTGAAATTTCCAAACCCGTTTCCAACGAAAGCCCCAATGGGCTTCCCCATAGAACTTGCCAACCTGAATTCCTACAGGCTAGATGTGAGAGGCACATTCTGCTGCTTCCTCCCTTAGAGTTAAACTTGCTTCTGAAAGCTCAACCTCCGGAGAGTCTGTTTGGCAGAGGTATAGAACACACTTTTCCAAGCTTGTTGGAAGGCCTCTGCAGTGTCATTTCACGTCTAATTTCCCAAACCAAACTGCTTGCAGCTCTAACTCCCTTCTAACTACCACTTCTTCGGTTCAGTGACATATGCTGGATTCTAAACGGAGAAGCTTCTCTGACGCTTTTTCACAGAGATTTTGAAACTGAAATCTCCCATGCCGTTTCCCCCATAGGCAGCAATGGGCTTACCCATAGAACTTGCCAACCTGAATTCCTACAGGCTAGATGTGAGAGGCACATTCTGCTGCTTCCTCTCTTAGTGTTAAACTTGCTTCTGAAAGCTCAACCTCCGGGGAGTCTGTTTGGCAGAGATATAGAACACACTTTTCCAAGATTGTTGGAAGGCATTTGCAGTGTCATTTCGCGTCTAATTTCCCAAACCAAACTGCTTGCAGCTCTAGGTTCTAACTACCTCTTCTTCGGTTCATTGAGATATGCTGGATTCTAAAAGGAGAAGCTTCTCTGACGCTTTTTCACAGAGATTTTGAAACTGAAATCTCCTATGACGTTTCCACCATAGGCAGCAATGGGCTTCCCCATAGAAATTGCCAACCTGAATTCCTACAGACTAGATGTGAGAGGCACATTTTGCTGCTTCCTCCCTTAGAGTTAAACTTGCTTCTGAAAGCTCAACCTCCAGGGAGTCTGTTTGGCAGAGGTATAGAACACACTTTTCCAAGGCAGTTGGACGGCCTTTGCAGTGTCATTTCGCGTCTAATTTCCCAAACCAAACTGCTTGCAGCTCTAACTCCCTTCTAACTACCACTTCTTCGGTTCAGTGAGATATGCTGGATTCTAAACAGAGAAGCTTTTCTGACGCTTTTTCACAGAGATTTTGAAACTGAAATCTCCTATGCCGTTTCCACCATAGGCAGCAATGGGCTTCCCCATAGAACGTGCCAACCTGAATTCCTACAGGGTAGATGTGAGAGGGACATTCTGCTGCTTCCTCCCTTAGAGTTAGACTAGCTTCTGAAAGCTCAACCTCCGGGGAGTCTGTTTGGCAGAGATATAGAACACACTTTTCCAAGCCTGTTGGAAGGCATTTGCAGTGTCATTTCGCGTCTAATTTCCCAAACCAAACTGCTTGCAGCTCTAGGTTCTAACTACCACTTCTTCGGTTCAGTGAGATATGGTGGATTCTAAACGGAGAAGCTTCTCTGATGCTTTTTCACAGAGATTTTGAAACTGAAATCTCCTATGCCGTTTCCACCATAGGCAGCAATGGGCTTCCCCATAGTACTTGCCACCCTGAATTCCTACAGGCTAGATGTGAGAGGCACATTTTGCTGCTTCCTCCCTTAGAGTTAAACTTGCTTCTGAAAGCTCAACCTCCAGTGAGTCTGTTTGGCAGAGGTATAGAACACACTTTTCCAAGGCTGTTGGACGGCCTTTGCAGTGTCATTTCGCGTCTAATTTCCCAAACCAAACTGCTTGCAGCTCTAACTCCCTTCTAACTACCACTTCTTCGGTTCAGTGAGATATGCTGGATTCTAAACGGAGAAGCTTCTCTGACGCTTTTTCACAGAGATTTTGAAACTGAAATCTCCCATGCCATTTCCACCATAGGCAGGAATGGGCTTCCCCATAGAACTTGCCAACCTGAATTCCTACAGGCTAGATGTGAGGGGCACATTCTGTTGATTCCACCCTAAGAGTTAAACTTGCTTCTGAAAGCTCAACATCCGGGGAGTCTGTTTGGAAGAGAAAAACAACACACTTTTCCAAGCCTGTTGGAAGGCATTTGCAGTGTCATTTCGCGTCTAATTTCCCAAACCAAACTGCTTGCAGCTCTACCTTCTAACTACCAGTTTTTCGGTTCAGTGAGATATGCTGGATTCTAAACGGAGAAGCTTCTGTGACGCTTTTTCACAGAGATTTTGAAACTGAAATCTCCCATGACGTTTCCACCATAGGCAGCAATGGGCTTCCCCATAGGACTTGCCAACCTGAATTCCTACAGGCTAGATGTGAGAGGCACATTCTGCTGCTTCCTCCCTTAGAGTTAAACTTGCTTCTGAAAGCTCAACCTCCGGCGAGTCTGTTTGACAGAGATATAGAACACACTTTTCAGAGCCTGTTCGAAGGCCTTTGCAATCTGATTTCGCGTCAAATTTCCCAAACCAAACTGCTTGGAGCTCTAACTCCCTTCTAACTAAACTTCTTCGGTTCAGTGAGATATGCTGGATTCTAAACGGAGAAGCATCCCTGATGCTTTTTCACAGAGATTTTGAAACTGAAATTTCCAAACCCGTTTCCAAAGAAGGCGCCAATGGGCTTCACCATAGAACTTGCCAACCTGAATTCCTACAGGGTAGATGTGAAAGGCACTTTCTGCTGCTTCCTCCCTTAGAGTTAAACTAGCTTCTGAAAGCTCAACCTCCGGGGAGTCTGTTTGGCAGAGATATACAACACACTTTTCCAAGCCTGTTGGAAGGCATTTGCAGTGTCATTTCGCGTTTATTTTCCCAAACCAAACTGCTTGAAGCTCTACCTTCTAACTATCACTTTTTCGGTTCAGTGAGATATGCTGGATTCTAAACGGAGAAGCTTCTCTGACGCTTTTTCACAGAGATTTTGAAACTGAAATCTCCCATGCTGTTTCAAGCATAGGTAGCAATGGCCTTCTCCATAGAACTTGCCAACCTGAATTCCTACAGGCTAGATGTGAGAGGCACATTCTGCTGCTTCCTCCCTTAGAGTTAAACTTGCTTCTGAAAGCTCAACCTCCAGGGAGTCTGTTTGGCAGAGATATAGAACACACTTTTCCAAGCCTGTTGGAAGGCATTTGCAGTATCATTTCGCGTCTAATTTCCCAAACCAAACTGCTTGGAGCTCTAAATCCCTACTAACTACCACTTCTTCAGTTCAGTGAGATATGCTGGATTCTAAACGGAGAAGCTTCTCTGACGCTTTTTCACAGAGATTTTGAAACTGAAATCTCCCATGCCGTTTCCACCATAGGCAGCAATGGGCTTCCCCATAGAACTTGCCAACCTGAATTCCTACAGGCTAGATGTGAGAGGCACATTCTGCTGCTTCCTCCCTAAGAGTTAAACTTGCTTCTGAAAGCTCAACCTCCGGGGAGTCTGTTTGGCAGAGATATAGAACACACTTTTCCAAGCCTGTTGGAAGGCATTTGCAGTGTCATTTCGCGTCTAATTTCCCAAACCAAACTGCTTGCAGCTCTACCTTCTCACTACCACTTTTTCGGTTCAGTGAGATATGCTGGATTCTAAACGGAGAAGCTTCTCTGATGCTTTTTCACAGAGATTTTGAAACTGAAATTTCCAAACCCGTTTCCAACGAAAGCCCCAATGGGCTTCCCCATAGAACTTGCCAACCTGAATTCCTACAGGCTAGATGTGAGAGGCACATTCTGCTGCTTCCTCCCTTAGAGTTAAACTTGCTTCTGAAAGCTCAACCTCCGGAGAGTCTGTTTGGCAGAGGTATAGAACACACTTTTCCAAGCTTGTTGGAAGGCCTCTGCAGTGTCATTTCACGTCTAATTTCCCAAACCAAACTGCTTGCAGCTCTAACTCCCTTCTAACTACCACTTCTTCGGTTCAGTGACATATGCTGGATTCTAAACGGAGAAGCTTCTCTGACGCTTTTTCACAGAGATTTTGAAACTGAAATCTCCCATGCCGTTTCCCCCATAGGCAGCAATGGGCTTACCCATAGAACTTGCCAACCTGAATTCCTACAGGCTAGATGTGAGAGGCACATTCTGCTGCTTCCTCTCTTAGTGTTAAACTTGCTTCTGAAAGCTCAACCTCCGGGGAGTCTGTTTGGCAGAGATATAGAACACACTTTTCCAAGATTGTTGGAAGGCATTTGCAGTGTCATTTCGCGTCTAATTTCCCAAACCAAACTGCTTGCAGCTCTAGGTTCTAACTACCACTTCTTCGGTTCATTGAGATATGCTGGATTCTAAAAGGAGAAGCTTCTCTGACGCTTTTTCACAGAGATTTTGAAACTGAAATCTCCTATGACGTTTCCACCATAGGCAGCAATGGGCTTCCCCATAGAAATTGCCAACCTGAATTCCTACAGGCTAGATGTGAGAGGCACATTTTGCTGCTTCCTCCCTTAGAGTTAAACTTGCTTCTGAAAGCTCAACCTCCAGGGAGTCTGTTTGGCAGAGGTATAGAACACACTTTTCCAAGGCTGTTGGACGGCCTTTGCAGTGTCATTTCGCGTCTAATTTCCCAAACCAAACTGCTTGCAGCTCTAACTCCCTTCTAACTACCACTTCTTCGGTTCAGTGAGATATGCTGGATTCTAAACAGAGAAGCTTTTCTGACGCTTTTTCACAGAGATTTTGAAACTGAAATCTCCTATGCCGTTTCCACCATAGGCAGCAATGGGCTTCCCCATAGAACTTGCCAACCTGAATTCCTACAGGGTAGATGTGAGAGGGACATTCTGCTGCTTCCTCCCTTAGAGTTAAACTAGCTTCTGAAAGCTCAACCTCCGGGGAGTCTGTTTGGCAGAGATATAGAACACACTTTTCCAAGCCTGTTGGAAGGCATTTGCAGTGTCATTTCGCGTCTAATTTCCCAAACCAAACTGCTTGCAGCTCTAGGTTCTAACTACCACTTCTTCGGTTCAGTGAGATATGCTGGATTCTAAACGGAGAAGCTTTTCTGATGCTTTTTCACAGAGATTTTGAAACTGAAATCTCCTATGCCATTTCCACTATAGGCAGCAATGGGCTTCCCCATAGTACTTGCCACCCTGAATTCCTACAGGCTAGATGTGAGAGGCACATTTTGCTGCTTCCTCCCTTAGAGTTAAACTTGCTTCTGAAAGCTCAACCTCCAGTGAGTCTGTTTGGCAGAGGTATAGAACACACTTTTCCAAGGCTGTTGGACGGCCTTTGCAGTGTCATTTCGCGTCTAATTTCCCAAACCAAACTGCTTGCAGCTCTAACTCCCTTCTAACTACCACTTCTTCGGTTCAGTGACATATGCTGGATTCTATACAGAGAAGCTTTTCTGACGCTTTTTCACAGAGATTTTGAAACTGAAATCTCCTATGCCGTTTCCACCATAGGCAGCAATGGGCTTCCCCATAGAACTTGCCAACCTGAATTCCTACAGGCTAGATGTGAGAGGCACATTCTGCTGCTTCCTCCCTTAGAGTTAAACTTGCTTCTGAAAGCTCAACCTCCTGGGAGTCTGTTTGGCAGAGATATAGAACACACTTTTCCAAGCCTGTTCGAAGGCCTTTGTAATGTGATTTCGCTTCTAATTTCCCAAAACAAACTGCTTGCAGCTCTAACTCCCTTCTAACTACCACTTCTTCAGTTCAGTGTGATATGCTGGATTCTAAACGGAGAAGCTTCCCTGACGCTTTTCACAGAGATTTTGTAACTGAAATCTCCCATGCCGTTTCCACCATAGGCAGCAATGGGCTTCCCCGGAGAACTTGCCAACCTGAATTCCTACAGGCTAGATTTGAGGGGCATATTGTGCTGCTTCCACCCTAAGAGTTAAACTTGCTTCTGAAAGCTCAACCTCCGGGGAGTCTGTTTGGCAGAGACATGGAACACAATTTTCCAAGCCTGTTCGAAGGCCTTTGCAATGTGATTTCGCGTCTAATTTCCCAAACCAAACTGCTTGCAGCTCTAACTCCCTTCTAACTACCACTTCTTCGGTTCAGTGAGATATGCTGGATTCTAAACGGAGAAGCTTCTCTGACGCTTTTTCACAGAGATTTTGAAACTGAAATCTCCCATGCCATTTCCACCATAGGCAGCAATGGGCTTCCCCATAGAACTTGCCAACCTGAATTCCTACAGGCTAGATGTGAGGGGCACATTCTGCTGCTTCCACCCTAAGAGTTAAACTTGCTTCTCAAAGCTCAACCTCCGGGGAGTCTGTTTGGCAGAGATATAGAACACACTTTTCCAAGCCTGTTCGAAGGCCTTTGCAATGTGATTTCGCGTCAAATTTCCCAAACCAAACTGCTTACAGCTCTAACTCTCTTCTAACTACCACTTCTTCGGTTCAGTGAGATATGCTGGATTCTAAACGGAGAAGCTTCTCTGATGCTTTTTCACAGAGATTTTGAAACTGAAATTTCCAAACCCGTTTCCAACGAAGGCGCCAATGGGCTTCCCCATAGAACTTGCCAACCTGAATTCCTACAGGCTAGATGTGAGAGGCACATTCTGCTGCTTCCTCCCTTAGAGTTAAACTTGCTTCTGAAAGCTCAACCTCCGGGAAGTCTGTTTGGCAGAGATACAGAACACACTTTTCCAAGCCTGTTGGAAGGCCTATGCAGTTTCATTTCACGTCTAATTTCCCAAACCAAACTGCTTGCAGCTCTAACTCACTTCTAACTACCACTTCTTCGGTTCACTGAGATATGCTGGATTCTAAACGGAGAAGCTTCTCTGACGCTTTTTAACAGAGATTTTGTAACTGAAATCTCCCATGCCGTTTCCACCATAGGCAGCAATGGGCTTCCCCATAGAACTTGCCAACCTGAATTCCTACAGGCTAGATGTGAGGGGCACATTGTGCTGCTTCCAGCCTTAGAGTTAAACTTGCTTCTGAAAGCTCAACCTCCAGGGAGTCTGTTTGGCAGAGAAATACAACACACTTTTCCAAGCCGGTTGGAAGGCATTTGCAGTGTCATTTCGCGTCTAATTTCCCAAACCAAACTGCTTGCAGCTCTACCTTCTAACTACCACTATTTTGGTTCAGTGAGATATGCTGGATTCTAAACGGAGAAGCTTCCCTGATGCTTTTTCACAGAGATTTTGAAATTGAAATTTCCAAACCCGTTTCCAACGAAGGCACCCATGGGCTTCCCCATAGAACTTGCCAACCTGAATTCCTACAGGCTAGATGTGAGAGGCACATTCTGCTGCTTCCTCCCTTAGAGTTAAACTAGCTTCTGAAAGCTCAAGCTCCGGGGAGTCTGTTTGGCAGAGATATACAACACACTTTTCCAAGCCTGTTGGAAGGCATTTGCAGTATCATTTCGCGTCTAATTTCCCAAACCAAACTGCTTGCAGCTCTAACTCCCTGCTAACTACCACTTCTTCGGTTCAGTGAGATATGCTGGATTCTAAATGGGGAAGCTTCTCTGACGCTTTTTCACAGAGATTTTGAAACTGAAATTTCCAAACCCGTTTCCAACGAAGGCGCCAATGGGCTTCCCCATAGAACTTGCCAACCTGAATTCCTACAGGCTAGATGTGAGAGGCACATTCTGCTGCTTCCTCCCTTAGAGTTAAACTTGCTTCTGAAAGCTCAACCTCCGGGGAGTCTGTTTGGCAGAGATATAGAACACAATTTTCCAAGCCTGTTGGAAGGCCTTTGCAATGTGATTTCGCGTCTAATTTCCCAAACCAAACTGCTTGGAGCTCTAACTCCCTTCTAACTACCACTTCCTCGGTTCAGTGAGATATGCTGGATTCTGAACGGAGAAGCTTCTCTGATGCTTTCTCACAAAGATTTTGAAACTGAAATCTCCCATGCCGTTTCCACCATAGGCAGCAATGGGCTTCCCCGGAGAACTTGCCAACCTGAATTCCTACAGGCTAGATTTGAGGGGCACATTGTGCTGCTTCCACCCTAAGAGTTAAACTTGCTTCTGAAAGCTCGACCTCCGGGGAGTCTGTTTGGCAGAGACATGGAACACACTTTTCCAAGCCTGTTCGAAGGCCTTTGCAATGTGATTTCGCGTCTAATTTCCCAAACCAAACTGCTTGCAGCTCTAACTCCCTTCTAACTACCACTTCTTCGGTTCAGTGAGATATGCTGGATTCTAAAAGGAGAAGCTTCTCTGACGCTTTTTCACAGAGATTTTGAAACTGAAATTTCCAAACCCGTTTCCAACGAAGGCGCCAATGGGCTTCCCCATAGAACTTGCCAACCTGAATTCCTACAGGCTAGATGTGAGAGGCACATTCTGCTGCTTCCTCCCTTAGAGTTAAACTTGCTTCTGAAAGCTCAACCTCCGGGGAGTCTGTTTGGCAGAGATATAGAACACACTTTTCCAAGCCTGTTGGAAGGCCTTTGCAGTGTATTTCGCATCTAATTTCCCAAACCAAACTGCTTGCAGCTCTAACTCCCTTCTAACTACCACTTCTTCGGTTCAGTGAGATATGCTGGATTCTAAACGGAGAAGCTTCTCTGATGCTTTTTCACAGAGATTTTGAAACTGAAATCTCCCATGCTGTTTCCACCATAGGCAGGAATGGGCTTCCCCATAGAACTTGCCAACCTGAATTCCTACAGGCTAGATGTGAGGGGCACATTCTGTTGCTTCCACCCTAAGAGTGAAACTTGCTTCTGAAAGCTCAACCTCCGGGGAGTGTGTTTGGCAGAGAAAAACAACAAACTTTTCCAAGCCTGTTGGAAGGCATTTGCAGTGTCATTTCGCGTCTAATTTCCCAAACCAAACTGCTTGCAGCTCTACCTTCTAACTACGACTTTTTCGGTTCAGTGAGATATGCTGGATTGTCAACCGAGAAGCATCCCTGATGCTTTTTCACAGAGATTTTGAAACTGAAATTTCCAAACCCGTTTCCAACGAAGGCGCCAATGGGCTTCTCCATAGAACTTGCCATCCTGAATTCCTACAGGCTAGATGTGAGAGGCACATTCTGCTGCTTCCTCCCTTAGAGTTAAACTTGCTTCTGAAAGCTCAACCTCCGGGGAGTCTGTTTGGCAGAGATATAGAACACACTTTTCCAAGCCTGTTCGAGGGCCTTTGCAGTGTCATTTCGCATCTAATTTCCCAAACCAAAGTGCTTGCAGCTCTAACTCCCTTCTAACTACCACTTCTTCGGTTCAGTGAGATATGCTGGATTCTAAACGGAGAAGCTACTCTGACGCTTTTTCACAGAGATTTTGAAACTGAAATCTCCCATGCTGTTTCCACCATCGGCAGCAATGGGCTTCCTCATAGAACTTACCAACCTGAATTCCTACAGGCTAGATGTGAGAGGCACATTCTGCTGCTTCCTCCCTAAGAGTTAAGCTTGCTTCTGAAAGCTCAACCTCCTGGGAGTCTGTTTGGCAGAGATATAGAACACAATTTTCCAAGCCTGTTCGAAGGCCTTTGCAATGTGATTTCGCGTCTAATTTCGCAAACCAAACTGCTTGCAGTGCTAACTCCCTTCTAACTACCACTTCTTCAGTTCAGTGTGATATGCTGGATTCTAAACGGAGAAGCTTCCCTGACGCTTTTTCACAGAGATTTTGTAACTGAAATCTCCCATGCCGTTTCCACCATAGGCAGCAATGGGCTTCCCCATAGAACTTGCCAACCTGAATTCCTACAGGCCAGATGTGAGAGGCACATTCTGCTGCTTCCACACTGAGTTAAACTTGCTTCTGAAAGCTCAACCTCCGGGGTGTCTGTTTGGCAGAGATATAGAACACACTTTTCCAAGCCTGTTGGAAGGCCTTTGCAGTTTGATTTCGCGTCTAATTTCCCAAACCAAACTGCTTGCAGCTCTAACTCCCTTCTTACTACCACTTCTTCGATTCAGTGAGATATGCTGGATTCTAAACGGAGAAGCTTCTCTGATGCTTTTTCACAGAGATTTTGAAACTGAAATTTCCAAACCCGTTTCCAACGAAGGCGCAAATGGGCTTCCCCATAGAAATTGCCAACCTGAATTCCTACACGCTAGATGTGAGAGGCACATTCTGCTGCTTCCTCCCTTAGAGTTAAACTAGCTTCTGAAAGCTCAACCTCCGGGGAGTCTGTTTGGCAGAGATATAGAACACACTTTTCCAAGCCTGTTGGAAGGCATTTGCAGTTTCATTTCGCGTCTAATTTCCCAAACCAAACTGCTTGCAACTCTAACTCCCTTCTAACTACCACCTCTTCGGTTCAGTGAGATATGCTGGATTCAAAACGAAGAAGCTTCTCTGACGCTTTTTCACAGAGATTTTGAAACTGAAATCTCCCATGCCGTTTCCACCATAGGCAGCAATGGGCTTCCCCATAGAACTTGCCAACCTGAATTCCTACAGGCTAGATGTGAGTGGCACATTCTGCTGCTTCCGCACTTAGAGTTAAACTAGCTTCTGAAAGCTCAACCTCCGGGGAGTCTGTTTGGCAGAGATATAGAACACACTTTTCCAAGCCTGTTGGAAGGCATTTGCAGTTTCATTTCGCGTCTAATTTCCCAAACCAAACTGCTTGCAGCTCTAACTCCCTTCAAACTACCACTTCTTCGGTTCAGTGAGATATGCTGGAGTCTAAACGGAGAAGCTTCTCTGACGCTTTTTCACAGAGATTTTGAAACTGAAATCTCCCATGCCGTTTCCACCATAGGCAGCAATGGGCTTCCCCATAGAACTTGCCAACCTGAATTCCAACAGGCTAGATGTGAGAGGCACATTCTGCTGCTTTCTCCCTTAGAGTTAAACTAGCTTCTGAAAGCTCAACCTCCTGGGAGTCTGTTGGGCAGAGATATAGAACACACTTTTCCAAGCCTGTTCGAAGGCCTTTGCAATGTGATTTCGCGTCTAATTTCCTAAACCAAACTGCTTGCAGCTCTAACTGCCTTCTAACTACCACTTCTTCAGTTCAGTGTGATATGCTGGATTCTAAACGGAGAAGCTTCTCTGACGCTTTTTCACAGAGATTTTGAAACTGAAATCTCCCATGCCGTTTCCACCATAGGCAGCAATGGCCTTCCCCATAGAACTTGCCAACCTGAATTCCTACAGGCTAGATGTGAGAGGCACATTCTGCTGCTTCCTCCCTTAGAGTTAAACTAGCTTCTTAAAGCTCAACCTCCGGGGAGTCTGTTTGGCAGCGATATAGAACACACTTTACCGAGCCTGTTCGAAGGCCTTTGCAATGTGATTTCGCGTCTAATTTCCCAAACCAAACTGCTTACAGCTCTAACTCCCTTCTAACTACCAATTCTTCGGTTCAGTGAGATATGCTGGACTCTAAACGGAGAAGCTTCTCTGATGCTTTTTCACAGAGATTTTGAAACTGAAATTTCCAAACACGTTTCCAACGAAGGCGCCAGTGGGCTTCCCCATAGAACTTGCCAACCTGAATTCCTACAGGCTAGATTGAGAGGCACATTCTGCTACTTCCTCTCTTAGAGTTAAACTTGCTTCTGAAAGCTCAACCTCCGGGAGTCTGTTTGGCAGAGATATAGAACACACTTTTCCAAGCCTGTTGGAAGGCATTTGCAGTGTGATTTCGCGTCTAATTTCCCAAACCAAACTGCTTGCAGCTCTAGGTTCTAACTACCACTTCTTCGGTTCATTGAGATATGCTGGATTCTAAACGGAGAAGCTTCTCTGACGCTTTTTCACAGAGATTTTGAAACTGAAATCTCCTATGACGTTTCCACCATAGGCAGCAATGGGCTTCCCCATAGAACTTGCCAACCTGAATTCCTACAGGCTAGATGTGAGAGGCACATTTTGCTGCTTCCTCCCTTAGAGTTAAACTTGCTTCTGAAAGCTCAACCTCCAGGGAGTCTGTTTGGCAGAGGTATAGAACACACTTTTCCAAGGCTGTTGGACGGCCTTTGCAGTGTCATTTCGCGTCTAATTTCCCAAACCAAACTGCTTGCAGCTCTAACTCCCTTCTAACTACCACTTCTTCGGTTCAGTGAGATATGCTGGATTCTAAACAGAGAAGCTTTTCTGACGCTTTTTCACAGAGATTTTGAAACTGAAATCTCCTATGCCGTTTCCACCATAGGCAGCAATGGGCTTCCCCATAGAACTTGCCAACCTGAATTCCTACAGGGTAGATGTGAGAGGGACATTCTGCTGCTTCCTCCCTTAGAGTTAAACTAGCTTCTGAAAGCTCAACCTCCGGGGAGTCTGTTTGGCAGAGATATAGAACACACTTTTCCAAGCCTGTTGGAAGGCATTTGCAGTGTCATTTCGCGTCTAATTTCCCAAACCAAACTGCTTGCAGCTCTAGGTTCTAACTACCACTTCTTCGGTTCAGTGAGATATGCTGGATTCTAAACGGAGAAGCTTCTCTGACGCTTTTTCACAGAGATTTTGAAACTGAAATCTCCTATGCCGTTTCCACCATAGGCAGCAATGGGCTTCCCCATAGAACTTGCCAACCTGAATTCCTACAGGGTAGATGTGAGAGGCACATTCTGCTGCTTCCTCCCTAAGAGTTAAGCTTGCTTCTGAAAGCTCAACCGCCGGGGAGTCTGTTTGGCAGAGATATAGAACACACTTTTCCAAGCCTGTTGGAAGGCATTTGCAGTTTCATTTCGCGTCTAATTTCCCAAACCAAACTGCTTGCAACTCTAACTCCCTTCTAACTACCACCTCTTCGGTTCAGTGAGATATGCTGGATTCTAAACGGAGAAGCTTCTCTGACGCTTTTTCACAGAGATTTTGTATCTGAAATCTCCCATGCCGTTTCCACCATAGGCAGCAATGGGCTTCCCCATAGAACTTGCCAACCTGAATTCCTACAGGCTAGATGTGAGAGGCACATTCTGCTGCTTCCTCCCTTAGAGTTAAACTAGCTTCTGAAAGCTCAACCTCCGGAGAGTCTGTTTGGCAGAGATATAGAACACACTTTTCCAAGCCTGTTGGAAGGCATTTGCAGTTTCATTTCGCGTCTAATTTCCCAAACCAAACTGCTTGCAGCTCTAACTCCCTGCTAACTACCACTTTTTCGGTTCAGTGAGATATGCTGGATTCTAAATGGGGAAGCTTCTCTGACGCTTTTTCACAGAGATTTTGAAACTGAAATTTCCAAACCCGTTTCCAACGAAGGCGCCAATGGGCTTCACCATAGAACTTGCAAACCTGAATTCCTACAGGCTAGATGTGAGAGGCACATTCTGCTGCTTCCTCCCTTAGAGTTAAACTTGCTTCTGAAAGCTCAACCTCCGGGGAGTCTGTTTGGCAGAGATATAGAACACAATTTTCCAAGCCTGTTGGAAGGCCTTTGCAATGTGATTTCGCGTCTAATTTCCCAAACCAAACTGCTTGCAGCTCTAACTCCCTTCTAACTACCACTTCCTCGGTTCAGTGAGATATGCTGGATTCTGAACGGAGAAGCTTCTCTGATGCTTTCTCACAAAGATTTTGAAACTGAAATCTCCCTTGCCGTTTCCACCATAGGCAGCAATGGGCTTCCCCGGAGAACTTGCCAACCTGAATTCCTACAGGCTAGATTTGAGGGGCATATTGTGCTGCTTCCACCCTAAGAGTTAAACTTGCTTCTGAAAGCTCAACCTCCGGGGAGTCTGTTTGGCAGAGACATGGAACACAATTTTCCAAGCCTGTTCGAAGGCCTTTGGAATGTGATTTCGCGTCTAATTTCCCAAACCAAACTGCTTGCAGCTCTAACTCCCTTCTAACTACCACTTCTTCGGTTCAGTGAGATATGCTGGATTCTAAACGGAGAAGCTTCTCTGACGCTTATTCACAGAGATTTTGAAACTGAAATTTCCAAACCCGTTTCCAACGAAGGCGCCAATGGGCTTCCCCATAGAACTTGCCAACCTGAATTCCTACAGGCTAGATGTGAGAGGCACATTCTGCTGCTTCCTCCCTTAGAGTTAAACTTGCTTCTGAAAGCTCAACCTCCGCGGAGTCTGTTTGGCAGAGAAATACAAGACACTTTTCCAAGCCGGTTGGAAGGCATTTGCAGTGTCATTTCGCGTCTAATTTCCCAAACCAAACTGCTTGCAGCTCTACCTTCTAACTACCACTATTTCGGTTCAGTGAGATATGCTGGATTCTAAACGGAGAAGCTTCCCTGATGCTTTTTCACAGAGATTTTGAAATTGAAATTTCCAAACCCGTTTCCAACGAAGGCACCCATGGGCTTCCCCATAGAACTTGCCAACCTGAATTCCTACAGGCTAGATGTGAGAGGCACATTCTGCTGCTTCCTCCCTTAGAGTTAAACTAGCTTCTGAAAGCTCAACCTCCGGGGAGTCTGTTTGGCAGAGATATACAACACACTATTCCAAGCCTGTTGGAAGGCATTTGCAGTGTCATTTCGCGTCTAATTTCCCACACCAACCTGCTTGCAGCTGTACCTTCTAACTACCACTTTTTCGGTTCAGTGAGATATGCTAGATTCTAAACAGAGAAGCTTCCCTGATGCTTTTTCACAGAGATTTTGAAACTGAATTTTCCAAACCCGTTTCCAACGAAGGCACCAATGTGCTTCCCCTTAGAACTTGCCAACCTGAATTCCTACAGGCTAGATGTGAGAGGGACATTCTGCTGCTTCCAGCCTTAGAGTTAAACTTGCTTCTGAAAGCTCAACCTCCGGGGAGTCTGTTTGGCAGAGATATAGAACACACTTTTCCAAGCCTGTTGGAAGGCCTTTGCAGTTTCATTTTGCGTATAATTTCCCAAACCAAACTGCTTGCAGCTCTAACTCCCTTCTAACTACCACTTCTTCGGTTCAGTGAGATATGCTGGATTCTAAACGGAGAAGCTTCTCTGACGCTTTTTCACAGAGATTTTGAAACTGAAATCTCCCATGCCATTTCCACCATAGGCAGGAATGGGCTTCCCCATAGAACTTGCCAACCTTAATTCCTACAGGCTAGATGTGAGGGGCACATTCTGTTGATTCCACCCTAAGAGTTAAACTTGCTTCTGAAAGCTCAACATCCGGGGAGTCTGTTTGGAAGAGAAAAACAACACACTTTTCCAAGCCTGTTGGAAGGCATTTGCAGTGTCATTTCGCGTCTAATTTCCCAAACCAAACTGCTTGCAGCTCTACCTTCTAACTACCACTTTTTCGGTTCAGTGAGATATGCTGGATTCTAAACGGAGAAGCTTCTCTGACGCTTTTTCACAGAGATTTTGAAACTGAAATCTCCCATGACGTTTCCACCATAGGCAGCAATGGGCTTCCCCATAGGACTTGCCAACCTGAATTCCTACAGGCTAGATGTGAGAGGCACATTCTGCTGCTTCCTCCCTTAGAGTTAAACTTGCTTCTGAAAGCTCAACCTCCGGCGAGTCTGTTTGACAGAGATATAGAACACACTTTTCAGAGCCTGTTCCAAGGCCTTTGCAATGTGATTTCGCGTCAAATTTCCCAAACCAAACTGCTTGGAGCTCTAACTCCCTTCTAACTAAACTTCTTCGGTTCAGTGAGATATGCTGGATTCTAAACGGAGAAGCATCCCTGATGCTTTTTCACAGAGATTTTGAAACTGAAATTTCCAAACCCGTTTCCAACGAAGGCGCCAATGGGCTTCCCCATAGAACTTGCCAACCTGAATTCCTACAGGCTAGATGTGAAAGGCACTTTCTGCTGCTTCCTCCCTTAGAGGTAAACTAGCTTCTGAAAGCTCAACCTCCGGGGAGTCTGTTTGGCAGAGATATACAACACAGTTTTCCAAGCCTGTTGGAAGGCATTTGCAGTGTCTTTTCGCGTTTATTTTCCCAAACCAAACTGCTTGAAGCTCTGCCTTCTAACTATCACTTTTTCGGTTCAGTGAGATATGCTGGATTCTAAACGGAGAAGCTTCTCTGACGCTTTTTCACAGAGATTTTGAAACTGAAATCTCCCATGCTGTTTCCAGCATAGGCAGCAATGGCCTTCCCCATAGAACTTGCCAACCTGAATTTCTACAGGCTAGATGTGAGAGGCACATTCTGTTGCTTCCTCCCTTAGAGTTAAACTTGCTTCTGAAAGCTCAACCTCCAGGGAGTCTGTTTGGCAGAGATATAGAACCCACATTTCCAAGCCTGTTGGAAGGCATTTGCAGTATCATTTCGCGTCTAATTTCCCAAACCAAACTGCTTGGAGCTCTAAATCCCTACTACCACTTCTTCAGTTCAGTGAGATATGCTGGATTCTAAACGGAGAAGCTTCTCTGACGCTTTTACACAGAGATTTTGAAACTGAAATCTCCCAAGCCGTTTCCACCATAGGCAGCAATGGGCTTCCCCATAGAACTTGCCAACCTGAATTCCTACAGGCTAGATGTGAGAGGCACATTCTACTGCATCTACCCTAAGAGTTAAACTTGCTTCTGAAAGCTCAACCTCCGGGGAGTCTGTTGGGCAGAGATATAGAACACACTTTTCCAAGCCTGTTCGAAGGCCTTTGCAATTTGATTTCGCGTCTAATTTCCCAAACCAAACTGCTTGCAGCTCTAACTCCCTTCTAACTCCCACTTCTTCGATTCAGTGAGATATGCTGGATTCTAAACGGAGAAGCTTCTCTGACGCTTTTTCACAGAAATTTTGAAACTGAAATCTAACATGCCGTTTCCACCATAGGCAGCAATGGGCTTACCCATAGAACTTGCCAACCTGAATTCCTACAGGCTAGATGTGAGAGGCACATTTTGCTGCTTCCTCCCTTAGAGTTAAACTTGCTTCTGAAAGCTCAACCTCCAGGGAGTCTGTTTGGCAGAGGTATAGAACACACTTTTCCAAGGCTGTTGGACGGCCTTTGCAGTGTCATTTCGCGTCTAATTTCCCAAACCAAACTGCTTGCAGCTCTAACTCCCTTCTAACTACCACTTCTTCGGTTCAGTGAGATATGCTGGATTCTAAACGGAGAAGCTTCTCTGACGCTTTTTCACAGAGATTTTGAAACTGAAATCTCCTATGCCGTTTCCACCATAGGCAGCAATGGGCTTCCCCATAGAACTTGCCAACCTGAATTCCTACAGGGTAGATGTGAGAGGCACATTCTGCTGCTTCCTCCCTAAGAGTTAAGCTTGCTTCTGAAAGCTCAACCGCCGGGGAGTCTGTTTGGCAGAGATATAGAACACACTTTTCCAAGCCTGTTGGAAGGCATTTGCAGTTTCATTTCGCGTCTAATTTCCCAAACCAAACTGCTTGCAACTCTAACTCCCTTCTAACTACCACCTCTTCGGTTCAGTGAGATATGCTGGATTCTAAACGGAGAAGCTTCTCTGACGCTTTTTCACAGAGATTTTGTATCTGAAATCTCCCATGCCGTTTCCACCATAGGCAGCAATGGGCTTCCCCATAGAACTTGCCAACCTGAATTCCTACAGGCTAGATGTGAGAGGCACATTCTGCTGCTTCCTCCCTTAGAGTTAAACTAGCTTCTGAAAGCTCAACCTCCGGAGAGTCTGTTTGGCAGAGATATAGAACACACTTTTCCAAGCCTGTTGGAAGGCATTTGCAGTTTCATTTCGCGTCTAATTTCCCAAACCAAACTGCTTGCAGCTCTAACTCCCTGCTAACTACCACTTTTTCGGTTCAGTGAGATATGCTGGATTCTAAATGGGGAAGCTTCTCTGACGCTTTTTCACAGAGATTTTGAAACTGAAATTTCCAAACCCGTTTCCAACGAAGGCGCCAATGGGCTTCACCATAGAACTTGCAAACCTGAATTCCTACAGGCTAAATGTGAGAGGCACATTCTGCTGCTTCCTCCCTTAGAGTTAAACTTGCTTCTGAAAGCTCAACCTCCGGGGAGTCTGTTTGGCAGAGATATAGAACACAATTTTCCAAGCCTGTTGGAAGGCCTTTGCAATGTGATTTCGCGTCTAATTTCCCAAACCAAACTGCTTGCAGCTCTAACTCCCTTCTAACTACCACTTCCTCGGTTCAGTGAGATATGCTGGATTCTGAACGGAGAAGCTTCTCTGATGCTTTCTCACAAAGATTTTGAAACTGAAATCTCCCTTGCCGTTTCCACCATAGGCAGCAATGGGCTTCCCCGGAGAACTTGCCAACCTGAATTCCTACAGGCTAGATTTGAGGGGCATATTGTGCTGCTTCCACCCTAAGAGTTAAACTTGCTTCTGAAAGCTCAACCTCCGGGGAGTCTGTTTGGCAGAGACATGGAACACAATTTTCCAAGCCTGTTCGAAGGCCTTTGGAATGTGATTTCGCGTCTAATTTCCCAAACCAAACTGCTTGCAGCTCTAACTCCCTTCTAACTACCACTTCTTCGGTTCAGTGAGATATGCTGGATTCTAAACGGAGAAGCTTCTCTGACGCTTATTCACAGAGATTTTGAAACTGAAATTTCCAAACCCGTTTCCAACGAAGGCGCCAATGGGCTTCCCCATAGAACTTGCCAACCTGAATTCCTACAGGCTAGATGTGAGAGGCACATTCTGCTGCTTCCTCCCTTAGAGTTAAACTTGCTTCTGAAAGCTCAACCTCCGCGGAGTCTGTTTGGCAGAGAAATACAACACACTTTTCCAAGCCGGTTGGAAGGCATTTGCAGTGTCATTTCGCGTCTAATTTCCCAAACCAAACTGCTTGCAGCTCTACCTTCTAACTACCACTATTTCGGTTCAGTGAGATATGCTGGATTCTAAACGGAGAAGCTTCCCTGATGCTTTTTCACAGAGATTTTGAAATTGAAATTTCCAAACCCGTTTCCAACGAAGGCACCCATGGGCTTCCCCATAGAACTTGCCAACCTGAATTCCTACAGGCTAGATGTGAGAGGCACATTCTGCTGCTTCCTCCCTTAGAGTTAAACTAGCTTTTGAAAGCTCAACCTCCGGGGAGTCTGTTTGGCAGAGATATACAACACACTATTCCAAGCCTGTTGGAAGGCATTTGCAGTGTCATTTCGCGTCTAATTTCCCACACCAAACTGCTTGCAGCTGTACCTTCTAACTACCACTTTTTCGGTTCAGTGAGATATGCTAGATTCTAAACAGAGAAGCTTCCCTGATGCTTTTTCACAGAGATTTTGAAACTGAATTTTCCAAACCCGTTTCCAACGAAGGCACCAATGTGCTTCCCCTTAGAACTTGCCAACCTGAATTCCTACAGGCTAGATGTGAGAGGGACATTCTGCTGCTTCCAGCCTTAGAGTTAAACTTGCTTCTGAAAGCTCAACCTCCGGGGAGTCTGTTTGGCAGAGATATAGAACACACTTTTCCAAGCCTGTTGGAAGGCCTTTGCAGTTTCATTTTGCGTATAATTTCCCAAACCAAACTGCTTGCAGCTCTAACTCCCTTCTAACTACCACTTCTTCGGTTCAGTGAGATATGCTGGATTCTAAATGGAGAAGCTTCTCTGACGCTTTTTCACAGAGAATTTGAAACTGAAATCTCCCATGCCATTTCCACCATAGGCAGGAATGGGCTTCCCCATAGAACTTGCCAACCTTAATTCCTACAGGCTAGATGTGAGGGGCACATTCTGTTGATTCCACCCTAAGAGTTAAACTTGCTTCTGAAAGCTCAACATCCGGGGAGTCTGTTTGGAAGAGAAAAACAACACACTTTTCCAAGCCTGTTGGAAGGCATTTGCAGTGTCATTTCGCGTCTAATTTCCCAAACCAAACTGCTTGCAGCTCTACCTTCTAACTACCACTTTTTCGGTTCAGTGAGATATGCTGGATTCTAAACGGAGAAGCTTCTCTGACGCTTTTTCACAGAGATTTTGAAACTGAAATCTCCCATGACGTTTCCACCATAGGCAGCAATGGGCTTCCCCATAGGACTTGCCAACCTGAATTCCTACAGGCTAGATGTGAGAGGCACATTCTGCTGCTTCCTCCCTTAGAGTTAAACTTGCTTCTGAAAGCTCAACCTCCGGCGAGTCTGTTTGACAGAGATATAGAACACACTTTTCAGAGCCTGTTCCAAGGCCTTTGCAATGTGATTTCGCGTCAAATTTCCCAAACCAAACTGCTTGGAGCTCTAACTCCCTTCTAACTAAACTTCTTCGGTTCAGTGAGATATGCTGGATTCTAAACGGAGAAGCATCCCTGATGCTTTTTCACAGAGATTTTGAAACTGAAATTTCCAAACCCGTTTCCAACGAAGGCGCCAATGGGCTTCCCCATAGAACTTGCCAACCTGAATTCCTACAGGCTAGATGTGAAAGGCACTTTCTGCTGCTTCCTCCCTTAGAGGTAAACTAGCTTCTGAAAGCTCAACCTCCGGGGAGTCTGTTTGGCAGAGATATACAACACAGTTTTCCAAGCCTGTTGGAAGGCATTTGCAGTGTCTTTTCGCGTTTATTTTCCCAAACCAAACTGCTTGAAGCTCTGCCTTCTAACTATCACTTTTTCGGTTCAGTGAGATATGCTGGATTCTAAACGGAGAAGCTTCTCTGACGCTTTTTCACAGAGATTTTGAAACTGAAATCTCCCATGCTGTTTCCAGCATAGGCAGCAATGGCCTTCCCCATAGAACTTGCCAACCTGAATTTCTACAGGCTAGATGTGAGAGGCACATTCTGTTGCTTCCTCCCTTAGAGTTAAACTTGCTTCTGAAAGCTCAACCTCCAGGGAGTCTGTTTGGCAGAGATATAGAACCCACATTTCCAAGCCTGTTGGAAGGCATTTGCAGTATCATTTCGCGTCTAATTTCCCAAACCAAACTGCTTGGAGCTCTAAATCCCTACTAACTACCACTTCTTCAGTTCAGTGAGATATGCTGGATTCTAAACGGAGAAGCTTCTCTGACGCTTTTTCACAGAGATTTTGAAACTGAAATCTCCCAAGCCGTTTCCACCATAGGCAGCAATGGGCTTCCCCATAGAACTTGCCAACCTGAATTCCTACAGGCTAGATGTGAGAGGCACATTCTACTGCATCTACCCTAAGAGTTAAACTTGCTTCTGAAAGCTCAACCTCCGGGGAGTCTGTTGGGCAGAGATATAGAACACACTTTTCCAAGCCTGTTCGAAGGCCTTTGCAATTTGATTTCGCGTCTAATTTCCCAAACCAAACTGCTTGCAGCTCTAACTCCCTTCTAACTCCCACTTCTTCGATTCAGTGAGATATGCTGGATTCTAAACGGAGAAGCTTCTCTGACGCTTTTTCACAGAAATTTTGAAACTGAAATCTAACATGCCGTTTCCACCATAGGCAGCAATGGGCTTACCCATAGAACTTGCCAACCTGAATTCCTACAGGCTAGATGTGAGAGGCACATTTTGCTGCTTCCTCCCTTAGAGTTAAACTTGCTTCTGAAAGCTCAACCTCCAGGGAGTCTGTTTGGCAGAGGTATAGAACACACTTTTCCAAGGCTGTTGGACGGCCTTTGCAGTGTCATTTCGCGTCTAATTTCCCAAACCAAACTGCTTGCAGCTCTAACTCCCTTCTAACTACCACTTCTTCGGTTCAGTGAGATATGCTGGATTCTAAACAGAGAAGCTTTTCTGACGCTTTTTCACAGAGATTTTGAAACTGAAATCTCCTATGCCGTTTCCACCATAGGCAGCAATGGGCTTCCCCATAGAACTTGCCAACCTGAATTCCTACAGGGTAGATGTGAGAGGGACATTCTGCTGCTTCCTCCCTTAGAGTTAAACTAGCTTCTGAAAGCTCAACCTCCGGGGAGTCTGTTTGGCAGAGATATAGAACACACTTTTCCAAGCCTGTTGGAAGGCATTTGCAGTGTCATTTCGCGTCTAATTTCCCAAACCAAACTGCTTGCAGCTCTAGGTTCTAACTACCACTTCTTCGGTTCAGTGAGATATGCTGGATTCTAAACGGAGAAGCTTCTCTGACGCTTTTTCACAGAGATTTTGAAACTGAAATCTCCTATGCCGTTTCCACCATAGGCAGCAATGGGCTTCCCCATAGAACTTGCCAACCTGAATTCCTACACGGTAGATGTGAGAGGCACATTCTGCTGCTTCCTCCCTAAGAGTTAAGCTTGCTTCTGAAAGCTCAACCGCCGGGGAGTCTGTTTGGCAGAGATATAGAACACAATTTTCCAAGCCTGTTGGAAGGCATTTGCAGTTTCATTACGCGTCTAATTTCCCAAACCAAACTGCTTGCAACTCTAACTCCCTTCTAACTACCACCTCTTCGGTTCAGTGAGATATGCTGGATTCTAAACGGAGAAGCTTCTCTGACGCTTTTTCACAGAGATTTTGTATCTGAAATCTCCCATGCCGTTTCCACCATAGGCAGCAATGGGCTTCCCCGGAGAACTTGCCAACCTGAATTCCTACAGGCTAGATTTGAGGGGCATATTGTGCTGCTTCCACCCTAAGAGTTAAACTTGCTTCTGAAAGCTCAACCTCCGGGGAGTCTGTTTGGCAGAGACATGGAACACAATTTTCCAAGCCTGTTCGAAGGCCTTTGGAATGTGATTTCGCGTCTAATTTCCCAAACCAAACTGCTTGCAGCTCTAACTCCCTTCTAACTACCACTTCTTCGGTTCAGTGAGATATGCTGGATTCTAAACGGAGAAGCTTCTCTGACGCTTATTCACAGAGATTTTGAAACTGAAATTTCCAAACCCGTTTCCAACGAAGGCGCCAATGGGCTTCCCCATAGAACTTGCCAACCTGAATTCCTACAGGCTAGATGTGAGAGGCACATTCTGCTGCTTCCTCCCTTAGAGTTAAACTTGCTTCTGAAAGCTCAACCTCCGCGGAGTCTGTTTGGCAGAGAAATACAACACACTTTTCCAAGCCGGTTGGAAGGCATTTGCAGTGTCATTTCGCGTCTAATTTCCCAAACCAAACTGCTTGCAGCTCTACCTTCTAACTACCACTATTTCGGTTCAGTGAGATATGCTGGATTCTAAACGGAGAAGCTTCCCTGATGCTTTTTCACAGAGATTTTGAAATTGAAATTTCCAAACCCGTTTCCAACGAAGGCACCCATGGGCTTCCCCATAGAACTTGCCAACCTGAATTCCTACAGGCTAGATGTGAGAGGCACATTCTGCTGCTTCCTCCCTTAGAGTTAAACTAGCTTCTGAAAGCTCAACCTCCGGGGAGTCTGTTTGGCAGAGATATACAACACACTATTCCAAGCCTGTTGGAAGGCATTTGCAGTGTCATTTCGCGTCTAATTTCCCACACCAAACTGCTTGCAGCTGTACCTTCTAACTACCACTTTTTCGGTTCAGTGAGATATGCTAGATTCTAAACAGAGAAGCTTCCCTGATGCTTTTTCACAGAGATTTTGAAACTGAATTTTCCAAACCCGTTTCCAACGAAGGCACCAATGTGCTTCCCCTTAGAACTTGCCAACCTGAATTCCTACAGGCTAGATGTGAGAGGGACATTCTGCTGCTTCCAGCCTTAGAGTTAAACTTGCTTCTGAAAGCTCAACCTCCGGGGAGTCTGTTTGGCAGAGATATAGAACACACTTTTCCAAGCCTGTTGGAAGGCCTTTGCAGTTTCATTTTGCGTATAATTTCCCAAACCAAACTGCTTGCAGCTCTAACTCCCTTCTAACTACCACTTCTTCGGTTCAGTGAGATATGCTGGATTCTAAACGGAGAAGCTTCTCTGACGCTTTTTCACAGAGATTTTGAAACTGAAATCTCCCATGCCGTTTCCACCATAGGCAGGAATGGGCTTCCCCATAGAACTTGCCAACCTTAATTCCTACAGGCTAGATGTGAGGGGCACATTCTGTTGATTCCACCCTAAGAGTTAAACTTGCTTCTGAAAGCTCAACATCCGGGGAGTCTGTTTGGAAGAGAAAAACAACACACTTTTCCAAGCCTGTTGGAAGGCATTTGCAGTGTCATTTCGCGTCTAATTTCCCAAACCAAACTGCTTGCAGCTCTAACTCCCTTCTAACTCCCACTTCTTCGATTCAGTGAGATATGCTGGATTCTAAACGGAGAAGCTTCTCTGACGCTTTTTCACAGAAATTTTGAAACTGAAATCTAACATGCCGTTTCCACCATAGGCAGCAATGGGCTTACCCATAGAACTTGCCAACCTGAATTCCTACAGGCTAGATGTGAGAGGCACATTTTGCTGCTTCCTCCCTTAGAGTTAAACTTGCTTCTGAAAGCTCAACCTCCAGGGAGTCTGTTTGGCAGAGGTATAGAACACACTTTTCCAAGGCTGTTGGACGGCCTTTGCAGTGTCATTTCGCGTCTAATTTCCCAAACCAAACTGCTTGCAGCTCTAACTCCCTTCTAACTACCACTTCTTCGGTTCAGTGAGATATGCTGGATTCTAAACAGAGAAGCTTTTCTGACGCTTTTTCACAGAGATTTTGAAACTGAAATCTCCTATGCCGTTTCCACCATAGGCAGCAATGGGCTTCCCCATAGAACTTGCCAACCTGAATTCCTACAGGGTAGATGTGAGAGGGACATTCTGCTGCTTCCTCCCTTAGAGTTAAACTAGCTTCTGAAAGCTCAACCTCCGGGGAGTCTGTTTGGCAGAGATATAGAACACACTTTTCCAAGCCTGTTGGAAGGCATTTGCAGTGTCATTTCGCGTCTAATTTCCCAAACCAAACTGCTTGCAGCTCTAGGTTCTAACTACCACTTCTTCGGTTCAGTGAGATATGCTGGATTCTAAACGGAGAAGCTTCTCTGACGCTTTTTCACAGAGATTTTGAAACTGAAATCTCCTATGCCGTTTCCACCATAGGCAGCAATGGGCTTCCCCATAGAACTTGCCAACCTGAATTCCTACAGGGTAGATGTGAGAGGCACATTCTGCTGCTTCCTCCCTAAGAGTTAAGCTTGCTTCTGAAAGCTCAACCGCCGGGGAGTCTGTTTGGCAGAGATATAGAACACACTTTTCCAAGCCTGTTGGAAGGCATTTGCAGTTTCATTACGCGTCTAATTTCCCAAACCAAACTGCTTGCAACTCTAACTCCCTTCTAACTACCACCTCTTCGGTTCAGTGAGATATGCTGGATTCTAAACGGAGAAGCTTCTCTGACGCTTTTTCACAGAGATTTTGTATCTGAAATCTCCCATGCCGTTTCCACCATAGGCAGCAATGGGCTTCCCCATAGAACTTGCCAACCTGAATTCCTACAGGCTAGATGTGAGAGGCACATTCTGCTGCTTCCTCCCTTAGAGTTAAACTAGCTTCTGAAAGCTCAACCTCCGGGGAGTCTGTTTGGCAGAGATATAGAACACACTTTTCCAAGCCTGTTGGAAGGCATTTGCAGTTTCATTTCGCGTCTAATTTCCCAAACCAAACTGCTTGCAGCTCTAACTCCCTGCTAACTACCACTTTTTCGGTTCAGTGAGATATGCTGGATTCTAAATGGGGAAGCTTCTCTGACGCTTTTTCACAGAGATTTTGAAACTGAAATTTCCAAACCCGTTTCCAACGAAGGCGCCAATGGGCTTCACCACAGAACTTGCAAACCTGAATTCCTACAGGCTAGATGTGAGAGGCACATTCTGCTGCTTCCTCCCTTAGAGTTAAACTTGCTTCTGAAAGCTCAACCTCCAGGGAGTCTGTTTGGCAGAGATATAGAACACAATTTTCCAAGCCTGTTGGAAGGCCTTTGCAATGTGATTTCGCGTCTAATTTCCCAAACCAAACTGCTTGCAGCTCTAACTCCCTTCTAACTACCACTTCCTCGGTTCAGTGAGATATGCTGGATTCTGAACGGAGAAGCTTCTCTGATGCTTTCTCACAAAGATTTTGAAACTGAAATCTCCCTTGCCGTTTCCACCATAGGCAGCAATGGGCTTCCCCGGAGAACTTGCCAACCTGAATTCCTACAGGCTAGATTTGAGGGGCATATTGTGCTGCTTCCACCCTAAGAGTTAAACTTGCTTCTGAAAGCTCAACCTCCGGGGAGTCTGTTTGGCAGAGACATGGAACACAATTTTCCAAGCCTGTTCGAAGGCCTTTGCAATGTGATTTCGCGTCTAATTTCCCAAACCAAACTGCTTGCAGCTCTAACTCCCTTCTAACTACCACTTCTTCGGTTCAGTGAGATATGCTGGATTCTAAACGGAGAAGCTTCTCTGACGCTTATTCACAGAGATTTTGAAACTGAAATTTCCAAACCCGTTTCCAACGAAGGCGCCAATGGGCTTCCCCATAGAACTTGCCAACCTGAATTCCTACAGGCTAGATGTGAGAGGCACATTCTGCTGCTTCCTCCCTTAGAGTTAAACTTGCTTCTGAAAGCTCAACCTCCGCGGAGTCTGTTTGGCAGAGAAATACAACACACTTTTCCAAGCCGGTTGGAAGGCATTTGCAGTGTCATTTCGCGTCTAATTTCCCAAACCAAACTGCTTGCAGCTCTACCTTCTAACTACCACTATTTCGGTTCAGTGAGATATGCTGGATTCTAAACGGAGAAGCTTCCCTGATGCTTTTTCACAGAGATTTTGAAATTGAAATTTCCAAACCCGTTTCCAACGAAGGCACCCATGGGCTTCCCCATAGAACTTGCCAACCTGAATTCCTACAGGCTAGATGTGAGAGGCACATTCTGCTGCTTCCTCCCTTAGAGTTAAACTAGCTTCTGAAAGCTCAACCTCCGGGGAGTCTGTTTGGCAGAGATATACAACACACTATTCCAAGCCTGTTGGAAGGCATTTGCAGTGTCATTTCGCGTCTAATTTCCCACACCAAACTGCTTGCAGCTGTACCTTCTAACTACCACTTTTTCGGTTCAGTGAGATATGCTAGATTCTAAACAGAGAAGCTTCCCTGATGCTTTTTCACAGAGATTTTGAAACTGAATTTTCCAAACCCGTTTCCAACGAAGGCACCAATGTGCTTCCCCTTAGAACTTGCCAACCTGAATTGCTACAGGCTAGATGTGAGAGGGACATTCTGCTGCTTCCAGCCTTAGAGTTAAACTTGCTTCTGAAAGCTCAACCTCCGGGGAGTCTGTTTGGCAGAGATATAGAACACACTTTTCCAAGCCTGTTGGAAGGCCTTTGCAGTTTCATTTTGCGTATAATTTCCCAAACCAAACTGCTTGCAGCTCTAACTCCCTTCTAACTACCACTTCTTCGGTTCAGTGAGATATGCTGGATTCTAAACGGAGAAGCTTCTCTGACGCTTTTTCACAGAGATTTTGAAACTGAAATCTCCCATGCCATTTCCACCATAGGCAGGAATGGGCTTCCCCATAGAACTTGCCAACCTTAATTCCTACAGGCTAGATGTGAGGGGCACATTCTGTTGATTCCACCCTAAGAGTTAAACTTGCTTCTGAAAGCTCAACATCCGGGGAGTCTGTTTGGAAGAGAAAAACAACACACTTTTCCAAGCCTGTTGGAAGGCATTTGCAGTGTCATTTCGCGTCTAATTTCCCAAACCAAACTGCTTGCAGCTCTACCTTCTAACTACCACTTTTTCGGTTCAGTGAGATATGCTGGATTCTAAACGGAGAAGCTTCTCTGACGCTTTTTCACAGAGATTTTGAAACTGAAATCTCCCATGACGTTTCCACCATAGGCAGCAATGGGCTTCCCCATAGGACTTGCCAACCTGAATTCCTACAGGCTAGATGTGAGAGGCACATTCTGCTGCTTCCTCCCTTAGAGTTAAACTTGCTTCTGAAAGCTCAACCTCCGGCGAGTCTGTTTGACAGAGATATAGAACACACTTTTCAGAGCCTGTTCCAAGGCCTTTGCAATGTGATTTCGCGTCAAATTTCCCAAACCAAACTGCTTGGAGCTCTAACTCCCTTCTAACTAAACTTCTTCGGTTCAGTGAGATATGCTGGATTCTAAACGGAGAAGCATCCCTGATGCTTTTTCACAGAGATTTTGAAACTGAAATTTCCAAACCCGTTTCCAACGAAGGCGCCAATGGGCTTCCCCATAGAACTTGCCAACCTGAATTCCTACAGGCTAGATGTGAAAGGCACTTTCTGCTGCTTCCTCCCTTAGAGTTAAACTAGCTTCTGAAAGCTCAACCTCCGGGGAGTCTGTTTGGCAGAGATATACAACACAGTTTTCCAAGCCTGTTGGAAGGCATTTGCAGTGTCTTTTCGCGTTTATTTTCCCAAACCAAACTGCTTGAAGCTCTGCCTTCTAACTATCACTTTTTCGGTTCAGTGAGATATGCTGGATTCTAAACGGAGAAGCTTCTCTGACGCTTTTTCACAGAGATTTTGAAACTGAAATCTCCCATGCTGTTTCCAGCATAGGCAGCAATGGCCTTCCCCATAGAACTTGCCAACCTGAATTTCTACAGGCTAGATGTGAGAGGCACATTCTGTTGCTTCCTCCCTTAGAGTTAAACTTGCTTCTGAAAGCTCAACCTCCAGGGAGTCTGTTTGGCAGAGATATAGAACACACATTTCCAAGCCTGTTGGAAGGCATTTGCAGTATCATTTCGCGTCTAATTTCCCAAACCAAACTGCTTGGAGCTCTAAATCCCTACTAACTACCACTTCTTCAGTTCAGTGAGATATGCTGGATTCTAAACGGAGAAGCTTCTCTGACGCTTTTTCACAGAGATTTTGAAACTGAAATCTCCCAAGCCGTTTCCACCATAGGCAGCAATGGGCTTACCCATAGAACTTGCCAACCTGAATTCCTACAGGCTAGCTATGAGAGGCACATTCTGCTGCTTCCACCCTAAGAGTTAAACTTGTTTCTGAAAGCTCAACCTCTGTGGAGTCTGTTTGGCAGAGATATAGAACACACTTTTCCAAGCCTGTTGGAAGGCATTTGCAGTGTCATTTCGCGTCTAATTTCCCAAACCAAACTGCTTGCAGCTCTACCTTCTCACTACCACTTTTTCGGTTCAGTGAGATATGCTGGATTCTAAACGGAGAAGCTTCTCTGATGCTTTTTCACAGAGATTTTGAAACTGAAATTTCCAAACCCGTTTCCAACGAAAGCCCCAATGGGCTTCCCCATAGAACTTGCCAACCTGAATTCCTACAGGCTAGATGTGAGAGGCACATTCTGCTGCTTCCTCCCTTAGAGTTAAACTTGCTTCTGAAAGCTCAACCTCCGGAGAGTCTGTTTGGCAGAGGTATAGAACACACTTTTACAAGCTTGTTGGAAGGCCTCTGCAGTGTCATTTCGCGTCTAATTTCCCAAACCAAACTGCTTGCAGCTCTAACTCCCTTCTAACTACCACTTCTTCGGTTCAGTGAGATATGCTGGATTCTAAACGGAGAAGCTTCTCTGACGCTTTTTCACAGAGATTTTGAAACTGAAATCTCCCATGCCGTTTCCCCCATAGGCAGCAATGGGCTTCCCCATAGAACTTGCCAACCTGAATTCCTACAGGCTAGATGTGAGAGGCACATTCTGCTGCTTCCTCTCTTAGAGTTAAACTTGCTTCTGAAAGCTCAACCTCCGGGGAGTGTGTTTGGCAGAGATATCGAACATACTTTTCCAAGCCTGTTGGAAGGCATTTGCAGTGTCATTTCGCGTCTAATTTCCGAAACCAAAGTGTTTGCCGGTCTAACTCCCTTCTAAATACCACTTCTTCGGTTCAGTGAGAATTGCTGTATTCTAAACGCGGAAGCTTCTCTGACACTTTTACACAGAGATTTTCAAACTGAAATCTCCTAACCCGTTTCCACCATAGACGGCAATGGGCTCCCCCATAGAACTTGCCAACCTGAATTCCTACAGGCTAGATGTGAGAGACACATTCTGCTGCTTCGTCCCTTAGAGTTAATCATGCTTCTAAAAGCTCAACCTGCAGGGAGTCTCTTTGGCTGAGATATAGGACACACATTTTCAAGCCTCTTGGAAGGCATTTGCAGTGTGATTTCGTGTCTAATTTGCCAAACCAAACTGTTTGGAGCTCTAACTCCCTTATAAGAAACCACTTCTTTCAGTGAGATATCCTGTATTCTAAAAGGGTAAGATTCTCTAACGCTTTTTCGGAGAGATTTTGAAACTGTAATCTCCCAAGCCGTTTCCACCATAGGCGCCAATGGGCTTCCCCATAGAACTTTCCAACCTTAATTCCTACAGGCTAGATGTAGGAGGCACAATCTGCTGCTTCCTCCCTTATAGTTAAACTAGCTTCTAAAAGCTCAACCTCCAGGGAGTCTGTTTGGCAGAGATATACAACACACTTTTCCAAGCCTGTTGGAAGGCATTTGCAGTGTCATTTCGCGTTTATTTTCCCAAACCAAACTGCTTGAAGCTCTACCTTCTAACTATCACTTTTTCGGTTCAGTGAGATATGCTGGATTCTAAACGGAGAAGCTTCTCTGACGCTTTTTCACAGAGATTTTGAAACTGAAATCTCCCATGCTGTTTCCAGCGTAGGCAGCAATGGCCTTCCCCATAGAACTTGCCAACCTGAATTCCTACAGGCTAGATGTGAGAGGCACATTCTGCTGCTTCCTCCCTTAGAGTTAAACTTGCTTCTGAAAGCTCAACCTCCAGGGAGTCTGTTTGGCAGAGATATAGAACACACTTTTCCAAGCCTGTTGGAAGGCATTTGCAGTACCATTTCGCGTCTAATTTCCCAAACCAAACTGCTTGCAGCGCTAACTCCCTGCTAACTACCACTTCTTCGGTTCAGTGAGATATGCTGGATTCTAAATGGGGAAGCTTCTCTGACGCTTTTTCACAGAGATTTTGAAACTGAAATTTCCAAACCCGTTTCCAACGAAGGCGCCAATGGGCTTCCCCATAGAACTTGCCAACCTGAATTCCTACAGGCTAGATGTGAGAGGCACATTCTGCTGCTTCCTCCCTTAGAGTTAAACTTGCTTCTGAAAGCTCAACCTCCGGGGAGTCTGTTTGGCAGAGATATAGAACACAATTTTCCAAGCCTGTTGGAAGGCCTTTGCAATGTGATTTCGCGTCTAATTTCCCAAACCAAACTGCTTGGAGCTCTAACTCCCTTCTAACTACCACTTCCTCGGTTCAGTGAGATATGCTGGATTCTGAACGGAGAAGCTTCTCTGACGCTTTTTCACAGAAATTTTGAAACTGAAATCTAACATGCCGTTTCGACCATAGGCAGCAATGGGCTTCCCCATAGAACTTGCCAACCTGAATTCCTACAGGCTAGCTGTGAGAGGCACATTCTGCTGCTTCCACCCTAAGAGTTAAACTTGCTTCTGAAAGCTCAACCTCTGTGGAGTCTGTTTGGCAGAGATATAGAACACACTTTTCCAAGCCTGTTGGAAGGCATTTGCAGTGTCATTTCGCGTCTAATTTCCCAAACCAAACTGCTTGCAGCTCTACCTTCTCACTACCACTTTTTCGGTTCAGTGAGATATGCTGGATTCTAAACGGAGAAGCTTCTCTGACGCTTTTTCACAGAGATTTTGAAACTGAAATCTCCCATGCCATTTCCACCATAGGCAGCAATGGCCTTCCCCATAGAACTTGCCAACCTGAATTCCTACAGGCTAGATGTGAGGGGCACATTCTGCTGCTTCCACCCTAAGAGTTAAACTTGCTTCTCAAAGCTCAACCTCCGGGGAGTCTGTTTGGCAGAGATATAGAACACACTTTTCCAAGCCTGTTCGAAGGCCTTTGCAATGTGATTTGGCGTCAAATTTCCCAAACCAAACTGCTTACAGCTCTAACTCTCTTCTAACTACCACTTCTTCGGTTCACTGAGATATGCTGGATTCTAAAAGGAGAAGCTTCTCTGATGCTTTTTCACAGAGATTTTGAAACTGAAATTTCAAAACCCGTTTCCAACGAAGGCGCCAATGGGCTTCCCCTTAGAACTTGCCAACCTGAATTCCTACAGGCTAGATGTGAGAGGCACATTCTGCTGCTTCCTCCCTTAGAGTTAAACTTGCTTCTGAAAGCTCAACCTCCGGGAAGTCTGTTTGGCAGAGATATAGAACACACTTTCCCAAGCCTGTTGGAAGGCCTTTGCAGTTTCATTTCACGTCTAATTTCCCAAACCAAACTCCTTGCAGCTCTAACTCCCTTCTAACTACCACTTCTTCGGTTCAGTGAGATATGCTGGATTCTAAACGGAGAAGCTTCTCTGACGCTTTTTCACAGAGATTTTGAAACTGAAATCTCCCATGCCGTTTCCACCATAAGCAGCAATGGGCTTCCCCATAGAACTTGCCAACCTGAATTCCTACAGGCTAGATGTGAGGGGCACATTGTGCTGCTTCCAGCCTTAGAGTTAAACTTGCTTCTGAAAGCTCAACCTCCGGGGAGTCTGTTTGCCAGAGAAATACAACACACTTTTCCAAGCCGGTTGGAAGGCATTTGCAGTGTCATTTCGCGTCTAATTTCCCAAACCAAACTGCTTGCAGCTCTACCTTCTAACTACCACTATTTCGGTTCAGTGAGATATGCTGGATTCTAAACGGAGAAGCTTCCCTGATGCTTTTTCACAGAGATTTTAAAATTGAAATTTCCAAACCCGTTTCCAACGAAGGCACCCATGGGCTTCCCCATAGAACTTGCCAACCTGTATTCCTACAGGCTAGATATGAGAGGCACATTCTGCTGCTTCCTCCCTTAGAGTTAAACTAGCTTCTGAAAGCTCAACCTCCGGGGAGTCTGTTTGGCAGAGATATACAACACACTTTTCCAAGCCTGTTGGAAGGCATTTGCAGTGTCATTTCACGTCTAATTTCCCACACCAAACTGCTTGCAGCTCTACCTACTAACTACCACTTTTTCGGTTCAGTGAGATATGCTGGATTCTAAACAGAGAAGCTTCCCTGATGCTTTTTCTCAGAGATTTTGAAACTGAAATTTCCAAACCCGTTTCCAACGAAGGCACCAATGTGCTTCCCCATAGAACTTGCCAACCTGAATTCCTACAGGCTAGATGTGAGAGTCACTTTCTGCTGCTTCCTCCCTTAGAGTTAAACTAGCTTATGAAAGCTCAACCTCCGGGGAGTCTGTTTGGCAGAGATATACAACACACTTTTCCAAGCCTGTTGGAAGGCATTTGCAGTGTCATTTCGCGTCTAATTTCCCAAACCAAACTGCTTGCAGCTCTACCTTCTAACTACCACTTTTTCGGTTCAGTGAGATATGCTGGATTCTAAACGGAGAAGCTTCTCTGACGCTTTTTCACAGAGATTTTGAAACTGAAATCTCCCATGCCATTTCCACCATAGGCAGCAATGGCCTTCCCCATAGAACTTGCCAACCTGAATTCCTACAGGCTAGATGTTAGGGGCACATTCTGCTGCTTCCACCCTAAGAGTTAAACTTGCTTCTCAAAGCTCAACCTCCGGGGAGTCTGTTGGGCAGAGATATAGAACACACTTTTCCAAGCCTGTTCGAAGGCCTTTGCAATGTGATTTCGCGTCAAATTTCCCAAACCAAACTGCTTACAGCTCTAACTCTCTTCTAACTACCACTTCTTCGGTTCAGTGAGATATGCTGGATTCTAAACGGAGAAGCTTCTCTGATGCTTTTTCACAGAGATTTTGAAACTGAAATTTCAAAACCCGTTTCCAACGAAGGCGCCAATGGGCTTCCCCATAGAACTTGCCAACCTGAATTCCTACAGGCTAGATGTGAGAGGCACATTCTGCTGCTTCCTCCCTTAGAGTTAAACTTGCTTCTGAAAGCTCAACCTCCGGGAAGTCTTTTGGCAGAGATATAGAACACACTTTTCCAAGCCTGTTGGAAGGCCTTTGCAGTTTCATTTCACGTCTAATTTCCCAAACCAAACTGCTTGCAGCTCTAACTCCCTTCTAACTACCACTTCTTCGGTTCAGTGAGATATGCTGGATTCTAAACGGAGAAGCTTCTCTGACGCTTTTTCACAGAGATTTTGAAACTGAAATCTCCCATGCCGTTTCCACCATAGGCAGCAATGGGCTTCCCCATAGAACTTGCCAACCTGAATTCCTACAGGCTAGATGTGAGGGGCACATTGTGCTGCTTCCAGCCTTAGAGTTAAACTTGCTTCTGAAAGCTCAACCTCCGGGGAGTCTGTTTGGCAGAGAAATACAACACACGTTTCCAAGCCGGTTGGTAGGCATTTGCAGTGTCATTTCGCGTCTAATTTCCCAAACCAAACTGCTTGCAGCTCTACCTTCTAACTACCACTATTTCGGTTCAGTGAGATATGCTGGATTCTAAACGGAGAAGCTTCCCTGATGCTTTTTCACAGAGATTTTAAAATTGAAATTTCCAAACCCGTTTCCAATGAAGGCACCCATGGGCTTCCCCATAGAACTTGCCAACCTGAATTCCTACAGGCTAGATGTGAGAGGCACATTCTGCTGCTTCCTCCCTTAGAGTTAAACTAGCTTCTGAAAGCTCAACCTCCGGGGAGTCTGTTTGGCAGAGATATACAACACACTTTTCCAAGCCTGTTGGAAGGCATTTGCAGTGTCATTTCGCGTCTAATTTCCCACACCAAACTGCTTGCAGCTCTACCTTCTAACTACCACTTTTTCGGTTCAGTGAGATATGCTGGATTCTAAACGGAGAAGCTTCTCTGACGCTTTTTCACAGAGATTTTGAAACTGAAATCTCCCATGCCATTTCCACCATAGGCAGGAATGGGCTTCCCCATAGAACTTGCCAACCTTAATTCCTACAGGCTAGATGTGAGGGGCACATTCTGTTGATTCCACCCTAAGAGTTAAACTTGCTTCTGAAAGCTCAACATCCGGGGAGTCTGTTTGGCAGAGAAAAACAACACACTTTTCCAAGCCTGTTGGAAGGCATTTGCAGTGTCATTTCGCGTCTAATTTCCTAAACCAAAGTGCTTGCAGCTCTACTTTCTAACTACCACTTCTTCGGTTCAGTGAGATATGCTGGATTCGAAATGGAGAAGCTTCCCTAATGCTTTTTCACAGAGATTTTGAAATTGAAATTTCCAAACCCGTTTCCAACGAAGGCGCCAATGGGCTTCCCCATAGAACTTGCCAACCTGAATTCCTAAAGGCTAGATGTGAGAGGCACATTCTGCTGCTTCCTCCCTTAGAGTTAAACTAGCTTCTGAAAGCTCAACCTCCGGAGAGTCTGTTTGGCAGAGATATAGAACACACTTTTCCAAGCCTGTTGGAAGGCATTTGCAGTGTCATTTCGCGTCTAATTTCCCAAACCAAACTGCTTGCAGCTCTACCTTCTAACTACCACTTTTTCGGTTCAGTGAGATATGCTGGATTCTAAACGGAGAAGCTTCTCTGACGCTTTTTCACAGAGATTTTGAAACTGAAATCTCCCATGACGTTTCCACCATGGGCAGCAATGGGCTTCCCCATAGGACTTGCCAACCTGAATTCCTACAGGCTAGATGTGAGAGGCACATTCTGCTGCTTCCTCCCTTAGAGTTAAACTTGCTTCTGAAAGCTCAACCTCCAGGGAGTCTGTTTGGCAGAGATATAGAACACACTTTTCCAAGCCTGTTGGAAGGCATTTGCAGTATCATTTCGCGTCTAATTTCCCAAACCAAACTGCTTGGAGCTCTAAATCCCTACTAACTACCACTTCTTCAGTTCAGTGAGATATGCTGGATTCTAAACGGAGAAGCTTCTCTGACGCTTTTTCACAGAGATTTTGAAACTGAAATCTCCCATGCCGTTTCCACCATAGGCAGCAATGGGCTTCCCCATAGAACTTGCCAACCTGAATTCCTACAGGCTAGATGTGAGAGGCACATTCTGCTGCTTCCACCCTAAGAGTTAAACTTGCTACTGAAAGCTCAACCTCCGGGGAGTCTGTTGGGCAGAGATATAGAACACACTTTTCCAAGCCTGTTCGAAGGCCTTTGCAAAGTGATTTCGCGTCTAATTTCCCAAACCAAACTGCTTGCAGCTCTAACTCCCTTCTAACTACCACTTCTTCGGTTCAGTGAGATATGCTGGATTCTAAACGGAGAAGCTTCTCTGACGCTTTTTCACAGAAATTTTGAAACTGAAATCTAACATGCCGTTTCCACCATAGGCAGTAATGGGCTTCCCCATAGAACTTGCCAACCTGAATTCCTACAGGCTAGCTGTGAGAGGCACATTCTGCTGCTTCCAACCTAAGAGTTAAACTTGCTTCTGAAAGCTCAACCTCTGTGGAGTCTGTTTGGCAGAGATATAGAACACACTTTTCCAAGCCTGTTGGAAGGCATTTGCAGTGTCATTTCGCGTCTAATTTCCCAAACCAAACTGCTTGCAGCTCTACCTTCTCACTACCACTTTTTCGGTTCAGTGAGATATGCTGGATTCTAAACGGAGAAGCTTCTCTGACGCTTTTTCACAGAGATTTTGAAACTGAAATCTCCCATGCCATTTCCACCATAGGCAGCAATGGCCTTCCCCATAGAACTTGCCAACCTGAATTCCTACAGGCTAGATGTGAGGGGCACATTCTGCTGCTTCCACCCTAAGAGTTAAACTTGCTTCTCAAAGCTCAATCTCCGGGGAGTCTGTTTGGCAGAGATATAGAACACTCTTTTCCAAGCCTGTTCTAAGGCCTTTGCAATGTGATTTCGCGTCAAATTTCCCAAACCAAACTGCTTACAGCTCTAACTCTCTTCTAACTACCACTTCTTCGGTTCAGTGAGATATGCTGGATTCTAAACGGAGAAGCTTCTCTGATGCTTTTTCACAGAGATTTTGAAACTGAAATTTCAAAACCCGTTTCCAACGAAGGCGCCAATGGGCTTCCCCATAGAAATTGCCAACCTGAATTCCTACAGGCTAGATGTGAGAGGCACATTCTGCTGCTTCCTCCCTTAGAGTTAAACTTGCTTCTGAAAGCTCAACCTCCGGGAAGTCTGTTTGGCAGAGATATAGAACACACTTTTCCAAGCCTGTTGGAAGGCCTTTGCAGTTTCATTTCACGTCTAATTTCCCAAACCAAACTGCTTGCAGCTCTAACTCCCTTCTAACTACCACTTCTTCGGTTCAGTGAGATATGCTGGATTCTAAACGGAGAAGCTTCTCTGACGCTTTTTCACAGAGATTTTGAAACTGAAATCTCCCATGCCGTTTCCACCTTAAGCAGCAATGGGCTTCCCCATAGAACTTGCCAACCTGAATTCCTACAGGCTAGATGTGAGGGGCACATTGTGCTGCTTCCAGCCTTAGAGTTAAACTTGCTTCTGAAAGCTCAACCTCCGGGGAGTCTGTTTGCCAGAGAAATACAACACACTTTTCCAAGCCGGTTGGAAGGCATTTGCAGTGTCATTTCGCGTCTAATTTCCCAAACCAAACTGCTTGCAGCTCTACCTTCTAACTACCACTATTTCGGTTCAGTGAGATATGCTGGATTCTAAACGGAGAAGCTTCCCTGATGCTTTTTCACAGAGATTTTAAAATTGAAATTTCCAAACCCGTTTCCAACGAAGGCACCCATGGGCTTCCCCATAGAACTTGCCAACCTGAATTCCTACAGGCTAGATATGAGAGGCACATTATGCTGCTTCCTCCCTTAGAGTTAAACTAGCTTCTGAAAGCTCAACCTCCGGGGAGTCTGTTTGGCAGAGATATACAACACACATTTCCAAGCCTGTTCGAAGGCCTTTGCAATGTGATTTCGCGTCTAATTTCCTAAACCAAACTGCTTGCAGCTCTAACTCCCTTCTAACTACCACTTCTTCAGTTCAGTGTGATATGCTGGATTCTAAACGGAGAAGCTTCTCTGACGCTTTTTCACAGAGATTTTGAAACTGAAATCTCCCATGCCGTTTCCACCATAGGCAGCAATGGGCTTCCCCATAGAACTTGCCAACCTGAATTCCTACAGGCTAGATGTGAGAGGCACATTCTGCTGCTTCCTCCCTTAGAGTTAAACTAGCTTCTTAAAGCTCAACCTCCGGGGAGTCTGTTTGGCAGCGATATAGAACACACTTTACCGAGCCTGTTCGAAGGCCTTTGCAATGTGATTTCACGTCTAATTTCCCAAACCAAACTGCTTACAGCTCTAACTCCCTTCTAACTACCAATTCTTCGGTTCAGTGAGATATGCTGGACTCTAAACGGAGAAGCTTCTCTGATGCTTTTTCACAGAGATTTTGAAACTGAAATTTCCAAACACGTTTCCAACGAAGGCGCCAGTGGGCTTCCCCATAGAACTTGCCAACCTTAATTCCTACAGGCTAGATGTGAGGGGCACATTCTGTTGATTCCAACCTAAGAGTTAAACTTGCTTCTGAAAGCTCAACATCCGGGGAGTCTGTTTGGAAGAGAAAAACAACACACTTTTCCAAGCCTGTTGGAAGGCATTTGCAGTGTCATTTCGCGTCTAATTTCCCAAACCAAACTGCTTGCAGCTCTACCTTCTAACTACCAGTTTTTCGGTTCAGTGAGATGTGCTGGATTCTAAACGGAGAAGCTTCTGTGACGCTTTTTCACAGAGATTTTGAAACTGAAATCTCCCATGACGTTTCCACCATAGGCAGCAATGGGCTTCCCCATAGGACTTGCCAACCTGAATTCCTACAGGCTAGATGTGAGAGGCACATTCTGCTGCTTCCTCCCTTAGAGTTAAACTTGCTTCTGAAAGCTCAACCTCCGGCGAGTCTGTTTGACAGAGATATAGAACACACTTTTCAGAGCCTGTTCGAAGGCCTTTGCAATCTGATTTCGCGTCAAATTTCCCAAACCAAACTGCTTGGAGCTCTAACTCCCTTCTAACTAAACTTCTTCAGTTCAGTGAGATATGCTGGATTCTAAACGGAGAAGCATCCCTGATGCTTTTTCACAGAGATTTTGAAACTGAAATTTCCAAACCCGTTTCCAACGAAGGCGCCAATGGGCTTCCCCATAGAACTTGCCAACCTGAATTCCTACAGGCTAGATGTGAAAGGCACTTTCTGCTGCTTCCTCCCTTAGAGTTAAACTAGCTTCTGAAAGCTCAACCTCCGGGGAGTCTGTTTGGCAGAGATATACAACACAGTTTTCCAAGCCTGTTGGAAGGCATTTGCAGTGTCATTTCGCGTTTATTTTCCCAAACCAAACTGCTTGAAGCTCTACCTTCTAACTATCACTTTTTCGGTTCAGTGAGATATGCTGGATTCTAAACGGAGAAGCTTCTCTGACGCTTTTTCACAGAGATTTTGAAACTGAAATCTCCCATGCTGTTTCCAGCATAGGCAGCAATGGCCTTCTCCATAGAACTTGCCAACCTGAATTCCTACAGGCTAGATGTGAGAGGCACATTCTGCTGCTTCCTCCCTTAGAGTTAAACTTGCTTCTGAAAGCTCAACCTCCAGGGAGTCTGTTTGGCAGAGATATAGAACACACTTTTCCAAGCCTGTTGGAAGGCATTTGCAGTATCATTTCGCGTCTAATTTCCCAAACCAAACTGCTTGGAGCTCTAAATCCCTACTAACTACCACTTCTTCAGTTCAGTGAGATATGCTGGATTCTAAACGGAGAAGCTTCTCTGACGCTTTTTCACAGAGATTTTGAAACTGAAATCTCCCATGCCGTTTCCACCATAGGCAGCAATGGGCTTCCCCATAGAACTTGCCAACCTGAATTCCTACAGGCTAGATGTGAGAGGCACATTCTGCTGCTTCCTCCCTAAGAGTTAAACTTGCTTCTGAAAGCTCAACCTCCGGGGAGTCTGTTTGGCAGAGATATAGAACACACTTTTCCAAGCCTGTTGGAAGGCATTTGCAGTGTCATTTCGCGTCTAATTTCCCAAACCAAACTGCTTGCAGCTCTACCTTCTCACTACCACTTTTTCGGTTCAGTGAGATATGCTGGATTCTAAACGGAGAAGCTTCTCTGACGCTTTTTCACAGAAATTTTGAAACTGAAATCTAACATGCCGTTTCCACCATAGGCAGCAATGGGCTTCCCCATAGAACTTGCCAACCTGAATTCCTACAGGCTAGCTGTGAGAGGCACATTCTGCTGCTTCCAACCTAAGAGTTAAACTTGCTTCTGAAAGCTCAACCTCTGTGGAGTCTGTTTGGCAGAGATATAGAACACACTTTTCCAAGCCTGTTGGAAGGCATTTGCAGTGTCATTTCGCGTCTAATTTCCCAAACCAAACTGCTTGCAGCTCTACCTTCTCACTACCACTTTTTCGGTTCAGTGAGATATGCTGGATTCTAAACGGAGAAGCTTCTCTGACGCTTTTTCACAGAGATTTTGAAACTGAAATCTCCCATGCCATTTCCACCATAGGCAGCAATGGCCTTCCCCATAGAACTTGCCAACCTGAATTCCTACAGGCTAGATGTGAGGGGCACATTCTGCTGCTTCCACCCTAAGAGTTAAACTTGCTTCTCAAAGCTCAATCTCCGGGGAGTCTGTTTGGCAGAGATATAGAACACTCTTTTCCAAGCCTGTTCTAAGGCCTTTGCAATGTGATTTCGCGTCAAATTTCCCAAACCAAACTGCTTACAGCTCTAACTCTCTTCTAACTACCACTTCTTCGGTTCAGTGAGATATGCTGGATTCTAAACGGAGAAGCTTCTCTGATCCTTTTTCACAGAGATTTTGAAACTGAAATTTCAAAACCCGTTTCCAACGAAGGCGCCAATGGGCTTCCCCATAGAAATTGCCAACCTGAATTCCTACAGGCTAGATGTGAGAGGCACATTCTGCTGCTTCCTCCCTTAGAGTTAAACTTGCTTCTGAAAGCTCAACCTCCGGGAAGTCTGTTTGGCAGAGATATAGAACACACTTTTCCAAGCCTGTTGGAAGGCCTTTGCAGTTTCATTTCACGTCTAATTTCCCAAACCAAACTGCTTGCAGCTCTAACTCCCTTCTAACTACCACTTCTTCGGTTCACTGAGATATGCTGGATTCTAAACGGAGAAGCTTCTCTGACGCTTTTTCACAGAGATTTTGAAACTGAAATCTCCCATGCCGTTTCTACCTTAAGCAGCAATGGGCTTCCCCATAGAACTTGCCAACCTGAATTCCTACAGGCTAGATGTGAGGGGCACATTGTGCTGCTTCCAGCCTTAGAGTTAAACTTGCTTCTCAAAGCTCAACCTCCGGGGAGTCTGTTGGGCAGAGATATAGAACACACTTTTCCAAGCCTGTTCGAAGGCCTTTGCAATGTGATTTCGCGTCAAATTTCCCAAACCAAACTGCTTACAGCTCTAACTCTCTTCTAACTACCACTTCTTCGGTTCAGTGAGATATGCTGGATTCTAAACGGAGAAGCTTCTCTGATCCTTTTTCACAGAGATTTTGAAACTGAAATTTCAAAACCCGTTTCCAACGAAGGCGCCAATGGGCTTCCCCATAGAACTTGCCAACCTGAATTCCTACAGGCTAGATGTGAGAGGCACATTCTGCTGCTTCCTCCCTTAGAGTTAAACTTGCTTCTGAAAGCTCAACCTCCGGGAAGTCTTTTGGCAGAGATATAGAACACACTTTTCCAAGCCTGTTGGAAGGCCTTTGCAGTTTCATTTCACGTCTAATTTCCCAAACCAAACTGCTTGCAGCTCTAACTCCCTTCTAACTACCACTTCTTCGGTTCAGTGAGATATGCTGGATTCTAAACGGAGAAGCTTCTCTGACGCTTTTTCACAGAGATTTTGAAACTGAAATCTCCCATGCCGTTTCCACCATAGGCAGCAATGGGCTTCCCCATAGAACTTGCCAACCTGAATTCCTACAGGCTAGATGTGAGGGGCACATTGTGCTGCTTCCAGGCTTAGAGTTAAACTTGCTTCTGAAAGCTCAACCTCCGGGGAGTCTGTTTGGCAGAGAAATACAACACACGTTTCCAAGCCGGTTGGTAGGCATTTGCAGTGTCATTTCGCGTCTAATTTCCCAAACCAAACTGCTTGCAGCTCTACCTTCTAACTACCACTATTTCGGTTCAGTGAGATATGCTGGATTCTAAACGGAGAAGCTTCCCTGATGCTTTTTCACAGAGATTTTAAAATTGAAATTTCCAAACCCGTTTCCAATGAAGGCACCCATGGGCTTCCCCATAGAACTTGCCAACCTGAATTCCTACAGGCTAGATGTGAGAGGCACATTCTGCTGCTTCCTCCCTTAGAGTTAAACTAGCTTCTGAAAGCTCAACCTCCGGGGAGTCTGTTTGGCAGAGATATACAACACACTTTTCCAAGCCTGTTGGAAGGCATTTGCAGTGTCATTTCGCGTCTAATTTCCCACACCAAACTGCTTGCAGCTCTACCTTCTAACTACCACTTTTTCGGTTCAGTGAGATATGCTGGATTCTAAACGGAGAAGCTTCTCTGACGCTTTTTCACAGAGATTTTGAAACTGAAATCTCCCATGCCATTTCCACCATAGGCAGGAATGGGCTTCCCCATAGAACTTGCCAACCTTAATTCCTACAGGCTAGATGTGAGGGGCACATTCTGTTGATTCCACCCTAAGAGTTAAACTTGCTTCTGAAAGCTCAACATCCGGGGAGTCTGTTTGGCAGAGAAAAACAACACACTTTTCCAAGCCTGTTGGAAGGCATTTGCAGTGTCATTTCGCGTCTAATTTCCTAAACCAAAGTGCTTGCAGCTCTACTTTCTAACTACCACTTCTTCGGTTCAGTGAGATATGCTGGATTCGAAATGGAGAAGCTTCCCTAATGCTTTTTCACAGAGATTTTGAAATTGAAATTTCCAAACCCGTTTCCAACGAAGGCGCCAATGGGCTTCCCCATAGAACTTGCCAACCTGAATTCCTAAAGGCTAGATGTGAGAGGCACATTCTGCTGCTTCCTCCCTTAGAGTTAAACTTGCTTCTGAAAGCTCAACCTCCGGAGAGTCTGTTTGGCAGAGATATAGAACACACTTTTCCAAGCCTGTTGGAAGGCATTTGCAGTGTCATTTCGCGTCTAATTTCCCAAACCAAACTGCTTGCAGCTCTACCTTCTAACTATCACTTTTTCGGTTCAGTGAGATATGCTGGATTCTAAACGGAGAAGCTTCTCTGACGCTTTTTCAAAGAGATTTTGAAACTGAAATCTCCCATGCCGTTTCCACCATAGGCAGCAATGGGCTTCCCCATAGAACTTGCCAACCTGAATTCCTACAGGCTAGATGTGAAAGGCACTTTCTGCTGCTTCCTCCCTTAGAGTTAAACTAGCTTCTGAAAGCTCAACCTCCGGGGAGTCTGTTTGGCAGAGATATACAACACACTTTTCCAAGCCTGTTGGAAGGCATTTGCAGTGTCATTTCGCGTTTATTTTCCCAAACCAAACTGCTTGAAGCTCTACCTTCTAACTATCACTTTTTCGGTTCAGTGAGATATGCTGGATTCTAAACGGAGAAGCTTCTCTGACGCTTTTTCAAAGAGATATTGAAACTGAAATCTCCCATGCTGTTTCCAGCATAGACAGCAATGGCCTTCCCCATAGAACTTGCCAACCTGAATTCCTACAGGCTAGATGTGAGAGGCACATTCTGCTGCTTCCTCCCTTAGAGTTAAACTTGCTTCTGAAAGCTCAACCTCCAGGGAGTCTGTTTGGCAGAGATATAGAACACACTTTTCCAAGCCTGTTGGAAGGCATTTGCAGTATCATTTCGCGTCTAATTTCCCAAACCAAACTGCTTGGAGCTCTAAATCCCTACTAACTACCACTTCTTCAGTTCAGTGAGATATGCTGGATTCTAAACGGAGAAGCTTCTCTGACGCTTTTTCACAGAGATTTTGAAACTGAAATCTCCCATGCCGTTTCCACCATAGGCAGCAATGGGCTTCCCCATAGAACTTGCCAACCTGAATTCCTACAGGCTAGATGTGAGAGGCACATTCTGCTGCTTCCACCCTAAGAGTTAAACTTGCTACTGAAAGCTCAACCTCCGGGGAGTCTGTTGGGCAGAGATATAGAACACACTTTTCCAAGCCTGTTCGAAGGCCTTTGCAAAGTGATTTCGCGTCTAATTTCCCAAACCAAACTGCTTGCAGCTCTAACTCCCTTCTAACTACCACTTCTTCGGTTCAGTGAGATATGCTGGATTCTAAACGGAGAAGCTTCTCTGACGCTTTTTCACAGAAATTTTGAAACTGAAATCTAACATGCCGTTTCCACCATAGGCAGTAATGGGCTTCCCCATAGAACTTGCCAACCTGAATTCCTACAGGCTAGCTGTGAGAGGCACATTCTGCTGCTTCCAACCTAAGAGTTAAACTTGCTTCTGAAAGCTCAACCTCTGTGGAGTCTGTTTGGCAGAGATATAGAACACACTTTTCCAAGCCTGTTGGAAGGCATTTGCAGTGTCATTTCGCGTCTAATTTCCCAAACCAAACTGCTTGCAGCTCTACCTTCTCACTACCACTTTTTCGGTTCAGTGAGATATGCTGGATTCTAAACGGAGAAGCTTCTCTGACGCTTTTTCACAGAGATTTTGAAACTGAAATCTCCCATGCCATTTCCACCATAGGCAGCAATGGCCTTCCCCATAGAACTTGCCAACCTGAATTCCTACAGGCTAGATGTGAGGGGCACATTCTGCTGCTTCCACCCTAAGAGTTAAACTTGCTTCTCAAAGCTCAATCTCCGGGGAGTCTGTTTGGCAGAGATATAGAACACTCTTTTCCAAGCCTGTTCTAAGGCCTTTGCAATGTGATTTCGCGTCAAATTTCCCAAACCAAACTGCTTACAGCTCTAACTCTCTTCTAACTACCACTTCTTCGGTTCAGTGAGATATGCTGGATTCTAAACGGAGAAGCTTCTCTGATGCTTTTTCACAGAGATTTTGAAACTGAAATTTCAAAACCCGTTTCCAACGAAGGCGCCAATGGGCTTCCCCATAGAAATTGCCAACCTGAATTCCTACAGGCTAGATGTGAGAGGCACATTCTGCTGCTTCCTCCCTTAGAGTTAAACTTGCTTCTGAAAGCTCAACCTCCGGGAAGTCTGTTTGGCAGAGATATAGAACACACTTTTCCAAGCCTGTTGGAAGGCCTTTGCAGTTTCATTTCACGTCTAATTTCCCAAACCAAACTGCTTGCAGCTCTAACTCCCTTCTAACTACCACTTCTTCGGTTCAGTGAGATATGCTGGATTCTAAACGGAGAAGCTTCTCTGACGCTTTTTCACAGAGATTTTGAAACTGAAATCTCCCATGCCGTTTCCACCTTAAGCAGCAATGGGCTTCCCCATAGAACTTGCCAACCTGAATTCCTACAGGCTAGATGTGAGGGGCACATTGTGCTGCTTCCAGCCTTAGAGTTAAACTTGCTTCTGAAAGCTCAACCTCCGGGGAGTCTGTTTGCCAGAGAAATACAACACACTTTTCCAAGCCGGTTGGAAGGCATTTGCAGTGTCATTTCGCGTCTAATTTCCCAAACCAAACTGCTTGCAGCTCTACCTTCTAACTACCACTATTTCGGTTCAGTGAGATATGCTGGATTCTAAACGGAGAAGCTTCCCTGATGCTTTTTCACAGAGATTTTAAAATTGAAATTTCCAAACCCGTTTCCAACGAAGGCACCCATGGGCTTCCCCATAGAACTTGCCAACCTGAATTCCTACAGGCTAGATATGAGAGGCACATTATGCTGCTTCCTCCCTTAGAGTTAAACTAGCTTCTGAAAGCTCAACCTCCGGGGAGTCTGTTTGGCAGAGATATACAACACACATTTCCAAGCCTGTTCGAAGGCCTTTGCAATGTGATTTCGCGTCTAATTTCCTAAACCAAACTGCTTGCAGCTCTAACTCCCTTCTAACTACCACTTCTTCAGTTCAGTGTGATATGCTGGATTCTAAACGGAGAAGCTTCTCTGACGCTTTTTCACAGAGATTTTGAAACTGAAATCTCCCATGCCGTTTCCACCATAGGCAGCAATGGGCTTCCCCATAGAACTTGCCAACCTGAATTCCTACAGGCTAGATGTGAGAGGCACATTCTGCTGCTTCCTCCCTTAGAGTTAAACTAGCTTCTTAAAGCTCAACCTCCGGGGAGTCTGTTTGGCAGCGATATAGAACACACTTTACCGAGCCTGTTCGAAGGCCTTTGCAATGTGATTTCACGTCTAATTTCCCAAACCAAACTGCTTACAGCTCTAACTCCCTTCTAACTACCAATTCTTCGGTTCAGTGAGATATGCTGGACTCTAAACGGAGAAGCTTCTCTGATGCTTTTTCACAGAGATTTTGAAACTGAAATTTCCAAACACGTTTCCAACGAAGGCGCCAGTGGGCTTCCCCATAGAACTTGCCAACCTTAATTCCTACAGGCTAGATGTGAGGGGCACATTCTGTTGATTCCAACCTAAGAGTTAAACTTGCTTCTGAAAGCTCAACATCCGGGGAGTCTGTTTGGAAGAGAAAAACAACACACTTTTCCAAGCCTGTTGGAAGGCATTTGCAGTGTCATTTCGCGTCTAATTTCCCAAACCAAACTGCTTGCAGCTCTACCTTCTAACTACCAGTTTTTCGGTTCAGTGAGATGTGCTGGATTCTAAACGGAGAAGCTTCTGTGACGCTTTTTCACAGAGATTTTGAAACTGAAATCTCCCATGACGTTTCCACCATAGGCAGCAATGGGCTTCCCCATAGGACTTGCCAACCTGAATTCCTACAGGCTAGATGTGAGAGGCACATTCTGCTGCTTCCTCCCTTAGAGTTAAACTTGCTTCTGAAAGCTCAACCTCCGGCGAGTCTGTTTGACAGAGATATAGAACACACTTTTCAGAGCCTGTTCGAAGGCCTTTGCAATCTGATTTCGCGTCAAATTTCCCAAACCAAACTGCTTGGAGCTCTAACTCCCTTCTAACTAAACTTCTTCAGTTCAGTGAGATATGCTGGATTCTAAACGGAGAAGCATCCCTGATGCTTTTTCACAGAGATTTTGAAACTGAAATTTCCAAACCCGTTTCCAACGAAGGCGCCAATGGGCTTCCCCATAGAACTTGCCAACCTGAATTCCTACAGGCTAGATGTGAAAGGCACTTTCTGCTGCTTCCTCCCTTAGAGTTAAACTAGCTTCTGAAAGCTCAACCTCCGGGGAGTCTGTTTGGCAGAGATATACAACACAGTTTTCCAAGCCTGTTGGAAGGCATTTGCAGTGTCATTTCGCGTTTATTTTCCCAAACCAAACTGCTTGAAGCTCTACCTTCTAACTATCACTTTTTCGGTTCAGTGAGATATGCTGGATTCTAAACGGAGAAGCTTCTCTGACGCTTTTTCACAGAGATTTTGAAACTGAAATCTCCCATGCTGTTTCCAGCATAGGCAGCAATGGCCTTCTCCATAGAACTTGCCAACCTGAATTCCTACAGGCTAGATGTGAGAGGCACATTCTGCTGCTTCCTCCCTTAGAGTTAAACTTGCTTCTGAAAGCTCAACCTCCAGGGAGTCTGTTTGGCAGAGATATAGAACACACTTTTCCAAGCCTGTTGGAAGGCATTTGCAGTATCATTTCGCGTCTAATTTCCCAAACCAAACTGCTTGGAGCTCTAAATCCCTACTAACTACCACTTCTTCAGTTCAGTGAGATATGCTGGATTCTAAACGGAGAAGCTTCTCTGACGCTTTTTCACAGAGATTTTGAAACTGAAATCTCCCATGCCGTTTCCACCATAGGCAGCAATGGGCTTCCCCATAGAACTTGCCAACCTGAATTCCTACAGGCTAGATGTGAGAGGCACATTCTGCTGCTTCCTCCCTAAGAGTTAAACTTGCTTCTGAAAGCTCAACCTCCGGGGAGTCTGTTTGGCAGAGATATAGAACACACTTTTCCAAGCCTGTTGGAAGGCATTTGCAGTGTCATTTCGCGTCTAATTTCCCAAACCAAACTGCTTGCAGCTCTACCTTCTCACTACCACTTTTTCGGTTCAGTGAGATATGCTGGATTCTAAACGGAGAAGCTTCTCTGACGCTTTTTCACAGAAATTTTGAAACTGAAATCTAACATGCCGTTTCCACCATAGGCAGCAATGGGCTTCCCCATAGAACTTGCCAACCTGAATTCCTACAGGCTAGCTGTGAGAGGCACATTCTGCTGCTTCCAACCTAAGAGTTAAACTTGCTTCTGAAAGCTCAACCTCTGTGGAGTCTGTTTGGCAGAGATATAGAACACACTTTTCCAAGCCTGTTGGAAGGCATTTGCAGTGTCATTTCGCGTCTAATTTCCCAAACCAAACTGCTTGCAGCTCTACCTTCTCACTACCACTTTTTCGGTTCAGTGAGATATGCTGGATTCTAAACGGAGAAGCTTCTCTGACGCTTTTTCACAGAGATTTTGAAACTGAAATCTCCCATGCCATTTCCACCATAGGCAGCAATGGCCTTCCCCATAGAACTTGCCAACCTGAATTCCTACAGGCTAGATGTGAGGGGCACATTCTGCTGCTTCCACCCTAAGAGTTAAACTTGCTTCTCAAAGCTCAATCTCCGGGGAGTCTGTTTGGCAGAGATATAGAACACTCTTTTCCAAGCCTGTTCTAAGGCCTTTGCAATGTGATTTCGCGTCAAATTTCCCAAACCAAACTGCTTACAGCTCTAACTCTCTTCTAACTACCACTTCTTCGGTTCAGTGAGATATGCTGGATTCTAAACGGAGAAGCTTCTCTGATCCTTTTTCACAGAGATTTTGAAACTGAAATTTCAAAACCCGTTTCCAACGAAGGCGCCAATGGGCTTCCCCATAGAAATTGCCAACCTGAATTCCTACAGGCTAGATGTGAGAGGCACATTCTGCTGCTTCCTCCCTTAGAGTTAAACTTGCTTCTGAAAGCTCAACCTCCGGGAAGTCTGTTTGGCAGAGATATAGAACACACTTTTCCAAGCCTGTTGGAAGGCCTTTGCAGTTTCATTTCACGTCTAATTTCCCAAACCAAACTGCTTGCAGCTCTAACTCCCTTCTAACTACCACTTCTTCGGTTCACTGAGATATGCTGGATTCTAAACGGAGAAGCTTCTCTGACGCTTTTTCACAGAGATTTTGAAACTGAAATCTCCCATGCCGTTTCTACCTTAAGCAGCAATGGGCTTCCCCATAGAACTTGCCAACCTGAATTCCTACAGGCTAGATGTGAGGGGCACATTGTGCTGCTTCCAGCCTTAGAGTTAAACTTGCTTCTCAAAGCTCAACCTCCGGGGAGTCTGTTGGGCAGAGATATAGAACACACTTTTCCAAGCCTGTTCGAAGGCCTTTGCAATGTGATTTCGCGTCAAATTTCCCAAACCAAACTGCTTACAGCTCTAACTCTCTTCTAACTACCACTTCTTCGGTTCAGTGAGATATGCTGGATTCTAAACGGAGAAGCTTCTCTGATCCTTTTTCACAGAGATTTTGAAACTGAAATTTCAAAACCCGTTTCCAACGAAGGCGCCAATGGGCTTCCCCATAGAACTTGCCAACCTGAATTCCTACAGGCTAGATGTGAGAGGCACATTCTGCTGCTTCCTCCCTTAGAGTTAAACTTGCTTCTGAAAGCTCAACCTCCGGGAAGTCTTTTGGCAGAGATATAGAACACACTTTTCCAAGCCTGTTGGAAGGCCTTTGCAGTTTCATTTCACGTCTAATTTCCCAAACCAAACTGCTTGCAGCTCTAACTCCCTTCTAACTACCACTTCTTCGGTTCAGTGAGATATGCTGGATTCTAAACGGAGAAGCTTCTCTGACGCTTTTTCACAGAGATTTTGAAACTGAAATCTCCCATGCCGTTTCCACCATAGGCAGCAATGGGCTTCCCCATAGAACTTGCCAACCTGAATTCCTACAGGCTAGATGTGAGGGGCACATTGTGCTGCTTCCAGGCTTAGAGTTAAACTTGCTTCTGAAAGCTCAACCTCCGGGGAGTCTGTTTGGCAGAGAAATACAACACACGTTTCCAAGCCGGTTGGTAGGCATTTGCAGTGTCATTTCGCGTCTAATTTCCCAAACCAAACTGCTTGCAGCTCTACCTTCTAACTACCACTATTTCGGTTCAGTGAGATATGCTGGATTCTAAACGGAGAAGCTTCCCTGATGCTTTTTCACAGAGATTTTAAAATTGAAATTTCCAAACCCGTTTCCAATGAAGGCACCCATGGGCTTCCCCATAGAACTTGCCAACCTGAATTCCTACAGGCTAGATGTGAGAGGCACATTCTGCTGCTTCCTCCCTTAGAGTTAAACTAGCTTCTGAAAGCTCAACCTCCGGGGAGTCTGTTTGGCAGAGATATACAACACACTTTTCCAAGCCTGTTGGAAGGCATTTGCAGTGTCATTTCGCGTCTAATTTCCCACACCAAACTGCTTGCAGCTCTACCTTCTAACTACCACTTTTTCGGTTCAGTGAGATATGCTGGATTCTAAACGGAGAAGCTTCTCTGACGCTTTTTCACAGAGATTTTGAAACTGAAATCTCCCATGCCATTTCCACCATAGGCAGGAATGGGCTTCCCCATAGAACTTGCCAACCTTAATTCCTACAGGCTAGATGTGAGGGGCACATTCTGTTGATTCCACCCTAAGAGTTAAACTTGCTTCTGAAAGCTCAACATCCGGGGAGTCTGTTTGGCAGAGAAAAACAACACACTTTTCCAAGCCTGTTGGAAGGCATTTGCAGTGTCATTTCGCGTCTAATTTCCTAAACCAAAGTGCTTGCAGCTCTACTTTCTAACTACCACTTCTTCGGTTCAGTGAGATATGCTGGATTCGAAATGGAGAAGCTTCCCTAATGCTTTTTCACAGAGATTTTGAAATTGAAATTTCCAAACCCGTTTCCAACGAAGGCGCCAATGGGCTTCCCCATAGAACTTGCCAACCTGAATTCCTAAAGGCTAGATGTGAGAGGCACATTCTGCTGCTTCCTCCCTTAGAGTTAAACTTGCTTCTGAAAGCTCAACCTCCGGAGAGTCTGTTTGGCAGAGATATAGAACACACTTTTCCAAGCCTGTTGGAAGGCATTTGCAGTGTCATTTCGCGTCTAATTTCCCAAACCAAACTGCTTGCAGCTCTACCTTCTAACTATCACTTTTTCGGTTCAGTGAGATATGCTGGATTCTAAACGGAGAAGCTTCTCTGACGCTTTTTCAAAGAGATTTTGAAACTGAAATCTCCCATGCCGTTTCCACCATAGGCAGCAATGGGCTTCCCCATAGAACTTGCCAACCTGAATTCCTACAGGCTAGATGTGAAAGGCACTTTCTGCTGCTTCCTCCCTTAGAGTTAAACTAGCTTCTGAAAGCTCAACCTCCGGGGAGTCTGTTTGGCAGAGATATACAACACACTTTTCCAAGCCTGTTGGAAGGCATTTGCAGTGTCATTTCGCGTTTATTTTCCCAAACCAAACTGCTTGAAGCTCTACCTTCTAACTATCACTTTTTCGGTTCAGTGAGATATGCTGGATTCTAAACGGAGAAGCTTCTCTGACGCTTTTTCAAAGAGATATTGAAACTGAAATCTCCCATGCTGTTTCCAGCATAGACAGCAATGGCCTTCCCCATAGAACTTGCCAACCTGAATTCCTACAGGCTAGATGTGAGAGGCACATTCTGCTGCTTCCTCCCTTAGAGTTAAACTTGCTTCTGAAAGCTCAACCTCCAGGGAGTCTGTTTGGCAGAGATATAGAACACACTTTTCCAAGCCTGTTGGAAGGCATTTGCAGTATCATTTCGCGTCTAATTTCCCAAACCAAACTGCTTGGAGCTCTAAATCCCTACTAACTACCACTTCTTCAGTTCAGTGAGATATGCTGGATTCTAAACGGAGAAGCTTCTCTGACGCTTTTTCACAGAGATTTTGAAACTGAAATCTCCCATGCCGTTTCCACCATAGGCAGCAATGGGCTTCCCCATAGAACTTGCCAACCTGAATTCCTACAGGCTAGATGTGAGAGGCACATTCTGCTGCTTCCACCCTAAGAGTTAAACTTGCTACTGAAAGCTCAACCTCCGGGGAGTCTGTTGGGCAGAGATATAGAACACACTTTTCCAAGCCTGTTCGAAGGCCTTTGCAAAGTGATTTCGCGTCTAATTTCCCAAACCAAACTGCTTGCAGCTCTAACTCCCTTCTAACTACCACTTCTTCGGTTCAGTGAGATATGCTGGATTCTAAACGGAGAAGCTTCTCTGACGCTTTTTCACAGAAATTTTGAAACTGAAATCTAACATGCCGTTTCCACCATAGGCAGTAATGGGCTTCCCCATAGAACTTGCCAACCTGAATTCCTACAGGCTAGCTGTGAGAGGCACATTCTGCTGCTTCCAACCTAAGAGTTAAACTTGCTTCTGAAAGCTCAACCTCTGTGGAGTCTGTTTGGCAGAGATATAGAACACACTTTTCCAAGCCTGTTGGAAGGCATTTGCAGTGTCATTTCGCGTCTAATTTCCCAAACCAAACTGCTTGCAGCTCTACCTTCTCACTACCACTTTTTCGGTTCAGTGAGATATGCTGGATTCTAAACGGAGAAGCTTCTCTGACGCTTTTTCACAGAGATTTTGAAACTGAAATCTCCCATGCCATTTCCACCATAGGCAGCAATGGCCTTCCCCATAGAACTTGCCAACCTGAATTCCTACAGGCTAGATGTGAGGGGCACATTCTGCTGCTTCCACCCTAAGAGTTAAACTTGCTTCTCAAAGCTCAATCTCCGGGGAGTCTGTTTGGCAGAGATATAGAACACTCTTTTCCAAGCCTGTTCTAAGGCCTTTGCAATGTGATTTCGCGTCAAATTTCCCAAACCAAACTGCTTACAGCTCTAACTCTCTTCTAACTACCACTTCTTCGGTTCAGTGAGATATGCTGGATTCTAAACGGAGAAGCTTCTCTGATGCTTTTTCACAGAGATTTTGAAACTGAAATTTCAAAACCCGTTTCCAACGAAGGCGCCAATGGGCTTCCCCATAGAAATTGCCAACCTGAATTCCTACAGGCTAGATGTGAGAGGCACATTCTGCTGCTTCCTCCCTTAGAGTTAAACTTGCTTCTGAAAGCTCAACCTCCGGGAAGTCTGTTTGGCAGAGATATAGAACACACTTTTCCAAGCCTGTTGGAAGGCCTTTGCAGTTTCATTTCACGTCTAATTTCCCAAACCAAACTGCTTGCAGCTCTAACTCCCTTCTAACTACCACTTCTTCGGTTCAGTGAGATATGCTGGATTCTAAACGGAGAAGCTTCTCTGACGCTTTTTCACAGAGATTTTGAAACTGAAATCTCCCATGCCGTTTCCACCTTAAGCAGCAATGGGCTTCCCCATAGAACTTGCCAACCTGAATTCCTACAGGCTAGATGTGAGGGGCACATTGTGCTGCTTCCAGCCTTAGAGTTAAACTTGCTTCTGAAAGCTCAACCTCCGGGGAGTCTGTTTGCCAGAGAAATACAACACACTTTTCCAAGCCGGTTGGAAGGCATTTGCAGTGTCATTTCGCGTCTAATTTCCCAAACCAAACTGCTTGCAGCTCTACCTTCTAACTACCACTATTTCGGTTCAGTGAGATATGCTGGATTCTAAACGGAGAAGCTTCCCTGATGCTTTTTCACAGAGATTTTAAAATTGAAATTTCCAAACCCGTTTCCAACGAAGGCACCCATGGGCTTCCCCATAGAACTTGCCAACCTGAATTCCTACAGGCTAGATATGAGAGGCACATTATGCTGCTTCCTCCCTTAGAGTTAAACTAGCTTCTGAAAGCTCAACCTCCGGGGAGTCTGTTTGGCAGAGATATACAACACACATTTCCAAGCCTGTTCGAAGGCCTTTGCAATGTGATTTCGCGTCTAATTTCCTAAACCAAACTGCTTGCAGCTCTAACTCCCTTCTAACTACCACTTCTTCAGTTCAGTGTGATATGCTGGATTCTAAACGGAGAAGCTTCTCTGACGCTTTTTCACAGAGATTTTGAAACTGAAATCTCCCATGCCGTTTCCACCATAGGCAGCAATGGGCTTCCCCATAGAACTTGCCAACCTGAATTCCTACAGGCTAGATGTGAGAGGCACATTCTGCTGCTTCCTCCCTTAGAGTTAAACTAGCTTCTTAAAGCTCAACCTCCGGGGAGTCTGTTTGGCAGCGATATAGAACACACTTTACCGAGCCTGTTCGAAGGCCTTTGCAATGTGATTTCACGTCTAATTTCCCAAACCAAACTGCTTACAGCTCTAACTCCCTTCTAACTACCAATTCTTCGGTTCAGTGAGATATGCTGGACTCTAAACGGAGAAGCTTCTCTGATGCTTTTTCACAGAGATTTTGAAACTGAAATTTCCAAACACGTTTCCAACGAAGGCGCCAGTGGGCTTCCCCATAGAACTTGCCAACCTTAATTCCTACAGGCTAGATGTGAGGGGCACATTCTGTTGATTCCAACCTAAGAGTTAAACTTGCTTCTGAAAGCTCAACATCCGGGGAGTCTGTTTGGAAGAGAAAAACAACACACTTTTCCAAGCCTGTTGGAAGGCATTTGCAGTGTCATTTCGCGTCTAATTTCCCAAACCAAACTGCTTGCAGCTCTACCTTCTAACTACCAGTTTTTCGGTTCAGTGAGATGTGCTGGATTCTAAACGGAGAAGCTTCTGTGACGCTTTTTCACAGAGATTTTGAAACTGAAATCTCCCATGACGTTTCCACCATAGGCAGCAATGGGCTTCCCCATAGGACTTGCCAACCTGAATTCCTACAGGCTAGATGTGAGAGGCACATTCTGCTGCTTCCTCCCTTAGAGTTAAACTTGCTTCTGAAAGCTCAACCTCCGGCGAGTCTGTTTGACAGAGATATAGAACACACTTTTCAGAGCCTGTTCGAAGGCCTTTGCAATCTGATTTCGCGTCAAATTTCCCAAACCAAACTGCTTGGAGCTCTAACTCCCTTCTAACTAAACTTCTTCAGTTCAGTGAGATATGCTGGATTCTAAACGGAGAAGCATCCCTGATGCTTTTTCACAGAGATTTTGAAACTGAAATTTCCAAACCCGTTTCCAACGAAGGCGCCAATGGGCTTCCCCATAGAACTTGCCAACCTGAATTCCTACAGGCTAGATGTGAAAGGCACTTTCTGCTGCTTCCTCCCTTAGAGTTAAACTAGCTTCTGAAAGCTCAACCTCCGGGGAGTCTGTTTGGCAGAGATATACAACACAGTTTTCCAAGCCTGTTGGAAGGCATTTGCAGTGTCATTTCGCGTTTATTTTCCCAAACCAAACTGCTTGAAGCTCTACCTTCTAACTATCACTTTTTCGGTTCAGTGAGATATGCTGGATTCTAAACGGAGAAGCTTCTCTGACGCTTTTTCACAGAGATTTTGAAACTGAAATCTCCCATGCTGTTTCCAGCATAGGCAGCAATGGCCTTCTCCATAGAACTTGCCAACCTGAATTCCTACAGGCTAGATGTGAGAGGCACATTCTGCTGCTTCCTCCCTTAGAGTTAAACTTGCTTCTGAAAGCTCAACCTCCAGGGAGTCTGTTTGGCAGAGATATAGAACACACTTTTCCAAGCCTGTTGGAAGGCATTTGCAGTATCATTTCGCGTCTAATTTCCCAAACCAAACTGCTTGGAGCTCTAAATCCCTACTAACTACCACTTCTTCAGTTCAGTGAGATATGCTGGATTCTAAACGGAGAAGCTTCTCTGACGCTTTTTCACAGAGATTTTGAAACTGAAATCTCCCATGCCGTTTCCACCATAGGCAGCAATGGGCTTCCCCATAGAACTTGCCAACCTGAATTCCTACAGGCTAGATGTGAGAGGCACATTCTGCTGCTTCCTCCCTAAGAGTTAAACTTGCTTCTGAAAGCTCAACCTCCGGGGAGTCTGTTTGGCAGAGATATAGAACACACTTTTCCAAGCCTGTTGGAAGGCATTTGCAGTGTCATTTCGCGTCTAATTTCCCAAACCAAACTGCTTGCAGCTCTACCTTCTCACTACCACTTTTTCGGTTCAGTGAGATATGCTGGATTCTAAACGGAGAAGCTTCTCTGACGCTTTTTCACAGAAATTTTGAAACTGAAATCTAACATGCCGTTTCCACCATAGGCAGCAATGGGCTTCCCCATAGAACTTGCCAACCTGAATTCCTACAGGCTAGATGTGAGGGGCACATTCTGCTGCTTCCACCCTAAGAGTTAAACTTGCTTCTCAAAGCTCAATCTCCGGGGAGTCTGTTTGGCAGAGATATAGAACACACTTTTCCAAGCCTGTTCTAAGGCCTTTGCAATGTGATTTCGCGTCAAATTTCCCAAACCAAACTGCTTACAGCTCTAACTCTCTTCTAACTACCACTTCTTCGGTTCAGTGAGATATGCTGGATTCTAAACGGAGAAGCTTCTCTGATGCTTTTTCACAGAGATTTTGAAACTGAAATTTCAAAACCCGTTTCCAACGAAGGCGCCAATGGGCTTCCCCATAGAAATTGCCAACCTGAATTCCTACAGGCTAGATGTGAGAGGCACATTCTGCTGCTTCCTCCCTTAGAGTTAAACTTGCTTCTGAAAGCTCAACCTCCGGGAAGTCTGTTTGGCAGAGATATAGAACACACTTTTCCAAGCCTGTTGGAAGGCCTTTGCAGTTTCATTTCACGTCTAATTTCCCAAACCAAACTGCTTGCAGCTCTAACTCCCTTCTAACTACCACTTCTTCGGTTCACTGAGATATGCTGGATTCTAAACGGAGAAGCTTCTCTGACGCTTTTTCACACAGATTTTGAAACTGAAATCTCCCATGCCGTTTCTACCTTAAGCAGCAATGGGCTTCCCCATAGAACTTGCCAACCTGAATTCGTACAGGCTAGATGTGAGGGGCACATTGTGCTGCTTCCAGCCTTAGAGTTAAACTTGCTTCTCAAAGCTCAACCTCCGGGGAGTCTGTTGGGCAGAGATATAGAACACACTTTTCCAAGCCTGTTCGAAGGCCTTTGCAATGTGATTTCGCGTCAAATTTCCCAAACCAAACTGCTTACAGCTCTAACTCTCTTCTAACTACCACTTCTTCGGTTCAGTCAGATATGCTGGATTCTAAACGGAGAAGCTTCTCTGATCCTTTTTCACAGAGATTTTGAAACTGAAATTTCAAAACCCGTTTCCAACGAAGGCGCCAATGGGCTTCCCCATAGAACTTGCCAACCTGAATTCCTACAGGCTAGATGTGAGAGGCACATTCTGCTGCTTCCTCCCTTAGAGTTAAACTTGCTTCTGAAAGCTCAACCTCCGGGAAGTCTTTTGGCAGAGATATAGAACACACTTTTCCAAGCCTGTTGGAAGGCCTTTGCAGTTTCATTTCACGTCTAATTTCCCAAACCAAACTGCTTGCAGCTCTAACTCCCTTCTAACTACCACTTCTTCGGTTCAGTGAGATATGCTGGATTCTAAACGGAGAAGCTTCTCTGACGCTTTTTCACAGAGATTTTGAAACTGAAATCTCCCATGCCGTTTCCACCATAGGCAGCAATGGGCTTCCCCATAGAACTTGCCAACCTGAATTCCTACAGGCTAGATGTGAGGGGCACATTGTGCTGCTTCCAGGCTTAGAGTTAAACTTGCTTCTGAAAGCTCAACCTCCGGGGAGTCTGTTTGGCAGAGAAATACAACACACGTTTCCAAGCCGGTTGGTAGGCATTTGCAGTGTCATTTCGCGTCTAATTTCCCAAACCAAACTGCTTGCAGCTCTACCTTCTAACTACCACTATTTCGGTTCAGTGAGATATGCTGGATTCTAAACGGAGAAGCTTCCCTGATGCTTTTTCACAGAGATTTTAAAATTGAAATTTCCAAACCCGTTTCCAATGAAGGCACCCATGGGCTTCCCCATAGAACTTGCCAACCTGAATTCCTACAGGCTAGATGTGAGAGGCACATTCTGCTGCTTCCTCCCTTAGAGTTAAACTAGCTTCTGAAAGCTCAACCTCCGGGGAGTCTGTTTGGCAGAGATATACAACACACTTTTCCAAGCCTGTTGGAAGGCATTTGCAGTGTCATTTCGCGTCTAATTTCCCACACCAAACTGCTTGCAGCTCTACCTTCTAACTACCACTTTTTCGGTTCAGTGAGATATGCTGGATTCTAAACGGAGAAGCTTCTCTGACGCTTTTTCACAGAGATTTTGAAACTGAAATCTCCCATGCCATTTCCACCATAGGCAGGAATGGGCTTCCCCATAGAACTTGCCAACCTTAATTCCTACAGGCTAGATGTGAGGGGCACATTCTGTTGATTCCACCCTAAGAGTTAAACTTGCTTCTGAAAGCTCAACATCCGGGGAGTCTGTTTGGCAGAGAAAAACAACACACTTTTCCAAGCCTGTTGGAAGGCATTTGCAGTGTCATTTCGCGTCTAATTTCCTAAACCAAAGTGCTTGCAGCTCTACTTTCTAACTACCACTTCTTCGGTTCAGTGAGATATGCTGGATTCGAAATGGAGAAGCTTCCCTAATGCTTTTTCACAGAGATTTTGAAATTGAAATTTCCAAACCCGTTTCCAACGAAGGCGCCAATGGGCTTCCCCATAGAACTTGCCAACCTGAATTCCTAAAGGCTAGATGTGAGAGGCACATTCTGCTGCTTCCTCCCTTAGAGTTAAACTTGCTTCTGAAAGCTCAACCTCCGGAGAGTCTGTTTGGCAGAGATATAGAACACACTTTTCCAAGCCTGTTGGAAGGCATTTGCAGTGTCATTTCGCGTCTAATTTCCCAAACCAAACTGCTTGCAGCTCTACCTTCTAACTACCACTTTTTCGGTTCAGTGAGATATGCTGGATTCTAAACGGAGAAGCTTCTCTGACGCTTTTTCACCGAGATTTTGAAACTGAAATCTCCCATGACGTTTCCACCATGGGCAGCAATGGGCTTCCCCATAGGACTTGCCAACCTGAATTCCTACAGGCTAGATGTGAGAGGCACATTCTGCTGCTTCCTCCCTTAGAGTTAAACTTGCTTCTGAAAGCTCAACGTCCGGCGAGTCTGTTTGACAGAGATATAGAACACACTTTTCAGAGCCTGTTCGAAGGCCTTTGCAATGTGATTTCGCGTCAAATTTCCCAAACCAAACTGCTTGCAGCTCTAACTCCCTTCTAACTAAACTTCTTCGGTTCAGTGAGATATGCTGGATTCTAAACGGAGAAGCATCCCTGATGCTTTTTCACAGAGATTTTGAAACTGAAATTTCCAAACCCGTTTCCAACGAAGGCGCCAATGGGCTTCCCCATAGAACTTGCCAACCTGAATTCCTACAGGCTAGATGTGAGAGGCACATTCTGCTGCTTCCTCCCTTAGAGTTAAACTAGCTTCTTAAAGCTCAACCTCCGGGGAGTCTGTTTGGCAGCGATATAGAACACACTTTACCGAGCCTGTTCGAAGGCCTTTGCAATGTGATTTCACGTCTAATTTCCCAAACCAAACTGCTTACAGCTCTAACTCCCTTCTAACTACCAATTCTTCGGTTCAGTGAGATATGCTGGACTCTAAACGGAGAAGCTTCTCTGATGCTTTTTCACAGAGATTTTGAAACTGAAATTTCCAAACACGTTTCCAACGAAGGCGCCAGTGGGCTTCCCCATAGAACTTGCCAACCTTAATTCCTACAGGCTAGATGTGAGGGGCACATTCTGTTGATTCCAACCTAAGAGTTAAACTTGCTTCTGAAAGCTCAACATCCGGGGAGTCTGTTTGGAAGAGAAAAACAACACACTTTTCCAAGCCTGTTGGAAGGCATTTGCAGTGTCATTTCGCGTCTAATTTCCCAAACCAAACTGCTTGCAGCTCTACCTTCTAACTACCAGTTTTTCGGTTCAGTGAGATATGCTGGATTCTAAATGGAGAAGCTTCTGTGACGCTTTTTCACAGAGATTTTGAAACTGAAATCTCCCATGACGTTTCCACCATAGGCAGCAATGGGCTTCCCCATAGGACTTGCCAACCTGAATTCCTACAGGCTAGATGTGAGAGGCACATTCTGCTGCTTCCTCCCTTAGAGTTAAACTTGCTTCTGAAAGCTCAACCTCCGGCGAGTCTGTTTGACAGAGATATAGAACACACTTTTCAGAGCCTGTTCGAAGGCCTTTGCAATCTGATTTCGCGTCAAATTTCCCAAACCAAACTGCTTGGAGCTCTAACTCCCTTCTAACTAAACTTCTTCAGTTCAGTGAGATATGCTGGATTCTAAACGGAGAAGCATCCCTGATGCTTTTTCACAGAGATTTTGAAACTGAAATTTCCAAACCCGTTTCCAACGAAGGCGCCAATGGGCTTCCCCATAGAACTTGCCAACCTGAATTCCTACAGGCTAGATGTGAAAGGCACTTTCTGCTGCTTCCTCCCTTAGAGTTAAACTAGCTTCTGAAAGCTCAACCTCCGGGGAGTCTGTTTGGCAGAGATATACAACACAGTTTTCCAAGCCTGTTGGAAGGCATTTGCAGTGTCATTTCGCGTTTATTTTCCCAAACCAAACTGCTTGAAGCTCTACCTTCTAACTATCACTTTTTCGGTTCAGTGAGATATGCTGGATTCTAAACGGAGAAGCTTCTCTGACGCTTTTTCACAGAGATTTTGAAACTGAAATCTCCCATGCTGTTTCCAGCATAGGCAGCAATGGCCTTCTCCATAGAACTTGCCAACCTGAATTCCTACAGGCTAGATGTGAGAGGCACATTCTGCTGCTTCCTCCCTTAGAGTTAAACTTGCTTCTGAAAGCTCAACCTCCAGGGAGTCTGTTTGGCAGAGATATAGAACACACTTTTCCAAGCCTGTTGGAAGGCATTTGCAGTATCATTTCGCGTCTAATTTCCCAAACCAAACTGCTTGGAGCTCTAAATCCCTACTAACTTCCACTTCTTCAGTTCAGTGAGATATGCTGGATTCTAAACGGAGAAGCTTCTCTGACGCTTTTTCACAGAGATTTTGAAACTGAAATCTCCCATGCCGTTTCCACCATAGGCAGCAATGGGCTTCCCCATAGAACTTGCCAACCTGAATTCCTACAGGCTAGATGTGAGAGGCACATTCTGCTGCTTCCACCCTAAGAGTTAAACTTGCTTCTGAAAGCTCAACCTCCGGGGAGTCTGTTTGGCAGAGATATAGAACACACTTTTCCAAGCCTGTTGGAAGGCATTTGCAGTGTCATTTCGCGTCTAATTTCCCAAACCAAACTGCTTGCAGCTCTACCTTCTCACTACCACTTTTTCGGTTCAGTGAGATATGCTGGATTCTAAACGGAGAAGCTTCTCTGATGCTTTTTCACAGAGATTTTGAAACTGAAATTTCCAAACCCGTTTCCAACGAAAGCCCCAATGGGCTTCCCCATAGAACTTGCCAACCTGAATTCCTACAGGCTAGATGTGAGAGGCACATTCTGCTGCTTCCTCCCTTAGAGTTAAACTTGCTTCTGAAAGCTCAACCTCCGGAGAGTCTGTTTGGCAGAGGTATAGAACACACTTTTCCAAGCTTGTTGGAAGGCCTCTGCAGTGTCATTTCACGTCTAATTTCCCAAACCAAACTGCTTGCAGCTCTAACTCCCTTCTAACTACCACTTCTTCGGTTCAGTGACATATGCTGGATTCTAAACGGAGAAGCTTCTCTGACGCTTTTTCACAGAGATTTTGAAACTGAAATCTCCCATGCCGTTTCCCCCATAGGCAGCAATGGGCTTACCCATAGAACTTGCCAACCTGAATTCCTACAGGCTAGATGTGAGAGGCACATTCTGCTGCTTCCTCTCTTAGTGTTAAACTTGCTTCTGAAAGCTCAACCTCCGGGGAGTCTGTTTGGCAGAGATATAGAACACACTTTTCCAAGATTGTTGGAAGGCATTTGCAGTGTCATTTCGCGTCTAATTTCCCAAACCAAACTGCTTGCAGCTCTAGGTTCTAACTACCACTTCTTCGGTTCATTGAGATATGCTGGATTCTAAAAGGAGAAGCTTCTCTGACGCTTTTTCAGAGATTTTGAAACTGAAATCTCCTATGACGTTTCCACCATAGGCAGCAATGGGCTTCCCCATAGAAATTGCCAACCTGAATTCCTACAGGCTAGATGTGAGAGGCACATTTTGCTGCTTCCTCCCTTAGAGTTAAACTTGCTTCTGAAAGCTCAACCTCCAGGGAGTCTGTTTGGCAGAGGTATAGAACACACTTTTCCAAGGCAGTTGGACGGCCTTTGCAGTGTCATTTCGCGTCTAATTTCCCAAACCAAACTGCTTGCAGCTCTAACTCCCTTCTAACTACCACTTCTTCGGTTCAGTGAGATATGCTGGATTCTAAACAGAGAAGCTTTTCTGACGCTTTTTCACAGAGATTTTGAAACTGAAATCTCCTATGCCGTTTCCACCATAGGCAGCAATGGGCTTCCCCATAGAACGTGCCAACCTGAATTCCTACAGGGTAGATGTGAGAGGGACATTCTGCTGCTTCCTCCCTTAGAGTTAGACTAGCTTCTGAAAGCTCAACCTCCGGGGAGTCTGTTTGGCAGAGATATAGAACACACTTTTCCAAGCCTGTTGGAAGGCATTTGCAGTGTCATTTCGCGTCTAATTTCCCAAACCAAACTGCTTGCAGCTCTAGGTTCTAACTACCACCTCTTCGGTTCAGTGAGATATGCTGGATTCTAAACGGAGAAGCTTCTCTGATGCTTTTTCACAGAGATTTTGAAACTGAAATCTCCTATGCCGTTTCCACCATAGGCAGCAATGGGCTTCCCCATAGTACTTGCCACCCTGAATTCCTACAGGCTAGATGTGAGAGGCACATTTTGCTGCTTCCTCCCTTAGAGTTATACTTGCTTCTGAAAGCTCAACCTCCAGTGAGTCTGTTTGTCAGAGGTATAGAACACACTTTTCCAAGGCTGTTGGACGGCCTTTGCAGTGTCATTTCGCGTCTAATTTCCCAAACCAAACTGCTTGCAGCTCTAACTCCCTTCTAACTACCACTTCTTCGGTTCAGTGAGATATGCTGGATTCTAAACGGAGAAGCTTCTCTGACGCTTTTTCACAGAGATTTTGAAACTGAAATCTCCCATGCCATTTCCACCATAGGCAGGAATGGGCTTCCCCATAGAACTTGCCAACCTGAATTCCTACAGGCTAGATGTGAGGGGCACATTCTGTTGATTCCACCCTAAGAGTTAAACTTGCTTCTGAAAGCTCAACATCCGGGGAGTCTGTTTGGAAGAGAAAAACAACACACTTTTCCAAGCCTGTTGGAAGGCATTTGCAGTGTCATTTCGCGTCTAATTTCCCAAACCAAACTGCTTGCAGCTCTACCTTCTAACTACCAGTTTTTCGGTTCAGTGAGATATGCTGGATTCTAAACGGAGAAGCTTCTGTGACGCTTTTTCACAGAGATTTTGAAACTGAAATCTCCCATGACGTTTCCACCATAGGCAGCAATGGGCTTCCCCATAGGACTTGCCAACCTGAATTCCTACAGGCTAGATGTGAGAGGCACATTCTGCTGCTTCCTCCCTTAGAGTTAAACTTGCTTCTGAAAGCTCAACCTCCGGCGAGTCTGTTTGACAGAGATATAGAACACACTTTTCAGAGCCTGTTCGAAGGCCTTTGCAATCTGATTTCGCGTCAAATTTCCCAAACCAAACTGCTTGGAGCTCTAACTCCCTTCTAACTAAACTTCTTCGGTTCAGTGAGATATGCTGGATTCTAAACGGAGAAGCATCCCTGATGCTTTTTCACAGAGATTTTGAAACTGAAATTTCCAAACCCGTTTCCAAAGAAGGCGCCAATGGGCTTCACCATAGAACTTGCCAACCTGAATTCCTACAGGGTAGATGTGAAAGGCACTTTCTGCTGCTTCCTCCCTTAGAGTTAAACTAGCTTCTGAAAGCTCAACCTCCGGGGAGTCTGTTTGGCAGAGATATACAACACACTTTTCCAAGCCTGTTGGAAGGCATTTGCAGTGTCATTTCGCGTTTATTTTCCCAAACCAAACTGCTTGAAGCTCTACCTTCTAACTATCACTTTTTCGGTTCAGTGAGATATGCTGGATTCTAAACGGAGAAGCTTCTCTGACGCTTTTTCACAGAGATTTTGAAACTGAAATCTCCCATGCTGTTTCCAGCATAGGCAGCAATGGCCTTCTCCATAGAACTTGCCAACCTGAATTCCTACAGGCTAGATGTGAGAGGCACATTCTGCTGCTTCCTCCCTTAGAGTTAAACTTGCTTCTGAAAGCTCAACCTCCAGGGAGTCTGTTTGGCAGAGATATAGAACACACTTTTCCAAGCCTGTTGGAAGGCATTTGCAGTATCATTTCGCGTCTAATTTCCCAAACCAAACTGCTTGGAGCTCTAAATCCCTACTAACTACCACTTCTTCAGTTCAGTGAGATATGCTGGATTCTAAACGGAGAAGCTTCTCTGACGCTTTTTCACAGAGATTTTGAAACTGAAATCTCCCATGCCGTTTCCACCATAGGCAGCAATGGGCTTCCCCATAGAACTTGCCAACCTGAATTCCTACAGGCTAGATGTGAGAGGCACATTCTGCTGCTTCCTCCCTAAGAGTTAAACTTGCTTCTGAAAGCTCAACCTCCGGGGAGTCTGTTTGGCAGAGATATAGAACACACTTTTCCAAGCCTGTTGGAAGGCATTTGCAGTGTCATTTCGCGTCTAATTTCCCAAACCAAACTGCTTGCAGCTCTACCTTCTCACTACCACTTTTTCGGTTCAGTGAGATATGCTGGATTCTAAACGGAGAAGCTTCTCTGATGCTTTTTCACAGAGATTTTGAAACTGAAATTTCCAAACCCGTTTCCAACGAAAGCCCCAATGGGCTTCCCCATAGAACTTGCCAACCTGAATTCCTACAGGCTAGATGTGAGAGGCACATTCTGCTGCTTCCTCCCTTAGAGTTAAACTTGCTTCTGAAAGCTCAACCTCCGGAGAGTCTGTTTAGCAGAGGTATAGAACACACTTTTCCAAGCTTGTTGGAAGGCCTCTGCAGTGTCATTTCACGTCTAATTTCCCAAACCAAACTGCTTGCAGCTCTAACTCCCTTCTAACTACCACTTCTTCGGTTCAGTGACATATGCTGGATTCTAAACGGAGAAGCTTCTCTGACGCTTTTTCACAGAGATTTTGAAACTGAAATCTCCCATGCCGTTTCCACCATAGGCAGCAATGGGCTTCCCCATAGAACTTGCCAACCTGAATTCCTACAGGCTAGATGTGAGGGGCACATTGTGCTGCTTCCAGCCTTAGAGTTAAACTTGCTTCTGAAAGCTCAACCTCCGGGGAGTCTGTTTGGCAGAGAAATACAACACACGTTTCCAAGCCGGTTGGTAGGCATTTGCAGTGTCATTTCGCGTCTAATTTCCCAAACCAAACTGCTTGCAGCTCTACCTTCTAACTACCACTATTTCGGTTCAGTGAGATATGCTGGATTCTAAACGGAGAAGCTTCCCTGATGCTTTTTCACAGAGATTTTAAAATTGAAATTTCCAAACCCGTTTCCAATGAAGGCACCCATGGGCTTCCCCATAGAACTTGCCAACCTGAATTCCTACAGGCTAGATGTGAGAGGCACATTCTGCTGCTTCCTCCCTTAGAGTTAAACTAGCTTCTGAAAGCTCAACCTCCGGGGAGTCTGTTTGGCAGAGATATACAACACACTTTTCCAAGCCTGTTGGAAGGCATTTGCAGTGTCATTTCGCGTCTAATTTCCCACACCAAACTGCTTGCAGCTCTACCTTCTAACTACCACTTTTTCGGTTCAGTGAGATATGCTGGATTCTAAACGGAGAAGCTTCTCTGACGCTTTTTCACAGAGATTTTGAAACTGAAATCTCCCATGCCATTTCCACCATAGGCAGGAATGGGCTTCCCCATAGAACTTGCCAACCTTAATTCCTACAGGCTAGATGTGAGGGGCACATTCTGTTGATTCCACCCTAAGAGTTAAACTTGCTTCTGAAAGCTCAACATCCGGGGAGTCTGTTTGGCAGAGAAAAACAACACACTTTTCCAAGCCTGTTGGAAGGCATTTGCAGTGTCATTTCGCGTCTAATTTCCCAAACCAAAGTGCTTGCAGCTCTACTTTCTAACTACCATTTCTTCGGTTCAGTGAGATATGCTGGATTCGAAATGGAGAAGCTTCCCTAATGCTTTTTCACAGAGATTTTGAAATTGAAATTTCCAAACCCGTTTCCAACGAAGGCGCCAATGGGCTTCCCCATAGAACTTGCCAACCTGAATTCCTAAAGGCTAGATGTGAGAGGCACATTCTGCTGCTTCCTCCCTTAGAGTTAAACTAGCTTCTGAAAGCTCAACCTCCGGAGAGTCTGTTTGGCAGAGATATAGAACACACTTTTCCAAGCCTGTTGGAAGGCATTTGCAGTGTCATTTCGCGTCTAATTTCCCAAACCAAACTGCTTGCAGCTCTACCTTCTAACTACCACTTTTTCGGTTCAGTGAGATATGCTGGATTCTAAACGGAGAAGCTTCTCTGACGCTTTTTCACCGAGATTTTGAAACTGAAATCTCCCATGACGTTTCCACCATGGGCAGCAATGGGCTTCCCCATAGGACTTGCCAACCTGAATTCCTACAGGCTAGATGTGAGAGGCACATTCTGCTGCTTCCTCCCTTAGAGTTAAACTTGCTTCTGAAAGCTCAACGTCCGGCGAGTCTGTTTGACAGAGATATAGAACACACTTTTCAGAGCCTGTTCGAAGGCCTTTGCAATGTGATTTCGCGTCAAATTTCCCAAACCAAACTGCTTGCAGCTCTAACGCCCTTCTAACTAAACTTCTTCGGTTCAGTGAGATATGCTGGATTCTAAACGGAGAAGCATCCCTGATGCTTTTTCACAGAGATTTTGAAACTGAAATTTCCAAACCCGTTTCCAACGAAGGCGCCAATGGGCTTCCCCATAGAACTTGCCAACCTGAATTCCTACAGGCTAGATGTGAAAGGCACTTTCTGCTGCTTCCTCCCTTAGAGTTAAACTAGCTTCTGAAAGCTCAACCTCCGGGGAGTCTGTTTGGCAGAGATATACAACACACTTTTCCAAGCCTGTTGGAAGGCATTTGCAGTGTCATTTCGCGTTTATTTTCCCAAACCAAACTGCTTGAAGCTCTACCTTCTAACTATCACTTTTTCGGTTCAGTGAGATATGCTGGATTCTAAACGGAGAAGCTTCTCTGACGCTTTTTCAAAGAGATATTGAAACTGAAATCTCCCATGCTGTTTCCAGCATAGGCAGCAATGGCCTTCCCCATAGAACTTGCCAACCTGAATTCCTACAGGCTAGATGTGAGAGGCACATTCTGCTGCTTCCTCCCTTAGAGTTAAACTTGCTTCTGAAAGCTCAACCTCCAGGGAGTCTGTTTGGCAGAGATATAGAACACACTTTTCCAAGCCTGTTGGAAGGCATTTGCAGTATCATTTCGCGTCTAATTTCCCAAACCAAACTGCTTGGAGCTCTAAATCCCTACTAACTACCACTTCTTCAGTTCAGTGAGATATGCTGGATTCTAAACGGAGAAGCTTCTCTGACGCTTTTTCACAGAGATTTTGAAACTGAAATCTCCCATGCCGTTTCCACCATAGGCAGCAATGGGCTTCCCCATAGAACTTGCCAACCTGAATTCCTACAGGCTAGATGTGAGAGGCACATTCTGCTGCTTCCACCCTAAGAGTTAAACTTGCTACTGAAAGCTCAACCTCCGGGGAGTCTGTTGGGCAGAGATATAGAACACACTTTTCCAAGCCTGTTCGAAGGCCTTTGCAAAGTGATTTCGCGTCTAATTTCCCAAACCAAACTGCTTGCAGCTCTAACTCCCTTCTAACTACCACTTCTTCGGTTCAGTGAGATATGCTGGATTCTAAACGGAGAAGCTTCTCTGACGCTTTTTCACAGAAATTTCGAAACTGAAATCTAACATGCCGTTTCCACCATAGGCAGCAATGGGCTTCCCCATAGAACTTGCCAACCTGAATTCCTACAGGCTAGCTGTGAGAGGCACATTCTGCTGCTTCCAACCTAAGAGTTAAACTTGCTTCTGAAAGCTCAACCTCTGTGGAGTCTGTTTGGCAGAGATATAGAACACACTTTTCCAAGCCTGTTGGAAGGCATTTGCAGTGTCATTTCGCGTCTAATTTCCCAAACCAAACTGCTTGCAGCTCTACCTTCTCACTACCACTTTTTCGGTTCAGTGAGATATGCTGGATTCTAAACGGAGAAGCTTCTCTGACGCTTTTTCACAGAGATTTTGAAACTGAAATCTCCCATGCCATTTCCACCATAGGCAGCAATGGCCTTCCCCATAGAACTTGCCAACCTGAATTCCTACAGGCTAGATGTGAGGGGCACATTCTGCTGCTTCCACCCTAAGAGTTAAACTTGCTTCTCAAAGCTCAATCTCCGGGGAGTCTGTTTGGCAGAGATATAGAACACTCTTTTCCAAGCCTGTTCTAAGGCCTTTGCAATGTGATTTCGCGTCAAATTTCCCAAACCAAACTGCTTACAGCTCTAACTCTCTTCTAACTACCACTTCTTCGGTTCAGTGAGATATGCTGGATTCTAAACGGAGAAGCTTCTCTGATGCTTTTTCACAGAGATTTTGAAACTGAAATTTCAAAACCCGTTTCCAACGAAGGCGCCAATGGGCTTCCCCATAGAAATTGCCAACCTGAATTCCTACAGGCTAGATGTGAGAGGCACATTCTGCTGCTTCCTCCCTTAGAGTTAAACTTGCTTCTGAAAGCTCAACCTCCGGGAAGTCTGTTTGGCAGAGATATAGAACACACTTTTCCAAGCCTGTTGGAAGGCCTTTGCAGTTTCATTTCGCGTCTAATTTCCCAAACCAAACTGCTTGCAGCTCTAACTCCCTTCTAACTACCACTTCTTCGGTTCACTGAGATATGCTGGATTCTAAACGGAGAAGCTTCTCTGACGCTTTTTCACAGAGATTTTGAAACTGAAATCTCCCATGCCGTTTCTACCTTAAGCAGCAATGGGCTTCCCCATAGAACTTGCCAACCTTAATTCCTACAGGCTAGATGTGAGGGGCACATTCTGTTGATTCCAACCTAAGAGTTAAACTTGCTTCTGAAAGCTCAACATCCGGGGAGTCTGTTTGGAAGAGAAAAACAACAGACTTTTCCAAGCCTGTTGGAAGGCATTTGCAGTGTCATTTCGCGTCTAATTTCCCAAACCAAACTGCTTGCAGGTCTACCTTCTAACTACCAGTTTTTCGGTTCAGTGAGATATGCTGGATTCTAAACGGAGAAGCTTCTGTGACGCTTTTTCACAGAGATTTTGAAACTGAAATCTCCCATGACGTTTCCACCATAGGCAGCAATGGGCTTCCCCATAGGACTTGCCAACCTGAATTCCTACAGGCTAGATGTGAGAGGCACATTCTGCTGCTTCCTCCCTTAGAGTTAAACTTGCTTCTGAAAGCTCAACCTCCGGCGAGTCTGTTTGACAGAGATATAGAACACACTTTTCAGAGCCTGTTCGAAGGCCTTTGCAATCTGATTTCGCGTCAAATTTCCCAAACCAAACTGCTTGGAGCTCTAACTCCCTTCTAACTAAACTTCTTCAGTTCAGTGAGATATGCTGGATTCTAAACGGAGAAGCATCCCTGATGCTTTTTCACAGAGATTTTGAAACTGAAATTTCCAAACCCGTTTCCAACGAAGGTGCCAATGGGCTTCCCCATAGAACTTGCCAACCTGAATTCCTACAGGCTAGATGTGAAAGGCACTTTCTGCTGCTTCCTCCCTTAGAGTTAAACTAGCTTCTGAAAGCTCAACCTCCGGGGAGTCTGTTTGGCAGAGATATACAACACAGTTTTCCAAGCCTGTTGGAAGGCATTTGCAGTGTCATTTCGCGTTTATTTTCCCAAACCAAACTGCTTGAAGCTCTACCTTCTAACTATCACTTTTTCGGTTCAGTGAGATATGCTGGATTCTAAACGGAGAAGCTTCTCTGACGCTTTTTCACAGAGATTTTGAAACTGAAATCTCACATGCTGTTTCCAGCATAGGCAGCAATGGCCTTCTCCATAGAACTTGCCAACCTGAATTCCTACAGGCTAGATGTGAGAGGCACATTCTGCTGCTTCCTCCCTTAGAGTTAAACTTGCTTCTGAAAGCTCAACCTCCAGGGAGTCTGTTTGGCAGAGATATAGAACACACTTTTCCAAGCCTGTTGGAAGGCATTTGCAGTATCATTTCGCGTCTAATTTCCCAAACCAAACTGCTTGGAGCTCTAAATCCCTACTAACTACCACTTCTTCAGTTCAGTGAGATATGCTGGATTCTAAACGGAGAAGCTTCTCTGACGCTTTTTCACAGAGATTTTGAAACTGAAATCTCCCATGCCGTTTCCACCATAGGCAGCAATGGGCTTCCCCATAGAACTTGCCAACCTGAATTCCTACAGGCTAGATGTGAGAGGCACATTCTGCTGCTTCCACCCTAAGAGTTAAACTTGCTTCTGAAAGCTCAACCTCCGGGGAGTCTGTTTGGCAGAGATATAGAACACACTTTTCCAAGCCTGTTGGAAGGCATTTGCAGTGTCATTTCGCGTCTAATTTCCCAAACCAAACTGCTTGCAGCTCTACCTTCTCACTACCACTTTTTCGGTTCAGTGAGATATGCTGGATTCTAAACGGAGAAGCTTCTCTGATGCTTTTTCACAGAGATTTTGAAACTGAAATTTCCAAACCCGTTTCCAACGAAAGCCCCAATGGGCTTCCCCATAGAACTTGCCAACCTGAATTCCTACAGGCTAGATGTGAGAGGCACATTCTGCTGCTTCCTCCCTTAGAGTTAAACTTGCTTCTGAAAGCTCAACCTCCGGAGAGTCTGTTTGGCAGAGGTATAGAACACAGTTTTCCAAGCTTGTTGGAAGGCCTCTGCAGTGTCATTTCACGTCTAATTTCCCAAACCAAACTGCTTGCAGCTCTAACTCCCTTCTAACTACCACTTCTTCGGTTCAGTGACATATGCTGGATTCTAAACGGAGAAGCTTCTCTGACGCTTTTTCACAGAGATTTTGAAACTGAAATCTCCCATGCCGTTTCCCCCATAGGCAGCAATGGGCTTCCCCATAGAACTTGCCAACCTGAATTCCTACAGGCTAGATGTGAGAGGCACATTCTGCTGCTTCCTCTCTTAGTGTTAAACTTGCTTCTGAAAGCTCAACCTCCGGGGAGTCTGTTTGGCAGAGATATAGAACACACTTTTCCAAGATTGTTGGAAGGCCTTTGCAGTTTCATTTCGCGTCTAATTTCCCAAACCAAACTGCTTGCAGCTCTAACTCCCTTCTAACTACCACTTCTTCGGTTCAGTGAGATATGCTGGATTCTAAACGGAGAAGCTTCTCTGACGCTTTTTCACAGAGATTTTGAAACTGAAATCTCCCATGCCATTTCCACCATAGGCAGCAATGGGCTTCCCCATAGAACTTGCCAACCTGAATTCCTACAGGCTAGATGTGAGGGGCACATTCTGCTGCTTCCACCCTAAGAGTTAAACTTGCTTCTCAAAGCTCAACCTCCGGGGAGTCTGTTTGGCAGAGATATAGAACACACTTTTCCAAGCCTGTTCGAAGGCCTTTGCAATGTGATTTCGCGTCAAATTTCCCAAACCAAACTGCTTACAGCTCTAACTCTCTTCTAACTACCACTTCTTCGGTTCAGTGAGATATGCTGGATTCTAAACGGAGAAGCTTCTCTGATGCTTTTTCACAGAGATTTTGAAACTGAAATTTCCAAACCCGTTTCCAACGAAGGCGCCAATGGGCTTCCCCATAGAACTTGCCAACCTGAATTCCTACAGGCTAGATGTGAGAGGCACATTCTGCTGCTTCCTCCCTTAGAGTTAAACTTGCTTCTGAAAGCTCAACCTCCGGGAAGTCTGTTTGGCAGAGATACAGAACACACTTTTCCAAGCCTGTTGGAAGGCCTATGCAGTTTCATTTCACGTCTAATTTCCCAAACCAAACTGCTTGCAGCTCTAACTCACTTCTAACTACCACTTCTTCGGTTCACTGAGATATGCTGGATTCTAAACGGAGAAGCTTCTCTGACGCTTTTTCACAGAGATTTTGTAACTGAAATCTCCCATGCCGTTTCCACCATAGGCAGCAATGGGCTTCCCCATAGAACTTGCCAACCTGAATTCCTACAGGCTAGATGTGAGGGGCACATTGTGCTGCTTCCAGCCTTAGAGTTAAACTTGCTTCTGAAAGCTCAACCTCCGGGGAGTCTGTTTGGCAGAGAAATACAACACACTTTTCCAAGCCGGTTGGAAGGCATTTGCAGTGTCATTTCGCGTCTAATTTCCCAAACCAAACTGCTTGCAGCTCTACCTTCTAACTACCACTATTTCGGTTCAGTGAGATATGCTGGATTCTAAACGGAGAAGCTTCCCTGATGCTTTTTCACAGAGATTTTGAAATTGAAATTTCCAAACCCGTTTCCAACGAAGGCACCCATGGGCTTCCCCATAGAACTTGCCAACCTGAATTCCTACAGGCTAGATGTGAGAGGCACATTCTGCTGCTTCCTCCCTTAGAGTTAAACTACCTTCTGAAAGCTCAAGCTCCGGGGAGTCTGTTTGGCAGAGATACACAACACACTTTTCCAAGCCTGTTGGAAGGCATTTGCAGTATCATTTCGCGTCTAATTTCCCAAACCAAACTGCTTGCAGCTCTAACTCCCTGCTAACTACCACTTCTTCGGTTCAGTGAGATATGCTGGATTCTAAATGGGGAAGCTTCTCTGACGCTTTTTCACAGAGATTTTGAAACTGAAATTTCCAAACCCGTTTCCAACGAAGGCGCCAATGGGCTTCCCCATAGAACTTGCCAACCTGAATTCCTACAGGCTAGATGTGAGAGGCACATTCTGCTGCTTCCTCCCTTAGAGTTAAACTTGCTTCTGAAAGCTCAACCTCCGGGGAGTCTGTTTGGCAGAGATATAGAACACAATTTTCCAAGCCTGTTGGAAGGCCTTTGCAATGTGATTTCGCGTCTAATTTCCCAAACCAAACTGCTTGGAGCTCTAACTCCCCTCTAACTACCACTTCCTCGGTTCAGTGAGATATGCTGGATTCTGAACGGAGAAGCTTCTCTGATGCTTTCTCACAAAGATTTTGAAACTGAAATCTCCCATGCCGTTTCCACCATAGGCAGCAATGGGCTTCCCCGGAGAACTTGCCAACCTGAATTCCTACAGGCTAGATTTGAGGGGCACATTGTGCTGCTTCCACCCTAAGAGTTAAACTTGCTTCTGAAAGCTCAACCTCCGGGGAGTCTGTTTGGCAGAGACATGGAACACACTTTTCCAAGCCTGTTCGAAGGCCTTTGCAATGTGATTTCGCGTCTAATTTCCCAAACCAAACTGCTTGCAACTCTAACTCCCTTCTAACTACCACCTCTTCGGTTCAGTGAGATATGCTGGATTCTAAACGGAGAAGCTTCTCTGACGCTTTTTCACAGAGATTTTGTATCTGAAATCTCCCATGCCGTTTCCACCATAGGCAGCAATGGGCTTCTCCATAGAACTTGCCAACCTGAATTCCTACAGGCTAGATGTGAGAGGCACATTCTGATGCTTCCTCCCTTAGAGTTAAACTAGCTTCTGAAAGCTCAACCTCCGGGGAGTCTGTTTGGCAGAGATATAGAACACACTTTTCCAAGCCTGTTGGAAGGCCTTTGCAGTGTATTTCGCATCTAATTTCCCAAACCAAACTGCTTGCAGCTCTAACTCCCTTCTAACTACCACTTCTTCGGTTCAGTGAGATATGCTGGATTCTAAACGGAGAAGCTTCTCTGATGCTTTTTCACAGAGATTTTGAAACTGAAATCTCCCATGCTGTTTCCACCATAGGCAGGAATGGGCTTCCCCATAGAACTTGCCAACCTGAATTCCTACAGGCTAGATGTGAGGGGCACATTCTGTTGCTTCCACCCTAAGAGTTAAACTTGCTTCTGAAAGCTCAACCTCCGGGGAGTCTGTTTGGCAGAGAAAAACAACAAACTTTTCCAAGCCTGTTGGAAGGCATTTGCAGTGTCATTTCGCGTCTAATTTCCCAAACCAAACTGCATGGAGCTCTACCTTCTAACTACGACTTTTTCGGTTCAGTGAGATATGCTGGATTGTCAACCGAGAAGCATCCCTGATGCTTTTTCACAGAGATTTTGAAACTGAAATTTCCAAACCCGTTTCCAACGAAGGCGCCAATGGGCTTCACCATAGAACTTGCCAACCTGAATTCCTACAGGCTAGATGTGAGAGTCACTTTCTGCTGCTTCCTCCCTTAGAGTTACACTAGCTTATGAAAGCTCAACCTCCGGGGAGTCTGTTTGGCAGAGATATACAACACACTTTTCCAAGCCTGTTGGAAGGCATTTGCAGTGTCATTTCGCGTCTAATTTCCCAAACCAAACTGCTTGCAGCTCTACCTTCTAACTACCACTTTTTCGGTTCAGTGAGATATGCTGGATTCTAAACGGAGAAGCTTCTCTGATGCTTTTTCACAGAGATTTTGAAACTGAAATTTCCAAACCCGTTTCCAACGAAGGCGCCAATGGGCTTCCCCATAGAAGTTGCCAACCTGAATTCCTACACGCTAGATGTGAGAGGCACATTCTGCTGCTTCCTCCCTTAGAGTTAAACTAGCTTCTGAAAGCTCAACCTCCGGGGAGTCTGTTTGGCAGAGATATAGAACACACTTTTCCAAGCCTGTTGGAAGGCATTTGCAGTTTCATTTCGCGTCTAATTTCCCAAACCAAACTGCTTGCAACTCTAACTCCCTTCTAACTACCACCACTTCGGTTCAGTGAGATATGCTGGATTCTAAACGAAGAAGCTTCTCTGACGCTTTTTCACAGAGATTTTGAAACTGAAATCTCCCATGCCGTTTCCACCATAGGCAGCAATGGGCTTCCCCATAGAACTTGCCAACCTGAATTCCTACAGGCTAGATGTGAGTGGCACATTCTGCTGCTTCCGCACTTAGAGTTAAACTAGCTTCTGAAAGCTCAACCTCCGGGGAGTCTGTTTGGCAGAGATATAGAACACAATTTTCCAAGCCTGTTGGAAGGCATTTGCAGTTTCATTTCGCGTCTAATTTCCCAAACCAAACTGCTTGCAGCTCTAACTCCCTTCAAACTACCACTTCTTCGGTTCAGTGAGATATGCTGGAGTCTAAACGGAGAAGCTTCTCTGACGCTTTTTCACAGAGATTTTGAAACTGAAATCTCCCATGCCGTTTCCACCATAGGCAGCAATGGGCTTCCCAATAGAACTTGCCAACCTGAATTCCAACAGGCTAGATGTGAGAGGCACATTCTGCTGCTTTCTCCCTTAGAGTTAAACTAGCTTCTGAAAGCTCAACCTCCTGGGAGTCTGTTGGGCAGAGATATAGAACACACTTTTCCAAGTCTGTTCGAAGGCCTTTGCAATGTGATTTCGCGTCTAATTTCCTAAACCAAACTGCTTGCAGCTCTAACTGCCTTCTAACTACCACTTCTTCAGTTCAGTGTGATATGCTGGATTCTAAACGGAGAAGCTTCTCTGACGCTTTTTCACAGAGATTTTGAAACTGAAATCTCCCATGCCGTTTCCACCATAGGCAGCAATGGGCTTCCCCATAGAACTTGCCAACCTGAATTCCTACAGGCTAGATGTGAGAGGCACATTCTGCTGCTTCCTCCCTTAGAGTTAAACTAGCTTCTTAAAGCTCAACCTCCGGGGAGTCTGTTTGGCAGCGATATAGAACACACTTTACCGAGCCTGTTCGAAGGCCTTTGCAATGTGATTTCGCGTCTAATTTCCCAAACCAAACTGCTTACAGCTCTAACTCCCTTCTAACTACCAATTCTTCGGTTCAGTGAGATATGCTGGACTCTAAACGGAGAAGCTTCTCTGATGCTTTTTCACAGAGATTTTGAAACTGAAATTTCCAAACACGTTTCCAACGAAGGCGCCATTGGGCTTCCCCATAGAACTTGCCAACCTGAATTCCTACAGGCTAGATTGAGAGGCACATTCTGCTACTTCCTCTCTGAGAGTTAAACTTGCTTCTGAAAGCTCAACCTCCGGGAGTCTGTTTGGCAGAGATATAGAACACACTTTTCCAAGCCTGTTGGAAGGCATTTGCAGTGTGATTTCGCGTCTAATTTCCCAAACCAAACTGCTTGCAGCTCTAGGTTCTAACTACCACTTCTTCGGTTCATTGAGATATGCTGGATTCTAAACGGAGAAGCTTCTCTGACGCTTTTTCACAGAGATTTTGAAACTGAAATCTCCTATGACGTTTCCACCATAGGCAGCAATGGGCTTCCCCATAGAACTTGCCAACCTGAATTCCTACAGGCTAGATGTGAGAGGCACATTTTGCTGCTTCCTCCCTTAGAGTTAAACTTGCTTCTGAAAGCTCAACCTCCAGGGAGTCTGTTTGGCAGAGGTATAGAACACACTTTTCCAAGGCTGTTTGACGGCCTTTGCAGTGTCATTTCGCGTCTAATTTTCCAAACCAAACTGCTTGCAGCTCTAACTCCCTTCTAACTACCACTTCTTCGGTTCAGTGAGATATGCTGGATTCTAAACAGAGAAGCTTTTCTGACGCTTTTTCACAGAGATTTTGAAACTGAAATCTCCTATGCCGTTTCCACCATAGGCAGCAATGGGCTTCCCCATAGAACTTGCCAACCTGAATTCCTACAGGGTAGATGTGAGAGGGACATTCTGCTGCTTCCTCCCTTAGAGTTAAACTAGCTTCTGAAAGCTCAACCTCCGGGGAGTCTGTTTGGCAGAGATATAGAACACACTTTTCCAAGCCGGTTGGAAGGCATTTGCAGTGTCATTTCGCGTCTAATTTCCCAAACCAAACTGCTTGCAGCTCTAGGTTCTAACTACCACTTCTTCGGTTCAGTGAGATATGCTGGATTCTAAACGGAGAAGCTTCTCTGACGCTTTTTCACAGAGATTTTGAAACTGAAATCTCCTATGCCGTTTCCACCATAGGCAGCAATGGGCTTCCCCATAGAACTTGCCAACCTGAATTCCTACAGGGTAGATGTGAGAGGCACATTCTGCTGCTTCCTCCCTAAGAGTTAAGCTTGCTTCTGAAAGCTCAACCGCCGGGGAGTCTGTTTGGCAGAGATATAGAACACACTTTTCCAAGCCTGTTGGAAGGCATTTGCAGTTTCATTTCGCGTCTAATTTCCCAAACCAAACTGCTTGCAACTCTAACTCCCTTCTAACTACCACCTCTTCGGTTCAGTGAGATATGCTGGATTCTAAACGGAGAAGCTTCTCTGACGCTTTTTCACAGAGATTTTGTATCTGAAATCTCCCATGCCGTTTCCACCATAGGCAGCAATGGGCTTCCCCATAGAACTTGCCAACCTGAATTCCTACAGGCTAGATGTGAGAGGCACATTCTGCTGCTTCCTCCCTTAGAGTTAAACTAGCTTCTGAAAGCTCAACCTCCGGGGAGTCTGTTTGGCAGAGATATAGAACACACTTTTCCAAGCCTGTTGGAAGGCATTTGCAGTTTCATTTCGCGTCTAATTTCCCAAACCAAACTGCTTGCAGCTCTAACTCCCTGCTAACTACCACTTTTTCGGTTCAGTGAGATATGCTGGATTCTAAATGGGGAAGCTTCTCTGACGCTTTTTCACAGAGATTTTGAAACTGAAATTTCCAAACCCGTTTCCAACGAAGGCGCCAATGGGCTTCACCATAGAACTTGCAAACCTGAATTCCTACAGGCTAGATGTGAGAGGCACATTCTGCTGCTTCCTCCCTTAGAGTTAAACTTGCTTCTGAAAGCTCAACCTCCGGGGAGTCTGTTTGGCAGAGATATAGAACACAATTTTCCAAGCCTGTTGGAAGGCCTTTGCAATGTGATTTCGCGTCTAATTTCCCAAACCAAACTGCTTGCAGCTCTAACTCCCTTCTAACTACCACTTCCTCGGTTCAGTGAGATATGCTGGATTCTGAACGGAGAAGCTTCTCTGATGCTTTCTCACAAAGATTTTGAAACTGAAATCTCCCATGCCGTTTCCACCATAGGCAGCAATGGGCTTCCCCGGAGAACTTGCCAACCTGAATTCCTACAGGCTAGATTTGAGGGGCACATTGTGCTGCTTCCACCCTAAGAGTTAAACTTGCTTCTGAAAGCTCAACCTCCGGGGAGTCTGTTTGGCAGAGACATGGAACACACTTTTCCAAGCCTGTACGAAGGCCTTTGCAATGTGATTTCGCGTCTAATTTCCCAAACCAAACTGCTTGCAGCTCTAACTCCCTTCTAACTACCACTTCTTCGGTTCAGTGAGATATGCTGGATTCTAAAAGGAGAAGCTTCTCTGACGCTTTTTCACAGAGATTCTGAAACTGAAATTTCCAAACCCGTTTCCAACGAAGGAGCCAATGGGCTTCCCCATAGAACTTGCCAACCTGAATTCCTACAGGCTAGATGTGAGAGGCACATTCTGCTGCTTCCTCCCTTAGAGTTAAACTTGCTTCTGAAAGCTCAACCTCCGGGGAGTCTGTTTGGCAGAGATATAGAACACACTTTTCCAAGCCTGTTGGAAGGCCTTTGCAGTGTATTTCGCATCTAATTTCCCAAACCAAACTGCTTGCAGCTCTAACTCCCTTCTAACTACCACTTCTTCGGTTCAGTGAGATATGCTGGATTCTAAACGGAGAAGCTTCTCTGATGCTTTTTCACAGAGATTTTGAAACTGAAATCTCCCATGCTGTTTCCACCATAGGCAGGAATGGGCTTCCCCATAGAACTTGCCAACCTGAACTCCTACAGGCTAGATGTGAGGGGCACATTCTGTTGCTTCCACCCTAAGAGTTAAACTTGCTTCTGAAAGCTCAACCTCCGGGGAGTCTGTTTGGCAGAGAAAAACAACAAACTTTTCCAAGCCTGTTGGAAGGCATTTGCAGTGTCATTTCGCGTCTAATTTCCCAAACCAAACTGCTTGCAGCTCTACCTTCTAACTACGACTTTTTCGGTTCAGTGAGAAATGCTGGATTGTCAACCGAGAAGCATCCCTGATGCTTTTTCACAGAGATTTTGAAACTGAAATTTCCAAACCCGTTTCCAACGAAGGCGCCAATGGGCTTCACCATAGAACTTGCCAACCTGAATTCCTACAGGCTAGATGTGAGAGTCACTTTCTGCTGCTTCCTCCCTTAGAGTTAAACTAGCTTATGAAAGCTCAACCTCCGGGGAGTCTGTTTGGCAGAGATATACAACACACTTTTCCAAGCCTGTTGGAAGGCATTTGCAGTGTCATTTCGCGTCTAATTTCCCAAACCAAACTGCTTGCAGCTCTACCTTCTAACTACCACTTTTTCGGTTCAGTGAGATATGCTGGATTCTAAACGGAGAAGCTTCTCTGACGCTTTTTCACAGAGATTTTGAAACTGAAATCTCCCATGCCGTTTCCACCATAGGCAGCAATGGGCTTCCCCATAGAACTTGCCAACCTGAATTCCTACAGGCTAGATGTGAGAGGCACATTCTGCTGCTTCCTCCCTAAGAGTTAAGCTTGCTTCTGAAAGCTCAACCTCCGGGGAGTCTGTTTGGCAGAGATATAGAACACACTTTTCCAAGCCTGTTGGAAGGCCTTTGCAGTTTCATTTCGCGTCTTATTTCCCAAACCTAACTGCTTGCAGCTCTAACTCCCTTCTAACTACCACTTCTTCGGTTCAGTGAGATATGCTGGATTCTAAACGGAGAAGCTTCTCTGACGCTTTTTCACAGAGATTTTGAAACTGTAATCTCCCATGCCGTTTCCACCATAGGCAGCAATGGGCTTCCCCATAGAACTTGCCAACCTGAATTCCTACAGGCTAGATGTGAGAGGCACATTCTGCTGCTTCCTCCCTAAGAGTTAAGCTTGCTTCTGAAAGCTCAACCTCCGGGGAGTGTGTTTGGCAGAGATATAGAACACACTTTTCCAAGCCTGTTGGAAGGCCTTTGCAGTGTCATTTCGCATCTAATTTCCCAAACCAAACTGCTTGCAGCTCTAACTCCCTTCTAACTACCACTTCTTCGGTTCAGTGAGATATGCTGGATTCTAAACGGAGAAGCTACTCTGACGCTTTTTCACAGAGATTTTGAAACTGAAATCTCCCATGCTGTTTCCACCATCGGCAGCAATGGGCTTCCTCATAGAACTTACCAACCTGAATTCCTACAGGCTAGATGTGAGAGGCACATTCTGCTGCTTCCTCCCTAAGAGTTAAGCTTGCTTCTGAAAGCTCAACCTCCTGGGAGTCTGTTTGGCAGAGATATAGAACACAATTTTCCAAGCCTGTTCGAAGGCCTTTGCAATGTGATTTCGCGTCAAATTTCCCAAACCAAACTGCTTGCAGTTCTAACTCCCTTCTAACTACCACTTCTTCAGTTCAGTGTGATATGCTGGATTCTAAACGGAGAAGCTTCCCTGACGCTTTTTCACAGAGATTTTGTTACTGAAATCTCCCATGCCGTTTCCACCATAGGCAGCAATGGGCTTCCCCATAGAACTTGCCAACCTGAATTCCTACAGGCCAGATGTGAGAGGCACATTCTGCTGCTTCCACACTGAGTTAAACTTGCTTCTGAAAGCTCAACCTCCGGGGTGTCTGTTTGGCAGAGATATAGAACACACTTTTCCAAGCCTGTTGGAAGGCCTTTGCAGTTTGATTTCGCGTCTAATTTCCCAAACCAAACTGCTTGCAGCTCTAACTCCCTTCTTACTACCACTTCTTCGATTCAGTGAGATATGCTGGATACTAAACGGAGAAGCTTCTCTGATGCTTTTTCACAGAGATTTTGAAACTGAAATTTCCAAACCCGTTTCCAACAAAGGCGCCAATGGGCTTCCCCATAGAAGTTGCCAACCTGAATTCCTACACGCTAGATGTGAGAGGCACATTCTGCTGCTTCCTCCCTTAGAGTTAAACTAGCTTCTGAAAGCTCAACCTCCGGGGAGTCTGTTTGGCAGAGATATAGAACACACTTTTCCAAGCCTGTTGGAAGGCATTTGCAGTTTCATTTCGCGTCTAATTTCCCAAACCAAACTGCTTGCAACTCTAACTCCCTTCTAACTACCACCTCTTCGGTTCAGTGAGATATGCTGGATTCAAAACGAAGAAGCTTCTCTGACGCTTTTTCACAGAGATTTTGAAACTGAAATCTCCCATGCCGTTTCCACCATAGGCAGCAATGGGCTTCCCCATAGAACTTGCCAACCTGAATTCCAACAGGCTAGATGTGAGAGGCACATTCTGCTGCTTTCTCCCTTAGAGTTAAACTAGCTTCTGAAAGCTCAACCTCCTGGGAGTCTGTTGGGCAGAGATATAGAACACACTTTTCCAAGCCTGTTGGAAGGCCTTTGCAATGTGATTTCGCGTCTAATTTCCTAAACCAAACTGCTTGCAGCTCTAACTGCCTTCTAACTACCACTTCTTCAGTTCAGTGTGATATGCTGGATTCTAAACGGAGAAGCTTCTCTGACGCTTTTTCACAGAGATTTTGAAACTGAAATCTCCCATGCCGTTTCCACCATAGGCAGCAATGGGCTTCCCCATAGAACTTGCCAACCTGAATTCCTACAGGCTAGATGTGAGAGGCACATTCTGCTGCTTCCTCCCTTAGAGTTAAACTAGCTTCTGAAAGCTCAACCTCCGGGGAGTCTGTTTGGCAGAGATATAGAACACACTTTTCCAAGCCTGTTGGAAGGCATTTGCAGTGTCATTTCGCGTCTAATTTCCCAAACCAAACTGCTTGCAGCTCTAGGTTCTAACTACCACTTCTTCGGTTCAGTGAGATATGCTGGATTCTAAACGGAGAAGCTTCTCTGACGCTTTTTCACAGAGATTTTGAAACTGAAATCTCCTATGCCGTTTCCACCATAGGCAGCAATGGGCTTCCCCATAGAACTTGCCAACCTGAATTCCTACAGGGTAGATGTGAGAGGCACATTCTGCTGCTTCCTCCCTAAGAGTTAAGCTTGCTTCTGAAAGCTCAACCGCCGGGGAGTCTGTTTGGCAGAGATATAGAACACACTTTTCCAAGCCTGTTGGAAGGCATTTGCAGTTTCATTTCGCGTCTAATTTCCCAAACCAAACTGCTTGCAACTCTAACTCCCTTCTAACTACCACCTCTTCGGTTCAGTGAGATATGCTGGATTCTAAACGGAGAAGCTTCTCTGACGCTTTTTCACAGAGATTTTGTATCTGAAATCTCCCATGCCGTTTCCACCATAGGCAGCAATGGGCTTCCCCATAGAACTTGCCAACCTGAATTCCTACAGGCTAGATGTGAGAGGCACATTCTGCTGCTTCCTCGCTTAGAGTTAAACTAGCTTCTGAAAGCTCAACCTCCGGGGAGTCTGTTTGGCAGAGATATAGAACACACTTTTCCAAGCCTGTTGGAAGGCATTTGCAGTTTCATTTCGCGTCTAATTTCCCAAACCAAACTGCTTGCAGCTCTAACTCCCTGCTAACTACCACTTTTACGGTTCAGTGAGATATGCTGGATTCTGAACGGAGAAGCTTCTCTGATGCTTTCTCACAAAGATTTTGAAACTGAAATCTCCCTTGCCGTTTCCACCATAGGCAGCAATGGGCTTCCCCGGAGAACTTGCCAACCTGAATTCCTACAGGCTAGATTTGAGGGGCATATTGTGCTGCTTCCACCCTAAGAGTTAAACTTGCTTCTGAAAGCTCAACCTCCGGGGAATCTGTTTGGCAGAGACATGGAACACAATTTTCCAAGCCTGTTCGAAGGCCTTTGCAATGTGATTTCGCGTCTAATTTCCCAAACCAAACTGCTTGCAGCTCTAACTCCCTTCTAACTACCACTTCTTCGGTTCAGTGAGATATGCTGGATTCTAAACGGAGAAGCTTCTCTGACGCTTATTCACAGAGATTTTGAAACTGAAATTTCCAAACCCGTTTCCAACGAAGGCGCCAATGGGCTTCCCCATAGAACTTGCCAACCTGAATTCCTACAGGCTAGATGTGAGAGGCACATTCTGCTGCTTCCTCCCTTAGAGTTAAACTTGCTTCTGAAAGCTCAACCTCCGGGGCGTCTGTTTGGCAGAGATATAGAACACACTTTTCCAGGCCTGTTGGAAGGCCTTTGCAGTTTCATTTCGCGTCTAATTTCCCAAACCAAACTGCTTGCAGCTCTAACTCCCTTCTAACTACCACTTCTTCGGTTCAGTGAGATATGCTGGATTCTAAACGGAGAAGCTTCTCTGACGCTTTTTCACAGAGATTTTGAAACTGAAATCTCCCATGCCGTTTCCACCATAGGCAGCAATGGGCTTCCCCATAGAACTTGCCAACCTGAATTCCTACAGGCTAGATGTGAGGGGCACATTGTGCTGCTTCCAGCCTTAGAGTTAAACTTGCTTCTGAAAGCTCAACCTCCGCGGAGTCTCTTTGGCAGAGAAATACAACACACTTTTCCAAGCCGGTTGGAAGGCATTTGCAGTGTCATTTCGCGTCTAATTTCCCAAACCAAACTGCTTGCAGCTCTACCTTCTAACTACCACTATTTCGGTTCAGTGAGATATGCTGGATTCTAAACGGAGAAGCTTCCCTGATGCTTTTTCACAGAGATTTTGAAATTGAAATTTCCAAACCCGTTTCCAACGAAGGCACCCATGGGCTTCCCCATAGAACTTGCCAACCTGAATTCCTACAGGCTAGATGTGAGAGGCACATTCTGCTGCTTCCTCCCTTAGAGTTAAACTAGCTTCTGAAAGCTCAACCTCCGGGGAGTCTGTTTGGCAGAGATATACAACACACTATTCCAAGCCTGTTGGAAGGCATTTGCAGTGTCATTTCGCGTCTAATTTCCCACACCAAACTGCTTGCAGCTGTACCTTCTAACTACCACTTTTTCGGTTCAGTGAGATATGCTAGATTCTAAACAGAGAAGCTTCCCTGATGCTTTTTCACAGAGATTTTGAAACTGAATTTTCCAAACCCGTTTCCAACGAAGGCACCAATGTGCTTCCCCTTAGAACTTGCCAACCTGAATTCCTACAGGCTAGATGTGAGAGGGACATTCTGCTGCTTCCAGCCTTAGAGTTAAACTTGCTTCTGAAAGCTCAACCTCCGGGGAGTCTGTTTGGCAGAGATATAGAACACACTTTTCCAAGCCTGTTGGAAGGCCTTTGCAGTTTCATTTTGCGTATAATTTCCCAAACCAAACTGCTTGCAGCTCTAACTCCCTTCTAACTACCACTTCTTCGGTTCAGTGAGATATGCTGGATTCTAAACGGAGAAGCTTCTCTGACGCTTTTTCACAGAGATTTTGAAACTGAAATCTCCCATGCCATTTCCACCATAGGCAGGAATGGGCTTCCCCATAGAACTTGCCAACCTTAATTCCTACAGGCTAGATGTGAGGGGCACATTCTGTTGATTCCACCCTAAGAGTTAAACTTGCTTCTGAAAGCTCAACATCCGGGGAGTCTGTTTGGAAGAGAAAAACAACACACTTTTCCAAGCCTGTTGGAAGGCATTTGCAGTGTCATTTCGCGTCTAATTTCCCAAACCAAACTGCTTGCAGCTCTACCTTCTAACTACCACTTTTTCGGTTCAGTGAGATATGCTGGATTCTAAACGGAGAAGCTTCTCTGACGCTTTTTCACAGAGATTTTGAAACTGAAATCTCCCATGACGTTTCCACCATAGGCAGCAATGGGCTTCCCCATAGGACTTGCCAACCTGAATTCCTACAGGCTAGATGTGAGAGGCACATTCTGCTGCTTCCTCCCTTAGAGTTAAACTTGCTTCTGAAAGCTCAACCTCCGGCGAGTCTGTTTGACAGAGATATAGAACACACTTTTCAGAGCCTGTTCCAAGGCCTTTGCAATGTGATTTCGCGTCAAATTTCCCAAACCAAACTGCTTGGAGCTCTAACTCCCTTCTAACTAAACTTCTTCGGTTCAGTGAGATATGCTGGATTCTAAACGGAGAAGCATCCCTGATGCTTTTTCACAGAGATTTTGAAACTGAAATTTCCAAACCCGTTTCCAACGAAGGCGCCAATGGGCTTCCCCATAGAACTTGCCAACCTGAATTCCTACAGGCTAGATGTGAAAGGCACTTTCTGCTGCTTCCTCCCTTAGAGTTAAACTAGCTTCTGAAAGCTCAACCTCCGGGGAGTCTGTTTGGCAGAGATATACAACACAGTTTTCCAAGCCTGTTGGAAGGCATTTGCAGTGTCTTTTCGCGTTTATTTTCCCAAACCAAACTGCTTGAAGCTCTGCCTTCTAACTATCACTTTTTCGGTTCAGTGAGATATGCTGGATTCTAAACGGAGAAGCTTCTCTGACGCTTTTTCACAGAGATTTTGAAACTGAAATCTCCCATGCTGTTTCCAGCATAGGCAGCAATGGCCTTCCCCATAGAACTTGCCAACCTGAATTCCTACAGGCTAGATGTGAGAGGCACATTCTGGTGCTTCCTCCCTTAGAGTTAAACTTGCTTCTGAAAGCTCAACCTCCAGGGAGTCTGTTTGGCAGAGATATAGAACACACATTTCCAAGCCTGTTGGAAGGCATTTGCAGTATCATTTCGCGTCTAATTTCCCAAACCAAACTGCTTGGAGCTCTAAATCCCTACTAACTACCACTTCTTCAGTTCAGTGAGATATGCTGGATTCTAAACGGAGAAGCTTCTCTGACGCTTTTTCACAGAGATTTTGAAACTGAAATCTCCCAAGCCGTTTCCACCATAGGCAGCAATGGGCTTCCCCATAGAACTTGCCAACCTGAATTCCTACAGGCTAGATGTGAGAGGCACATTCTACTGCATCCACCCTAAGAGTTAAACTTGCTTCTGAAAGCTCAACCTCCGGGGAGTCTGTTGGGCAGAGATATAGAACACACTTTTCCAAGCCTGTTCGAAGGCCTTTGCAATGTGATTTCGCGTCTAATTTCCCAAACCAAACTGCTTGCAGCTCTAACTCCCTTCTAACTACCACTTCTTCGATTCAGTGAGATATGCTGGATTCTAAGCGGAGAAGCTTCTCTGACGCTTTTTCACAGAAATTTTGAAACTGAAATCTAACATGCCGTTTCCACCATAGGCAGCAATGGGCTTACCCATAGAACTTGCCAACCTGAATTCCTACAGGCTAGCTATGAGAGGCACATTCTGCTGCTTCCACCCTAAGAGTTAAACTTGTTTCTGAAAGCTCAACCTCTGTGGAGTCTGTTTGGCAGAGATATAGAACACACTTTTCCAAGCCTGTTGGAAGGCATTTGCAGTGTCATTTCGCGTCTAATTTCCCAAACCAAACTGCTTGCAGCTCTACCTTCTCACTACCACTTTTTCGGTTCAGTGAGATATGCTGGATTCTAAACGGAGAAGCTTCTCTGATGCTTTTTCACAGAGATTTTGAAACTGAAATTTCCAAACCCGTTTCCAACGAAAGCCCCAATGGGCTTCCCCATAGAACTTGCCAACCTGAATTCCTACAGGCTAGATGTGAGAGGCACATTCTGCTGCTTCCTCCCTTAGAGTTAAACTTGCTTCTGAAAGCTCAACCTCCGGAGAGTCTGTTTGGCAGAGGTATAGAACACACTTTTCCAAGCTTGTTGGAAGGCCTCTGCAGTGTCATTTCGCGTCTAATTTCCCAAACCAAACTGCTTGCAGCTCTAACTCCCTTCTAACTACCACTTCTTCGGTTCAGTGACATATGCTGGATTCTAAACGGAGAAGCTTCTCTGACGCTTTTTCACAGAGATTTTGAAACTGAAATCTCCCATGCCGTTTCCCCCATAGGCAGCAATGGGCTTCCCCATAGAACTTGCCAACCTGAATTCCTACAGGCTAGATGTGAGAGGCACATTCTGCTGCTTCCTCTCTTAGAGTTAAACTTGCTTCTGAAAGCTCAACCTCCGGGGAGTGTGTTTGGCAGAGATATCGAACACACTTTTCCAAGCCTGTTGGAAGGCATTTGCAGTGTCATTTCGCGTCTAATTTCCGAAACCAAAGTGTTTGCCGGTCTAACTCCCTTCTAAATACCACTTCTTCGGTTCAGTGAGAATTGCTGTATTCTAAACGCGGAAGCTTCTCTGACACTTTTACACAGAGATTTTCAAACTGAAATCTCCTAACCCGTTTCCACCATAGACGGCAATGGGCTCCCCCATAGAACTTGCCAACCTGAATTCCTACAGGCTAGATGTGAGAGGCACATTCTGCTGCTTCGTCCCTTAGAGTTAATCATGCTTCTAAAAGCTCAACCTGCAGGGAGTCTCTTTGGCTGAGATATAGGACACACATTTTCAAGCCTCTTGGAAGGCATTTGCAGTGTGATTTCGTGTCTAATTTGCCAAACCAAACTGTTTGGAGCTCTAACTCCCTTATAAGAAACCACTTCTTTCAGTGAGATATCCTGTATTCTAAAAGGGTAAGATTCTCTAACGCTTTTTCGGAGAGATTTTGAAACTGAAATCTCCCAAGCCGTTTCCACCATAGGCGCCAATGGGCTTCCCCATAGAACTTTCCAACCTTAATTCCTACAGGCTAGATGTAGGAGGCACAATCTGCTGCTTCCTCCCTTATAGTTAAACTAGCTTCTAAAAGCTCAACCTCCAGGGAGTCTCTTTGGTCGAGTTATGGCACACACTTTGCAAGCCTGTTGGAAGGCCTTTGCAGTTTCATTTCGCGTCTAATTTCCCAAACCAAACTGCTTGCAGCTCTAACTCCCTTCTAACTACCACTTCTTCGGTTCAGTGAGATATGCTGGATTGTAAACGGAGAAGCTTCTCTGACGCTTTTTCACAGAGATTTTGAAACTGAAATCTCCCATGCCGTTTCCACCATAGGCAGCAATGGGCTTCCCCATAGAACTTGCCAACCTGAACTCCTACAGGCTAGATGTGAGAGGCACATTCTGCTGCTTCCTCCCTTAGAGTTAAACTAGCTTCTGAAAGCTCAACCTCCGGGGAGTCTGTTTGGCAGAGATATACAACACAATTTTCCAAGCCTGTTGGAAGGCATTTGCAGTGTCATTTCGCGTTTATTTTCCCAAACCAAACTGCTTGAAGCTCTACCTTCTAACTATCACTTTTTCGGTTCAGTGAGATATGCTGGATTCTAAACGGAGAAGCTTCTCTGACGCTTTTTCACAGAGATTTTGAAACTGAAATCTCCCATGCTGTTTCCAGCGTAGGCAGCAATGGCCTTCCCCATAGAACTTGCCAACCTGAATTCCTACAGGCTAGATGTGAGAGGCACATTCTGCTGCTTCCTCCCTTAGAGTTAAACTTGCTTCTGAAAGCTCAACCTCCAGGGAGTCTGTTTGGCAGAGATATAGAACACACTTTTCCAAGCCTGTTGGAAGGCATTTGCAGTACCATTTCGCGTCTAATTTCCCAAACCAAACTGCTTGCAGTGCTAACTCCCTGCTAACTGCCACTTCTTCGGTTCAGTGAGATATGCTGGATTCTAAATGGGGAAGCTTCTCTGACGCTTTTTCACAGAGATTTTGAAACTGAAATTTCCAAACCCGTTTCCAACGAAGGCGCCAATGGGCTTCCCCATAGAACTTGCCAACCTGAATTCCTACAGGCTAGATGTGAGAGGCACATTCTGCTGCTTCCTCCCTTAGAGTTAAACTTGCTTCTGAAAGCTCAACCTCCGGGGAGTCTGTTTGGCAGAGATATAGAACACAATTTTCCAAGCCTGTTGGAAGGCCTTTGCAATGTGATTTCGCGTCTAATTTCCCAAACCAAACTGCTTGGAGCTCTAACTCCCTTCTAACTACCACTTCTTCGGTTCAGTGAGATATGCTGGATTCTGAACGGAGAAGCTTCTCTGACGCTTTTTCACAGAAATTTTGAAACTGAAATCTAACATGCCGTTTCGACCATAGGCAGCAATGGGCTTCCCCATAGAACTTGCCAACCTGAATTCCTACAGGCTAGCTGTGAGAGGCACATTCTGCTGCTTCCACCCTAAGAGTTAAACTTGCTTCTGAAAGCTCAACCTCTGTGGAGTCTGTTTGGCAGAGATATAGAACACACTTTTCCAAGCCTGTTGGAAGGCATTTGCAGTGTCATTTCGCGTCTAATTTCCCAAACCAAACTGCTTGCAGCTCTACCTTCTCACTACCACTTTTTCGGTTCAGTGAGATATGCTGGATTCTAAACGGAGAAGCTTCTCTGACGCTTTTTCACAGAGATTTTGAAACTGAAATCTCCCATGCCATTTCCACCATAGGCAGCAATGGCCTTCCCCATAGAACTTGCCAACCTGAATTCCTACAGGCTAGATGTGAGGGGCACATTCTGCTGCTTCCACCCTAAGAGTTAAACTTGCTTCTCAAAGCTCAACCTCCGGGGAGTCTGTTTGGCAGAGATATAGAACACACTTTTCCAAGCCTGTTCGAAGGCCTTTGCAATGTGATTTCGCGTCAAATTTCCCAAACCAAACTGCTTACAGCTCTAACTCTCTTCTAACTACCACTTCTTCGGTTCAGTGAGATATGCTGGATTCTAAACGGAGAAGCTTCTCTGATGCTTTTTCACAGAGATTTTGAAACTGAAATTTCAAAACCCGTTTCCAACGAAGGCGCCAATGGGCTTCCCCATAGAACTTGCCAACCTGAATTCCTACAGGCTAGATGTGAGAGGCACATTCTGCTGCTTCCTCCCTTAGAGTTAAACTTGCTTCTGAAAGCTCAACCTCCGGGAAGTCTGTTTGGCAGAGATATAGAACACACTTTTCCAAGCCTGTTGGAAGGCCTTTGCAGTTTCATTTCACGTCTAATTTCCCAAACCAAACTCCTTGCAGCTCTAACTCCCTTCTAACTACCACTTCTTCGGTTCAGTGAGATATGCTGGATTCTAAACGGAGAAGCTTCTCTGACGCTTTTTCACAGAGATTTTGAAACTGAAATCTCCCATGCCGTTTCCACCATAAGCAGCAATGGGCTTCCCCATAGAACTTGCCAACCTGAATTCCTACAGGCTAGATGTGAGGGGCACATTGTGCTGCTTCCAGCCTTAGAGTTAAACTTGCTTCTGAAAGCTCAACCTCCGGGGAGTCTGTTTGCCAGAGAAATACAACACACTTTTCCAAGCCGGTTGGAAGGCATTTGCAGTGTCATTTCGCGTCTAATTTCCCAAACCAAACTGCTTGCAGCTCTACCTTCTAACTACCACTATTTCGGTTCAGTGAGATATGCTGGATTCTAAACGGAGAAGCTTCCCTGATGCTTTTTCACAGAGATTTTAAAATTGAAATTTCCAAACCCGTTTCCAACGAAGGCACCCATGGGCTTCCCCATAGAACTTGCCAACCTGTATTCCTACAGGCTAGATATGAGAGGCACATTCTGCTGCTTCCTCCCTTAGAGTTAAACTAGCTTCTGAAAGCTCAACCTCCGGGGAGTCTGTTTGGCAGAGATATACAACACACTTTTCCAAGCCTGTTGGAAGGCATTTGCAGTGTCATTTCACGTCTAATTTCCCACACCAAACTGCTTGCAGCTCTACCTTCTAACTACCACTTTTTCGGTTCAGTGAGATATGCTGGATTCTAAACAGAGAAGCTTCCCTGATGCTTTTTCTCAGAGATTTTGAAACTGAAATTTCCAAACCCGTTTCCAACGAAGGCACCAATGTGCTTCCCCATAGAACTTGCCAACCTGAATTCCTACAGGCTAGATGTGAGAGTCACTTTCTGCTGCTTCCTCCCTTAGAGTTAAACTAGCTTATGAAAGCTCAACCTCCGGGGAGTCTGTTTGGCAGAGATATACAACACACTTTTCCAAGCCTGTTGGAAGGCATTTGCAGTGTCATTTCGCGTCTAATTTCCCAAACCAAACTGCTTGCAGCTCTACCTTCTAACTACCACTTTTTCGGTTCAGTGAGATATGCTGGATTCTAAACGGAGAAGCTTCTCTGACGCTTTTTCACAGAGATTTTGAAACTGAAATCTCCCATGCCATTTCCACCATAGGCAGCAATGGCCTTCCCCATAGAACTTGCCAACCTGAATTCCTACAGGCTAGATGTTAGGGGCACATTCTGCTGCTTCCACCCTAAGAGTTAAACTTGCTTCTCAAAGCTCAACCTCCGGGGAGTCTGTTGGGCAGAGATATAGAACACACTTTTCCAAGCCTGTTCGAAGGCCTTTGCAATGTGATTTCGCGTCAAATTTCCCAAACCAAACTGCTTACAGCTCTAACTCTCTTCTAACTACCACTTCTTCGGTTCAGTGAGATATGCTGGATTCTAAACGGAGAAGCTTCTCTGATGCTTTTTCACAGAGATTTAGAAACTGAAATTTCAAAACCCGTTTCCAACGAAGGCGCCAATGGGCTTCCCCATAGAACTTGCCAACCTGAATTCCTACAGGCTAGATGTGAGAGGCACATTCTGCTGCTTCCTCCCTTAGAGTTAAACTTGCTTCTGAAAGCTCAACCTCCGGGAAGTCTTTTGGCAGAGATATAGAACACACTTTTCCAAGCCTGTTGGAAGGCCTTTGCAGTTTCATTTCACGTCTAATTTCCCAAACCAAACTGCTTGCAGCTCTAACTCCCTTCTAACTACCACTTCTTCGGTTCAGTGAGATATGCTGGATTCTAAACGGAGAAGCTTCTCTGACGCTTTTTCACAGAGATTTTGAAACTGAAATCTCCCATGCCGTTTCCACCATAGGCAGCAATGGGCTTCCCCATAGAACTTGCCAACCTGAATTCCTACAGGCTAGATGTGAGGGGCACATTGTGCTGCTTCCAGCCTTAGAGTTAAACTTGCTTCTGAAAGCTCAACCTCCGGGGAGTCTGTTTGGCAGAGAAATACAACACACGTTTCCAAGACGGTTGGTAGGCATTTGCAGTGTCATTTCGCGTCTAATTTCCCAAACCAAACTGCTTGCAGCTCTACCTTCTAACTACCACTATTTCGGTTCAGTGAGATATGCTGGATTCTAAACGGAGAAGCTTCTCTGATGCTTTTTCACAGAGATTTTAAAATTGAAATTTCCAAACCCGTTTCCAATGAAGGCACCCATGGGCTTCCCCATAGAACTTGCCAACCTGAATTCCTACAGGATAGATGTGAGAGGCACATTCTGCTGCTTCCTCCCTTAGAGTTAAACTAGCTTCTGAAAGCTCAACCTCCGGGGAGTCTGTTTGGCAGAGATATACAACACACTTTTCCAAGCCTGTTGGAAGGCATTTGCAGTGTCATTTCGCGTCTAATTTCCCACACCAAACTGCTTGCAGCTCTACCTTCTAACTACCACTTTTTCGGTTCAGTGAGATATGCTGGATTCTAAACAGAGAAGCTTCCCTGATGCTTTTTCACAGAGATTTTGAAACTGAAATTTCCAAACCCGTTTCCAACGAAGGCACCAATGTGCTTCCCCATAGAACTTGCCAACCTGAATTCCTACAGGCTAGATGTGAGAGGGACATTCTGCTGCTTCCTCCCTAAGAGTTAAACTTGCTTCTGAAAGCTCAACCTCTGTGGAGTCTGTTTGGCAGAGATATAGAACACACTTTTCCAAGCCTGTTGGAAGGCATTTGCAGTGTCATTTCGCGTCTAATTTCCCAAACCAAACTGCTTGCAGCTCTACCTTCTCACTACCACTTTTTCGGTTCAGTGAGATATGCTGGATTCTAAACGGAGAAGCTTCTCTGACGCTTTTTCACAGAGATTTTGAAACTGAAATCTCCCATGCCATTTCCACCATAGGCAGCAATGGCCTTCCCCATAGAACTTGCCAACCTGAATTCCTACAGGCTAGATGTGAGGGGCACATTCTGCTGCTTCCACCCTAAGAGTTAAACTTGCTTCTCAAAGCTCAACCTCCGGGGAGTCTGTTTGGCAGAGATATAGAACACACTTTTCCAAGCCTGTTGGAAGGCCTTTGCAGTTTCATTTTGCGTATAATTTCCCAAACCAAACTGCTTGCAGCTCTAACTCCCTTCTAATTACCACTTCTTCGGTTCAGTGAGATATGCTGGATTCTAAACGGAGAAGCTTCTCTGACGCTTTTTCACAGAGATTTTGAAACTGAAATCTCCCATGCCATTTCCACCATAGGCAGGAATGGGCTTCCCCATAGAACTTGCCAACCTTAATTCCTACAGGCTAGATGTGAGGGGCACATTCTGTTGATTCCACCCTAAGAGTTAAACTTGCTTCTGAAAGCTCAACATCCGGGGAGTCTGTTTGGCAGAGAAAAACAACACACTTTTCCAAGCCTGTTGGAAGGCATTTGCAGTGTCATTTCGCGTCTAATTTCCCAAACCAAAGTGCTTGCAGCTCTACTTTCTAACTACCACTTCTTCGGTTCAGTGAGATATGCTGGATTCGAAATGGAGAAGCTTCCCTAATGCTTTTTCACAGAGATTTTGAAATTGAAATTTCCAAACCCGTTTCCAACGAAGGCGCCAATGGGCTTCCCCATAGAACTTGCCAACCTGAATTCCTAAAGGGTAGATGTGAGAGGCACATTCTGCTGCTTCCTCCCTTAGAGTTAAACTAGCTTCTGAAAGCTCAACCTCCGGAGAGTCTGTTTGGCAGAGATATAGAACACACTTTTCCAAGCCTGTTGGAAGGCATTTGCAGTGTCATTTCGCGTCTAATTTCCCAAACCAAACTGCTTGCAGCTCTACCTTCTAACTACCACTTTTTCGGTTCAGTGAGATATGCTGGATTCTAAACGGAGAAGCTTCTCTGACGCTTTTTCACCGAGATTTTGAAACTGAAATCTCCCATGACGTTTCCACCATAGGCAGCAATGGGCTTCCCCATAGGACTTGCCAACCTGAATTCCTACAGGCTAGATGTGAGAGGCACATTCTGCTGCTTCCTCCCTTAGAGTTAAACTTGCTTCTGAAAGCTCAACCTCCGGCGAGTCTGTTTGACAGAGATATAGAACACACTTTTCAGAGCCTGTTCGAAGGCCTTTGCAATGTGATTTCGCGTCAAATTTCCCAAACCAAACTGCTTGCAGCTCTAACTCCCTTCTAACTAAACTTCTTCGGTTCAGTGAGATATGCTGGATTCTAAACGGAGAAGCATCCCTGATGCTTTTTCACAGAGATTTTGAAACTGAAATTTCCAAACCCGTTTCCAACGAAGGCGCCAATGGGCTTCCCCATAGAACTTGCCAACCTGAATTCCTACAGGCTAGATGTGAAAGGCACTTTCTGCTGCTTCCTCCCTTAGAGTTAAACTAGCTTCTGAAAGCTCAACCTCCGGGGAGTCTGTTTGGCAGAGATATACAACACACTTTTCCAAGCCTGTTGGAAGGCATTTGCAGTGTCATTTCGCGTTTATTTTCCCAAACCAAACTGCTTGAAGCTCTACCTTCTAACTATCACTTTTTCGGTTCAGTGAGATATGCTGGATTCTAAACGGAGAAGCTTCTCTGACGCTTTTTCAAAGAGATATTGAAACTGAAATCTCCCATGCTGTTTCCAGCATAGGCAGCAATGGCCTTCCCCATAGAACTTGCCAACCTGAATTCCTACAGGCTAGATGTGAGAGGCACATTCTGCTGCTTCCTCCCTTAGAGTTAAACTTGCTTCTGAAAGCTCAACCTCCAGGGAGTCTGTTTGGCAGAGATATAGAACACACTTTTCCAAGCCTGTTGGAAGGCATTTGCAGTATCATTTCGCGTCTAATTTCCCAAACCAAACTGCTTGGAGCTCTAAATCCCTACTAACTACCACTTCTTCAGTTCAGTGAGATATGCTGGATTCTAAACGGAGAAGCTTCTCTGACGCTTTTTCACAGAGATTTTGAAACTGAAATCTCCCATGCCGTTTCCACCATAGGCAGCAATGGGCTTCACCATAGAACTTGCCAACCTGAATTCCTACAGGCTAGATGTGAGAGGCACATTCTGCTGCTTCCACCCTAAGAGTTAAACTTGCTACTGAAAGCTCAACCTCCGGGGAGTCTGTTGGGCAGAGATATAGAACAGACTTTTCCAAGCCTGTTCGAAGGCCTTTGCAAAGTGATTTCGCGTCTAATTTCCCAAACCAAACTGCTTGCAGCTCTAACTCCCTTCTAACTACCACTTCTTCGGTTCAGTGAGATATGCTGGATTCTAAACGGAGAAGCTTCTCTGACGCTTTTTCACAGAAATTTTGAAACTGAAATCTAACATGCCGTTTCCACCATAGGCAGCAATGGGCTTCCCCATAGAACTTGCCAACCTGAATTCCTACAGGCTAGCTGTGAGAGGCACATTCTGCTGCTTCCAACCTAAGAGTTAAACTTGCTTCTGAAAGCTCAACCTCTGTGGAGTCTGTTTGGCAGAGATATAGAACACACTTTTCCAAGCCTGTTGGAAGGCATTTGCAGTGTCATTTCGCGTCTAATTTCCCAAACCAAACTGCTTGCAGCTCTAGGTTCTAACTACCACTTCTTCGGTTCATTGAGATATGCTGGATTCTAAACGGAGAAGCTTCTCTGACGCTTTTTCACAGAGATTTTGAAACTGAAATCTCCTATGTCGTTTCCACCATAGGCAGCAATGGGCTTCCCCATAGAACTTGCCAACCTGAATTCCTACAGGCTAGATGTGAGAGGCACATTTTGCTGCTTCCTCCCTTAGAGTTAAACTTGCTTCTGAAAGCTCAACCTCCAGGGAGTCTGTTTGGCAGAGGTATAGAACACACTTTTCCAAGGCTGTTGGACGGCCTTTGCCGTGTCATTTCGCGTCTAATTTCCCAAACCAAACTGCTTGCAGCTCTACCTTCTAACTACCACTATTTCGGTTCAGTGAGATATGCTGGATTCTAAACGGAGAAGCTTCCCTGATGCTTTTTCACAGAGATTTTGAAATTGAAATTTCCAAACCCGTTTCCAACGAAGGCACCCATGGGCTTCCCCATAGAACTTGCCAACCTGAATTCCTACAGGCTAGATGTGAGAGGCACATTCTGCTGCTTCCTCCCTTAGAGTTAAACTAGCTTCTGAAAGCTCAACCTCCGGGGAGTCTGTTTGGCAGAGATATACAACACACTTTTCCAAGCCTGTTGGAAGGCATTTGCAGTGTCATTTCGCGTCTAATTTCCCACACCAAACTGCTTGCAGCTGTACCTTCTAACTACCACTTTTTCGGTTCAGTGAGATATGCTGGATTCTAAACAGAGAAGCTTCCCTGATGCTTTTTCACAGAGATTTTGAAACTGAATTTTCCAAACCCGTTTCCAACGAAGGCACCAATGTGCTTCCCCTTAGAACTTGCCAACCTGAATTCCTACAGGCTAGATGTGAGAGGGACATTCTGCTGCTTCCAGCCTTAGAGTTAAACTTGCTTCTGAAAGCTCAACCTCCGGGGAGTCTGTTTGGCAGAGATATAGAACACACTTTTCCAAGCCTGTTGGAAGGCCATTGCAGTTTCATTTTGCGTATAATTTCCCAAACCAAACTGCTTGCAGCTCTAACTCCCTTCTAACTACCACTTCTTCGGTTCAGTGAGATATGCTGGATTCTAAACGGAGAAGCTTCTCTGACGCTTTTTCACAGAGATTTTGAAACTGAAATCTCCCATGCCATTTCCACCGTAGGCAGGAATGGGCTTCCCCATAGAACTTGCCAACCTTAATTCCTACAGGCTAGATGTGAGGGGCACATTCTGTTGATTCCACCCTAAGAGTTAAGCTTGCTTCTGAAAGCTCAACCTCCGGGGAGTTTGTTTGGCAGAGATATAGAACACACTTTTCCAAGCCTGCTGGAAGGCCTTTGCAGTTTCATTTCGCGTCTAATTTCCCAAAGCAAACTGCTTGCAGCTCTAACTCCCTTCTAACTACCACTTCTTCGGTTCAGTGAGATATGCTGGATTCTAAACGGAGAAGCTTCTCTGACGCTTTTTCACAGAGATTTTGAAACTGAAATCTCCCATGCCGTTTCGACCATAGGCAGCAATGGGCTTCCCCATAGAACTTGCCAACCTGAATTCCTACAGGCTAGATGTGAGAGGCACATTCTGCTGCTTCCTCCCTAAGAGTTAAGCTTGCTTCTGAAAGCTCAACCTCCGGGGAGTCTGTTTGGCAGAGATATAGAACACACTTTTCCAAGCCTGTTGGAAGGCCTTTGCAGTTTCATTTCGCGTCTTATTTCCCAAACCAAACTGCTTGCAGCTCTAACTCCCTTCTAACTACCACTTCTTCGGTTCAGTGAGATATGCTGGATTCTAAACGGAGAAGCTTCTCTGACGCTTTTTCACAGAGATTTTGAAACTGAAATCTCCCATGCCGTTTCCACCATAGGCAGCAATGGGCTTCCCCATAGAACTTGCCAACCTGAATTCCTACAGGCTAGATGTGAGAGGCACATTCTGCTGCTTCCTCCCTAAGAGTTAAGCTTGCTTCTGAAAGCTCAACCTCCGGGGAGTGTGTTTGGCAGAGATATAGAACACACTTTTCCAAGCCTGTTGGAAGGCCTTTGCAGTGTCATTTCGCATCTAATTTCCCAAACCAAACTGCTTGCAGCTCTAACTCCCTTCTAACTACCACTTCTTCGGTTCAGTGAGATATGCTGGATTCTAAACGGAGAAGCTTCTCTGACGCTTTTTCACAGAGATTTTGAAACTGAAATCTCCCATGCTGTTTCCACCATCGGCAGCAATGGGCTTCCTCATAGAACTTGCCAACCTGAATTCCTACAGGCTAGATGTGAGAGGCACATTCTGCTGCTTCCTCCCTAAGAGTTAAGCTTGCTTCTGAAAGCTCAACCTCCTGGGAGTCTGTTTGGCAGAGATATAGAACACACTTTTCCAAGCCTGTTCGAAGGCCTTTGCAATGTGATTTCGCGTCTAATTTCCCAAACCAAACTGCTTGCAGCTCTAACTCCCTTCTAACTACCACTTCTTCAGTTCAGTGTGATATGCTGGATTCTAAACGGAGAAGCTTCCCTGACGTTTTTTCACAGAGATTTTGTAACTGAAATCTCCCATGCCGTTTCCACCATAGGCAGCAATGGGCTTCCCCATAGAACTTGCCAACCTGAATTCCTACAGGCCAGATGTGAGAGGCACATTCTGCTGCTTCCACACTGAGTTAAACTTGCTTCTGAAAGCTCAACCTCCGGGGTGTCTGTTTGGCAGAGATATAGAACACACTTTTCCAAGCCTGTTGGAAGGCCTTTGCAGTTTGATTTCGCGTCTAATTTCCCAAACCAAACTGCTTGCAGCTCTAACTCCCTTCTTACTACCACTTCTTCGATTCAGTGAGATATGCTGGATTCTAAATGGAGAAGCTTCTCTGATGCTTTTTCACAGAGATTTTGAAACTGAAATTTCCAAACCCGTTTCCAACGAAGGCGCCAATGGGCTTCCCCATAGAACTTGCCAACCTGAATTCCTACAGGCTAGATGTGAGAGGCACATTCTGCTGCTTCCTCCCTTAGAGTTAAACTAGCTTCTGAAAGCTCAACATCCGGGGAGTCTGTTTGGCAGAGATATAGAACACACTTTTCCAAGCCTGTTGGAAGGCATTTGCAGTTTCATTTCGCGTCTAATTTCCCAAACCAAACTGCTTGCAACTCTAACTCCCTTCTAACTACCACCTCTTCGGTTCAGTGAGATATGCTGGATTCTAAACGGAGAAGCTTCTCTGACGCTTTTTCACAGAGATTTTGAAACTGAAATCTCCCATGCCGTTTCCACCATAGGCAGCAATGGGCTTGCCCATCGAACTTGCCAACCTGAATTCCTACAGGCTAGATATGAGAGGCACATTCTGCTGCTTCCTCCATTAGAGTTAAACTAGCTTCTGAAAGCTCAACCTCCGGGGAGTCTGTTTGGCAGCGATATAGAACACACTTTACCGAGACTGTTCGAAGGCCTTTGCAATGTGATTTCGCATCTAATTTCCCAAACCAAACTGCTTACAGCTCTAACTCCCTTCTAACTACCACTTCTTCGGTTCAGTGAGATATGCTGGACTCTAAACGGAGAAGCTTCTCTGATGCTTTTTCACAGAGATTTTGAAACTGAAATTTCCAAACACGTTTCCAACGAAGGCGCCAGTGGGCTTCCCCATAGAACTTGCCAACCTGAATTCCTACAGGCTAGATGTGAGAGGCACATTTTGCTGCTTCCTCCCTTAGAGTTAAACTTGCTTCTGAAAGCTCAACCTCCAGGGAGTCTGTTTGGCAGAGGTATAGAACACACTTTTCCAAGGCTGTTGGACGGCCTTTGCAGTGTCATTTCGCGTCTAATTTCCCAAACCAAACTGCTTGCAGCTCTAACTCCCTTCTAACTACCACTTCTTCGGTTCAGTGAGATATGCTGGATTCTAAACGGAGAAGCTTTTCTGATGCTTTTTCACAGAGATTTTGAAAGTGAAATTTCCAAACCCGTTTCCAACGAAGGCGCCAATGGGCTTCCCCATAGAACTTGCCAACCTGAATTCCTACACGCTAGATGTGAGAGGCACATTCTGCTGCTTCCTCCCTTAGAGTTAAACTAGCTTCTGAAAGCTCAACCTCCGGGGAGTCTGTTTGGCAGAGATATAGAACACACTTTTCCAAGCCTGTTGGAAGGCATTTGCAGTTTCATTTCGCGTCTAATTTCCCAAACCAAACTGCTTGCAACTCTAACTCCCTTCTAACTACCACCTCTTCGGTTCAGTGAGATATGCTGGATTCTAAACGGAGAAGCTTCTCTGACGCTTTTTCACAGAGATTTTGTAACTGAAATCTCCCATGCCGTTTCCACCATAGGCAGCAATGGGCTTCCCCATAGAACTTGCCAACCTGAATTCCTACAGGCTAGATGTGAGAGGCACATTCTGCTGTTTCCGCCCTTAGAGTTAAACTAGCTTCTGAAAGCTCAACCTCCGGGGAGTCTGTTTGTCAGAGATATTGAACACACTTTTCCAAGCCTGTTGGAAGGCATTTGCAGTTTCATTTCGCGTCTAATTTCCCAAACCAAACTGCTTGCAGCTCTAACTCCCAGCTAACTACCAATTTTTCGGTTCAGTGAGATATGCTGGATTCTAAATGGGGAAGCTTCTCTGACGCTTTTTCACAGAGATATTGAAAGTGAAATTTCCAAACCCGTTTCCAACGAAGGCGCCAATGGGCTTCCCCATAGAACTTGCCAACCTGAATTCCTACACGCTAGATGTGAGAGGCACATTCTGCTGCTTCCTCCCTTAGAGTTAAACTAGCTTCTGAAAGCTCAACCTCCGGGGAGTCTGTTTGGCAGAGATATAGAACACAATTTTCCAAGCCTGTTGGAAGGCCTTTGCAATGTGATTTCGCGTCTAATTTCCCAAACCAAACTGCTTGCAGCTCTAACTCCCTTCTAACTACCACTTCCTCGGTTCAGTGAGATATGCTGGATTCTGAACGGAGAAGCTTCTCTGATGCTTTCTCACAAAGATTTTGAAACTGAAATCTCCCATGCCGTTTCCACCATAGGCAGCAATGGGCTTCCCCGGAGAACTTGCCAACCTGAATTCCTACAGGCTAGATTTGAGGGGCATATTGTGCTGCTTCCACCCTAAGAGTTAAACTTGCTTCTGAAAGCTCAACCTCCGGGGAGTCTGTTTGGCAGAGACATGGAACACAATTTTCCAAGCCTGTTCGAAGGACTTTGCAATGTGATTTCGCGTCTAATTTCCCAAACCAAACTGCTTGCAGCTCTAACTCCCTTCTAACTACCACTTCTTCGGTTCAGTAAGATATGCTGGATTCTAAACGGAGAAGCTTCTCTGACGCTTTTTCACAGAGATTTTGAAACTGAAATTTCCAAACCCGTTTCCAACGAAGGCGCCAATGGGCTTCCCCATAGAACTTGCCAACCTGAATTCCTACAGGCTAGATGTGAGAGGCACATTCTGCTGCTTCCTCCCTTAGAGTTAAACTTGCTTCTGAAAGCTCAACCTCTGGGAAGTCTGTTTGGCAGAGATATAGAACACACTTTTCCAAGCCTGTTGGAAGGCCTTTGCAGTTTCATTTCACGTCTAATTTCCCAAACCAAACTGCTTGCAGCTCTAACTCCCTTCTAACTACCACTTCTTCGGTTCACTGAGATATGCTGGATTCTAAACGGAGAAGCTTCTCTGACGTTTTTTCACAGAGATTTTGTAACTGAAATCTCCCATGCCGTTTCCACCATAGGCAGCAATGGGCTTCCCCATAGAACTTGCCAACCTGAATTCCTACAGGCTAGATGTGAGGGGCACATTGTGCTGCTTCCAGCCTTAGAGTTAAACTTGCTTCTGAAAGCTCAACCTCCGGGGAGTCTGTTTGGCAGAGAAATACAACACACTTTTCCAAGCCGGTTGGAAGGCATTTGCAGTGTCATTTCGCGTCTAATTTCCCAAACCAAACTGCTTGCAGCTCTACCTTCTAACTACCACTATTTCGGTTCAGTGAGATATGCTGGATTCTAAACGGAGAAGCTTCCCTGATGCTTTTTCACAGAGATTTTGAAATTGAAATTTCCAAACCCGTTTCCAACGAAGGCACCCATGGGCTTCCCCATAGAACTTGCCAACCTGAATTCCTACAGGCTAGATGTGAGAGGCACATTCTGCTGCTTCCTCCCTTAGAGTTAAACTACCTTCTGAAAGCTCAACCTCCGGGGAGTCTGTTTGGCAGAGATATACAACACACTTTTCCAAGCCTGTTGGAAGGCATTTGCAGTGTCATTTCGCGTCTAATTTCCCACACCAAACTGCTTGCAGCTGTACCTTCTAACTACCACTTTTTCGGTTCAGTGAGATATGCAGGATTCTAAACAGAGAAGCTTCCCTGATGCTTTTTCACAGAGATTTTGAAACTGAATTTTCCAAACCCGTTTCCAACGAAGGCACCAATGTGCTTCCCCTTAGAACTTGCCAACCTGAATTCCTACAGGCTAGATGTGAGAGGGACATTCTGCTGCTTCCAGCCTTAGAGTTAAACTTGCTTCTGAAAGCTCAACCTCCGGGGAGTCTGTTTGGCAGAGATATAGAACACACTTTTCCAAGCCTGTTGGAAGGCCTTTGCAGTTTCATTTTGCGTATAATTTCCCAAACCAAACTGCTTGCAGCTCTAACTCCCTTCTAACGACCACTTCTTCGGTTCAGTGAGATATGCTGGATTCTAAACGGAGAAGCTTCTCTGACGCTTTTTCACAGAGATTTTGAAACTGAAATCTCCCATGCCATTTCCACCATAGGCAGGAATGGGCTTCCCCATAGAACTTGCCAACCTGAATTCCTACAGGCTAGATGTGAGGGGCACATTCTGTTGATTCCACCCTAAGAGTTAAACTTGCTTCTGAAAGCTCAACATCCGGGGAGTCTGTTTGGAAGAGAAAAACAACACACTTTTCCAAGCCTGTTGGAAGGCATTTGCAGTGTCATTTCGCGTCTAATTTCCCAAACCAAACTGCTTGCAGCTCTACCATCTAACTACCAGTTTTTCGGTTCAGTGAGATATGCTGGATTCTAAACGGAGAAGCTTCTGTGACGCTTTTTCACAGAGATTTTGAAACTGAAATCTCCCATGACGTTTCCACCATAGGCAGCAATGGGCTTCCCCATAGGACTTGCCAACCTGAATTCCTACAGGCTAGATGTGAGAGGCACATTCTGCTGCTTCCTCCCTTAGAGTTAAACTTGCTTCTGAAAGCTCAACCTCCGGCGAGTCTGTTTGACAGAGATATAGAACACACTTTTCAGAGCCTGTTCGAAGGCCTTTGCAATCTGATTTCGCGTCAAATTTCCCAAACCAAACTGCTTGGAGCTCTAACTCCCTTCTAACTAAACTTCTTCGGTTCAGTGAGATATGCTGGATTCTAAACGGAGAAGCATCCCTGATGCTTTTTCACAGAGATTTTGAAACTGAAATTTCCAAACCCGTTTCCAACGAAGGCGCCAATGGGCTTCCCCATAGAACTTGCCAACCTGAATTCCTACAGGGTAGATGTGAAAGGCACTTTCTGCTGCTTCCTCCCTTAGAGTTAAACTAGCTTCTGAAAGCTCAACCTCCGGGGAGTCTGTTTGGCAGAGATATACAACACACTTTTCCAAGCCTGTTGGAAGGCATTTGCAGTGTCATTTCGCGTTTATTTTCCCAAACCAAACTGCTTGAAGCTCTACCTTCTAACTATCACTTTTTCGGTTCAGTGAGATATGCTGGATTCTAAACGGAGAAGCTTCTCTGACGCTTTTTCACAGAGATTTTGAAACTGAAATCTCCCATGCTGTTTCCAGCATAGGCAGCAATGGCCTTCTCCATAGAACTTGCCAACCTGAATTCCTACAGGCTAGATGTGAGAGGCACATTCTGCTGCTTCCTCCCTTAGAGTTAAACTTGCTTCTGAAAGCTCAACCTCCAGGGAGTCTGTTTGGCAGAGATATAGAACACACTTTTCCAAGCCTGTTGGAAGGCATTTGCAGTATCATTTCGCGTCTAATTTCCCAAACCAAACTGCTTGGAGCTCTAAATCCCTACTAACTACCACTTCTTCAGTTCAGTGAGATATGCTGGATTCTAAACGGAGAAGCTTCTCTGACGCTTTTTCACAGAGATTTTGAAACTGAAATCTCCCATGCCGTTTCCACCATAGGCAGCAATGGGCTTCCCCATAGAACTTGCCAACCTGAATTCCTACAGGCTAGATGTGAGAGGCACATTCTGCTGCTTCCTCCCTAAGAGTTAACCTTGCTTCTGAAAGCTCAACCTCCGGGGAGTCTGTTTGGCAGAGATATAGAACACACTTTTCCAAGCCTGTTGGAAGGCATTTGCAGTGTCATTTCGCGTCTAATTTCCCAAACCAAACTGCTTGCAGCTCTACCTTCTCACTACCACTTTTTCGGTTCAGTGAGATATGCTGGATTCTAAACGGAGAAGCTTCTCTGATGCTTTTTCACAGAGATTTTGAAACTGAAATTTCCAAACCCGTTTCCAACGAAAGCCCCAATGGGCTTCCCCATAGAACTTGCCAACCTGAATTCCTACAGGCTAGATGTGAGAGGCACATTCTGCTGCTTCCTCCCTTAGAGTTAAACTTGCTTCTGAAAGCTCAACCTCCGGAGAGTCTGTTTGGCAGAGGTATAGAACACACTTTTCCAAGCTTGTTGGAAGGCCTCTGCAGTGTCATTTCACGTCTAATTTCCCAAACCAAACTGCTTGCAGCTCTAACTCCCTTCTAACTACCACTTCTTCGGTTCAGTGACATATGCTGGATTCTAAACGGAGAAGCTTCTCTGACGCTTTTTCACAGAGATTTTGAAACTGAAATCTCCCATGCCGTTTCCCCCATAGGCAGCAATGGGCTTACCCATAGAACTTGCCAACCTGAATTCCTACAGGCTAGATGTGAGAGGCACATTCTGCTGCTTCCTCTCTTAGTGTTAAACTTGCTTCTGAAAGCTCAACCTCCGGGGAGTCTGTTTGGCAGAGATATAGAACACACTTTTCCAAGATTGTTGGAAGGCATTTGCAGTGTCATTTCGCGTCTAATTTCCCAAACCAAACTGCTTGCAGCTCTAGGTTCTAACTACCACTTCTTCGGTTCATTGAGATATGCTGGATTCTAAAAGGAGAAGCTTCTCTGACGCTTTTTCACAGAGATTTTGAAACTGAAATCTCCTATGACGTTTCCACCATAGGCAGCAATGGGCTTCCCCATAGAAATTGCCAACCTGAATTCCTACAGGCTAGATGTGAGAGGCACATTTTGCTGCTTCCTCCCTTAGAGTTAAACTTGCTTCTGAAAGCTCAACCTCCAGGGAGTCTGTTTGGCAGAGGTATAGAACACACTTTTCCAAGGCAGTTGGACGGCCTTTGCAGTGTCATTTCGCGTCTAATTTCCCAAACCAAACTGCTTGCAGCTCTAACTCCCTTCTAACTACCACTTCTTCGGTTCAGTGAGATATGCTGGATTCTAAACAGAGAAGCTTTTCTGACGCTTTTTCACAGAGATTTTGAAACTGAAATCTCCTATGCCGTTTCCACCATAGGCAGCAATGGGCTTCCCCATAGAACGTGCCAACCTGAATTCCTACAGGGTAGATGTGAGAGGGACATTCTGCTGCTTCCTCCCTTAGAGTTAGACTAGCTTCTGAAAGCTCAACCTCCGGGGAGTCTGTTTGGCAGAGATATAGAACACACTTTTCCAAGCCTGTTGGAAGGCATTTGCAGTGTCATTTCGCGTCTAATTTCCCAAACCAAACTGCTTGCAGCTCTAGGTTCTAACTACCACTTCTTCGGTTCAGTGAGATATGCTGGATTCTAAACGGAGAAGCTTCTCTGATGCTTTTTCACAGAGATTTTGAAACTGAAATCTCCTATGCCGTTTCCACCATAGGCAGCAATGGGCTTCCCCATAGTACTTGCCACCCTGAATTCCTACAGGCTAGATGTGAGAGGCACATTTTGCTGCTTCCTCCCTTAGAGTTAAACTTGCTTCTGAAAGCTCAACCTCCAGTGAGTCTGTTTGGCAGAGGTATAGAACACACTTTTCCAAGGCTGTTGGACGGCCTTTGCAGTGTCATTTCGCGTCTAATTTCCCAAACCAAACTGCTTGCAGCTCTAACTCCCTTCTAACTACCACTTCTTCGGTTCAGTGAGATATGCTGGATTCTAAACGGAGAAGCTTCTCTGACGCTTTTTCACAGAGATTTTGAAACTGAAATCTCCCATGCCATTTCCACCATAGGCAGGAATGGGCTTCCCCATAGAACTTGCCAACCTGAATTCCTACAGGCTAGATGTGAGGGGCACATTCTGTTGATTCCACCCTAAGAGTTAAACTTGCTTCTGAAAGCTCAACATCCGGGGAGTCTGTTTGGAAGAGAAAAACAACACACTTTTCCAAGCCTGTTGGAAGGCATTTGCAGTGTCATTTCGCGTCTAATTTCCCAAACCAAACTGCTTGCAGCTCTACCTTCTAACTACCAGTTTTTCGGTTCAGTGAGATATGCTGGATTCTAAACGGAGAAGCTTCTGTGACGCTTTTTCACAGAGATTTTGAAACTGAAATCTCCCATGACGTTTCCACCATAGGCAGCAATGGGCTTCCCCATAGGACTTGCCAACCTGAATTCCTACAGTCTAGATGTGAGAGGCACATTCTGCTGCTTCCTCCCTTAGAGTTAAACTTGCTTCTGAAAGCTCAACCTCCGGCGAGTCTGTTTGACAGAGATATAGAACACACTTTTCAGAGCCTGTTCGAAGGCCTTTGCAATCTGATTTCGCGTCAAATTTCCCAAACCAAACTGCTTGGAGCTCTAACTCCCTTCTAACTAAACTTCTTCGGTTCAGTGAGATATGCTGGATTCTAAACGGAGAAGCATCCCTGATGCTTTTTCACAGAGATTTTGAAACTGAAATTTCCAAACCCGTTTCCAAAGAAGGCGCCAATGGGCTTCACCATAGAACTTGCCAACCTGAATTCCTACAGGGTAGATGTGAAAGGCACTTTCTGCTGCTTCCTCCTTTAGAGTTAAACTAGCTTCTGAAAGCTCAACCTCCGGGGAGTCTGTTTGGCAGAGATATACAACACACTTTTCCAAGCCTGTTGGAAGGCATTTGCAGTGTCATTTCGCGTTTATTTTCCCAAACCAAACTGCTTGAAGCTCTACCTTCTAACTATCACTTTTTCGGTTCAGTGAGATATGCTGGATTCTAAACGGAGAAGCTTCTCTGACGCTTTTTCACAGAGATTTTGAAACTGAAATCTCCCATGCCGTTTCCACCATAGGCAGCAATGGGCTTCCCCATAGAACTTGCCAACCTGAATTCCTACAGGCTAGATGTGAGAGGCACATTCTGCTGCTTCCTCCCTAAGAGTTAAACTTGCTTCTGAAAGCTCAACCTCCGGGGAGTCTGTTTGGCAGAGATATAGAACACACTTTTCCAAGCCTGTTGGAAGGCATTTGCAGTGTCATTTCGCGTCTAATTTCCCAAACCAAACTGCTTGCAGCTCTACCTTCTCACTACCACTTTTTCGGTTCAGTGAGATATGCTGGATTCTAAACGGAGAAGCTTCTCTGATGCTTTTTCACAGAGATTTTGAAACTGAAATTTCCAAACCCGTTTCCAACGAAAGCCCCAATGGGCTTCCCCATAGAACTTGCCAACCTGAATTCCTACAGGCTAGATGTGAGAGGCACATTCTGCTGCTTCCTCCCTTAGAGTTAAACTTGCTTCTGAAAGCTCAACCTCCGGAGAGTCTGTTTGGCAGAGGTATAGAACACACTTTTCCAAGCTTGTTGGAAGGCCTCTGCAGTGTCATTTCACGTCTAATTTCCCAAACCAAACTGCTTGCAGCTCTAACTCCCTTCTAACTACCACTTCTTCGGTTCAGTGACATATGCTGGATTCTAAACGGAGAAGCTTCTCTGACGCTTTTTCACAGAGATTTTGAAACTGAAATCTCCCATGCCGTTTCCCCCATAGGCAGCAATGGGCTTCCCCATAGAACTTGCCAACCTGAATTCCTACAGGCTAGATGTGAGAGGCACATTCTGCTGCTTCCTCTCTTAGTGTTAAACTTGCTTCTGAAAGCTCAACCTCCGGGGAGTCTGTTTGGCAGAGATATAGAACACACTTTTCCAAGATTGTTGGAAGGCATTTGCAGTGTCATTTCGCGTCTAATTTCCCAAACCAAACTGCTTGCAGCTCTAGGTTCTAACTACCACTTCTTCGGTTCATTGAGATATGCTGGATTCTAAAAGGAGAAGCTTCTCTGACGCTTTTTCACAGAGATTTTGAAACTGAAATCTCCTATGACGTTTCCACCATAGGCAGCAATGGGCTTCCCCATAGAAATTGCCAACCTGAATTCCTACAGGCTAGATGTGAGAGGCACATTTTGCTGCTTCCTCCCTTAGAGTTAAACTTGCTTCTGAAAGGTCAACCTCCAGGGAGTCTGTTTGGCAGAGGTATAGAACACACTTTTCCAAGGCTGTTGGACGGCCTTTGCAGTGTCATTTCGCGTCTAATTTCCCAAACCAAACTGCTTGCAGCTCTAACTCCCTTCTAACTACCACTTCTTCGGTTCAGTGAGATATGCTGGATTCTAAACAGAGAAGCTTTTCTGACGCTTTTTCACAGAGATTTTGAAACTGAAATCTCCTATGCCGTTTCCACCATAGGCAGCAATGGGCTTCCCCATAGAACGTGCCAACCTGAATTCCTACAGGGTAGATGTGAGAGGGACATTCTGCTGCTTCCTCCCTTAGAGTTAAACTTGCTTCTGAAAGCTCAACCTCCGGGAAGTCTGTTTGGCAGAGATACAGAACACACTTTTCCAAGCCTGTTGGAAGGCCTATGCAGTTTCATTTCACGTCTAATTTCCCAAACCAAACTGCTTGCAGCTCTAACTCCCTTCTTACTACCACTTCTTCGATTCAGTGAGATATGCTGGATTCTAAATGGAGAAGCTTCTCTGATGCTTTTTCACAGAGATTTTGAAACTGAAATTTCCAAACCCGTTTCCAACGAAGGCGCCAATGGGCTTCCCCATAGAACTTGCCAACCTGAATTCCTACAGGCTAGATGTGAGAGGCACATTCTGCTGCTTCCTCCCTTAGAGTTAAACTAGCTTCTGAAAGCTCAACCTCCGGGGAGTCTGTTTGGCAGAGATATAGAACACACTTTTCCAAGCCTGTTGGAAGGCATTTGCAGTTTCATTTCGCGTCTAATTTCCCAAACCAAACTGCTTGCAACTCTAACTCCCTTCTAACTACCACCTCTTCGGTTCAGTGAGATATGCTGGATTCTAAACGGAGAAGCTTCTCTGACGCTTTTTCACAGAGATTTTGAAACTGAAATCTCCCATGCCGTTTCCACCATAGGCAGCAATGGGCTTGCCCATCGAACTTGCCAACCTGAATTCCTACAGGCTAGATGTGAGTGGCACATTCTGCTGCTTCCGCACTTAGAGTTAAACTAGCTTCTGAAAGCTCAACCTCCGGGGAGTCTGTTTGGCAGAGATATAGAACACACTTTTCCAAGCCTGTTGGAAGGCATTTGCAGTTTCATTTCGCGTCTAATTTCCCACACTAAACTGCTTGCAGCTCTAACTCCCTTCAAACTACCACTTCTTCGGTTCAGTGAGATATGCTGGAGTCTAAACGGAGAAGCTTCTCTGACGCTTTTTCCCAGAGATTTTGAAACTGAAATCTCCCATGCCGTTTCCACCATAGGCAGCAATGGGCTTCCCCATAGAACTTGCCAACCTGAATTCCAACAGGCTAGATGTGAGAGGCACATTCTGCTGCTTTCTCCCTTAGAGTTAAACTAGCTTCTGAAAGCTCAACCTCCTGGGAGTCTGTTGGGCAAAGATATAGAACACACTTTTCCAAGCCTGTTCGAAGGCCTTTGCAATGTGATTTCGCGTCTAATTTCCTAAACCAAACTGCTTGCAGCTCTAACTCCCTTCTAACTACCACTTCTTCAGTTCAGTGTGATATGCTGGATTCTAAACGGAGAAGCTTCTCTTACGCTTTTTCACAGAGATTTTGAAACTGAAATCTCCCATGCCGTTTCCACCATAGGCAGCAATGGGCTTCCCCATAGAACTTGCCAACCTGAATTCCTACAGGCTAGATGTGAGAGGCACATTCTGCTGCTTCCTCCTTTAGAGTTAAACTAGCTTCTGAAAGCTCAACCTCCGGGGAGTCTGTTTGGCAGCGATATAGAACACACTTTACCGAGCCTGTTCGAAGGCCTTTGCAATGTGATTTCGCATCTAATTTCCCAAACCAAACTGCTTACAGCTCTAACTCCCTTCTAACTACCACTTCTTCGGTTCAGTGAGATATGCTGGACTCTAAACGGAGAAGCTTCTCTGATGCTTTTTCACAGAGATTTTGAAACTGAAATTTCCAAACACGTTTCCAACGAAGGCGCCAGTGGGCTTCCCCATAGAACTTGCCAACCTGAATTCCTGCAGGCTAGATTGAGAGGCACATTCTGCTACTTCCTCTCTTAGAGTTAAACTTGCTTCTGAAAGCTCAACCTCCGGGGAGTCTGTTTGGTAGAGATATAGAACACACTTTTCCAAGCCTGTTGGAAGGCATTTGCAGTGTCATTTCGCGTCTAATTTCCCAAACCAAACTGCTTGCAGCTCTAGGTTCTAACTACCACTTCTTTGGTTCATTGAGATATGCTGGATTCTAAACGGAGAAGCTTCTCTGATGCTTTTTCACAGAGATTTTGAAACTGAAATCTCCTATGACGTTTCCACCATAGGCAGCAATGGGCTTCCCCACAGAACTTGCCAACCTGAATTCCTACAGGCTAGATGTGAGAGGCACATTTTGCTGCTTCCTCCCTTAGAGTTAAACTTGCTTCTGAAAGCTCAACCTCCAGGGAGTCTGTTTGGCAGAGGTATTGAACACACTTTTCCAAGGCTGTTGGACGGCCTTTGCAGTGTCATTTCGCGTCTAATTTCCCAAACCAAACTGCTTGCAGCTCTAACTCCCTTCTAACTACCACTTCTTCGGTTCAGTGAGATATGCTGGATTCTAAACTGAGAAGCTTTTCTGATGCTTTTTCACAGAGATTTTGAAAGTGAAATTTCCAAACCCGTTTCCAACGAAGGCGCCAATGGGCTTCCCCATAGAACTTGCCAACCTGAATTCCTACACGCTAGATGTGAGAGGCACATTCTGCTGCTTCCTCCCTTAGAGTTAAACTAGCTTCTGAAAGCTCAAGCTCCGGGGAGTCTGTTTGGCAGAGATATAGAACACACTTTTCCAAGCCTGTTGGAAGGCATTTGCAGTTTCATTTCGCGTCTAATTTCCCAAACCAAACTGCTTGCAACTCTAACTCCCTTCTAACTACCACCTCTTCGGTTCAGTGAGATATGCTGGATTCTAAACGGAGAAGCTTCTCTGACGCTTTTTCACAGAGATTTTGTAACTGAAATCTCCCATGCCGTTTCCACCATAGGCAGCAATGGCCTTCCCCATAGAACTTGCCAACCTGAATTCCTACAGGCTAGATGTGAGAGGCACATTCTGCTGTTTCCGCCCTTAGAGTTAAACTAGCTTCTGAAAGCTCAACCTCCGGGGAGTCTGTTTGTCAGAGATATAGAACACACTTTTCCAAGCCTGTTGGAAGGCATTTGCAGTTTCATTTCGCGTCTAATTTCCCAAACCAAACTGCTTGCAGCTCTAACTCCCAGCTAACTACCAATTTTTCGGTTCAGTGAGATATGCTGGATTCTAAATGGGGAAGCTTCTCTGACGCTTTTTCACAGAGATTTTGAAAGTGAAATTTCCAAACCCGTTTCCAACGAAGGCGCCAATTGGCTTCCCCATAGAACTTGCCAACCTGAATTCCTACACGCTAGATGTGAGAGGCACATTCTGCTGCTTCCTCCCTTAGAGTTAAACTAGCTTCTGAAAGCTCAACCTCCGGGGAGTCTGTTTGGCAGAGATATAGAACACAATTTTCCAAGCCTGTTGGAAGGCCTTTGCAATGTGATTTCGCGTCTAATTTCCCAAACCAAACTGCTTGCAGCTCTAACTCCCTTCTAACTACCACTTCCTCGGTTCAGTGAGATATGCTGGATTCTGAACGGAGAAGCTTCTCTGATGCTTTCTCACAAAGATTTTGAAACTGAAATCTCCCATGCCGTTTCCACCATAGGCAGCAATGGGCTTCCCCATAGAACTTGCCAACCTGAATTCCAACAGGCTAGATGTGAGAGGCACATTCTGCTGCTTTCTCCCTTAGAGTTAAACTAGCTTCTGAAAGCTCAACCTCCTGGGAGTCTGTTGGGCAAAGATATAGAACACACTTTTCCAAGCCTGTTCGAAGACCTTTGCAATGTGATTTCGCGTCTAATTTCCTAAACCAAACTGCTTGCAGCTCTAACTCCCTTCTAACTACCACTTCTTCAGTTCAGTGTGATATGCTGGATTCTAAACGGAGAAGCTTCTCTTACGCTTTTTCACAGAGATTTTGAAACTGAAATCTCCCATGCCGTTTCCACCATAGGCAGCAATGGGCTTCCCCATAGAACTTGCCAACCTGAATTCCTACAGGCTAGATGTGAGAGGCACATTCTGCTGCTTCCTCCTTTAGAGTTAAACTAGCTTCTGAAAGCTCAACCTCCGGGGAGTCTTTTTGGCAGCGATATAGAACACACTTTACCGAGCCTGTTCGAAGGCCTTTGCAATGTGATTTCGCATCTAATTTCCCAAACCAAACTGCTTACAGCTCTAACTCCCTTCTAACTACCACTTCTTCGGTTCAGTGAGATATGCTGGACTCTAAACGGAGAAGCTTCTCTGATGCTTTTTCACAGAGATTTTGAAACTGAAATTTCCAAACACGTTTCCAACGAAGGCGCCAGTGGGCTTCCCCATAGAACTTGCCAACCTGAATTCCTGCAGGCTAGATTGAGAGGCACATTCTGCTACTTCCTCTCTTAGAGTTAAACTTGCTTCTGAAAGCTCAACCCCCGGGGAGTCTGTTTGGTAGAGATATAGAACACACTTTTCCAAGCCTGTTGGAAGGCATTTGCAGTGTCATTTCGCGTCTAATTTCCCAAACCAAACTGCTTGCAGCTCTAGGTTCTAACTACCACTTCTTTGGTTCATTGAGATATGCTGGATTCTAAACGGAGAAGCTTCTCTGATGCTTTTTCACAGAGATTTTGAAACTGAAATCTCCTATGACGTTTCCACCATAGGCAGCAATGGGCTTCCCCACAGAACTTGCCAACCTGAATTCCTACAGGCTAGATGTGAGAGGCACATTTTGCTGCTTCCTCCCTTAGAGTTAAACTTGCTTCTGAAAGCTCAACCTCCAGGGAGTCTGTTTGGCAGAGGTATTGAACACACTTTTCCAAGGCTGTTGGACGGCCTTTGCAGTGTCATTTCGCGTCTAATTTCCCAAACCAAACTGCTTGCAGCTCTAACTCCCTTCTAACTACCACTTCTTCGGTTCAGTGAGATATGCTGGATTCTAAACGGAGAAGCTTTTCTGATGCTTTTTCACAGAGATTTTGAAAGTGAAATTTCCAAACCCGTTTCCAACGAAGGCGCCAATGGGCTTCCCCATAGAACTTGCCAACCTGAATTCCTACACGCTAGATGTGAGAGGCACATTCTGCTGCTTCCTCCCTTAGAGTTAAACTAGCTTCTGAAAGCTCAAGCTCCGGGGAGTCTGTTTGGCAGAGATATAGAACACACTTTTCCAAGCCTGTTGGAAGGCATTTGCAGTTTCATTTCGCGTCTAATTTCCCAAACCAAACTGCTTGCAACTCTAACTCCCTTCTAACTACCACCTCTTCGGTTCAGTGAGATATGCTGGATTCTAAACGGAGAAGCTTCTCTGACGCTTTTTCACAGAGATTTTGTAACTGAAATCTCCCATGCCGTTTCCACCATAGGCAGCAATGGGCTTCCCCATAGAACTTGCCAACCTGAATTCCTACAGGCTAGATGTGAGAGGCACATTCTGCTGTTTCCGCCCTTAGAGTTAAACTAGCTTCTGAAAGCTCAACCTCCGGGGAGTCTGTTTGTCAGAGATATAGAACACACTTTTCCAAGCCTGTTGGAAGGCATTTGCAGTTTCATTTCGCGTCTAATTTCCCAAACCAAACTGCTTGCAGCTCTAACTCCCAGCTAACTACCAATTTTTCGGTTCAGTGAGATATGCTGGATTCTAAATGGGGAAGCTTCTCTGACGCTTTTTCACAGAGATTTTGAAAGTGAAATTTCCAAACCCGTTTCCAACGAAGGCGCCAATGGGCTTCCCCATAGAACTTGCCAACCTGAATTCCTACACGCTAGATGTGAGAGGCACATTCTGCTGCTTCCTCCCTTAGAGTTAAACTAGCTTCTGAAAGCTCAACCTCCGGGGAGTCTGTTTGGCAGAGATATAGAACACAATTTTCCAAGCCTGTTGGAAGGCCTTTGCAATGTGATTTCGCGTCTAATTTCCCAAACCAAACTGCTTGCAGCTCTAACTCCCTTCTAACTACCACTTCCTCGGTTCAGTGAGATATGCTGGATTCTGAACGGAGAAGCTTCTCTGATGCTTTCTCACAAAGATTTTGAAACTGAAATCTCCCATGCCGTTTCCACCATAGGCAGCAATGGGCTTCCCCGGAGAACTTGCCAACCTGAATTCCTACAGGCTAGATTTGAGGGGCATATTGTGCTGCTTCCACCCTAAGAGTTAAACTTGCTTCTGAAAGCTCAACCTCCGGGGAGTCTGTTTGGCAGAGACATGGAACACAATTTTCCAAGCCTGTTCGAAGGACTTTGCAATGTGATTTCGCGTCTAATTTCCCAAACCAAACTGCTTGCAGCTCTAACTCCCTTCTAACTACCACTTCTTCGGTTCAGTGAGATATGCTGGATTCTAAACGGAGAAGCTTCTCTGACGCTTTTTCACAGAGATTTTGAAACTGAAATTTCCAAACCCGTTTCCAACGAAGGCGCCAATGGGCTTCCCCATAGAACTTGCCAACCTGAATTCCTACAGGCTAGATGTGAGAGGCACATTCTGCTGCTTCCTCTCTTAGAGTTAAACTTGCTTCTGAAAGCTCAACCTCCGGGAAGTCTGTTTGGCAGAGATATAGAACACACTTTTCCAAGCCTGTTGGAAGGCCTTTGCAGTTTCATTTCACGTCTAATTTCCCAAACCAAACTGCTTGCAGCTCTAACTCCCTTCTAACTACCACTTCTTCGGTTCACTGAGATATGCTGGATTCTAAACGGAGAAGCTTCTCTGACGTTTTTTCACAGAGATTTTGTAACTGAAATCTCCCATGCCGTTTCCACCATAGGCAGCAATGGGCTTCCCCATAGAACTTGCCAACCTGAATTCCTACAGGCTAGATGTGAGGGGCACATTGTGCTGCTTCCAGCCTTAGAGTTAAACTTGCTTCTGAAAGCTCAACCTCCGGGGAGTCTGTTTGGCAGAGAAATACAACACACTTTTCCAAGCCGGTTGGAAGGCATTTGCAGTGTCATTTCGCGTCTAATTTCCCAAACCAAACTGCTTGCAGCTCTACCTTCTAACTACCACTATTTCGGTTCAGTGAGATATGCTGGATTCTAAACGGAGAAGCTTCTCTGACGCTTTTTCACAGAGATTTTGAAACTGAAATCTCCCATGCTGTTTCCAGCATAGGCAGCAATGGCCTTCTCCATAGAACTTGCCAACCTGAATTCCTACAGGCTAGATGTGAGAGGCACATTCTGCTGCTTCCTCCCTTAGAGTTAAACTTGCTTCTGAAAGCTCAACCTCCAGGGAGTCTGTTTGGCAGAGATATAGAACACACTTTGCCAAGCCTGTTGGAAGGCATTTGCAGTATCATTTCGCGTCTAACTTCCCAAACCAAACTGCTTGGAGCTCTAAATCCCTACTAACTACCACTTCTTCAGTTCAGTGAGATATGCTGGATTCTAAACGGAGAAGCTTCTCTGACGCTTTTTCACAGAGATTTTGAAACTGAAATCTCCCATGCCGTTTCCACCATAGGCAGCAATGGGCTTCCCCATAGAACTTGCCAACCTGAATTCCTACAGGCTAGATGTGAGAGGCACATTCTGCTGCTTCGTCCCTAAGAGTTAAACTTGCTTCTGAAAGCTCAACCTCCGGGGAGACTGTTTGGCAGAGATATAGAACACACTTTTCCAAGCCTGTTGGAAGGCATTTGCAGTGTCATTTCGCGTCTAATTTCCCAAACCAAACTGCTTGCAGCTCTACCTTCTCACTACCACTTTTTCGGTTCAGTGAGATATGCTGGATTCTAAACGGAGAAGCTTCTCTGATGCTTTTTCACAGAGATTTTGAAACTGAAATTTCCAAACCCGTTTCCAACGAAAGCCCCAATGGGCTTCCCCATAGAACTTGCCAACCTGAATTCCTACAGGCTAGATGTGAGAGGCACATTCTGCTGCTTCCTCCCTTAGAGTTAAACTTGCTTCTGAAAGCTCAACCTCCGGAGAGTCTGTTTGGCAGAGGTATAGAACACACTTTTCCAAGCTTGTTGGAAGGCCTCTGCAGTGTCATTTCACGTCTAATTTCCCAAACCAAACTGCTTGCAGCTCTAACTCCCTTCTAACTACCACTTCTTCGGTTCAGTGACATATGCTGGATTCTAAACGGAGAAGCTTCTCTGACGCTTTTTCACAGAGATTTTGAAACTGAAATCTCCCATGCCGTTTCCCCCATAGGCAGCAATGGGCTTCCCCATAGAACTTGCCAACCTGAATTCCTACAGGCTAGATGTGAGAGGCACATTCTGCTGCTTCCTCTCTTAGTGTTAAACTTGCTTCTGAAAGCTCAACCTCCGGGGAGTCTGTTTGGCAGAGATATAGAACACACTTTTCCAAGATTGTTGGAAGGCATTTGCAGTGTCATTTCGCGTCTAATTTCCCAAACCAAACTGCTTGCAGCTCTAGGTTCTAACTACCACTTCTTCGGTTCATTGAGATATGCTGGATTCTAAAAGGAGAAGCTTCTCTGACGCTTTTTCACAGAGATTTTGAAACTGAAATCTCCTATGACGTTTCCACCATAGGCAGCAATGGGCTTCCCCATAGAAATTGCCAACCTGAATTCCTACAGGCTAGATGTGAGAGGCACATTTTGCTGCTTCCTCCCTTAGAGTTAAACTTGCTTCTGAAAGCTCAACCTCCAGGGAGTCTGTTTGGCAGAGGTATAGAACACACTTTTCCAAGGCAGTTGGACGGCCTTTGCAGTGTCATTTCGCGTCTAATTTCCCAAACCAAACTGCTTGCAGCTCTAACTCCCTTCTAACTACCACTTCTTCGGTTCAGTGAGATATGCTGGATTCTAAACAGAGAAGCTTTTCTGACGCTTTTTCACAGAGATTTTGAAACTGAAATCTCCTATGCCGTTTCCACCATAGGCAGCAATGGGCTTCCCCATAGAACGTGCCAACCTGAATTCCTACAGGGTAGATGTGAGAGGGACATTCTGCTGCTTCCTCCCTTAGAGTTAAACTAGCTTCTGAAAGCTCAACCTCCGGGGAGTCTGTTTGGCAGAGATATAGAACACACTTTTCCAAGCCTGTTGGAAGGCATTTGAGTGTCATTTCGCGTCTAATTTCCCAAACCAAACTGCTTGCAGCTCTAGGTTCTAACTACCACTTCTTCGGTTCAGTGAGATATGCTGGATTCTAAACGGAGAAGCTTCTCTGATGCTTTTTCACAGAGATTTTGAAACTGAAATCTCCAATGCCGTTTCCACCATAGGCAGCAATGGGCTTCCCCATAGTACTTGCCACCCTGAATTCCTACAGGCTAGATGTGAGAGGCACATTTTGCTGCTTCCTCCCTTAGAGTTAAACTTGCTTCTGAAAGCTCAACCTCCAGTGAGTCTGTTTGGCAGAGGTATAGAACACACTTTTCCAAGGCTGTTGGACGGCCTTTGCAGTGTCATTTCGCGTCTAATTTCCCAAACCAAACTGCTTGCAGCTCTACCTTCTAACTACCAGTTTTTCGGTTCAGTGAGATATGCTGGATTCTAAACGGAGAAGCTTCTGTGACGCTTTTTCACAGAGATTTTGAAACTGAAATCTCCCATGACGTTTCCACCATAGGCAGCAATGGGCTTCCCCATAGGACTTGCCAACCTGAATTCCTACAGTCTAGATGTGAGAGGCACATTCTGCTGCTTCCTCCCTTAGAGTTAAACTTGCTTCTGAAAGCTCAACCTCCGGCGAGTCTGTTTGACAGAGATATAGAACACACTTTTCCAAGCCAGTTGGAAGGCATTTGCAGTTTCATTTCGCGTCTAATTTCCCAAACCAAACTGCTTGGAGCTCTAACTCCCTTCTAACTAAACTTCTTCGGTTCAGTGAGATATGCTGGATTCTAAACGGAGAAGCATCCCTGATGCTTTTTCACAGAGATTTTGAAACTGAAATTTCCAAACCCGTTTCCAAAGAAGGCGCCAATGGGCTTCACCATAGAACTTGCCAACCTGAATTCCTACAGGGTAGATGTGAAAGGCACTTTCTGCTGCTTCCTCCCTTAGAGTTAAACTAGCTTCTGAAAGCTCAACCTCCGGGGAGTCTGTTTGGCAGAGATATACAACACACTTTTCCAAGCCTGTTGGAAGGCATTTGCAGTGTCATTTCGCGTTTATTTTCCCAAACCAAACTGCTTGAAGCTCTACCTTCTAACTATCACTTTTTCGGTTCAGTGAGATATGCTGGATTCTAAACGGAGAAGCTTCTCTGACGCTTTTTCACAGAGATTTTGAAACTGAAATCTCCCATGCTGTTTCCAGCATAGGCAGCAATGGCCTTCTCCATAGAACTTGCCAACCTGAATTCCTACAGGCTAGATGTGAGAGGCACATTCTGCTGCTTCCTCCCTTAGAGTTAAACTTGCTTCTGAAAGCTCAACCTCCAGGGAGTCTGTTTGGCAGAGATATAGAACACACTTTTCCAAGCCTGTTGGAAGGCATTTGCAGTATCATTTCGCGTCTAATTTCCCAAACCAAACTGCTTGGAGCTCTAAATCCCTACTAACTACCACTTCTTCAGTTCAGTGAGATATGCTGGATTCTAAACGGAGAAGCTTCTCTGACGCTTTTTCACAGAGATTTTGAAACTGAAATCTCCCATGCCGTTTCCACCATAGGCAGCAATGGGCTTCCCCATAGAACTTGCCAACCTGAATTCCTACAGGCTAGATGTGAGAGGCACATTCTGCTGCTTCCTCCCTAAGAGTTAAACTTGCTTCTGAAAGCTCAACCTCCGGGGAGTCTGTTTGGCAGAGATATAGAACACACTTTTCCAAGCCTGTTGGAAGGCATTTGCAGTGTCATTTCGCGTCTAATTTCCCAAACCAAACTGCTTGCAGCTCTACCTTCTCACTACCACTTTTTCGGTTCAGTGAGATATGCTGGATTCTAAACGGAGAAGCTTCTCTGATGCTTTTTCACAGAGATTTTGAAACTGAAATTTCCAAACCCGTTTCCAACGAAAGCCCCAATGGGCTTCCCCATAGAACTTGCCAACCTGAATTCCTACAGGCTAGATGTGAGAGGCACATTCTGCTGCTTCCTCCCTTAGAGTTAAACTTGCTTCTGAAAGCTCAACCTCCGGAGAGTCTGTTTGGCAGAGGTATAGAACACACTTTTCCAAGCTTGTTGGAAGGCCTCTGCAGTGTCATTTCACGTCTAATTTCCCAAACCAAACTGCTTGCAGCTCTAACTCCCTTCTAACTACCACTTCTTCGGTTCAGTGACATATGCTGGATTCTAAACGGAGAAGCTTCTCTGACGCTTTTTCACAGAGATTTTGAAACTGAAATCTCCCATGCCGTTTCCCCCATAGGCAGCAATGGGCTTCCCCATAGAACTTGCCAACCTGAATTCCTACAGGCTAGATGTGAGAGGCACATTCTGCTGCTTCCTCTCTTAGTGTTAAACTTGCTTCTGAAAGCTCAACCTCCGGGGAGTCTGTTTGGCAGAGATATAGAACACACTTTTCCAAGATTGTTGGAAGGCATTTGCAGTGTCATTTCGCGTCTAATTTCCCAAACCAAACTGCTTGCAGCTCTAGGTTCTAACTACCACTTCTTCGGTTCATTGAGATATGCTGGATTCTAAAAGGAGAAGCTTCTCTGACGCTTTTTCACAGAGATTTTGAAACTGAAATCTCCTATGACGTTTCCACCATAGGCAGCAATGGGCTTCCCCATAGAAATTGCCAACCTGAATTCCTACAGGCTAGATGTGAGAGGCACATTTTGCTGCTTCCTCCCTTAGAGTTAAACTTGCTTCTGAAAGCTCAACCTCCAGGGAGTCTGTTTGGCAGAGGTATAGAACACACTTTTCCAAGGCTGTTGGACGGCCTTTGCAGTGTCATTTCGCGTCTAATTTCCCAAACCAAACTGCTTGCAGCTCTAACTCCCTTCTAACTACCACTTCTTCGGTTCAGTGAGATATGCTGGATTCTAAACAGAGAAGCTTTTCTGACGCTTTTTCACAGAGATTTTGAAACTGAAATCTCCTATGCCGTTTCCACCATAGGCAGCAATGGGCTTCCCCATAGAACGTGCCAACCTGAATTCCTACAGGGTAGATGTGAGAGGGACATTCTGCTGCTTCCTCCCTTAGAGTTAAACTAGCTTCTGAAAGCTCAACCTCCGGGGAGTCTGTTTGGCAGAGATATAGAACACACTTTTCCAAGCCTGTTGGAAGGCATTTGCAGTGTCATTTCGCGTCTAATTTCCCAAACCAAACTGCTTGCAGCTCTAGGTTCTAACTACCACTTCTTCGGTTCAGTGAGATATGCTGGATTCTAAACGGAGAAGCTTCTCTGATGCTTTTTCACAGAGATTTTGAAACTGAAATCTCCAATGCCGTTTCCACCATAGGCAGCAATGGGCTTCCCCATAGTACTTGCCACCCTGAATTCCTACAGGCTAGATGTGAGAGGCACATTTTGCTGCTTCCTCCCTTAGAGTTAAACTTGCTTCTGAAAGCTCAACCTCCAGTGAGTCTGTTTGGCAGAGGTACAGAACACACTTTTCCAAGGCTGTTGGACGGCCTTTGCAGTGTCATTTCGCGTCTAATTTCCCAAACCAAACTGCTTGCAGCTCTAACTCCCTTCTAACTACCACTTCTTCGGTTCAGTGAGATATGCTGGATTCTATACAGAGAAGCTTTTCTGACGCTTTTTCACAGAGATTTTGAAACTGAAATCTCCTATGCCGTTTCCACCATAGGCAGCAATGGGCTTCCCCATAGAACTTGCCAACCTGAATTCCTACAGGCTAGATGTGAGAGGCACATTCTGCTGCTTCCTCCCTTAGAGTTAAACTTGCTTCTGAAAGCTCAACCTCCTGGGAGTCTGTTTGGCAGAGATATAGAACACACTTTTCCAAGCCTGTTCGAAGGCCTTTGTAATGTGATTTCGCTTCTAATTTCCCAAAACAAACTGCTTGCAGCTCTAACTCCCTTCTAACTACCACTTCTTCAGTTCAGTGTGATATGCTGGATTCTAAACGGAGAAGCTTCCCTGACGCTTTTCACAGAGATTTTGTAACTGAAATCTCCCATGCCGTTTCCACCATAGGCAGCAATGGGCTTCCCCGGAGAACTTGCCAACCTGAATTCCTACAGGCTAGATTTGAGGGGCATATTGTGCTGCTTCCACCCTAAGAGTTAAACTTGCTTCTGAAAGCTCAACCTCCGGGGAGTCTGTTTGGCAGAGACATGGAACACAATTTTCCAAGCCTGTTCGAAGGCCTTTGCAATGTGATTTCGCGTCTAATTTCCCAAACCAAACTGCTTGCAGCTCTAACTCCCTTCTAACTACCACTTCTTCGGTTCAGTGAGATATGCTGGATTCTAAACGGAGAAGCTTCTCTGACGCTTTTTCACAGAGATTTTGAAACTGAAATCTCCCATGCCATTTCCACCATAGGCAGCAATGGGCTTCCGCATAGAACTTGCCAACCTGAATTCCTACAGGCTAGATGTGAGGGGCACATTCTGCTGCTTCCACCCTAAGAGTTAAACTTGCTTCTCAAAGCTCAACCTCCGGGGAGTCTGTTTGGCAGAGATATAGAACACACTTTTCCAAGCCTGTTCGAAGGCCTTTGCAATGTGATTTCGCGTCAAATTTCCCAAACCAAACTGCTTACAGCTCTAACTCTCTTCTAACTACCACTTCTTCGGTTCAGTGAGATATGCTGGATTCTAAACGGAGAAGCTTCTCTGATGCTTTTTCACAGAGATTTTGAAACTGAAATTTCCAAACCCGTTTCCAACGAAGGCGCCAATGGGCTTCCCCATAGAACTTGCCAACCTGAATTCCTACAGGCTAGATGTGAGAGGCACATTCTGCTGCTTCCTCCCTTAGAGTTAAACTTGCTTCTGAAAGCTCAACCTCCGGGAAGTCTGTTTGGCAGAGATACAGAACACACTTTTCCAAGCCTGTTGGAAGGCCTATGCAGTTTCATTTCACGTCTAATTTCCCAAACCAAACTGCTTGCAGCTCTAACTCACTTCTAACTACCACTTCTTCGGTTCACTGAGATATGCTGGATTCTAAACGGAGAAGCTTCTCTGACGCTTTTTCACAGAGATTTTGTAACTGAAATCTCCCATGCCGTTTCCACCATAGGCAGCAATGGGCTTCCCCATAGAACTTGCCAACCTGAATTCCTACAGGCTAGATGTGAGGGGCACATTGTGCTGCTTCCAGCCTTAGAGTTAAACTTGCTTCTGAAAGCTCAACCTCCAGGGAGTCTGTTTGGCAGAGAAATACAACACACTTTTCCAAGCCGGTTGGAAGGCATTTGCAGTGTCATTTCGCGTCTAATTTCCCAAACCAAACTGCTTGCAGCTCTACCTTCTAACTACCACTATTTCGGTTCAGTGAGATATGCTGGATTCTAAACGGAGAAGCTTCCCTGATGCTTTTTCACAGAGATTTTGAAATTGAAATTTCCAAACCCGTTTCCAACGAAGGCACCCATGGGCTTCCCCATAGAACTTGCCAACCTGAATTCCTACAGGCTAGATGTGAGAGGCACATTCTGCTGCTTCCTCCCTTAGAGTTAAACTAGCTTCTGAAAGCTCAAGCTCCGGGGAGTCTGTTTGGCAGAGATATACAACACACTTTTCCAAGCCTGTTGGAAGGCATTTGCAGTATCATTTCGCGTCTAATTTCCCAAACCAAACTGCTTGCAGCTCTAACTCCCTGCTAACTACCACTTCTTCGGTTCAGTGAGATATGCTGGATTCTAAATGGGGAAGCTTCTCTGACGCTTTTTCACAGAGATTTTGAAACTGAAATTTCCAAACCCGTTTCCAACGAAGGCGCCAATGGGCTTCCCCATAGAACTTGCCAACCTGAATTCCTACAGGCTAGATGTGAGAGGCACATTCTGCTGCTTCCTCCCTTAGAGTTAAACTTGCTTCTGAAAGCTCAACCTCCGGGGAGTCTGTTTGGCAGAGATATAGAACACAATTTTCCAAGCCTGTTGGAAGGCCTTTGCAATGTGATTTCGCGTCTAATTTCCCAAACCAAACTGCTTGGAGCTCTAACTCCCTTCTAACTACCACTTCCTCGGTTCAGTGAGATATGCTGGATTCTGAACGGAGAAGCTTCTCTGATGCTTTCTCACAAAGATTTTGAAACTGAAATCTCCCATGCCGTTTCCACCATAGGCAGCAATGGGCTTCCCCGGAGAACTTGCCAACCTGAATTCCTACAGGCTAGATTTGAGGGGCACATTGTGCTGCTTCCACCCTAAGAGTTAAACTTGCTTCTGAAAGCTCAACCTCCGGGGAGTCTGTTTGGCAGAGACATGGAACACACTTTTCCAAGCCTGTTCGAAGGCCTTTGCAATGTGATTTCGCGTCTAATTTCCCAAACCAAACTGCTTGCAGCTCTAACTCCCTTCTAACTACCACTTCTTCGGTTCAGTGAGATATGCTGGATTCTAAAAGGAGAAGCTTCTCTGACGCTTTTTCACAGAGATTTTGAAACTGAAATTTCCAAACCCGTTTCCAACGAAGGCGCCAATGGGCTTCCCCATAGAACTTGCCAACCTGAATTCCTACAGGCTAGATGTGAGAGGCACATTCTGCTGCTTCCTCCCTTAGAGTTAAACTTGCTTCTGAAAGCTCAACCTCCGGGGAGTCTGTTTGGCAGAGATATAGAACACACTTTTCCAAGCCTGTTGGAAGGCCTTTGCAGTGTATTTCGCATCTAATTTCCCAAACCAAATTGCTTGCAGCTCTAACTCCCTTCTAACTACCACTTCTTCGGTTCAGGGAGATATGCTGGATTCTAAACGGAGAAGCTTCTCTGATGCTTTTTCACAGAGATTTTGAAACTGAAATCTCCCATGCTGTTTCCACCATAGGCAGGAATGGGCTTCCCCATAGAACTTGCCAACCTGAATTCCTACAGGCTAGATGTGAGGGGCACATTCTGTTGCTTCCACCCTAAGAGTGAAACTTGCTTCTGAAAGCTCAACCTCCGGGGAGTGTGTTTGGCAGAGAAAAACAACAAACTTTTCCAAGCCTGTTGGAAGGCATTTGCAGTGTCATTTCGCGTCTAATTTCCCAAACCAAACTGCTTGCAGCTCTACCTTCTAACTACGACTTTTTCGGTTCAGTGAGATATGCTGGATTGTCAACCGAGAAGCATCCCTGATGCTTTTTCACAGAGATTTTGAAACTGAAATTTCCAAACCCGTTTCCAACGAAGGCGCCAATGGGCTTCACCATAGAACTTGCCAACCTGAATTCCTACAGGCTAGATGTGAGAGTCACTTTCTGCTGCTTCCTCCCTTAGAGTTAAACTAGCTTATGAAAGCTCAACCTCCGGGGAGTCTGTTTGGCAGAGATATACAACACACTTTTCCAAGCCTGTTGGAAGGCATTTGCAGTGTCATTTCGCGTCTAGTTTTCCAAACCAAACTGCTTGCAGCTCTACCTTCTAACTACCACTTTTTCGGTTCAGTGAGATATGCTGGATTCTAAACGGAGAAGCATCCCTGATGCTTTTTCACAGAGATTTTGAAACTGAAATTTCCAAACCCGTTTCCAAAGAAGGCGCCAATGGGCTTCACCATAGAACTTGCCAACCTGAATTCCTACAGGGTAGATGTGAAAGGCACTTTCTGCTGCTTCCTCCCTTAGAGTTAAACTAGCTTCTGAAAGCTCAACCTCCGGGGAGTCTGTTTGGCAGAGATATACAACACACTTTTCCAAGCCTGTTGGAAGGCATTTGCAGTGTCATTTCGCGTTTATTTTCCCAAACCAAACTGCTTGAAGCTCTACCTTCTAACTATCACTTTTTCGGTTCAGTGAGATATGCTGGATTCTAAACGGAGAAGCTTCTCTGACGCTTTTTCACAGAGATTTTGAAACTGAAATCTCCCATGCTGTTTCCAGCATAGGCAGCAATGGCCTTCTCCATAGAACTTGCCAACCTGAATTCCTACAGGCTAGATGTGAGAGGCACATTCTGCTGCTTCCTCCCTTAGAGTTAAACTTGCTTCTGAAAGCTCAACCTCCAGGGAGTCTATTTGGCAGAGATATAGAACACACTTTTCCAAGCCTGTTGGAAGGCATTTGCAGCATCATTTCGCGTCTAATTTCCCAAACCAAACTGCTTGGAGCTCTAAATCCCTACTAACTACCACTTCTTCAGTTCAGTGAGATATGCTGGATTCTAAACGGAGAAGCTTCTCTGACGCTTTTTCACAGAGATTTTGAAACTGAAATCTCCCATGCCGTTTCCACCATAGGCAGCAATGGGCTTCCCCATAGAACTTGCCAACCTGAATTCCTACAGGCTAGATGTGAGAGGCACATTCTGCTGCTTCCACCCTAAGAGTTAAACTTGCTTCTGAAAGCTCAACCTCCGGGGAGTCTGTTTGGCAGAGATATAGAACACACTTTTCCAAGCCTGTTGGAAGGCATTTGCAGTGTCATTTCGCGTCTAATTTCCCAAACCAAACTGCTTGCAGCTCTACCTTCTCACTACCACTTTTTCGGTTCAGTGAGATATGCTGGATTCTAAACGGAGAAGCTTCTCTGATGCTTTTTCACAGAGATTTAGAAACTGAAATTTCCAAACCCGTTTCCAACGAAAGCCCCAATGGGCTTCCCCATAGAACTTGCCAACCTGAATTCCTACAGGCTAGATGTGAGAGGCACATTCTGCTGCTTCCTCCCTTAGAGTTAAACTTGCTTCTGAAAGCTCAACCTCCGGAGAGTCTGTTTGGCAGAGGTATAGAACACACTTTTCCAAGCTTGTTGGAAGGCCTCTGCAGTGTCATTTCACGTCTAATTTCCCAAACCAAACTGCTTGCAGCTCTAACTCCCTTCTAACTACCACTTCTTCGGTTCAGTGACATATGCTGGATTCTAAACGGAGAAGCTTCTCTGACGCTTTTTCACAGAGATTTTGAAACTGAAATCTCCCATGCCGTTTCCCCCATAGGCAGCAATGGGCTTCCCCATAGAACTTGCCAACCTGAATTCCTACAGGCTAGATGTGAGAGGCACATTCTGCTGCTTCCTCTCTTAGTGTTAAACTTGCTTCTGAAAGCTCAACCTCCGGGGAGTCTGTTTGGCAGAGATATAGAACACACTTTTCCAAGATTGTTGGAAGGCCTTTGCAGTTTCATTTCGCGTCTAATTTCCCAAACCAAACTGCTTGCAGCTCTAACTCCCTTCTAACTACCACTTCTTCGGTTCAGTGAGATATGCTGGATTCTAAACGGAGAAGCTTCTCTGACGCTTTTTCACAGAGATTTTGAAACTGAAATCTCCCATGCCATTTCCACCATAGGCAGCAATGGGCTTCCCCATAGAACTTGCCAACCTGAATTCCTACAGGCTAGATGTGAGGGGCACATTCTGCTGCTTCCACCCTAAGAGTTAAACTTGCTTCTCAAAGCTCAACCTCCGGGGAGTCTGTTTGGCAGAGATATAGAACACACTTTTCCAAGCCTGTTCGAAGGCCTTTGCAATGTGATTTCGCGTCAAATTTCCCAAACCAAACTGCTTACAGCTCTAACTCTCTTCTAACTACCACTTCTTCGGTTCAGTGAGATATGCTGGATTCTAAACGGAGAAGCTTCTCTGATGCTTTTTCACAGAGATTTTGAAACTGAAATTTCCAAACCCGTTTCCTACGAAGGCGCCAATGGGCTTCCCCATAGAACTTGCCAACCTGAATTCCTACAGGCTAGATGTGAGAGGCACATTCTGCTGCTTCCTCCCTTAGAGTTAAACTTGCTTCTGAAAGCTCAACCTCCGGGAAGTCTGTTTGGCAGAGATACAGAACACACTTTTCCAAGCCTGTTGGAAGGCCTATGCAGTTTCATTTCACGTCTAATTTCCCAAACCAAACTGCTTGCAGCTCTAACTCACTTCTAACTACCACTTCTTCGGTTCACTGAGATATGCTGGATTCTAAACGGAGAAGCTTCTCTGACGCTTTTTCACAGAGATTTTGTAACTGAAATCTCCCATGCCGTTTCCACCATAGGCAGCAATGGGCTTCCCCATAGACCTTGCCAACCTGAATTCCTACAGGCTAGATGTGAGGGGCACATTGTGCTGCTTCCAGCCTTAGAGTTAAACTTGCTTCTGAAAGCTCAACCTCCGGGGAGTCTGTTTGGCAGAGAAATACAACACACTTTTCCAAGCCGGTTGGAAGGCATTTGCAGTGTCATTTCGCGTCTAATTTCCCAAACCAAACTGCTTGCAGCTCTACCTTCTAACTACCACTATTTCGGTTCAGTGAGATATGCTGGATTCTAAACGGAGAAGCTTCCCTGATGCTTTTTCACAGAGATTTTGAAATTGAAATTTCCAAACCCGTTTCCAACGAAGGCACCCATGGGCTTCCCCATAGAACTTGCCAACCTGAATTCCTACAGGCTAGATGTGAGAGGCACATTCTGCTGCTTCCTCCCTTAGAGTTAAACTAGCTTCTGAAAGCTCAAGCTCCGGGGAGTCTGTTTGGCAGAGATACACAACACACTTTTCCAAGCCTGTTGGAAGGCATTTGCAGTATCATTTCGCGTCTAATTTCCCAAACCAAACTGCTTGCAGCTCTAACTCCCTGCTAACTACCACTTCTTCGGTTCAGTGAGATATGCTGGATTCTAAATGGGGAAGCTTCTCTGACGCTTTTTCACAGAGATTTTGAAACTGAAATTTCCAAACCCGTTTCCAACGAAGGCGCCAATGGGCTTCCCCATAGAACTTGCCAACCTGAATTCCTACAGGCTAGATGTGAGAGGCACATTCTGCTGCTTCCTCCCTTAGAGTTAAACTTGCTTCTGAAAGCTCAACCTCCGGGGAGTCTGTTTGGCAGAGATATAGAACACAATTTTCCAAGCCTGTTGGAAGGCCTTTGCAATGTGATTTCGCGTCTAATTTCCCAAACCAAACTGCTTGGAGCTCTAACTCCCTTCTAACTACCACTTCCTCGGTTCAGTGAGATATGCTGGATTCTGAACGGAGAAGCTTCTCTGATGCTTTCTCACAAAGATTTTGAAACTGAAATCTCCCATGCCGTTTCCACCATAGGCAGCAATGGGCTTCCCCGGAGAACTTGCCAACCTGAATTCCTACAGGCTAGATTTGAGGGGCACATTGTGCTGCTTCCACCCTAAGAGTTAAACTTGCTTCTGAAAGCTCAACCTCCGGGGAGTCTGTTTGGCAGAGACATGGAACACACTTTTCCAAGCCTGTTCGAAGGCCTTTGCAATGTGATTTCGCGTCTAATTTCCCAAACCAAACTGCTTGCAACTCTAACTCCCTTCTAACTACCACCTCTTCGGTTCAGTGAGATATGCTGGATTCTAAACGGAGAAGCTTCTCTGACGCTTTTTCACAGAGATTTTGTATCTGAAATCTCCCATGCCGTTTCCACCATAGGCAGCAATGGGCTTCCCCATAGAACTTGCCAACCTGAATTCCTACAGGCTAGATGTGAGAGGCACATTCTGATGCTTCCTCCCTTAGAGTTAAACTAGCTTCTGAAAGCTCAACCTCCGGGGAGTCTGTTTGGCAGAGATATAGAACACACTTTTCCAAGCCTGTTGGAAGGCATTTGCAGTTTCATTTCGCGTCTAATTTCCCAAACCAAACTGCTTGCAGCTCTAACTCCCTGCTAACTACCACTTTTTCGGTTCAGTGAGATATGCTGGATTCTAAATGGGGAAGCTTCTCTGACGCTTTTTCACAGAGATTTTGAAACTGAAATTTCCAAACCCGTTTCCAACGAAGGCGCCAATGGGCTTCACCATAGAACTTGCAAACCTGAATTCCTACAGGCTAGATGTGAGAGGCACATTCTGCTGCTTCCTCCCTTAGAGTTAAACTTGCTTCTGAAAGCTCAACCTCCGGGGAGTCTGTTTGGCAGAGATATAGAACACAATTTTCCAAGCCTGTTGGAAGGCCTTTGCAATGTGATTTCGCGTCTAATTTCCCAAACCAAACTGCTTGCAGCTCTAACTCCCTTCTAACTACCACTTCCTCGGTTCAGTGAGATATGCTGGATTCTAAACGGAGAAGCTTCTCTGATGCTTTCTCACAAAGATTTTGAAACTGAAATCTCCCATGCCGTTTCCACCATAGGCAGCAATGGGCTTCCCCGGAGAACTTGCCAACCTGAATTCCTACAGGCTAGATTTGAGGGGCACATTGTGCTGCTTCCACCCTAAGAGTTAAACTTGCTTCTGAAAGCTCAACCTCCGGGGAGTCTGTTTGGCAGAGACATGGAACACACTTTTCCAAGCCTGTACGAAGGCCTTTGCAATGTGATTTCGCGTCTAATTTCCCAAACCAAACTGCTTGCAGCTCTAACTCCCTTCTAACTACCACTTCTTCGGTTCAGTGAGATATGCTGGATTCTAAAAGGAGAAGCTTCTCTGACGCTTTTTCACAGAGATTTTGAAACTGAAATTTCCAAACCCGTTTCCAACGAAGGAGCCAATGGGCTTCCCCATAGAACTTGCCAACCTGAATTCCTACAGGCTAGATGTGAGAGGCACATTCTGCTGCTTCCTCCCTTAGAGTTAAACTTGCTTCTGAAAGCTCAACCTCCGGGGAGTCTGTTTGGCAGAGATATAGAACACACTTTTCCAAGCCTGTTGGAAGGCCTTTGCAGTGTATTTCGCATCTAATTTCCCAAACCAAACTGCTTGCACCTCTAACTCCCTTCTAACTACCACTTCTTCGGTTCAGTGAGATATGCTGGATTCTAAACGGAGAAGCTTCTCTGATGCTTTTTCACAGAGATTTTGAAACTGAAATCTCCCATGCTGTTTCCACCATAGGCAGGAATGGGCTTCCCCATAGAACTTGCCAACCTGAATTCCTACAGGCTAGATGTGAGGGGCACATTCTGTTGCTTCCACCCTAAGAGTTAAACTTGCTTCTGAAAGCTCAACCTCCGGGGAGTCTGTTTGGCAGAGAAAAACAACAAACTTTTCCAAGCCTGTTGGAAGGCATTTGCAGTGTCATTTCGCGTCTAATTTCCCAAACCAAACTGCATGCAGCTCTACCTTCTAACTACGACTTTTTCGGTTCAGTGAGATATGCTGGATTGTCAACCGAGAAGCATCCCTGATGCTTTTTCACAGAGATTTTGAAACTGAAATTTCCAAACCCGTTTCCAACGAAGGCGCCAATGGGCTTCACCATAGAACTTGCCAACCTGAATTCCTACAGGCTAGATGTGAGAGTCACTTTCTGCTGCTTCCTCCCTTAGAGTTACACTAGCTTATGAAAGCTCAACCTCCGGGGAGTCTGTTTGGCAGAGATATACAACACACTTTTCCAAGCCTGTTGGAAGGCATTTGCAGTGTCATTTCGCGTCTAATTTCCCAAACCAAACTGCTTGCAGCTCTACCTTCTAACTACCACTTTTTCGGTTCAGTGAGATATGCTGGATTCTAAACGGAGAAGCTTCTCTGACGCTTTTTCACAGAGATTTTGAAACTGAAATCTCCCATGCCGTTTCCACCATAGGCAGCAATGGGCTTCCCCATAGAACTTGCCAACCTGAATTCCTACAGGCTAGATGTGAGAGGCACATTCTGCTGCTTCCTCCCTAAGAGTTAAGCTTGCTTCTGAAAGCTCAACCTCCGGGGAGTCTGTTTGGCAGAGATATAGAACACACTTTTCCAAGCCTGTTGGAAGGCCTTTGCAGTTTCATTTCGCGTCTTATTTCCCAAACCTAACTGCTTGCAGCTCTAACTCCCTTCTAACTACCACTTCTTCGGTTCAGTGAGATATGCTGGATTCTAAACGGAGAAGCTTCTCTGACGCTTTTTCACAGAGATTTTGAAACTGTAATCTCCCATGCCGTTTCCACCATAGGCAGCAATGGGCTTCCCCATAGAACTTGCCAACCTGAATTCCTACAGGCTAGATGTGAGAGGCACATTCTGCTGCTTCCTCCCTAAGAGTTAAGCTTGCTTCTGAAAGCTCAACCTCCGGGGAGTGTGTTTGGCAGAGATATAGAACACACTTTTCCAAGCCTGTTGGAAGGCCTTTGCAGTGTCATTTCGCATCTAATTTCCCAAACCAAACTGCTTGCAGCTCTAACTCCCTTCTAACTACCACTTCTTCGGTTCAGTGAGATATGCTGGATTCTAAACGGAGAAGCTACTCTGACGCTTTTTCAGAGATTTTGAAACTGAAATCTCCCATGCTGTTTCCACCATCGGCAGCAATGGGCTTCCTCATAGAACTTACCAACCTGAATTCCTACAGGCTAGATGTGAGAGGCACATTCTGCTGCTTCCTCCCTAAGAGTTAAGCTTGCTTCTGAAAGCTCAACCTCCTGGGAGTCTGTTTGGCAGAGAAATAGAACACAATTTTCCAAGCCTGTTCGAAGGCCTTTGCAATGTGATTTCGCGTCTAATTTCCCAAACCAAACTGCTTGCAGTTCTAACTCCCTTCTAACTACCACTTCTTCAGTTCAGTGTGATATGCTGGATTCTAAACGGAGAAGCTTCCCTGACGCTTTTTCACAGAGATTTTGTAACTGAAATCTCCCATGCCGTTTCCACCATAGGCAGCAATGGGCTTCCCCATAGAACTTGCCAACCTGAATTCCTACAGGCCAGATGTGAGAGGCACATTCTGCTGCTTCCACACTGAGTTAAACTTGCTTCTGAAAGCTCAACCTCCGGGGTGTCTGTTTGGCAGAGATATAGAACACACTTTTCCAAGCCTGTTGGAAGGCCTTTGCAGTTTGATTTCGCGTCTAATTTCCCAAACCAAACTGCTTGCAGCTCTAACTCCCTTCTTACTACCACTTCTTCGATTCAGTGAGATATGCTGGATTCTAAACGGAGAAGCTTCTCTGATGCTTTTTCACAGAGATTTTGAAACTGAAATTTCCAAACCCGTTTCCAACGAAGGCGCCAATGGGCTTCCCCATAGAAGTTGCCAACCTGAATTCCTACAGGCTAGATGTGAGAGGCACATTCTGCTGCTTCCTCCCTTAGAGTTAAACTAGCTTCTGAAAGCTCAAGCTCCGGGGAGTCTGTTTGGCAGAGATACACAACACACTTTTCCAAGCCTGTTGGAAGGCATTTGCAGTATCATTTCGCGTCTAATTTCCCAAACCAAACTGCTTGCAGCTCTAACTCCCTGCTAACTACCACTTCTTCGGTTCAGTGAGATATGCTGGATTCTAAATGGGGAAGCTTCTCTGACGCTTTTTCACAGAGATTTTGAAACTGAAATTTCCAAACCCGTTTCCAACGAAGGCGCCAATGGGCTTCCCCATAGAACTTGCCAACCTGAATTCCTACAGGCTAGATGTGAGAGGCACATTCTGCTGCTTCCTCCCTTAGAGTTAAACTTGCTTCTGAAAGCTCAACCTCCGGGGAGTCTGTTTGGCAGAGATATAGAACACAATTTTCCAAGCCTGTTGGAAGGCCTTTGCAATGTGATTTCGCGTCTAATTTCCCAAACCAAACTGCTTGGAGCTCTAACTCCCTTCTAACTACCACTTCCTCGGTTCAGTGAGATATGCTGGATTCTGAACGGAGAAGCTTCTCTGATGCTTTCTCACAAAGATTTTGAAACTGAAATCTCCCATGCCGTTTCCACCATAGGCAGCAATGGGCTTCCCCGGAGAACTTGCCAACCTGAATTCCTACAGGCTAGATTTGAGGGGCACATTGTGCTGCTTCCACCCTAAGAGTTAAACTTGCTTCTGAAAGCTCAACCTCCGGGGAGTCTGTTTGGCAGAGACATGGAACACACTTTTCCAAGCCTGTTCGAAGGCCTTTGCAATGTGATTTCGCGTCTAATTTCCCAAACCAAACTGCTTGCAGCTCTAACTCCCTTCTAACTACCACTTCTTCGGTTCAGTGAGATATGCTGGATTCTAAAAGGAGAAGCTTCTCTGACGCTTTTTCACAGAGATTTTGAAACTGAAATTTCCAAACCCGTTTCCAACGAAGGCGCCAATGGGCTTCCCCATAGAACTTGCCAACCTGAATTCCTACAGGCTAGATGTGAGAGGCACATTCTGCTGCTTCCTCCCTTAGAGTTAAACTTGCTTCTGAAAGCTCAACCTCCGGGGAGTCTGTTTGGCAGAGATATAGAACACACTTTTCCAAGCCTGTTGGAAGGCCTTTGCAGTGTATTTCGCATCTAATTTCCCAAACCAAACTGCTTGCAGCTCTAACTCCCTTCTAACTACCACTTCTTCGGTTCAGGGAGATATGCTGGATTCTAAACGGAGAAGCTTCTCTGATGCTTTTTCACAGAGATTTTGAAACTGAAATCTCCCATGCTGTTTCCACCATAGGCAGGAATGGGCTTCCCCATAGAACTTGCCAACCTGAATTCCTACAGGCTAGATGTGAGGGGCACATTCTGTTGCTTCCACCCTAAGAGTGAAACTTGCTTCTGAAAGCTCAACCTCCGGGGAGTGTGTTTGGCAGAGAAAAACAACAAACTTTTCCAAGCCTGTTGGAAGGCATTTGCAGTGTCATTTCGCGTCTAATTTCCCAAACCAAACTGCTTGCAGCTCTACCTTCTAACTACGACTTTTTCGGTTCAGTGAGATATGCTGGATTGTCAACCGAGAAGCATCCCTGATGCTTTTTCACAGAGATTTTGAAACTGAAATTTCCAAACCCGTTTCCAACGAAGGCGCCAATGGGCTTCACCATAGAACTTGCCAACCTGAATTCCTACAGGCTAGATGTGAGAGTCACTTTCTGCTGCTTCCTCCCTTAGAGTTAAACTAGCTTATGAAAGCTCAACCTCCGGGGAGTCTGTTTGGCAGAGATATACAACACACTTTTCCAAGCCTGTTGGAAGGCATTTGCAGTGTCATTTCGCGTCTAGTTTTCCAAACCAAACTGCTTGCAGCTCTACCTTCTAACTACCACTTTTTCGGTTCAGTGAGATATGCTGGATTCTAAACGGAGAAGCATCCCTGATGCTTTTTCACAGAGATTTTGAAACTGAAATTTCCAAACCCGTTTCCAAAGAAGGCGCCAATGGGCTTCACCATAGAACTTGCCAACCTGAATTCCTACAGGGTAGATGTGAAAGGCACTTTCTGCTGCTTCCTCCCTTAGAGTTAAACTAGCTTCTGAAAGCTCAACCTCCGGGGAGTCTGTTTGGCAGAGATATACAACACACTTTTCCAAGCCTGTTGGAAGGCATTTGCAGTGTCATTTCGCGTTTATTTTCCCAAACCAAACTGCTTGAAGCTCTACCTTCTAACTATCTCTTTTTCGGTTCAGTGAGATATGCTGGATTCTAAACGGAGAAGCTTCTCTGACGCTTTTTCACAGAGATTTTGAAACTGAAATCTCCCATGCTGTTTCCAGCATAGGCAGCAATGGCCTTCTCCATAGAACTTGCCAACCTGAATTCCTACAGGCTAGATGTGAGAGGCACATTCTGCTGCTTCCTCCCTTAGAGTTAAACTTGCTTCTGAAAGCTCAACCTCCAGGGAGTCTATTTGGCAGAGATATAGAACACACTTTTCCAAGCCTGTTGGAAGGCATTTGCAGCATCATTTCGCGTCTAATTTCCCAAACCAAACTGCTTGGAGCTCTAAATCCCTACTAACTACCACTTCTTCAGTTCAGTGAGATATGCTGGATTCTAAACGGAGAAGCTTCTCTGACGCTTTTTCACAGAGATTTTGAAACTGAAATCTCCCATGCCGTTTCCACCATAGGCAGCAATGGGCTTCCCCATAGAACTTGCCAACCTGAATTCCTACAGGCTAGATGTGAGAGGCACATTCTGCTGCTTCCACCCTAAGAGTTAAACTTGCTTCTGAAAGCTCAACCTCCGGGGAGTCTGTTTGGCAGAGATATAGAACACACTTTTCCAAGCCTGTTGGAAGGCATTTGCAGTGTCATTTCGCGTCTAATTTCCCAAACCAAACTGCTTGCAGCTCTACCTTCTCACTACCACTTTTTCGGTTCAGTGAGATATGCTGGATTCTAAACGGAGAAGCTTCTCTGATGCTTTTTCACAGAGATTTAGAAACTGAAATTTCCAAACCCGTTTCCAACGAAAGCCCCAATGGGCTTCCCCATAGAACTTGCCAACCTGAATTCCTACAGGCTAGATGTGAGAGGCACATTCTGCTGCTTCCTCCCTTAGAGTTAAACTTGCTTCTGAAAGCTCAACCTCCGGAGAGTCTGTTTGGCAGAGGTATAGAACACACTTTTCCAAGCTTGTTGGAAGGCCTCTGCAGTGTCATTTCACGTCTAATTTCCCAAACCAAACTGCTTGCAGCTCTAACTCCCTTCTAACTACCACTTCTTCGGTTCAGTGACATATGCTGGATTCTAAACGGAGAAGCTTCTCTGACGCTTTTTCACAGAGATTTTGAAACTGAAATCTCCCATGCCGTTTCCCCCATAGGCAGCAATGGGCTTCCCCATAGAACTTGCCAACCTGAATTCCTACAGGCTAGATGTGAGAGGCACATTCTGCTGCTTCCTCTCTTAGTGTTAAACTTGCTTCTGAAAGCTCAACCTCCGGGGAGTCTGTTTGGCAGAGATATAGAACACACTTTTCCAAGATTGTTGGAAGGCCTTTGCAGTTTCATTTCGCGTCTAATTTCCCAAACCAAACTGCTTGCAGCTCTAACTCCCTTCTAACTACCACTTCTTCGGTTCAGTGAGATATGCTGGATTCTAAACGGAGAAGCTTCTCTGACGCTTTTTCACAGAGATTTTGAAACTGAAATCTCCCATGCCATTTCCACCATAGGCAGCAATGGGCTTCCCCATAGAACTTGCCAACCTGAATTCCTCCAGGCTAGATGTGAGGGGCACATTCTGCTGCTTCCACCCTAAGAGTTAAACTTGCTTCTCAAAGCTCAACCTCCGGGGAGTCTGTTTGGCAGAGATATAGAACACACTTTTCCAAGCCTGTTCGAAGGCCTTTGCAATGTGATTTCGCGTCAAATTTCCCAAACCAAACTGCTTACAGCTCTAACTCTCTTCTAACTACCACTTCTTCGGTTCAGTGAGATATGCTGGATTCTAAACGGAGAAGCTTCTCTGATGCTTTTTCACAGAGATTTTGAAACTGAAATTTCCAAACCCGTTTCCTACGAAGGCGCCAATGGGCTTCCCCATAGAACTTGCCAACCTGAATTCCTACAGGCTAGATGTGAGAGGCACATTCTGCTGCTTCCTCCCTTAGAGTTAAACTTGCTTCTGAAAGCTCAACCTCCGGGAAGTCTGTTTGGCAGAGATACAGAACACACTTTTCCAAGCCTGTTGGAAGGCCTATGCAGTTTCATTTCACGTCTAATTTCCCAAACCAAACTGCTTGCAGCTCTAACTCACTTCTAACTACCACTTCTTCGGTTCACTGAGATATGCTGGATTCTAAACGGAGAAGCTTCTCTGACGCTTTTTCACAGAGATTTTGTAACTGAAATCTCCCATGCCGTTTCCACCATAGGCAGCAATGGGCTTCCCCATAGACCTTGCCAACCTGAATTCCTACAGGCTAGATGTGAGGGGCACATTGTGCTGCTTCCAGCGTTAGAGTTAAACTTGCTTCTGAAAGCTCAACCTCCGGGGAGTCTGTTTGGCAGAGAAATACAACACACTTTTCCAAGCCGGTTGGAAGGCATTTGCAGTGTCATTTCGCGTCTAATTTCCCAAACCAAACTGCTTGCAGCTCTACCTTCTAACTACCACTATTTCGGTTCAGTGAGATATGCTGGATTCTAAACGGAGAAGCTTCCCTGATGCTTTTTCACAGAGATTTTGAAATTGAAATTTCCAAACCCGTTTCCAACGAAGGCACCCATGGGCTTCCCCATAGAACTTGCCAACCTGAATTCCTACAGGCTAGATGTGAGAGGCACATTCTGCTGCTTCCTCCCTTAGAGTTAAACTAGCTTCTGAAAGCTCAAGCTCCGGGGAGTCTGTTTGGCAGAGATACACAACACACTTTTCCAAGCCTGTTGGAAGGCATTTGCAGTATCATTTCGCGTCTAATTTCCCAAACCAAACTGCTTGCAGCTCTAACTCCCTGCTAACTACCACTTCTTCGGTTCAGTGAGATATGCTGGATTCTAAATGGGGAAGCTTCTCTGACGCTTTTTCACAGAGATTTTGAAACTGAAATTTCCAAACCCGTTTCCAACGAAGGCGCCAATGGGCTTCCCCATAGAACTTGCCAACCTGAATTCCTACAGGCTAGATGTGAGAGGCACATTCTGCTGCTTCCTCCCTTAGAGTTAAACTTGCTTCTGAAAGCTCAACCTCCGGGGAGTCTGTTTGGCAGAGATATAGAACACAATTTTCCAAGCCTGTTGGAAGGCCTTTGCAATGTGATTTCGCGTCTAATTTCCCAAACCAAACTGCTTGGAGCTCTAACTCCCTTCTAACTACCACTTCCTCGGTTCAGTGAGATATGCTGGATTCTGAACGGAGAAGCTTCTCTGATGCTTTCTCACGAAGATTTTGAAACTGAAATCTCCCATGCCGTTTCCACCATAGGCAGCAATGGGCTTCCCCGGAGAACTTGCCAACCTGAATTCCTACAGGCTAGATTTGAGGGGCACATTGTGCTGCTTCCACCCTAAGAGTTAAACTTGCTTCTGAAAGCTCAACCTCCGGGGAGTCTGTTTGGCAGAGACATGGAACACACTTTTCCAAGCCTGTTCGAAGGCCTTTGCAATGTGATTTCGCGTCTAATTTCCCAAACCAAACTGCTTGCAACTCTAACTCCCTTCTAACTACCACCTCTTCGGTTCAGTGAGATATGCTGGATTCTAAACGGAGAAGCTTCTCTGACGCTTTTTCACAGAGATTTTGTATCTGAAATCTCCCATGCCGTTTCCACCATAGGCAGCAATGGGCTTCCCCATAGAACTTGCCAACCTGAATTCCTACAGGCTAGATGTGAGAGGCACATTCTGATGCTTCCTCCCTTAGAGTTAAACTAGCTTCTGAAAGCTCAACCTCCGGGGAGTCTGTTTGGCAGAGATATAGAACACACTTTTCCAAGCCTGTTGGAAGGCATTTGCAGTTTCATTTCGCGTCTAATTTCCCAAACCAAACTGCTTGCAGCTCTAACTCCCTGCTAACTACCACTTTTTCGGTTCAGTGAGATATGCTGGATTCTAAATGGGGAAGCTTCTCTGACGCTTTTTCACAGAGATTTTGAAACTGAAATTTCCAAACCCGTTTCCAACGAAGGCGCCAATGGGCTTCACCATAGAACTTGCAAACCTGAATTCCTACAGGCTAGATGTGAGAGGCACATTCTGCTGCTTCCTCCCTTAGAGTTAAACTTGCTTCTGAAAGCTCAACCTCCGGGGAGTCTGTTTGGCAGAGATATAGAACACAATTTTCCAAGCCTGTTGGAAGGCCTTTGCAATGTGATTTCGCGTCTAATTTCCCAAACCAAACTGCTTGCAGCTCTAACTCCCTTCTAACTACCACTTCCTCGGTTCAGTGAGATATGCTGGATTCTGAACGGAGAAGCTTCTCTGATGCTTTCTCACAAAGATTTTGAAACTGAAATCTCCCATGCCGTTTCCACCATAGGCAGCAATGGGCTTCCCCGGAGAACTTGCCAACCTGAATTCCTACAGGCTAGATTTGAGGGGCACATTGTGCTGCTTCCACCCTAAGAGTTAAACTTGCTTCTGAAAGCTCAACCTCCGGGGAGTCTGTTTGGCAGAGACATGGAACACACTTTTCCAAGCCTGTACGAAGGCCTTTGCAATGTGATTTCGCGTCTAATTTCCCAAACCAAACTGCTTGCAGCTCTAACTCCCTTCTAACTACCACTTCTTCGGTTCAGTGAGATATGCTGGATTCTAAAAGGAGAAGCTTCTCTGACGCTTTTTCACAGAGATTTTGAAACTGAAATTTCCAAACCCGTTTCCAACGAAGGAGCCAATGGGCTTCCCCATAGAACTTGCCAACCTGAATTCCTACAGGCTAGATGTGAGAGGCACATTCTGCTGCTTCCTCCCTTAGAGTTAAACTTGCTTCTGAAAGCTCAACCTCCGGGGAGTCTGTTTGGCAGAGATATAGAACACACTTTTCCAAGCCTGTTGGAAGGCCTTTGCAGTGTATTTCGCATCTAATTTCCCAAACCAAACTGCTTGCAGCTCTAACTCCCTTCTAACTACCACTTCTTCGGTTCAGTGAGATATGCTGGATTCTAAACGGAGAAGCTTCTCTGATGCTTTTTCACAGAGATTTTGAAACTGAAATCTCCCATGCTGTTTCCACCATAGGCAGGAATGGGCTTCCCCATAGAACTTGCCAACCTGAATTCCTACAGGCTAGATGTGAGGGGCACATTCTGTTGCTTCCACCCTAAGAGTTAAACTTGCTTCTGAAAGCTCAACCTCCGGGGAGTCTGTTTGGCAGAGAAAAACAACAAACTTTTCCAAGCCTGTTGGAAGGCATTTGCAGTGTCATTTCGCGTCTAATTTCCCAAACCAAACTGCATGCAGCTCTACCTTCTAACTACGACTTTTTCGGTTCAGTGAGATATGCTGGATTGTCAACCGAGAAGCATCCCTGATGCTTTTTCACAGAGATTTTGAAACTGAAATTTCCAAACCCGTTTCCAACGAAGGCGCCAATGGGCTTCACCATAGAACTTGCCAACCTGAATTCCTACAGGCTAGATGTGAGAGTCACTTTCTGCTGCTTCCTCCCTTAGAGTTACACTAGCTTATGAAAGCTCAACCTCCGGGGAGTCTGTTTGGCAGAGATATACAACACACTTTTCCAAGCCTGTTGGAAGGCATTTGCAGTGTCATTTCGCGTCTAATTTCCCAAACCAAACTGCTTGCAGCTCTACCTTCTAACTACCACTTTTTCGGTTCAGTGAGATATGCTGGATTCTAAACGGAGAAGCTTCTCTGACGCTTTTTCACAGAGATTTTGAAACTGAAATCTCCCATGCCGTTTCCACCATAGGCAGCAATGGGCTTCCCCATAGAACTTGCCAACCTGAATTCCTACAGGCTAGATGTGAGAGGCACATTCTGCTGCTTCCTCCCTAAGAGTTAAGCTTGCTTCTGAAAGCTCAACCTCCGGGGAGTCTGTTTGGCAGAGATATAGAACACACTTTTCCAAGCCTGTTGGAAGGCCTTTGCAGTTTCATTTCGCGTCTTATTTCCCAAACCTAACTGCTTGCAGCTCTAACTCCCTTCTAACTACCACTTCTTCGGTTCAGTGAGATATGCTGGATTCTAAACGGAGAAGCTTCTCTGACGCTTTTTCACAGAGATTTTGAAACTGTAATCTCCCATGCCGTTTCCACCATAGGCAGCAATGGGCTTCCCCATAGAACTTGCCAACCTGAATTCCTACAGGCTAGATGTGAGAGGCACATTCTGCTGCTTCCTCCCTAAGAGTTAAGCTTGCTTCTGAAAGCTCAACCTCCGGGGAGTGTGTTTGGCAGAGATATAGAACACACTTTTCCAAGCCTGTTGGAAGGCCTTTGCAGTGTCATTTCGCATCTAATTTCCCAAACCAAACTGCTTGCAGCTCTAACTCCCTTCTAACGACCACTTCTTCGGTTCAGTGAGATATGCTGGATTCTAAACGGAGAAGCTACTCTGACGCTTTTTCAGAGATTTTGAAACTGAAATCTCCCATGCTGTTTCCACCATCGGCAGCAATGGGCTTCCTCATAGAACTTACCAACCTGAATTCCTACAGGCTAGATGTGAGAGGCACATTCTGCTGCTTCCTCCCTAAGAGTTAAGCTTGCTTCTGAAAGCTCAACCTCCTGGGAGTCTGTTTGGCAGAGAAATAGAACACAATTTTCCAAGCCTGTTCGAAGGCCTTTGCAATGTGATTTCGCGTCTAATTTCCCAAACCAAACTGCTTGCAGTTCTAACTCCCTTCTAACTACCACTTCTTCAGTTCAGTGTGATATGCTGGATTCTAAACGGAGAAGCTTCCCTGACGCTTTTTCACAGAGATTTTGTAACTGAAATCTCCCATGCCGTTTCCACCATAGGCAGCAATGGGCTTCCCCATAGAACTTGCCAACCTGAATTCCTACAGGCCAGATGTGAGAGGCACATTCTGCTGCTTCCACACTGAGTTAAACTTGCTTCTGAAAGCTCAACCTCCGGGGTGTCTGTTTGGCAGAGATATAGAACACACTTTTCCAAGCCTGTTGGAAGGCCTTTGCAGTTTGATTTCGCGTCTAATTTCCCAAACCAAACTGCTTGCAGCTCTAACTCCCTTCTTACTACCACTTCTTCGATTCAGTGAGATATGCTGGATTCTAAACGGAGAAGCTTCTCTGATGCTTTTTCACAGAGATTTTGAAACTGAAATTTCCAAACCCGTTTCCAACGAAGGCGCCAATGGGCTTCCCCATAGAAGTTGCCAACCTGAATTCCTACACGCTAGATGTGAGAGGCACATTCTGCTGCTTCCTCCCTTAGAGTTAAACTAGCTTCTGAAAGCTCAACCTCCGGGGAGTCTGTTTGGCAGAGATATAGAACACACTTTTCCAAGCCTGTTGGAAGGCATTTGCAGTTTCATTTCGCGTCTAATTTCCCAAACCAAACTGCTTGCAACTCTAACTCCCTTCTAACTACCACCTCTTCGGTTCAGTGAGATATGCTGGATTCAAAACGAAGAAGCTTCTCTGACGCTTTTTCACAGAGATTTTGAAACTGAAATCTCCCATGCCGTTTCCACCATAGGCAGCAATGGGCTTCCCCATAGAACTTGCCAACCTGAATTCCTACAGGCTAGATGTGAGTGGCACATTCTGCTGCTTCCGCACTTAGAGTTAAACTAGCTTCTGAAAGCTCAACCTCCGGGGAGTCTGTTTGGCAGAGATATAGAACACAATTTTCCAAGCCTGTTGGAAGGCATTTGCAGTTTCATTTCGCGTCTAATTTCCCAAACCAAACTGCTTGCAGCTCTAACTCCCTTCAAACTACCACTTCTTCGGTTCAGTGAGATATGCTGGAGTCTAAACGGAGAAGCTTCTCTGACGCTTTTTCACAGAGATTTTGAAACTGAAATCTCCCATGCCGTTTCCACCATAGGCAGCAATGGGCTTCCCAATAGAACTTGCCAACCTGAATTCCAACAGGCTAGATGTGAGAGGCACATTCTGCTGCTTTCTCCCTTAGAGTTAAACTAGCTTCTGAAAGCTCAACCTCCTGGGAGTCTGTTGGGCAGAGATATAGAACACACTTTTCCAAGCCTGTTCGAAGGCCTTTGCAATGTGATTTCGCGTCTAATTTCCTAAACCAAACTGCTTGCAGCTCTAACTGCCTTCTAACTACCACTTCTTCAGTTCAGTGTGATATGCTGGATTCTAAACGGAGAAGCTTCTCTGACGCTTTTTCACAGAGATTTTGAAACTGAAATCTCCCATGCCGTTTCCACCATAGGCAGCAATGGGCTTCCCCATAGAACTTGCCAACCTGAATTCCTACAGGCTAGATGTGAGAGGCACATTCTGCTGCTTCCTCCCTTAGAGTTAAACTAGCTTCTTAAAGCTCAACCTCCGGGGAGTCTGTTTGGCAGCGATATAGAACACACTTTACCGAGCCTGTTCGAAGGCCTTTGCAATGTGATTTCGCGTCTAATTTCCCAAACCAAACTGCTTACAGCTCTAACTCCCTTCTAACTACCAATTCTTCGGTTCAGTGAGATATGCTGGACTCTAAACGGAGAAGCTTCTCTGATGCTTTTTCACAGAGATTTTGAAACTGAAATTTCCAAACACGTTTCCAACGAAGGCGCCATTGGGCTTCCCCATAGAACTTGCCAACCTGAATTCCTACAGGCTAGATTGAGAGGCACATTCTGCTACTTCCTCTCTTAGAGTTAAACTTGCTTCTGAAAGCTCAACCTCCGGGAGTCTGTTTGGCAGAGATATAGAACACACTTTTCCAAGCCTGTTGGAAGGCATTTGCAGTGTGATTTCGCGTCTAATTTCCCAAACCAAACTGCTTGCAGCTCTAGGTTCTAACTACCACTTCTTCGGTTCATTGAGATATGCTGGATTCTAAACGGAGAAGCTTCTCTGACGCTTTTTCACAGAGATTTTGAAACTGAAATCTCCTATGACGTTTCCACCATAGGCAGCAATGGGCTTCCCCATAGAACTTGCCAACCTGAATTCCTACAGGCTAGATGTGAGAGGCACATTTTGCTGCTTCCTCCCTTAGAGTTAAACTTGCTTCTGAAAGCTCAACCTCCAGGGAGTCTGTTTGGCAGAGGTATAGAACACACTTTTCCAAGGCTGTTGGACGGCCTTTGCAGTGTCATTTCGCGTCTAATTTCCCAAACCAAACTGCTTGCAGCTCTAACTCCCTTCTAACTACCACTTCTTCGGTTCAGTGAGATATGCTGGATTCTAAACAGAGAAGCTTTTCTGACGCTTTTTCACAGAGATTTTGAAACTGAAATCTCCTATGCCGTTTCCACCATAGGCAGCAATGGGCTTCCCCATAGAACTTGCCAACCTGAATTCCTACAGGGTAGATGTGAGAGGGACATTCTGCTGCTTCCTCCCTTAGAGTTAAACTAGCTTCTGAAAGCTCAACCTCCGGGGAGTCTGTTTGGCAGAGATATAGAACACACTTTTCCAAGCCGGTTGGAAGGCATTTGCAGTGTCATTTCGCGTCTAATTTCCCAAACCAAACTGCTTGCAACTCTAACTCCCTTCTAACTACCACCTCTTCGGTTCAGTGAGATATGCTGGATTCTAAACGGAGAAGCTTCTCTGACGCTTTTTCACAGAGATTTTGTATCTGAAATCTCCCATGCCGTTTCCACCATAGGCAGCAATGGGCTTCCCCATAGAACTTGCCAACCTGAATTCCTACAGGCTAGATGTGAGAGGCACATTCTGCTGCTTCCTCCCTTAGAGTTAAACTAGCTTCTGAAAGCTCAACCTCCGGGGAGTCTGTTTGGCAGAGATATAGAACACACTTTTCCAAGCCTGTTGGAAGGCATTTGCAGTTTCATTTCGCGTCTAATTTCCCAAATCAAACTGCTTGCAGCTCTAACTCCCTGCTAACTACCACTTTTTCGGTTCAGTGAGATATGCTGGATTCTAAATGGGGAAGCTTCTCTGACGCTTTTTCACAGAGATTTTGAAACTGAAATTTCCAAACCCGTTTCCAACGAAGGCGCCAATGGGCTTCACCATAGAACTTGCAAACCTGAATTCCTACAGGCTAGATGTGAGAGGCACATTCTGCTGCTTCCTCCCTTAGAGTTAAACTTGCTTCTGAAAGCTCAACCTCCGGGGAGTCTGTTTGGCAGAGATATAGAACACAATTTTCCAAGCCTGTTGGAAGGCCTTTGCAATGTGATTTCGCGTCTAATTTCCCAAACCAAACTGCTTGCAGCTCTAACTCCCTTCTAACTACCACTTCCTCGGTTCAGTGAGATATGCTGGATTCTGAACGGAGAAGCTTCTCTGATGCTTTCTCACAAAGATTTTGAAACTGAAATCTCCCATGCCGTTTCCACCATAGGCAGCAATGGGCTTCCCCGGAGAACTTGCCAACCTGAATTCCTACAGGCTAGATTTGAGGGGCACATTGTGCTGCTTCCACCCTAAGAGTTAAACTTGCTTCTGAAAGCTCAACCTCCGGGGAGTCTGTTTGGCAGAGACATGGAACACACTTTTCCAAGCCTGTACGAAGGCCTTTGCAATGTGATTTCGCGTCTAATTTCCCAAACCAAACTGCTTGCAGCTCTAACTCCCTTCTAACTACCACTTCTTCGGTTCAGTGAGATATGCTGGATTCTAAAAGGAGAAGCTCCTCTGACGCTTTTTCACAGAGATTTTGAAACTGAAATTTCCAAACCCGTTTCCAACGAAGGAGCCAATGGGCTTCCCCATAGAACTTGCCAACCTGAATTCCTACAGGCTAGATGTGAGAGGCACATTCTGCTGCTTCCTCCCTTAGAGTTAAACTTGCTTCTGAAAGCTCAACCTCCGGGGAGTCTGTTTGGCAGAGATATAGAACACACTTTTCCAAGCCTGTTGGAAGGCCTTTGCAGTGTATTTCGCATCTAATTTCCCAAACCAAACTGCTTGCAGCTCTAACTCCCTTCTAACTACCACTTCTTCGGTTCAGTGAGATATGCTGGATTCTAAACGGAGAAGCTTCTCTGATGCTTTTTCACAGAGATTTTGAAACTGAAATCTCCCATGCTGTTTCCACCATAGGCAGGAATGGGCTTCCCCATAGAACTTGCCAACCTGAACTCCTACAGGCTAGATGTGAGGGGCACATTCTGTTGCTTCCACCCTAAGAGTTAAACTTGCTTCTGAAAGCTCAACCTCCGGGGAGTCTGTTTGGCAGAGAAAAACAACAAACTTTTCCAAGCCTGTTGGAAGGCATTTGCAGTGTCATTTCGCGTCTAATTTCCCAAACCAAACTGCTTGCAGCTCTACCTTCTAACTACGACTTTTTCGGTTCAGTGAGAAATGCTGGATTGTCAACCGAGAAGCATCCCTGATGCTTTTTCACAGAGATTTTGAAACTGAAATTTCCAAACCCGTTTCCAACGAAGGCGCCAATGGGCTTCACCATAGAACTTGCCAACCTGAATTCCTACAGGCTAGATGTGAGAGTCACTTTCTGCTGCTTCCTCCCTTAGAGTTAAACTAGCTTATGAAAGCTCAACCTCCGGGGAGTCTGTTTGGCAGAGATATACAACACACTTTTCCAAGCCTGTTGGAAGGCATTTGCAGTGTCATTTCGTGTCTAATTTCCCAAACCAAACTGCTTGCAGCTCTACCTTCTAACTACCACTTTTTCGGTTCAGTGAGATATGCTGGATTCTAAACGGAGAAGCTTCTCTGACGCTTTTTCACAGAGATTTTGAAACTGAAATCTCCCATGCCGTTTCCACCATAGGCAGCAATGGGCTTCCCCATAGAACTTGCCAACCTGAATTCCTACAGGCTAGATGTGAGAGGCACATTCTGCTGCTTCCTCCCTAAGAGTTAAGCTTGCTTCTGAAAGCTCAACCTCCGGGGAGTCTGTTTGGCAGAGATATAGAACACACTTTTCCAAGCCTGTTGGAAGGCCTTTGCAGTTTCATTTCGCGTCTTATTTCCCAAACCTAACTGCTTGCAGCTCTAACTCCCTTCTAACTACCACTTCTTCGGTTCAGTGAGATATGCTGGATTCTAAACGGAGAAGCTTCTCTGACGCTTTTTCACAGAGATTTTGAAACTGTAATCTCCCATGCCGTTTCCACCATAGGCAGCAATGGGCTTCCCCATAGAACTTGCCAACCTGAATTCCTACAGGCTAGATGTGAGAGGCACATTCTGCTGCTTCCTCCCTAAGAGTTAAGCTTGCTTCTGAAAGCTCAACCTCCGGGGAGTGTGTTTGGCAGAGATATAGAACACACTTTTCCAAGCCTGTTGGAAGGCCTTTGCAGTGTCATTTCGCATCTAATTTCCCAAACCAAACTGCTTGCAGCTCTAACTCCCTTCTAACTACCACTTCTTCGGTTCAGTGAGATATGCTGGATTCTAAACGGAGAAGCTACTCTGACGCTTTTTCACAGAGATTTTGAAACTGAAATCTCCCATGCTGTTTCCACCATCGGCAGCAATGGGCTTCCTCATAGAACTTACCAACCAGAATTCCTACAGGCTAGATGTGAGAGGCACATTCTGCTGCTTCCTCCCTAAGAGTTAAGCTTGCTACTGAAAGCTCAACCTCCTGGGAGTCTGTTTGGCAGAGATATAGAACACAATTTTCCAAGCCTGTTCGAAGGCCTTTGCAATGTGATTTCGCGTCTAATTTCCCAAACCAAACTGCTTGCAGTTCTAACTCCCTTCTAACTACCACTTCTTCAGTTCAGTGTGATATGCTGGATTCTAAACGGAGAAGCTTCCCTGACGCTTTTTCACAGAGATTTTGTAACTGAAATCTCCCATGCCGTTTCCACCATAGGCAGCAATGGGCTTCCCCATAGAACTTGCCAACCTGAATTCCTACAGGCCAGATCAGATGTGAGAGGCACATTCTGCTGCTTCCACACTGAGTTAAACTTGCTTCTGAAAGCTCAACCTCCGGGGTGTCTGTTTGGCAGAGATATAGAACACACTTTTCCAAGCCTGTTGGAAGGCCTTTGCAGTTTGATTTCACGTCTAATTTCCCAAACCAAACTGCTTGCAGCTCTAACTCCCTTCTTACTACCACTTCTTCGATTCAGTGAGATATGCTGGATACTAAACGGAGAAGCTTCTCTGATGCTTTTTCACAGAGATTTTGAAACTGAAATTTCCAAACCCGTTTCCAACGAAGGCGCCAATGGGCTTCCCCATAGAAGTTGCCAACCTGAATTCCTACACGCTAGATGTGAGAGGCACATTTTGCTGCTTCCTCCCTTAGAGTTAAACTAGCTTCTGAAAGCTCAACCTCCGGGGAGTCTGTTTGGCAGAGATATAGAACACACTTTTCCAAGCCTGTTGGAAGGCATTTGCAGTTTCATTTCGCGTCTAATTTCCCAAACCAAACTGCTTGCAACTCTAACTCCCTTCTAACTACCACCTCTTCGGTTCAGTGAGATATGCTGGATTCAAAACGAAGAAGCTTCTCTGACGCTTTTTCACAGAGATTTTGAAACTGAAATCTCCCATGCCGTTTCCACCATAGGCAGCAATGGGCTTCCCCATAGAACTTGCCAACCTGAATTCCAACAGGCTAGATGTGAGAGGCACATTCTGCTGCTTTCTCCCTTAGAGTTAAACTAGCTTCTGAAAGCTCAACCTCCTGGGAGTCTGTTGGGCAGAGATATAGAACACACTTTTCCAAGCCTGTTGGAAGGCCTTTGCAATGTGATTTCGCGTCTAATTTCCTAAACCAAACTGCTTGCAGCTCTAACTGCCTTCTAACTACCACTTCTTCAGTTCAGTGTGATATGCTGGATTCTAAACGGAGAAGCTTCTCTGACGCTTTTTCACAGAGATTTTGAAACTGAAATCTCCCATGCCGTTTCCACCATAGGCAGCAATGGGCTTCCCCATAGAACTTGCCAACCTGAATTCCTACAGGCTAGATGTGAGAGGCACATTCTGCTGCTTCCTCCCTTAGAGTTAAACTAGCTTCTTAAAGCTCAACCTCCGGGGAGTCTGTTTGGCAGCGATATAGAACACACTTTACCGAGCCTGTTCGAAGGCCTTTGCAGTGTCATTTCGCGTCTAATTTCCCAAACCAAACTGCTTGCAGCTCTAACTCCCTTCTAACTACCACTTCTTCGGTTCAGTGAGATATGCTGGATTCTAAACAGAGAAGCTTTTCTGACGCTTTTTCACAGAGATTTTGAAACTGAAATCTCCTATGCCGTTTCCACCATAGGCAGCAATGGGCTTCCCCATAGAACTTGCCAACCTGAATTCCTACAGGGTAGATGTGAGAGGGACATTCTGCTGCTTCCTCCCTTAGAGTTAAACTAGCTTCTGAAAGCTCAACCTCCGGGGAGTCTGTTTGGCAGAGATATAGAACACACTTTTCCAAGCCTGTTGGAAGGCATTTGCAGTGTCATTTCGCGTCTAATTTCCCAAACCAAACTGCTTGCAGCTCTAGGTTCTAACTACCACTTCTTCGGTTCAGTGAGATATGCTGGATTCTAAACGGAGAAGCTTCTCTGACGCTTTTTCACAGAGATTTTGAAACTGAAATCTCCTATGCCGTTTCCACCATAGGCAGCAATGGGCTTCCCCATAGAACTTGCCAACCTGAATTCCTACAGGGTAGATGTGAGAGGCACATTCTGCTGCTTCCTCCCTAAGAGTTAAGCTTGCTTCTGAAAGCTCAACCGCCGGGGAGTCTGTTTGGCAGAGATATAGAACACACTTTTCCAAGCCTGTTGGAAGGCATTTGCAGTTTCATTTCGCGTCTAATTTCCCAAACCAAACTGCTTGCAGCTCTAACTCCCTGCTAACTACCACTTTTACGGTTCAGTGAGATATGCTGGATTCTAAATGGGGAAGCTTCTCTGACGCTTTTTCACAGAGATTTTGAAACTGAAATTTCCAAACCCGTTTCCAACGAAGGCGCCAATGGGCTTCACCATAGAACTTGCAAACCTGAATTCCTACAGGCTAGATGTGAGAGGCACATTCTGCTGCTTCCTCCCTTAGAGTTAAACTTGCTTCTGAAAGCTCAACCTCCGGGGAGTCTGTTTGGCAGAGATATAGAACACAATTTTCCAAGCCTGTTGGAAGGCCTTTGCAATGTGATTTCGCGTCTAATTTCCCAAACCAAACTGCTTGCAGCTCTAACTCCCTTCTAACTACCACTTCCTCGGTTCAGTGAGATATGCTGGATTCTGAACGGAGAAGCTTCTCTGATGCTTTCTCACAAAGATTTTGAAACTGAAATCTCCCTTGCCGTTTCCACCATAGGCAGCAATGGGCTTCCCCGGAGAACTTGCCAACCTGAATTCCTACAGGCTAGATTTGAGGGGCATATTGTGCTGCTTCCACCCTAAGAGTTAAACTTGCTTCTGAAAGCTCAACCTCCGGGGAATCTGTTTGGCAGAGACATGGAACACAATTTTCCAAGCCTGTTCGAAGGCCTTTGCAATGTGATTTCGCGTCTAATTTCCCAAACCAAACTGCTTGCAGCTCTAACTCCCTTCTAACTACCACTTCTTCGGTTCAGTGAGATATGCTGGATTCTAAACGGAGAAGCTTCTCTGACGCTTATTCACAGAGATTTTGAAACTGAAATTTCCAAACCCGTTTCCAACGAAGGCGCCAATGGGCTTCCCCATAGAACTTGCCAACCTGAATTCCTACAGGCTAGATGTGAGAGGCACATTCTGCTGCTTCCTCCCTTAGAGTTAAACTTGCTTCTGAAAGCTCAACCTCCGGGGCGTCTGTTTGGCAGAGATATAGAACACACTTTTCCAGGCCTGTTGGAAGGCCTTTGCAGTTTCATTTCGCGTCTAATTTCCCAAACCAAACTGCTTGCAGCTCTAACTCCCTTCTAACTACCACTTCTTCGGTTCAGTGAGATATGCTGGATTCTAAACGGAGAAGCTTCTCTGACGCTTTTTCACAGAGATTTTGAAACTGAAATCTCCCATGCCGTTTCCACCATAGGCAGCAATGGGCTTCCCCATAGAACTTGCCAACCTGAATTCCTACAGGCTAGATGTGAGGGGCACATTGTGCTGCTTCCAGCCTTAGAGTTAAACTTGCTTCTGAAAGCTCAACCTCCGCGGAGTCTGTTTGGCAGAGAAATACAACACACTTTTCCAAGCCAGTTGGAAGGCATTTGCAGTGTCATTTCGCGTCTAATTTCCCAAACCAAACTGCTTGCAGCTCTACCTTCTAACTACCACTATTTCGGTTCAGTGAGATATGCTGGATTCTAAACGGAGAAGCTTCCCTGATGCTTTTTCACAGAGATTTTGAAATTGAAATTTCCAAACCCGTTTCCAACGAAGGCACCCATGGGCTTCCCCATAGAACTTGCCAACCTGAATTCCTACAGGCTAGATGTGAGAGGCACATTCTGCTGCTTCCTCCCTTAGAGTTAAACTAGCTTCTGAAAGCTCAACCTCCGGGGAGTCTGTTTGGCAGAGATATACAACACACTATTCCAAGCCTGTTGGAAGGCATTTGCAGTGTCATTTCGCGTCTAATTTCCCACACCAAACTGCTTGCAGCTGTACCTTCTAACTACCACTTTTTCGGTTCAGTGAGATATGCTAGATTCTAAACAGAGAAGCTTCCCTGATGCTTTTTCACAGAGAGTTTGAAACTGAATTTTCCAAACCCGTTTCCAACGAAGGCACCAATGTGCTTCCCCTTAGAACTTGCCAACCTGAATTCCTACAGGCTAGATGTGAGAGGGACATTCTGCTGCTTCCAGCCTTAGAGTTAAACTTGCTTCTGAAAGCTCAACCTCCGGGGAGTCTGTTTGGCAGAGATATAGAACACACTTTTCCAAGCCTGTTGGAAGGCCTTTGCAGTTTCATTTTGCGTATAATTTCCCAAACCAAACTGCTTGCAGCTCTAACTCCCTTCTAACTACCACTTCTTCGGTTCAGTGAGATATGCTGGATTCTAAACGGAGAAGCTTCTCTGACGCTTTTTCACAGAGATTTTGAAACTGAAATCTCCCATGCCGTTTCCACCATAGGCAGCAATGGGCTTCCCCATAGAACTTGCCAACCTGAATTCCAACAGGCTAGATGTGAGAGGCACATTCTGCTGCTTTCTCCCTTAGAGTTAAACTAGCTTCTGAAAGCTCAACCTCCTGGGAGTCTGTTGGGCAGAGATATAGAACACACTTTTCCAAGCCTGTTGGAAGGCCTTTGCAATGTGATTTCGCGTCTAATTTCCTAAACCAAACTGCTTGCAGCTCTAACTGCCTTCTAACTACCACTTCTTCAGTTCAGTGTGATATGCTGGATTCTAAACGGAGAAGCTTCTCTGACGCTTTTTCACAGAGATTTTGAAACTGAAATCTCCCATGCCGTTTCCACCATAGGCAGCAATGGGCTTCCCCATAGAACTTGCCAACCTGAATTCCTACAGGCTAGATGTGAGAGGCACATTCTGCTGCTTCCTCCCTTAGAGTTAAACTAGCTTCTTAAAGCTCAACCTCCGGGGAGTCTGTTTGGCAGCGATATAGAACACACTTTACCGAGCCTGTTCGAAGGCCTTTGCAGTGTCATTTCGCGTCTAATTTCCCAAACCAAACTGCTTGCAGCTCTAACTCCCTTCTAACTACCACTTCTTCGGTTCAGTGAGATATGCTGGATTCTAAACAGAGAAGCTTTTCTGACGCTTTTTCACAGAGATTTTGAAACTGAAATCTCCTATGCCGTTTCCACCATAGGCAGCAATGGGCTTCCCCATAGAACTTGCCAACCTGAATTCCTACAGGGTAGATGTGAGAGGGACATTCTGCTGCTTCCTCCCTTAGAGTTAAACTAGCTTCTGAAAGCTCAACCTCCGGGGAGTCTGTTTGGCAGAGATATAGAACACACTTTTCCAAGCCTGTTGGAAGGCATTTGCAGTGTCATTTCGCGTCTAATTTCCCAAACCAAACTGCTTGCAGCTCTAGGTTCTAACTACCACTTCTTCGGTTCAGTGAGATATGCTGGATTCTAAACGGAGAAGCTTCTCTGACGCTTTTTCACAGAGATTTTGAAACTGAAATCTCCTATGCCGTTTCCACCATAGGCAGCAATGGGCTTCCCCATAGAACTTGCCAACCTGAATTCCTACAGGCTAGATGTGAGAGGCACATTCTGCTGCTTCCTCCCTAAGAGTTAAGCTTGCTTCTGAAAGCTCAACCGCCGGGGAGTCTGTTTGGCAGAGATATAGAACACACTTTTCCAAGCCTGTTGGAAGGCATTTGCAGTTTCATTTCGCGTCTAATTTCCCAAACCAAACTGCTTGCAGCTCTAACTCCCTGCTAACTACCACTTTTACGGTTCAGTGAGATATGCTGGATTCTAAATGGGGAAGCTTCTCTGACGCTTTTTCACAGAGATTTTGAAACTGAAATTTCCAAACCCGTTTCCAACGAAGGCGCCAATGGGCTTCACCATAGAACTTGCAAACCTGAATTCCTACAGGCTAGATGTGAGAGGCACATTCTGCTGCTTCCTCCCTTAGAGTTAAACTTGCTTCTGAAAGCTCAACCTCCGGGGAGTCTGTTTGGCAGAGATATAGAACACAATTTTCCAAGCCTGTTGGAAGGCCTTTGCAATGTGATTTCGCGTCTAATTTCCCAAACCAAACTGCTTGCAGCTCTAACTCCCTTCTAACTACCACTTCCTCGGTTCAGTGAGATATGCTGGATTCTGAACGGAGAAGCTTCTCTGATGCTTTCTCACAAAGATTTTGAAACTGAAATCTCCCTTGCCGTTTCCACCATAGGCAGCAATGGGCTTCCCCGGAGAACTTGCCAACCTGAATTCCTACAGGCTAGATTTGAGGGGCATATTGTGCTGCTTCCACCCTAAGAGTTAAACTTGCTTCTGAAAGCTCAACCTCCGGGGAATCTGTTTGGCAGAGACATGGAACACAATTTTCCAAGCCTGTTCGAAGGCCTTTGCAATGTGATTTCGCGTCTAATTTCCCAAACCAAACTGCTTGCAGCTCTAACTCCCTTCTAACTACCACTTCTTCGGTTCAGTGAGATATGCTGGATTCTAAACGGAGAAGCTTCTCTGACGCTTATTCACAGAGATTTTGAAACTGAAATTTCCAAACCCGTTTCCAACGAAGGCGCCAATGGGCTTCCCCATAGAACTTGCCAACCTGAATTCCTACAGGCTAGATGTGAGAGGCACATTCTGCTGCTTCCTCCCTTAGAGTTAAACTTGCTTCTGAAAGCTCAACCTCCGGGGCGTCTGTTTGGCAGAGATATAGAACACACTTTTCCAGGCCTGTTGGAAGGCCTTTGCAGTTTCATTTCGCGTCTAATTTCCCAAACCAAACTGCTTGCAGCTCTAACTCCCTTCTAACTACCACTTCTTCGGTTCAGTGAGATATGCTGGATTCTAAACGGAGAAGCTTCTCTGACGCTTTTTCACAGAGATTTTGAAACTGAAATCTCCCATGCCGTTTCCACCATAGGCAGCAATGGGCTTCCCCATAGAACTTGCCAACCTGAATTCCTAAAGGCTAGATGTGAGGGGCACATTGTGCTGCTTCCAGCCTTAGAGTTAAACTTGCTTCTGAAAGCTCAACCTCCGCGGAGTCTGTTTGGCAGAGAAATACAACACACTTTTCCAAGCCGGTTGGAAGGCATTTGCAGTGTCATTTCGCGTCTAATTTCCCAAACCAAACTGCTTGCAGCTCTACCTTCTAACTACCACTATTTCGGTTCAGTGAGATATGCTGGATTCTAAACGGAGAAGCTTCCCTGATGCTTTTTCACAGAGATTTTGAAATTGAAATTTCCAAACCCGTTTCCAACGAAGGCACCCATGGGCTTCCCCATAGAACTTGCCAACCTGAATTCCTACAGGCTAGATGTGAGAGGCACATTCTGCTGCTTCCTCCCTTAGAGTTAAACTAGCTTCTGAAAGCTCAACCTCCGGGGAGTCTGTTTGGCAGAGATATACAACACACTATTCCAAGCCTGTTGGAAGGCATTTGCAGTGTCATTTCGCGTCTAATTTCCCACACCAAACTGCTTGCAGCTGTATCTTCTAACTACCACTTTTTCGGTTCAGTGAGATATGCTAGATTCTAAACAGAGAAGCTTCCCTGATGCTTTTTCACAGAGATTTTGAAACTGAATTTTCCAAACCCGTTTCCAACGAAGGCACCAATGTGCTTCCCCTTAGAACTTGCCAACCTGAATTCCTACAGGCTAGATGTGAGAGGGACATTCTGCTGCTTCCAGCCTTAGAGTTAAACTTGCTTCTGAAAGCTCAACCTCCGGGGAGTCTGTTTGGCAGAGATATAGAACACACTTTTCCAAGCCTGTTGGAAGGCCTTTGCAGTTTCATTTTGCGTATAATTTCCCAAACCAAACTGCTTGCAGCTCTAACTCCCTTCTAACTACCACTTCTTCGGTTCAGTGAGATATGCTGGATTCTAAACGGAGAAGCTTCTCTGACGCTTTTTCACAGAGATTTTGAAACTGAAATCTCCCATGCCATTTCCACCATAGGCAGGAATGGGCTTCCCCATAGAACTTGCCAACCTTAATTCCTACAGGCTAGATGTGAGGGGCACATTCTGTTGATTCCACCCTAAGAGTTAAACTTGCTTCTGAAAGCTCAACATCCGGGGAGTCTGTTTGGAAGAGAAAAACAACACACTTTTCCAAGCCTGTTGGAAGGCATTTGCAGTGTCATTTCGCGTCTAATTTCCCAAACCAAACTGCTTGCAGCTCTACCTTCTAACTACCACTTTTTCGGTTCAGTGAGATATGCTGGATTCTAAACGGAGAAGCTTCTCTGACGCTTTTTCACAGAGATTTTGAAACTGAAATCTCCCATGACGTTTCCACCATAGGCAGCAATGGGCTTCCCCATAGGACTTGCCAACCTGAATTCCTACAGGCTAGATGTGAGAGGCACATTCTGCTGCTTCCTCCCTTAGAGTTAAACTTGCTTCTTAAAGCTCAACCTCCGGCGAGTCTGTTTGACAGAGATATAGAACACACTTTTCAGAGCCTGTTCCAAGGCCTTTGCAATGTGATTTCGCGTCAAATTTCCCAAACCAAACTGCTTGGAGCTCTAACTCCCTTCTAACTAAACTTCTTCGGTTCAGTGAGATATGCTGGATTCTAAACGGAGAAGCATCCCTGATGCTTTTTCACAGAGATTTTGAAACTGAAATTTCCAAACCCGTTTCCAACGAAGGCGCCAATGGGCTTCCCCATAGAACTTGCCAACCTGAATTCCTACAGGCTAGATGTGAAAGGCACTTTCTGCTGCTTCCTCCCTTAGAGTTAAACTAGCTTCTGAAAGCTCAACCTCCGGGGAGTCTGTTTGGCAGAGATATACAACACAGTTTTCCAAGCCTGTTGGAAGGCATTTGCAGTGTCTTTTCGCGTTTATTTTCCCAAACCAAACTGCTTGAAGCTCTGCCTTCTAACTATCACTTTTTCGGTTCAGTGAGATATGCTGGATTCTAAACGGAGAAGCTTCTCTGACGCTTTTTCACAGAGATTTTGAAACTGAAATCTCCCATGCTGTTTCCAGCATAGGCAGCAATGGCCTTCCCCATAGAACTTGCCAACCTGAATTCCTACAGGCTAGATGTGAGAGGCACATTCTGCTGCTTCCTCCCTTAGAGTTAAACTTGCTTCTGAAAGCTCAACCTCCAGGGAGTCTGTTTGGCAGAGATATAGAACACACATTTCCAAGCCTGTTGGAAGGCATTTGCAGTATCATTTCGCGTCTAATTTCCCAAACCAAACTGCTTGGAGCTCTAAATCCCTACTAACTACCACTTCTTCAGTTCAGTGAGATATGCTGGATTCTAAACGGAGAAGCTTCTCTGACGCTTTTTCACAGAGATTTTGAAACTGAAATCTCCCAAGCCGTTTCCACCATAGGCAGCAATGGGCTTCCCCATAGAACTTGCCAACCTGAATTCCTACAGGCTAGATGTGAGAGGCACATTCTACTGCATCCACCCTAAGAGTTAAACTTGCTTCTGAAAGCTCAACCTCCGGGGAGTCTGTTGGGCAGAGATATAGAACACACTTTTCCAAGCCTGTTCGAAGGCCTTTGCAATGTGATTTCGCGTCTAATTTCCCAAACCAAACTGCTTGCAGCTCTAACTCCCTTCTAACTACCACTTCTTCGATTCAGTGAGATATGCTGGATTCTAAGCGGAGAAGCTTCTCTGACGCTTTTTCACAGAAATTTTGAAACTGAAATCTAACATGCCGTTTCCACCATAGGCAGCAATGGGCTTACCCATAGAACTTGCCAACCTGAATTCCTACAGGCTAGCTATGAGAGGCACATTCTGCTGCTTCCACCCTAAGAGTTAAACTTGTTTCTGAAAGCTCAACCTCTGTGGAGTCTGTTTGGCAGAGATATAGAACACACTTTTCCAAGCCTGTTGGAAGGCATTTGCAGTGTCATTTCGCGTCTAATTTCCCAAACCAAACTGCTTGCAGCTCTACCTTCTCACTACCACTTTTTCGGTTCAGTGAGATATGCTGGATTCTAAACGGAGAAGCTTCTCTGATGCTTTTTCACAGAGATTTTGAAACTGAAATTTCCAAACCCGTTTCCAACGAAAGCCCCAATGGGCTTCCCCATAGAACTTGCCAACCTGAATTCCTACAGGCTAGATGTGAGAGGCACATTCTGCTGCTTCCTCCCTTAGAGTTAAACTTGCTTCTGAAAGCTCAACCTCCGGAGAGTCTGTTTGGCAGAGGTATAGAACACACTTTTCCAAGCTTGTTGGAAGGCCTCTGCAGTGTCATTTCGCGTCTAATTTCCCAAACCAAACTGCTTGCAGCTCTAACTCCCTTCTAACTACCACTTCTTCGGTTCAGTGACATATGCTGGATTCTAAACGGAGAAGCTTCTCTGACGCTTTTTCACAGAGATTTTGAAACTGAAATCTCCCATGCCGTTTCCCCCATAGGCAGCAATGGGCTTCCCCATAGAACTTGCCAACCTGAATTCCTACAGGCTAGATGTGAGAGGCACATTCTGCTGCTTCCTCTCTTAGAGTTAAACTTGCTTCTGAAAGCTCAACCTCCGGGGAGTGTGTTTGGCAGAGATATCGAACACACTTTTCCAAGCCTGTTGGAAGGCATTTGCAGTGTCATTTCGCGTCTAATTTCCGAAACCAAAGTGTTTGCCGGTCTAACTCCCTTCTAAATACCACTTCTTCGGTTCAGTGAGAATTGCTGTATTCTAAACGCGGAAGCTTCTCTGACACTTTTACACAGAGATTTTCAAACTGAAATCTCCTAACCCGTTTCCACCATAGACGGCAATGGGCTCCCCCATAGAACTTGCCAACCTGAATTCCTACAGGCTAGATGTGAGAGGCACATTCTGCTGCTTCGTCCCTTAGAGTTAATCATGCTTCTAAAAGCTCAACCTGCAGGGAGTCTCTTTGGCTGAGATATAGGACACACATTTTCAAGCCTCTTGGAAGGCATTTGCAGTGTGATTTCGTGTCTAATTTGCCAAACCAAACTGTTTGGAGCTCTAACTCCCTTATAAGAAACCACTTCTTTCAGTGAGATATCCTGTATTCTAAAAGGGTAAGATTCTCTAACGCTTTTTCGGAGAGATTTTGAAACTGAAATCTCCCAAGCCGTTTCCACCATAGGCGCCAATGGGCTTCCCCATAGAACTTTCCAACCTTAATTCCTACAGGCTAGATGTAGGAGGCACAATCTGCTGCTTCCTCCCTTATAGTTAAACTAGCTTCTAAAAGCTCAACCTCCAGGGAGTCTCTTTGGTCGAGTTATGGCACACACTTTGCAAGCCTGTTGGAAGGCCTTTGCAGTTTCATTTCGCGTCTAATTTCCCAAACCAAACTGCTTGCAGCTCTAACTCCCTTCTAACTACCACTTCTTCGGTTCAGTGACATATGCTGGATTCTAAACGGAGAAGCTTCTCTGACGCTTTTTCACAGAGATTTTGAAACTGAAATCTCCCATGCCGTTTCCACCATAGGCAGCAATGGGCTTCCCCATAGAACTTGCCAACCTGAACTCCTACAGGCTAGATGTGAGAGGCACATTCTGCTGCTTCCTCCCTTAGAGTTAAACTAGCTTCTGAAAGCTCAACCTCCGGGGAGTCTGTTTGGCAGAGATATACAACACACTTTTCCAAGCCTGTTGGAAGGCATTTGCAGTGTCATTTCGCGTTTATTTTCCCAAACCAAACTGCTTGAAGCTCTACCTTCTAACTATCACTTTTTCGGTTCAGTGAGATATGCTGGATTCTAAACGGAGAAGCTTCTCTGACGCTTTTTCACAGAGATTTTGAAACTGAAATCTCCCATGCTGTTTCCAGCGTAGGCAGCAATGGCCTTCCCCATAGAACTTGCCAACCTGAATTCCTACAGGCTAGATGTGAGAGGCACATTCTGCTGCTTCCTCCCTTAGAGTTAAACTTGCTTCTGAAAGCTCAACCTCCAGGGAGTCTGTTTGGCAGAGATATAGAACACACTTTTCCAAGCCTGTTGGAAGGCATTTGCAGTACCATTTCGCGTCTAATTTCCCAAACCAAACTGCTTGCAGAGCTAACTCCCTGCTAACTGCCACTTCTTCGGTTCAGTGAGATATGCTGGATTCTAAATGGGGAAGCTTCTCTGACGCTTTTTCACAGAGATTTTGAAACTGAAATTTCCAAACCCGTTTCCAACGAAGGCGCCAATGGGCTTCCCCATAGAACTTGCCAACCTGAATTCCTACAGGCTAGATGTGAGAGGCACATTCTGCTGCTTCCTCCCTTAGAGTTAAACTTGCTTCTGAAAGCTCAACCTCCGGGGAGTCTGTTTGGCAGAGATATAGAACACAATTTTCCAAGCCTGTTGGAAGGCCTTTGCAATGTGATTTCGCGTCTAATTTCCCAAACCAAACTGCTTGGAGCTCTAACTCCCTTCTAACTACCACTTCCTCGGTTCAGTGAGATATGCTGGATTCTGAACGGAGAAGCTTCTCTGACGCTTTTTCACAGAAATTTTGAAACTGAAATCTAACATGCCGTTTCGACCATAGGCAGCAATGGGCTTCCCCATAGAACTTGCCAACCTGAATTCCTACAGGCTAGCTGTGAGAGGCACATTCTGCTGCTTCCACCCTAAGAGTTAAACTTGCTTCTGAAAGCTCAACCTCTGTGGAGTCTGTTTGGCAGAGATATAGAACACATTTTTCCAAGCCGGTTGGAAGGCATTTGCAGTGTCATTTCGCGTCTAATTTCCCAAACCAAACTGCTTGCAGCTCTACCTTCTAACTACCACTATTTCGGTTCAGTGAGATATGCTGGATTCTAAACGGAGAAGCTTCCCTGATGCTTTTTCACAGAGATTTTGAAATTGAAATTTCCAAACCCGTTTCCAACGAAGGCACCCATGGGCTTCCCCATAGAACTTGCCAACCTGAATTCCTACAGGCTAGATGTGAGAGGCACATTCTGCTGCTTCCTCCCTTAGAGTTAAACTAGCTTCTGAAAGCTCAACCTCCGGGGAGTCTGTTTGGCAGAGATATACAACACACTATTCCAAGCCTGTTGGAAGGCATTTGCAGTGTCATTTCGCGTCTAATTTCCCACACCAAACTGCTTGCAGCTGTACCTTCTAACTACCACTTTTTCGGTTCAGTGAGATATGCTAGATTCTAAACAGAGAAGCTTCCCTGATGCTTTTTCACAGAGATTTTGAAACTGAATTTTCCAAACCCGTTTCCAACGAAGGCACCAATGTGCTTCCCCTTAGAACTTGCCAACCTGAATTCCTACAGGCTAGATGTGAGAGGGACATTCTGCTGCTTCCAGCCTTAGAGTTAAACTTGCTTCTGAAAGCTCAACCTCCGGGGAGTCTGTTTGGCAGAGATATAGAACACACTTTTCCAAGCCTGTTGGAAGGCCTTTGCAGTTTCATTTTGCGTATAATTTCCCAAACCAAACTGCTTGCAGCTCTAACTCCCTTCTAACTACCACTTCTTCGGTTCAGTGAGATATGCTGGATTCTAAACGGAGAAGCTTCTCTGACGCTTTTTCACAGAGATTTTGAAACTGAAATCTCCCATGCCATTTCCACCATAGGCAGGAATGGGCTTCCCCATAGAACTTGCCAACCTTAATTCCTACAGGCTAGATGTGAGGGGCACATTCTGTTGATTCCACCCTAAGAGTTAAACTTGCTTCTGAAAGCTCAACATCCGGGGAGTCTGTTTGGAAGAGAAAAACAACACACTTTTCCAAGCCTGTTGGAAGGCATTTGCAGTGTCATTTCGCGTCTAATTTCCCAAACCAAACTGCTTGCAGCTCTACCTTCTAACTACCACTTTTTCGGTTCAGTGAGATATGCTGGATTCTAAACGGAGAAGCTTCTCTGACGCTTTTTCACAGAGATTTTGAAACTGAAATCTCCCATGACGTTTCCACCATAGGCAGCAATGGGCTTCCCCATAGGACTTGCCAACCTGAATTCCTACAGGCTAGATGTGAGAGGCACATTCTGCTGCTTCCTCCCTTAGAGTTAAACTTGCTTCTGAAAGCTCAACCTCCGGCGAGTCTGTTTGACAGAGATATAGAACACACTTTTCAGAGCCTGTTCCAAGGCCTTTGCAATGTGATTTCGCGTCAAATTTCCCAAACCAAACTGCTTGGAGCTCTAACTCCCTTCTAACTAAACTTCTTCGGTTCAGTGAGATATGCTGGATTCTAAACGGAGAAGCATCCCTGATGCTTTTTCACAGAGATTTTGAAACTGAAATTTCCAAACCCGTTTCCAACGAAGGCGCCAATGGGCTTCCCCATAGAACTTGCCAACCTGAATTCCTACAGGCTAGATGTGAAAGGCACTTTCTGCTGCTTCCTCCCTTAGAGTTAAACTAGCTTCTGAAAGCTCAACCTCCGGGGAGTCTGTTTGGCAGAGATATACAACACAGTTTTCCAAGCCTGTTGGAAGGCATTTGCAGTGTCTTTTCGCGTTTATTTTCCCAAACCAAACTGCTTGAAGCTCTGCCTTCTAACTATCACTTTTTCGGTTCAGTGAGATATGCTGGATTCTAAACGGAGAAGCTTCTCTGACGCTTTTTCACAGAGATTTTGAAACTGAAATCTCCCATGCTGTTTCCAGCATAGGCAGCAATGGCCTTCCCCATAGAACTTGCCAACCTGAATTCCTACAGGCTAGATGTGAGAGGCACATTCTGCTGCTTCCTCCCTAAGAGTTAAACTTGCTTCTGAAAGCTCAACCTCCAGGGAGTCTGTTTGGCAGAGATATAGAACACACATTTCCAAGCCTGTTGGAAGGCATTTGCAGTATCATTTCGCGTCTAATTTCCCAAACCAAACTGCTTGGAGCTCTAAATCCCTACTAACTACCACTTCTTCAGTTCAGTGAGATATGCTGGATTCTAAACGGAGAAGCTTCTCTGACGCTTTTTCACAGAGATTTTGAAACTGAAATCTCCCAAGCCGTTTCCACCATAGGCAGCAATGGGCTTCCCCATAGAACTTGCCAACCTGAATTCCTACAGGCTAGATGTGAGAGGCACATTCTACTGCATCCACCCTAAGAGTTAAACTTGCTTCTGAAAGCTCAACCTCCGGGGAGTCTGTTGGGCAGAGATATAGAACACACTTTTCCAAGCCTGTTCGAAGGCCTTTGCAATGTGATTTCGCGTCTAATTTCCCAAACCAAACTGCTTGCAGCTCTAACTCCCTTCTAACTACCACTTCTTCGGTTCAGTGACATATGCTGGATTCTAAACGGAGAAGCTTCTCTGACGCTTTTTCACAGAGATTTTGAAACTGAAATCTCCCATGCCGTTTCCCCCATAGGCAGCAATGGGCTTCCCCATAGAACTTGCCAACCTGAATTCCTACAGGCTAGATGTGAGAGGCACATTCTGCTGCTTCCTCTCTTAGAGTTAAACTTGCTTCTGAAAGCTCAACCTCCGGGGAGTGTGTTTGGCAGAGATATCGAACACACTTTTCCAAGCCTGTTGGAAGGCATTTGCAGTGTCATTTCGCGTCTAATTTCCGAAACCAAAGTGTTTGCCGGTCTAACTCCCTTCTAAATACCACTTCTTCGGTTCAGTGAGAATTGCTGTATTCTAAACGCGGAAGCTTCTCTGACACTTTTACACAGAGATTTTCAAACTGAAATCTCCTAACCCGTTTCCACCATAGACGGCAATGGGCTCCCCCATAGAACTTGCCAACCTGAATTCCTACAGGCTAGATGTGAGAGGCACATTCTGCTGCTTCGTCCCTTAGAGTTAATCATGCTTCTAAAAGCTCAACCTGCAGGGAGTCTCTTTGGCTGAGATATAGGACACACATTTTCAAGCCTCTTGGAAGGCATTTGCAGTGTGATTTCGTGTCTAATTTGCCAAACCAAACTGTTTGGAGCTCTAACTCCCTTATAAGAAACCACTTCTTTCAGTGAGATATCCTGTATTCTAAAAGGGTAAGATTCTCTAACGCTTTTTCGGAGAGATTTTGAAACTGAAATCTCCCAAGCCGTTTCCACCATAGGCGCCAATGGGCTTCCCCATAGAACTTTCCAACCTTAATTCCTACAGGCTAGATGTAGGAGGCACAATCTGCTGCTTCCTCCCTTATAGTTAAACTAGCTTCTAAAAGCTCAACCTCCAGGGAGTCTCTTTGGTCGAGTTATGGCACACACTTTGCAAGCCTGTTGGAAGGCCTTTGCAGTTTCATTTCGCGTCTAATTTCCCAAACCAAACTGCTTGCAGCTCTAACTCCCTTCTAACTACCACTTCTTCGGTTCAGTGAGATATGCTGGATTCTAAACGGAGAAGCTTCTCTGACGCTTTTTCACAGAGATTTTGAAACTGAAATCTCCCATGCCGTTTCCACCATAGGCAGCAATGGGCTTCCCCATAGAACTTGCCAACCTGAACTCCTACAGGCTAGATGTGAGAGGCACATTCTGCTGCTTCCTCCCTTAGAGTTAAACTAGCTTCTGAAAGCTCAACCTCCGGGGAGTCTGTTTGGCAGAGATATACAACACACTTTTCCAAGCCTGTTGGAAGGCATTTGCAGTGTCATTTCGCGTTTATTTTCCCAAACCAAACTGCTTGAAGCTCTACCTTCTAACTATCACTTTTTCGGTTCAGTGAGATATGCTGGATTCTAAACGGAGAAGCTTCTCTGACGCTTTTTCACAGAGATTTTGAAACTGAAATCTCCCATGCTGTTTCCAGCGTAGGCAGCAATGGCCTTCCCCATAGAACTTGCCAACCTGAATTCCTACAGGCTAGATGTGAGAGGCACATTCTGCTGCTTCCTCCCTTAGAGTTAAACTTGCTTCTGAAAGCTCAACCTCCAGGGAGTCTGTTTGGCAGAGATATAGAACACACTTTTCCAAGCCTGTTGGAAGGCATTTGCAGTACCATTTCGCGTCTAATTTCCCAAACCAAACTGCTTGCAGCGCTAACTCCCTGCTAACTGCCACTTCTTCGGTTCAGTGAGATATGCTGGATTCTAAATGGGGAAGCTTCTCTGACGCTTTTTCACAGAGATTTTGAAACTGAAATTTCCAAACCCGTTTCCAACGAAGGCGCCAATGGGCTTCCCCATAGAACTTGCCAACCTGAATTCCTACAGGCTAGATGTGAGAGGCACATTCTGCTGCTTCCTCCCTTAGAGTTAAACTTGCTTCTGAAAGCTCAACCTCCGGGAAGTCTGTTTGGCAGAGATATAGAACACAATTTTCCAAGCCTGTTGGAAGGCCTTTGCAATGTGATTTCGCGTCTAATTTCCCAAACCAAACTGCTTGGAGCTCTAACTCCCTTCTAACTACCACTTCCTCGGTTCAGTGAGATATGCTGGATTCTGAACGGAGAAGCTTCTCTGACGCTTTTTCACAGAAATTTTGAAACTGAAATCTAACATGCCGTTTCGACCATAGGCAGCAATGGGCTTCCCCATAGAACTTGCCAACCTGAATTCCTACAGGCTAGCTGTGAGAGGCACATTCTGCTGCTTCCACCCTAAGAGTTAAACTTGCTTCTGAAAGCTCAACCTCTGTGGAGTCTGTTTGGCAGAGATATAGAACACACTTTTCCAAGCCTGTTGGAAGGCATTTGCAGTGTCATTTCGCGTCTAATTTCCCAAACCAAACTGCTTGCAGCTCTACCTTCTCACTACCACTTTTTCGGTTCAGTGAGATATGCTGGATTCTAAACGGAGAAGCTTCTCTGACGCTTTTTCACAGAGATTTTGAAACTGAAATCTCCCATGCCATTTCCACCATAGGCAGCAATGGCCTTCCCCATAGAACTTGCCAACCTGAATTCCTACAGGCTAGATGTGAGGGGCACATTCTGCTGCTTCCACCCTAAGAGTTAAACTTGCTTCTCAAAGCTCAACCTCCGGGGAGTCTGTTTGGCAGAGATATAGAACACACTTTTCCAAGCCTGTTCGAAGGCCTTTGCAATGTGATTTCGCGTCAAATTTCCCAAACCAAACTGCTTACAGCTCTAACTCTCTTCTAACTACCACTTCTTCGGTTCAGTGAGATATGCTGGATTCTAAACGGAGAAGCTTCTCTGATGCTTTTTCACAGAGATTTTGAAACTGAAATTTCAAAACCCGTTTCCAACGAAGGCGCCAATGGGCTTCCCCATAGAACTTGCCAACCTGAATTCCTACAGGCTAGATGTGAGAGGCACATTCTGCTGCTTCCTCCCTTAGAGTTAAACTTGCTTCTGAAAGCTCAACCTCCGGGAAGTCTGTTTGGCAGAGATATAGAACACACTTTTCCAAGCCTGTTGGAAGGCCTTTGCAGTTTCATTTCACGTCTAATTTCCCAAACCAAACTCCTTGCAGCTCTAACTCCCTTCTAACTACCACTTCTTCGGTTCAGTGAGATATGCTGGATTCTAAACGGAGAAGCTTCTCTGACGCTTTTTCACAGAGATTTTGAAACTGAAATCTCCCATGCCGTTTCCACCATAAGCAGCAATGGGCTTCCCCATAGAACTTGCCAACCTGAATTCCTACAGGCTAGATGTGAGGGGCACATTGTGCTGCTTCCAGCCTTAGAGTTAAACTTGCTTCTGAAAGCTCAACCTCCGGGGAGTCTGTTTGCCAGAGAAATACAACACACTTTTCCAAGCCGGTTGGAAGGCATTTGCAGTGTCATTTCGCGTCTAATTTCCCAAACCAAACTGCTTGCAGCTCTAACTCCCTTCTAACTACCACTTCTTCGGTTCAGTGAGATATGCTGGATTCTAAACGGAGAAGCTTCTCTGACGCTTTTTCACAGAAATTTTGAAACTAAAATCTAACATGCCGTTTCCACCATAGGCAGCAATGGGCTTCCCCATAGAACTTGCCAACCTGAATTCCTACAGGGTAGCTGTGAGAGGCACATTCTGCTGCTTCCAACCTAAGAGTTAAACTTGCTTCTGAAAGCTGAACCTCTGTGGAGTCTGTTTGGCAGAGATATAGAACACACTTTTCCAAGCCTGTTGGAAGTCATTTGCAGTGTCATTTCGCGTCTTATTTCCCAAACCAAACTGCTTGCAGCTCTACGTTCTCACTACCACTTTTTCGGTTCAGTGAGATATGCTGGATTCTAAACGGAGAAGCTTCTCTGACGCTTTTCCACAGAGATTTTGAAACTGAAATCTCCCATGCCATTTCCACCATAGGCAGCAATGGCCTTCCCCATAGAACTTGCCAACCTGAATTCCTACAGGCTAGATGTGAGAGGCACATTCTGCTGCTTCCTCCCTTAGAGTTAAACTTGCTTCTGAAAGCTCAACCTCCGGGAAGTCTGTTTGGCAGAGATATAGAACACACTTTTCCAAGCCTGTTGGAAGGCCTTTGCAGTTTCATTTCACGTCTAATTTCCCAAACCAAACTGCTTGCAGCTCTAACTCCCTTCTAACTACCACTTCTTCGGTTCAGTGAGATATGCTGGATTCTAAACGGAGAAGCTTCTCTGACGCTTTTTCACAGAGATTTTGAAACTGAAATCTCCCAAGCCGTTTCCACCATAGGCAGCAATGGGCTTCCCCATAGAACTTGCCAACCTGAATTCCTACAGGCTAGATGTGAGAGGCACATTCTACTGCATCCACCCTAAGAGTTAAACTTGCTTCTGAAAGCTCAACCTCCGGGGAGTCTGTTGGGCAGAGATATAGAACACACTTTTCCAAGCCTGTTCGAAGGCCTTTGCAATGTGATTTCGCGTCTAATTTCCCAAACCAAACTGCTTGCAGCTCTAACTCCCTTCTAACTACCACTTCTTCGATTCAGTGAGATATGCTGGATTCTAAACGGAGAAGCTTCTCTGACGCTTTTTCACAGAAATTTTGAAACTGAAATCTAACATGCCGTTTCCACCATAGGCAGCAATGGGCTTACCCATAGAACTTGCCAACCTGAATTCCTACAGGCTAGCTATGAGAGGCACATTCTGCTGCTTCCACCCTAAGAGTTAAACTTGTTTCTGAAAGCTCAACCTCTGTGGAGTCTGTTTGGCAGAGATATAGAACACACTTTTCCAAGCCTGTTGGAAGGCATTTGCAGTGTCATTTCGCGTCTAATTTCCCAAACCAAACTGCTTGCAGCTCTACCTTCTCACTACCACTTTTTCGGTTCAGTGAGATATGCTGGATTCTAAACGGAGAAGCTTCTCTGATGCTTTTTCACAGAGATTTTGAAACTGAAATTTCCAAACCCGTTTCCAACGAAAGCCCCAATGGGCTTCCCCATAGAACTTGCCAACCTGAATTCCTACAGGCTAGATGTGAGAGGCACATTCTGCTGCTTCCTCCCTTAGAGTTAAACTTGCTTCTGAAAGCTCAACCTCCGGAGAGTCTGTTTGGCAGAGGTATAGAACACACTTTTCCAAGCTTGTTGGAAGGCCTCTGCAGTGTCATTTCGCGTCTAATTTCCCAAACCAAACTGCTTGCAGCTCTAACTCCCTTCTAACTACCACTTCTTCGGTTCAGTGACATATGCTGGATTCTAAACGGAGAAGCTTCTCTGACGCTTTTTCACAGAGATTTTGAAACTGAAATCTCCCATGCCGTTTCCCCCATAGGCAGCAATGGGCTTCCCCATAGAACTTGCCAACCTGAATTCCTACAGGCTAGATGTGAGAGGCACATTCTGCTGCTTCCTCTGTTAGAGTTAAACTTGCTTCTGAAAGCTCAACCTCCGGGGAGTGTGTTTGGCAGAGATATCGAACACACTTTTCCAAGCCTGTTGGAAGGCATTTGCAGTGTCATTTCGCGTCTAATTTCCGAAACCAAAGTGTTTGCCGGTCTAACTCCCTTCTAAATACCACTTCTTCGGTTCAGTGAGAATTGCTGTATTCTAAACGCGGAAGCTTCTCTGACACTTTTACACAGAGATTTTCAAACTGAAATCTCCTAACCCGTTTCCACCATAGACGGCAATGGGCTCCCCCATAGAACTTGCCAACCTGAATTCCTACAGGCTAGATGTGAGAGGCACATTCTGCTGCTTCGTCCCTTAGAGTTAATCATGCTTCTAAAAGCTCAACCTGCAGGGAGTCTCTTTGGCTGAGATATAGGACACACATTTTCAAGCCTCTTGGAAGGCATTTGCAGTGTGATTTCGTGTCTAATTTGCCAAACCAAACTGTTTGGAGCTCTAACTCCCTTATAAGAAACCACTTCTTTCAGTGAGATATCCTGTATTCTAAAAGGGTAAGATTCTCTAACGCTTTTTCGGAGAGATTTTGAAACTGAAATCTCCCAAGCCGTTTCCACCATAGGCGCCAATGGGCTTCCCCATAGAACTTTCCAACCTTAATTCCTACAGGCTAGATGTAGGAGGCACAATCTGCTGCTTCCTCCCTTATAGTTAAACTAGCTTCTAAAAGCTCAACCTCCAGGGAGTCTCTTTGGTCGAGTTATGGCACACACTTTGCAAGCCTGTTGGAAGGCCTTTGCAGTTTCATTTCGCGTCTAATTTCCCAAACCAAACTGCTTGAAGCTCTAACTCCCTTCTAACTACCACTTCTTCGGTTCAGTGAGATATGCTGGATTCTAAACGGAGAAGCTTCTCTGACGCTTTTTCACAGAGATTTTGAAACTGAAATCTCCCATGCCGTTTCCACCATAGGCAGCAATGGGCTTCCCCATAGAACTTGCCAACCTGAACTCCTACAGGCTAGATGTGAGGGGCACATTCTGCTGCTTCCACCCTAAGAGTTAAACTTGCTTCTCAAAGCTCAACCTCCGGGGAGTCTGTTTGGCAGAGATATAGAACACACTTTTCCAAGCCTGTTCGAAGGCCTTTGCAATGTGATTTCGCGTCAAATTTCCCAAACCAAACTGCTTACAGCTCTAACTCTCTTCTAACTACCACTTCTTCGGTTCAGTGAGATATGCTGGATTCTAAATGGAGAAGCTTCTCTGATGCTTTTTCACAGAGATTTTGAAACTGAAATTTCAAAACCCGTTTCCAACGAAGGCGCCAATGGGCTTCCCCATAGAACTTGCCAACCTGAATTCCTACAGGCTAGATGTGAGAGGCACATTCTGCTGCTTCCTCCCTTAGAGTTAAACTTGCTTCTGAAAGCTCAACCTCCGGGAAGTCTGTTTGGCAGAGATATAGAACACACTTTTCCAAGCCTGTTGGAAGGCCTTTGCAGTTTCATTTCACGTCTAATTTCCCAAACCAAACTCCTTGCAGCTCTAACTCCCTTCTAACTACCACTTCTTCGGTTCAGTGAGATATGCTGGATTCTAAACGGAGAAGCTTCTCTGACGCTTTTTCACAGAGATTTTGAAACTGAAATCTCCCATGCCGTTTCCACCATAAGCAGCAATGGGCTTCCCCATAGAACTTGCCAACCTGAATTCCTACAGGCTAGATGTGAGGGGCACATTGTGCTGCTTCCAGCCTTAGAGTTAAACTTGCTTCTGAAAGCTCAACCTCCGGGGAGTCTGTTTGCCAGAGAAATACAACACACTTTTCCAAGCCGGTTGGAAGGCATTTGCAGTGTCATTTCGCGTCTAATTTCCCAAACCAAACTGCTTGCAGCTCTACCTTCTAACTACCACTATTTCGGTTCAGTGAGATATGCTGGATTCTAAACGGAGAAGCTTCCCTGATGCTTTTTCACAGAGATTTTAAAATTGAAATTTCCAAACCCGTTTCCAACGAAGGCACCCATGGGCTTCCCCATAGAACTTGCCAACCTGTATTCCTACAGGCTAGATATGAGAGGCACATTCTGCTGCTTCCTCCCTTAGAGTTAAACTAGCTTCTGAAAGCTCAACCTCCGGGGAGTCTGTTTGGCAGAGATATACAACACACTTTTCCAAGCCTGTTGGAAGGCATTTGCAGTGTCATTTCACGTCTAATTTCCCACACCAAACTGCTTGCAGCTCTACCTTCTAACTACCACTTTTTCGGTTCAGTGAGATATGCTGGATTCTAAACAGAGAAGCTTCCCTGATGCTTTTTCTCAGAGATTTTGAAACTGAAATTTCCAAACCCGTTTCCAACGAAGGCACCAATGTGCTTCCCCATAGAACTTGCCAACCTGAATTCCTACAGGCTAGATGTGAGAGTCACTTTCTGCTGCTTCCTCCCTTAGAGTTAAACTAGCTTATGAAAGCTCAACCTCCGGGGAGTCTGTTTGGCAGAGATATACAACACACTTTTCCAAGCCTGTTGGAAGGCATTTGCAGTGTCATTTCGCGTCTAAGTTCCCAAACCAAACTGCTTGCAGCTCTACCTTCTAACTACCACTTTTTCGGTTCAGTGAGATATGCTGGATTCTAAACGGAGAAGCTTCTCTGACGCTTTTTCACAGAGATTTTGAAACTGAAATCTCCCATGCCATTTCCACCATAGGCAGCAATGGCCTTCCCCATAGAACGTGCCAACCTGAATTCCTACAGGCTAGATGTTATGGGCACATTCTGCTGCTTCCACCCTAAGAGTTAAACTTGCTTCTCAAAGCTCAACCTCCGGGGAGTCTGTTGGGCAGAGATATAGAACACACTTTTCCAAGCCTGTTGGAAGGCCTTTGCAGTTTCATTTCACGTCTAACTTCCCAAACCAAACTCCTTGCAGCTCTAACTCCCTTCTAACTACCACTTCTTCGGTTCAGTGAGATATGCTGGATTCTAAACGGAGAAGCTTCTCTGACGCTTTTTCACAGAGATTTTGAAACTGAAATCTCCCATGCCGTTTCCACCATAAGCAGCAATGGGCTTCCCCATAGAACTTGCCAACCTGAATTCCTACAGGCTAGATGTGAGGGGCACATTGTGCTGCTTCCAGCCTTAGAGTTAAACTTGCTTCAGAAAGCTCAACCTCCGGGGAGTCTGTTTGCCAGAGAAATACAACACACTTTTCCAAGCCGGTTGGAAGGCATTTGCAGGGTCATTTCGCGTCTAATTTCCCAAACCAAACTGCTTGCAGCTCTACCTTCTAACTACCACTATTTCGGTTCAGTGAGATATGCTGGATTCTAAACGGAGAAGCTTCCCTGATGCTTTTTCACAGAGATTTTAAAATTGAAATTTCCAAACCCGTTTCCAACGAAGGCACCCATGGGCTTCCCCATAGAACTTGCCAACCTGTATTCCTACAGGCTAGATATGAGAGGCACATTCTGCTGCTTCCTCCCTTAGAGTTAAACTAGCTTCTGAAAGCTCAACCTCCGGGGAGTCTGTTTGGCAGAGATATACAACACACTTTTCCAAGCCTGTTGGAAGGCATTTGCAGTGTCATTTCACGTCTAATTTCCCACACCAAACTGCTTGCAGCTCTACCTTCTAACTACCACTTTTTCGGTTCAGTGAGATATGCTGGATTCTAAACAGAGAAGCTTCCCTGATGCTTTTTCTCAGAGATTTTGAAACTGAAATTTCCAAACCCGTTTCCAACGAAGGCACCAATGTGCTTCCCCATAGAACTTGCCAACCTGAATTCCTACAGGCTAGATGTGAGAGTCACTTTCTGCTGCTTCCTCCCTTAGAGTTAAACTAGCTTATGAAAGCTCAACCTCCGGGGAGTCTGTTTGGCAGAGATATACAACACACTTTTCCAAGCCTGTTGGAAGGCATTTGCAGTGTCATTTCGCGTCTAATTTCCCAAACCAAACTGCTTGCAGCTCTACCTTCTAACTACCACTTTTTCGGTTCAGTGAGATATGCTGGATTCTAAACGGAGAAGCTTCTCTGACGCTTTTTCACAGAGATTTTGAAACTGAAATCTCCCATGCCATTTCCACCATAGGCAGCAATGGCCTTCCCCATAGAACTTGCCAACCTGAATTCCTACAGGCTAGATGTTAGGGGCACATTCTGCTGCTTCCACCCTAAGAATTAAACTTGCTTCTCAAAGCTCAACCTCCGGGGAGTCTGTTGGGCAGAGATATAGAACACACTTTTCCAAGCCTGTTCGAAGGCCTTTGCAATGTGATTTCGCGTCAAATTTCCCAAACCAAACTGCTTACAGCTCTAACTCTCTTCTAACTACCACTTCTTCGGTTCAGTGAGATATGCTGGATTCTAAACGGAGAAGCTTCTCTGATGCTTTTTCACAGAGATTTTGAAACTGAAATTTCAAAACCCGTTTCCAACGAAGGCGCCAATGGGCTTCCCCATAGAACTTGCCAACCTGAATTCCTACAGGCTAGATGTGAGAGGCACATTCTGCTGCTTCCTCCCTTAGAGTTAAACTTGCTTCTGAAAGCTCAACCTCTGGGGAGTCTGTTTGGCAGAGAAATACAACACACGTTTCCAAGCCGGTTGGTAGGCATTTGCAGTGTCATTTCGCGTCTAATTTCCCAAACCAAACTGCTTGCAGCTCTACCTTCTAACTACCACTATTTCGGTTCAGTGAGATATGCTGGATTCTAAACGGAGAAGCTTCCCTGATGCTTTTTCACAGAGATTTTAAAATTGAAATTTCCAAACCCGTTTCCAATGAAGGCACCCATGGGCTTCCCCATAGAACTTGCCAACCTGAATTCCTACAGGCTAGATGTGAGAGGCACATTCTGCTGCTTCCTCCCTTAGAGTTAAACTAGCTTCTGAAAGCTCAACCTCCGGAGAGTCTGTTTGGCAGAGATATACTACACACTTTTCCAAGCCTGTTGGAAGGCATTTGCAGTGTCATTTCGCGTCTAATTTCCCACACCAAACTGCTTGCAGCTCTACCTTCTAACTACCACTTTTTCGGTTCAGTGAGATATGCTGGATTCTAAACAGAGAAGCTTCCCTGATGCTTTTTCACAGAGATTTTGAAACTGAAATTTCCAAACCCGTTTCCAACGAAGGCACCAATGTGCTTCCCCATAGAACTTGCCAACCTGAATTCCTACAGGCTAGATGTGAGAGGGACATTCTGCTGCTTCCAGCCTTAGAGTTAAACTTGCTTCTGAAAGCTCAACCTCCGGGGAGTCTGTTTGGCAGAGATATTGAACACACTTTTCCAAGCCTGTTGGAAGGCCTTTGCAGTTTCATTTTGCGTATAATTTCCCAAACCAAACTGCTTGCAGCTCTAACTCCCTTCTAACTACCACTTCTTCGGTTCAGTGAGATATGCTGGATTCTAAACGGAGAAGCTTCTCTGACGCTTTTTCACAGAGATTTTGAAACTGAAATCTCCCATGCCATTTCCACCATAGGCAGGAATGGGCTTCCCCATAGAACTTGCCAACCTTAATTCCTACAGGCTAGATGTGAGGGGCACATTCTGTTGATTCCACCCTAAGAGTTAAACTTGCTTCTGAAAGCTCAACATCCGGGGAGTCTGTTTGGCAGAGAAAAACAACACACTTTTCCAAGCCTGTTGGAAGGCATTTGCAGTGTCATTTCGCGTCTAATTTCCCAAACCAAAGTGCTTGCAGCTCTACTTTCTAACTACCACTTCTTCGGTTCAGTGAGATATGCTGGATTCTAAATGGAGAAGCTTCCCTAATGCTTTTTCACAGAGATTTTGAAATTGAAATTTCCAAACCCGTTTCCAACGACGGCGCCAATGGGCTTCCCCATAGAACTTGCCAACCTGAATTCCTACAGGCTAGATGTGAAAGGCACTTTCTGCTGCTTCCTCCCTTAGAGTTAAACTAGCTTCTGAAAGCTCAACCTCCGGGGAGTCTGTTTGGCAGAGATATACAACACACTTTTCCAAGCCTGTTGGAAGGCATTTGCAGTGTCATTTCGCGTTTATTTTCCCAAACCAAACTGCTTGAAGCTCTACCTTCTAACTATCACTTTTTCGGTTCAGTGAGATATGCTGGATTCTAAACGGAGAAGCTTCTCTGACGCTTTTTCAAAGAGATATTGAAACTGAAATCTCCCATGCTGTTTCCAGCATAGGCAGCAAAGGCCTTCCCCATAGAACTTGCCAACCTGAATTCCTACAGGCTAGATGTGAGAGGCACATTCTGCTGCTTCCACCCTGAGAGTTAAACTTGCTTCTGAAAGCTCAACCTCCAGGGAGTCTGTTTGGCAGAGATATAGAACACACTTTTCCAAGCCTGTTGGAATGCATTTGCAGTATCATTTCGCGTCTAATTTCCCAAACCAAACTGCTTGGAGCTCTAAATCCCTACTAACTACCACTTCTTCAGTTCAGTGAGATATGCTGGATTCTAAACGGAGAAGCTTCTCTGACGCTTTTTCACAGAGATTTTGAAACTGAAATCTCCCATGCCGTTTCCACCATAGGCAGCAATGGGCTTCCCCATAGAACTTGCCAACCTGAATTCCTACAGGCTAGATGTGAGAGGCACATTCTGCTGCTTCCACCCTAAGAGTTAAACTTGCTAATGAAAGCTCAACCTCCGGGGAGTCTGTTGGGCAGAGATATAGAACACACTTTTCCAAGCCTGTTGGAAGGCCTTTGCAGTTTCATTTTGCGTATAATTTCCCAAACCAAACTGCTTGCAGCTCTAACTCCCTTCTAACTACCACTTCTTCGGTTCAGTGACATATGCTGGATTCTAAACGGAGAAGCTTCTCTGACGCTTTTTCACAGAGATTTTGAAACTGAAATCTCCCATGCCATTTCCACCATAGGCAGGAATGGGCTTCCCCATAGAACTTGCCAACCTTAATTCCTACAGGCTAGATGTGAGGGGCACATTCTGTTGATTCCACCCTAAGAGTTAAACTTGCTTCTGAAAGCTCAACATCCGGGGAGTCTGTTTGGCAGAGAAAAACAACACACTTTTCCAAGCCTGTTGGAAGGCATTTGCAGTGTCATTTCGCGTCTAATTTCCCAAACCAAAGTGCTTGCAGCTCTACTTTCTAACTACCACTTCTTCGGTTCAGTGAGATATGCTGGATTCGAAATGGAGAAGCTTCCCTAATGCTTTTTCACAGAGATTTTGAAATTGAAATTTCCAAACCCGTTTCCAACGAAGGCGCCAATGGGCTTCCCCATAGAACTTGCCAACCTGAATTCCTACAGGCTAGATGTGAGAGGCACATTCTGCTGCTTCCTCCCTTAGAGTTAAACTAGCTTCTGAAAGCTCAACCTCCGGAGAGTCTGTTTGGCAGAGATATAGAACACACTTTTCCAAGCCTGTTGGAAGGCATTTGCAGTGTCATTTCGCGTCTAATTTCCCAAACCAAACTGCTTGCAGCTCTACCTTCTAACTACCACTATTTCGGTTCAGTGAGATATGCTGGATTCTAAACGGAGAAGCTTCCCTGATGCTTTTTCACAGAGATTTTAAAATTGAAATTTCCAAACCCGTTTCCAATGAAGGCACCCATGGGCTTCCCCATAGAACTTGCCAACCTGAATTCCTACAGGCTAGATGTGAGAGGCACATTCTGCTGCTTCCTCCCTTAGAGTTAAACTAGCTTCTGAAAGCTCAACCTCCGGAGAGTCTGTTTGGCAGAGATATACTACACACTTTTCCAAGCCTGTTGGAAGGCATTTGCAGTGTCATTTCGCGTCTAATTTCCCACACCAAACTGCTTGCAGCTCTACCTTCTAACTACCACTTTTTCGGTTCAGTGAGATATGCTGGATTCTAAACAGAGAAGCTTCCCTGATGCTTTTTCACAGAGATTTTGAAACTGAAATTTCCAAACCCGTTTCCAACGAAGGCACCAATGTGCTTCCCCATAGAACTTGCCAACCTGAATTCCTACAGGCTAGATGTGAGAGGGACATTCTGCTGCTTCCAGCCTTAGAGTTAAACTTGCTTCTGAAAGCTCAACCTCCGGGGAGTCTGTTTGGCAGAGATATTGAACACACTTTTCCAAGCCTGTTGGAAGGCCTTTGCAGTTTCATTTTGCGTATAATTTCCCAAACCAAACTGCTTGCAGCTCTAACTCCCTTCTAACTACCACTTCTTCGGTTCAGTGAGATATGCTGGATTCTAAACGGAGAAGCTTCTCTGACGCTTTTTCACAGAGATTTTGAAACTGAAATCTCCCATGCCATTTCCACCATAGGCAGGAATGGGCTTCCCCATAGAACTTGCCAACCTTAATTCCTACAGGCTAGATGTGAGGGGCACATTCTGTTGATTCCACCCTAAGAGTTAAACTTGCTTCTGAAAGCTCAACATCCGGGGAGTCTGTTTGGCAGAGAAAAACAACACACTTTTCCAAGCCTGTTGGAAGGCATTTGCAGTGTCATTTCGCGTCTAATTTCCCAAACCAAAGTGCTTGCAGCTCTACTTTCTAACTACCACTTCTTCGGTTCAGTGAGATATGCTGGATTCTAAATGGAGAAGCTTCCCTAATGCTTTTTCACAGAGATTTTGAAATTGAAATTTCCAAACCCGTTTCCAACGACGGCGCCAATGGGCTTCCCCATAGAACTTGCCAACCTGAATTCCTACAGGCTAGATGTGAAAGGCACTTTCTGCTGCTTCCTCCCTTAGAGTTAAACTAGCTTCTGAAAGCTCAACCTCCGGGGAGTCTGTTTGGCAGAGATATACAACACACTTTTCCAAGCCTGTTGGAAGGCATTTGCAGTGTCATTTCGCGTTTATTTTCCCAAACCAAACTGCTTGAAGCTCTACCTTCTAACTATCACTTTTTCGGTTCAGTGAGATATGCTGGATTCTAAACGGAGAAGCTTCTCTGACGCTTTTTCAAAGAGATATTGAAACTGAAATCTCCCATGCTGTTTCCAGCATAGGCAGCAAAGGCCTTCCCCATAGAACTTGCCAACCTGAATTCCTACAGGCTAGATGTGAGAGGCACATTCTGCTGCTTCCACCCTGAGAGTTAAACTTGCTTCTGAAAGCTCAACCTCCAGGGAGTCTGTTTGGCAGAGATATAGAACACACTTTTCCAAGCCTGTTGGAATGCATTTGCAGTATCATTTCGCGTCTAATTTCCCAAACCAAACTGCTTGGAGCTCTAAATCCCTACTAACTACCACTTCTTCAGTTCAGTGAGATATGCTGGATTCTAAACGGAGAAGCTTCTCTGACGCTTTTTCACAGAGATTTTGAAACTGAAATCTCCCATGCCGTTTCCACCATAGGCAGCAATGGGCTTCCCCATAGAACTTGCCAACCTGAATTCCTACAGGCTAGATGTGAGAGGCACATTCTGCTGCTTCCACCCTAAGAGTTAAACTTGCTAATGAAAGCTCAACCTCCGGGGAGTCTGTTGGGCAGAGATATAGAACACACTTTTCCAAGCCTGTTGGAAGGCCTTTGCAGTTTCATTTTGCGTATAATTTCCCAAACCAAACTGCTTGCAGCTCTAACTCCCTTCTAACTACCACTTCTTCGGTTCAGTGACATATGCTGGATTCTAAACGGAGAAGCTTCTCTGACGCTTTTTCACAGAGATTTTGAAACTGAAATCTCCCATGCCATTTCCACCATAGGCAGGAATGGGCTTCCCCATAGAACTTGCCAACCTTAATTCCTACAGGCTAGATGTGAGGGGCACATTCTGTTGATTCCACCCTAAGAGTTAAACTTGCTTCTGAAAGCTCAACATCCGGGGAGTCTGTTTGGCAGAGAAAAACAACACACTTTTCCAAGCCTGTTGGAAGGCATTTGCAGTGTCATTTCGCGTCTAATTTCCCAAACCAAAGTGCTTGCAGCTCTACTTTCTAACTACCACTTCTTCGGTTCAGTGAGATATGCTGGATTCGAAATGGAGAAGCTTCCCTAATGCTTTTTCACAGAGATTTTGAAATTGAAATTTCCAAACCCGTTTCCAACGAAGGCGCCAATGGGCTTCCCCATAGAACTTGCCAACCTGAATTCCTACAGGCTAGATGTGAGAGGCACATTCTGCTGCTTCCTCCCTTAGAGTTAAACTAGCTTCTGAAAGCTCAACCTCCGGAGAGTCTGTTTGGCAGAGATATAGAACACACTTTTCCAAGCCTGTTGGAAGGCATTTGCAGTGTCATTTCGCGTCTAATTTCCCAAACCAAACTGCTTGCAGCTCTACCTTCTAACTACCACTTTTTCGGTTCAGTGAGATATGCTGGATTCTAAACGGAGAAGCTTCTCTGACGCTTTTTCACCGAGATTTTGAAACTGAAATCTCCCATGACGTTTCCACCATAGGCAGCAATGGGCTTCCCCATAGGACTTGCCAACCTGAATTCCTACAGGCTAGATGTGAGAGGCACATTCTGCTGCTTCCTCCCTTAGAGTTAAACTTGCTTCTGAAAGCTCAACCTCCGGCGAGTCTGTTTGACAGAGATATAGAACACACTTTTCAGAGCCTGTTCGAAGGCCTTTGCAATGTGATTTCGCGTCAAATTTCCCAAACCAAACTGCTTGCAGCTCTAACTCCCTTCTAACTAAACTTCTTCGGTTCAGTGAGATATGCTGGATTCTAAACGGAGAAGCATCCCTGATGCTTTTTCACAGAGATTTTGAAACTGAAATTTCCAAACCCGTTTCCAACGAAGGCGCCAATGGGCTTCCCCATAGAACTTGCCAACCTGAATTCCTACAGGCTAGATGTGAAAGGCACTTTCTGCTGCTTCCTCCCTTAGAGTTAAACTAGCTTCTGAAAGCTCAACCTCCGAGGAGTCTGTTTGGCAGAGATATACAACACACTTTTCCAAGCCTGTTGGAAGGCATTTGCAGTGTCATTTCGCGTTTATTTTCCCAAACCAAACTGCTTGAAGCTCTACCTTCTAACTATCACTTTTTCGGGTCAGTGAGATATGCTGGATTCTAAACGGAGAAGCTTCTCTGACGCTTTTTCAAAGAGATATTGAAACTGAAATCTCCCATGCTGTTTCCAGCATAGGCAGCAATGGCCTTCCCCATAGAACTTGCCAACCTGAATTCCTACAGGCTAGATGTGAGAGGCACATTCTGCTGCTTCCTCCCTTAGAGTTAAACTTGCTTCTGAAAGCTCAACCTCCAGGGAGTCTGTTTGGCAGAGATATAGAACACACTTTTCCAAGCCTGTTCGAAGGCCTTTGCAAAGTGATTTCGCGTCTAATTTCCCAAACCAAACTGCTTGCAGCTCTAACTCCCTTCTAACTACCACTTCTTCGGTTCAGTGAGATATGCTGGATTCTAAACGGAGAAGCTTCTCTGACGCTTTTCCACAGAAATTTTGAAACTGAAATCTAACATGCCGTTTCCACCATAGGCAGCAATGGGCTTCCCCATAGAACTTGCCAACCTGAATTCCTACAGGCTAGCTGTGAGAGGCACATTCTGCTGCTTCCAACCTAAGAGTTAAACTTGCTTCTGAAAGCTCAACCTCTGTGGAGTCTGTTTGGCAGAGATATAGAACACACTTTTCCAAGCCTGTTGGAAGGCATTTGCAGTGTCATTTCGCGTCTAATTTCCCAAAAAAAACTGCTTGCAGCTCTACCTTCTCACTACCACTTTTTCGGTTCAGTGAGATATGCTGGATTCTAAACGGAGAAGCTTCTCTGACGCTTTTTCACAGAGATTTTGAAACTGAAATCTCCCATGCCATTTCCACCATAGGCAGCAATGGCCTTCCCCATAGAACTTGCCAACCTGAATTCCTACAGGCTAGATGTGAGGGGCACATTCTGCTGCTTCCACCCTAAGAGTTAAACTTGCTTCTCAAAGCTCAATCTCCGGGGAGTCTGTTTGGCAGAGATATAGAACACACTTTTCCAAGCCTGTTCTAAGGCCTTTGCAATGTGATTTCGCGTCAAATTTCCCAAACCAAACTGCTTACAGCTCTAACTCTCTTCTAACTACCACTTCTTCGGTTCAGTGAGATATGCTGGATTCTAAACGGAGAAGCTTCTCTGATGCTTTTTCACAGAGATTTTGAAACTGAAATTTCAAAACCCGTTTCCAACGAAGGCGCCACTGGGCTTCCCCATAGAACTTGCCAACCTGAATTCCTACAGGCTAGATGTGAGAGGCACATTCTGCTGCTTCCTCCCTTAGAGTTAAACTTGCTTCTGAAAGCTCAACCTCCGGGAAGTCTGTTTGGCAGAGATATAGAACACACTTTTCCAAGCCTGTTGGAAGGCCTTTGCAGTTTCATTTCACGTCTAATTTCCCAAACCAAACTGCTTGCAGCTCTAACTCCCTTCTAACTACCACTTCTTCGGTTCACTGAGATATGCTGGATTCTAAACGGAGAAGCTTCTCTGACGCTTTTTCACAGAGATTTTGAAACTGAAATCTCCCATGCCGTTTCCACCATAAGCAGCAATGGGCTTCCCCATAGAACTTGCCAACCTGAATTCCTACAGGCTAGATGTGAGGGGCACATTGTGCTGCTTCCAGCCTTAGAGTTAAACTTGCTTCTGAAAGCGCAACCTCCGGGGAGTCTGTTTGCCAGAGAAATACAACACACTTTTCCAAGCCGGTTGGAAGGCATTTGCAGTGTCATTTCGCGTCTAATTTCCCAAACCAAACTGCTTGCAGCTCTACCTTCTAACTACCACTATTTCGGTTCAGTGAGATATGCTGGATTCTAAACGGAGAAGCTTCCCTGATGCTTTTTCACAGAGATTTTAAAATTGAAATTTCCAAACCCGTTTCCAACGAAGGCACCCATGGGCTTCCCCATAGAACTTGCCAACCTGAATTCCTACAGGCTAGATATGAGAGGCACATTATGCTGCTTCCTCCCTTAGAGTTAAACTAGCTTCTGAAAGCTCAACCTCCGGGGAGTCTGTTTGGCAGAGATATACAACACACTTTTCCAAGCCTGTTGGAAGGCATTTGCAGTGTCATTTCGCGTCTAATTTCCCACACCCAACTGCTTGCAGCTCTACCTTCTAACTACCACTTTTTCGGTTCAGTGAGATATGCTGGATTCTAAACAGAGAAGCTTCCCTGATGCTTTTTCTCAGAGATTTTGAAACTGAAATTTCCAAACCCGTTTCCAACGAAGGCACCAATGTGCTTCCCCATAGAACTTGCCAACCTGAATTCCTACAGGCTAGATGTGAGAGGGACATTCTGCTGCTTCCAGCCTTAGAGTTAAACTAGCTTCTGAAAGCTCAACCTCCGGGGAGTCTGTTTGGCAGAGATATACAACACACTTTTCCAAGCCTGTTGGAAGGCATTTGCAGTGTCATTTCGCGTCTAATTTCCCACACCAAACTGCTTGCAGCTCTACCTTCTAACTACCACTTTTTCGGTTCAGTGAGATATGCTGGATTCTAAACGGAGAAGCTTCTCTGACGCTTTTTCACAGAGATTTTGAAACTGAAATCTCCCATGCCATTTCCACCATAGGCAGGAATGGACTTCCCCATAGAACTTGCCAACCTTAATTCCTACAGGCTAGATGTGAGGGGCACATTCTGTTGATTCCACCCTAAGAGTTAAACTTGCTTCTGAAAGCTCAACATCCGGGGAGTCTGTTTGGCAGAGAAAAACAACACACTTTTCCAAGCCTGTTGGAAGGCATTTGCAGTGTCATTTCACGTCTAATTTCCCAAACCAAAGTGCTTGCAGCTCTACTTTCTAACTACCACTTCTTCGGTTCAGTGAGATATGCTGGATTCTAAATGGAGAAGCTTCCCTAATGCTTTTTCACAGAGATTTTGAAATTGAAATTTCCAAACCCGTTTCCAACGAAGGCGCCAAAGGGCTTCCCCATAGAACTTGCCAACCTGAATTCCTACAGGCTAGATGTGAGAGGCACATTCTGCTGCTTCCTCCCTTAGAGTTAAACTAGCTTCTGAAAGCTCTACCTCCGGAGAGTCTGTTTGGCAGAGATATAGAACACACTTTTCCAAGCCTGTTGGAAGGCATTTGCAGTGTCATTTCGCGTCTAATTTCCCAAACCAAACTGCTTGCAGCTCTACCTTCTAACTACCACTTTTTCGGTTCAGTGAGATATGCTGGATTCTAAACGGAGAAGCTTCTCTGACGCTTTTTCACAGAGATTTTGAAACTGAAATCTCCCATGACGTTTCCACCATAGGCAGCAATGGGCTTCCCCATAGGACTTGCCAACCTGAATTCCTACAGGCTAGATGTGAGAGGCACATTCTGCTGCTTCCTCCCTTAGAGTTAAACTTGCTTCTGAAAGCTCAACCTCCGGCGAGTCTGTTTGACAGAGATATAGAACACACTTTTCAGAGCCTGTTCGAAGGCCTTTGCAATGTGATTTCGCGTCAAATTTCCCAAACCAAACTGCTTGCAACTCTAACTCCCTTCTAACTAAACTTCTTCGGTTCAGTGAGATATGCTGGATTCTAAACGGAGAAGCATCCCTGATGCTTTTTCACAGAGATTTTGAAACTGAAATTTCCAAACCCGTTTCCAACGAAGGCGCCAATGGGCTTCACCATAGAACTTGCCAACCTGAATTCCTACAGGCTAGATGTGAAAGGCACTTTCTGCTGCTTCCTCCCTTAGAGTTAAACTAGCTTCTGAAAGCTCAACCTCCGGGGAGTCTGTTTGGCAGAGATATACAACACACTTTTCCAAGCCTGTTGGAAGGCATTTGCAGTGTCATTTCGCGTTTATTTTCCCAAACCAAACTGCTTGAAGCTCTACCTTCTAACTATCACTTTTTCGGTTCAGTGAGATATGCTGGATTCTAAACGGAGAAGCTTCTCTGACGCTTTTTCACAGAGATTTTGAAACTGAAATCTCCCATGCTGTTTCCAGCATAGGCAGCAATGGCCTTCCCCATAGAACTTGCCAACCTGAATTCCTACAGGCTAGATGTGAGAGGCACATTCTGCTGCTTCCTCCCTTAGAGTTAAACTTGCTTCTGAAAGCTCAACCTCCAGGGAGTCTGTTTGGCAGAGATATAGAACACACTTTTCCAAGCCTGTTGGAAGGCATTTGCAGTATCATTTCGCGTCTAATTTCCCAAACAAAACTGCTTGGAGATCTAAATCCCTACTAACTACCACTTCTTCAGTTCAGTGAGATATGCTGGATTCTAAACGGAGAAGCTTCTCTGACGCTTTTTCACAGAGATTTTGAAACTGAAATCTCCCATGCCGTTTCCACCATAGGCAGCAATGGGCTTCCCCATAGAACTTGCCAACCTGAATTCCTACAGGCTAGATGTGAGAGGCACATTCTGCTGCTTCCACCCTAAGAGTTAAACTTGCTTCTGAAAGCTCAACCTCCGGGGAGTCTGTTGGGCAGAGATATAGAACACACTTTTCCAAGCCTGTTCGAAGGCCTTTGCAATGTGATTTCGCGTCTAATTTCCCAAACCAAACTGCTTGCAGCTCTAACTCCCTTCTAACTACCACTTCTTCGGTTCAGTGAGATATGCTAGATTCTAAACGGAGAAGCTTCTCTGACGCTTTTTCACAGAGATTTTGAAACTGAAATCTCCCATGCCGTTTCCACCATAGGCAGCAATGGGCTTCCACATAGAACTTGCCAACCTGAATTCCTACAGGCTAGATGTGAGAGGCACATTCTGCTGCTTCCTCCCTAAGAGTTAAACTTGCTTCTGAAAGCTCAACCTCTGTGGAGTCTGTTTGGCAGAGATATAGAACACACTTTTCCAAGCCTGTTGGAAGGCATTTGCAGTGTCATTTCGCGTCTAATTTCCCAAACCAAACTGCTTGCAGCTCTACCTTCTCACTACCACTTTTTCGGTTCAGTGAGATATGCTGGATTCTAAACGGAGAAGCTTCTCTTACGCTTTTTCACAGAGATTTTGAAACTGAAATCTCCCATGCCATTTCCACCATAGGCAGCAATGGCCTTCCCCATAGAACTTGCCAACCTGAATTCCTACAGGCTAGATGTGAGGGGCACATTCTGCTGCTTCCACCTTAAGAGTTAAACTTGCTTCTCAAAGCTCAACCTCCGGGGAGTCTGTTTGGCAGAGATATAGAACACACTTTTCCAAGCCTGTTCGAAGGCCTTTGCAATGTGATTTCGCGTCAAATTTCCGAAACCAAACTGCTTAAAGCTCTAACTCTCTTCTAACTACCACTTCTTCGGTTCAGTGAGATATGCTGGATTCTAAACGGAGAAGCTTCTCTGATGCTTTTTCACAGAGATTTTGAAACTGAAATTTCAAAACCCGTTTCCAATGAAGGCGCCAATGGGCTTCCCCATAGAACTTGCCAACCTGAATTCCTACAGGCTAGATGTGAGAGGCACATTCTGCTGCTTCCTCCCTTAGAGTTAAACTTGCTTCTGAAAGCTCAACCTCCGGGAAGTCTGTTTGGCAGAGATATAGAACACACTTTTCCAAGCCTGTTGGAAGGCCTTTGTAGTTTCATTTCACGTCTAATTTCCCAAACCAAACTGCTTGCAGCTCTAACTCCCTTCTAAGTACCACTTCTTCGGTTCAGTGAGATATGCTGGATTCTAAACGGAGAAGCTTCTCTGACGCTTTTTCACAGAGATTTTGAAACTGAAATCGCCCTTGCCGTTTCCACCATAGGCAACAATGGGCTTCCCCATAGAACTTGCCAACCTGAATTCCTACAGGCTAGATGTGAGGGGCACATTGTGCTGCTTCCAGCCTTAGAGTTAAACTTGCTTCTGAAAGCTCAACCTCCGGGGAGTCTGTTTGGCAGAGAAATACATCACACTTTTCCAAGCCGGTTGGAAGGCATTTGCAGTGTCATTTCGCGTCTAATTTCCCAAACCAAACTGCTTGCAGCTCTACCTTCTAACTACCACTATTTCGGTTCAGTGAGATATGCTGGATTCTAAACGGAGAAGCTTCCCTGATGCTTTTTCTCAGAGATTTTGAAACTGAAATCTCCCATGCCATTTCCACCATAGGCAGGAATGGGCTTCCCCATAGAACTTGCCAACCTTAATTCCTACAGGCTAGATGTGAGGGGCACATTCTGTTGATTCCACCCTAAGAGTTAAACTTGCTTCTGAAAGCTCAACATCCGGGGAGTCTGTTTGGCAGAGAAAAACAACACACTTTTCCAAGCCTGTTGGAAGGCATTTGCAGTGTCATTTCGCGTCTAATTTCCCAAACCAAAGTGCTTGCAGCTCTACTTTCTAACTACCACTTCTTCGGTTCAGTGAGATATGCTGGATTCTAAATGGAGAAGCTTCCCTAATGCTTTTTCACAGAGATTTTAAAATTGAAATTTCCAAACCCGTTTCCAACGAAGGCGCCAATGGGCTTCCCCATAGAACTTGCCAACCTGAATTCCTACAGGCTAGATGTGAGAGGCACATTGTGCTGCTTCCTCCCTTAGAGTTAAACTAGCTTCTGAAAGCTCAACCACCGGAGAGTCTGTTTGGCAGAGATATAGAACACACTTTTCCAAGCCTGTTGGAAGGCATTTGCAGTGTCATTTCGCGTCTAATTTCCCAAACCAAACTGCTTGCAGCTCTACCTTCTAACTACCACTTTTTCGGTTCAGTGAGGTATGCTGGATTCTAAATGGAGAAGCTTCTCTGACGCTTTTTCACAGAGATTTTGAAACTGAAATCTCCCATGACGTTTCCACCATAGGCAGCAATGGGCTTCCCCATAGGACTTGCCAACCTGAATTCCTACAGGCTAGATGTGAGAGGCACATTCTGCTGCTTCCTCACTTAGAGTTAAACTTGCTTCTGAAAGCTCAACCTCCGGCGAGTCTGTTTGACAGAGATATAGAACACACTTTTCAGAGCCTGTTCGAAGGCCTTTGCAATGTGATTTCGCGTCAAATTTCCCAAACCAAACTGCTTGGAGCTCTAAATCCCTACTAACTACCACTTCTTCAGTTCAGTGAGATATGCTGGATTCTAAACGGAGAAGCTTCTCTGATGCTTTTTCACAGAGATTTTGAAACTGAAATCTCCCATGCCGTTTCCACCATAGGCAGCAATGGGCTTCCCCATAGAACTTGCCAACCTGAATTCCTACAGGCTAGCTGTGAGAGGCACATTCTGCTGCTTCCACCCTAAGAGTTAAACTTGCTTCTGAAAGCTCAACCTCCGGGGAGTCTGTTGGGCAGAGATATAGAACACACTTTTCCAAGCCTGTTCGAAGGCCTTTGCAATGTGATTTCGCGTCTAATTTCCCAAACCAAACTGCTTGCAGCTCTAACTCCCTTCTAACTACCACTTCTTCGGTTCAGTGAGATATGCTGGATTCTAAACGGAGAAGCTTCTCTGACGCTTTTTCACAGAAATTTTGAAACTGAAATCTAACATGCCGTTTCCACCATAGGCAGCAATGGGCTTCCCCATAGAACTTGCCAACCTGAATTCCTACAGGCTAGCTGTGAGAGGCACATTCTGCTGCTTCCACCCTAAGAGTTAAACTTGCTTCTGAAAGCTCAACCTCTGTGGAGTCTGTTTGGCAGAGATATAGAACACACTTTTCCAAGCCTGTTGGAAGGCATTTGCAGTGTCATTTCGCGTCTAATTTCCCAAACCAAACTGCTTGCAGCTCTACCTTCTCACTACCACTTTTTCGGTTCAGTGAGATATGCTGGATTCTAAACGGAGAAGCTTCTCTGATGCTTTTTCACAGAGATTTTGAAACTGAAATTTCCAAACCCGTTTCCAACGAAAGCGCCAATGGGCTTCCCCATAGAACTTGCCAACCTGAATTCCTACAGGCTAGATGTGAGAGGCACATTCTGCTGCTTCCTCCCTTAAAGTTAAACTTGCTTCTGAAAGCTCAACCTCCGGAGAGTCTGTTTGGCAGAGGTATAGAACACACTTTTCCAAGCTTGTTGGAAGGCCTCTGCAGTGTCATTTCGCGTCTAATTTCCCAAACCAAACTGCTTGCAGCTCTAACTCCCTTCTAACTACCACTTCTTCGGTTCAGTGACATATGCTGGATTCTAAACGGAGAAGCTTCTCTGACGCTTTTTCACAGAGATTTTGAAACTGAAATCTCCCATGCCGTTTCCCCCATAGGCAGCAATGGGCTTCCCCATAGAACTTGCCAACCTGAATTCCTACAGGCTAGATGTGAGGGGCACATTCTGTTGATTCCACCCTAAGAGTTAAACTTGCTTCTGAAAGCTCAACATCCGGGGAGTCTGTTTGGCAGAGAAAAACAACACACTTTTCCAAGCCTGTTGGAAGGCATTTGCAGTGTCATTTCGCGTCTAATTTCCCAAACCAAAGTGCTTGCAGCTCTACTTTCTAAGTACCACTTCTTCGGTTCAGTGAGATATGCTGGATTCTAAATGGAGAAGCTTCCCTAATGCTTTTTCACAGAGATTTTGAAATTGAAATTTCCAAACCCATTTCCAACGAAGGCGCCAATGGGCTTCCCCATAGAACTTGCCAACCTGAATTCCTACAGGCTAGATGTGAGAGGCACATTGTGCTGCTTCCTCCCTTAGAGTTAAACTAGCTTCTGAAAGCTCAACCTCCGGAGAGTCTGTTTGGCAGAGATATAGAACACACTTTTCCAAGCCTGTTGGAAGGCATTTGCAGTGTCATTTCGCGTCTAATTTCCCAAACCAAACTGCTTGCAGCTCTACCTTCTAGCTACCACTTTTTCGGTTCAGTGAGATATGCTGGATTCTAAATGGAGAAGCTTCTCTGACGCTTTTTCACAGAGATTTTGAAACTGAAATCTCCCATGACGTTTCCACCATAGGCAGCAATGGGCTTCCCCATAGGACTTGCCAACCAGAATTCCTACAGGCTAGATGTGAGAGGCACGTTCTGCTGCTTCCTCACTTAGAGTTAAACTTGCTTCTGAAAGCTCAACCTCCGGCGAGTCTGTTTGACAGAGATATAGAACACACTTTTCAGAGCCTGTTCGAAGGCCTTTGCAATGTGATTTCGCGTCTTATTTCCCAAACCAAACTGCTTGCAGCTCTAACTCCCTTCTAACTACCACTTCTTCGGTTCAGTGAGATATGCTGGATTCTAAACGGAGAAGCTTCTCTGACGCTTTTTCACAGAGATTTTGAAACTGAAATCTCCCATGCCGTTTCCACCATAGGCAGCAATGGGCTTCCCCATAGAACTTGCCAACCTGAATTCCTACAGGCTAGATGTGAGAGGCACATTCTGCTGCTTCCTCCCTTAGAGTTAAACTTGCTTCTGAAAGCTCAACCTCCAGGGACTCTGTTTGGCAGAGATATAGAACACAATTTTCCAAGCCTGTTGGAAGGCCTTTGCAGTGTCATTTCGCATCTAATTTCCCAAACCAAACTGCTTGCAGCTCTAACTCCCTTCTAACTACCACTTCTTCGGTTCAGTGAGATATGCTGGATTCTAAACGGAGAAGCTTCTCTGACGCTTTTTCACAGAGATTTTGAAACTGAAATCTCCCATGCCGTTTCCACCATAGGCAGCAATGGGCTTCCCCATAGAACTTGCCAACCTGAATTCCTACAGGCTAGATGTGAGAGGCACATTCTGCTGCTTCCTCCCTTAGAGTTAAACTTGCTTCTGAAAGCTCAACCTCCGGGGAGTCTGTTTGGCAGAGATATAGAACACACTTTTCCAAGCCTGTTGGAAAGCATTTGCAGTTTCATTTCGCGTCTAATTTCGCAAACCAAACTGCTTGCAGCTCTAACTCCCTTCTAACTACCACTTCTTCGGTTCAGTGAGATATGCTGGATTCTAAACGGAGAAGCTTCTCTGACGCTTTTTCACCGAGATTTTGAAACTGAAATCTCCCATGCCGTTTCCACCATAGGCAGCAATGGGCTTCCCCATAGAACTTGCCAACCTGAATTCCTACAGGCTAGATGTGAGAGGCACATTCTGCTGCTTCCTCCCTTAGAGTTAAACTTGCTTCTGAAAGCTCAACCTCCAGGGACTCTGTTTGGCAGAGATATAGAACACAATTTTCCAAGCCTGTTGGAAGGCCTTTGCAGTGTCATTTCGCATCTAATTTCCCAAACCAAACTGCTTGCAGCTCTAACTCCCTTCTAACTACCACTTCTTCGGTTCAGTGAGATATGCTGGATTCTAAACGGAGAAGCTTCTCTGACGCTTTTTCACAGAGATTTTGAAACTGAAATCTCCCATGCCGTTTCCACCATAGGCAGCAATGGGCTTCCCCATAGGACTTACCAACCTGAATTCCTACAGGCTAGATGTGAGAGGCACATTCTGCTGCTTCCTCCCTTAGAGTTAAACTTGCTTCTGAAAGCTCAACCTCCGGGGAGTCTGTTTGGCAGAGATATAGAACACACTTTTCCAAGCCTGTTGGAAGGCATTTGCAGTTTCATTTCGCGTCTAATTTCCCAAACCAAACTGCTTGCAGCTCTAACTCCCTTCTAACTACCACTTCTTCGGTTCAGTGAGATATGCTGGATTCTAAACGGAGAAGCTTCTCTGACGCTTTTTCACAGAGATTTTGAAACTGAAATTTCCAAACCCGTTTCCAACGAAGGCGCCAATGGGCTTCCCCATAGAACTTGCCAACCTGAATTCCTACAGGCTAGATGTGAGAGGCACATTCTGCTGCTTCCTCCCTTAGAGTTAAACTAGCTTCTGAAAGCTCAACCTCCGGGGAGTTTGTTTGGCAGAGATATAGAACACACTTTTCCAAGCCAGTTGGAAGGCATTTGCAGTTTCATTTCGCGTCTAATTTCCCAAACCAAACTGCTTGCAGCTCTAACTCCCTTCTAACTAACACTTCTTCGGTTCAGTGAGATGTGCTGGATTCTAAACGGAGAAGCTTCTCTGACGCTTTTTCACAGAGATTTTGAAACTGAAATTTCCAAACCCGTTTCCAACGAAGGCGCCAATGGGCTTCCCCATAGAACTTGCCAACCTGAATTCCTACAGCTAGATGTGAGAGGCACATTCTGCTGCTTCCTTCCTTAGAGTTAAACTTCCTTCTGAAAGCTCAACCTCCGGGGAGTCTGGCAGAGATATAGAACACAATTTTCCAAGCCTTTTGGAAGGCATTTGCAGTTTCATTTCGCGTCTAATTTCCCAAACCAAACTGCTTGCAGCTCTAACTCCCTTCTAACTACCACTTCTTCGGTTCAGTGAGATATGCTGGATTCTAAACGGAGAAGCTTCTCTGACGCTTTTTCACAGAGATTTTGAAACTGAAATCTCCCATGCCGTTTCCACCATAGGCAGCAATGGGCTTCACCATAGAACTTGCCAACCTGAATTCCTACAGGCTAGATGTGAGAGGCACATTCTGCTGCTTCCTCCCTAATAGTTAAGCTTGCTTCTGAAAGCTCAACCTCCGGGGACTCTGTTTGGCAGAGATATAGAACACACTTTTCCAAGCCTGTTGGAAGGCCTTTGCCGTGTCATTTCGCATCTAATTTCCCAAACCAAACTGCTTGCAGCTCTAACTCCCTTCTAACTACCACTTCTTCGGTTCAGTGAGATATGCTGGATTCTAAACGGAGAAGCTTCTCTGACGCTTTTTCACAGAGATTTTGAAACTGAAATCTCCCATGCCGTTTCCACCATAGGCAGCAATGGGCTTCCCCAAAGAACTTGCCAACCTGAATTCCTACAGGCTAGATGTGAGAGGCACATTCTGCTGCTTTCTCCCTTAGAGTTAAACTAGCTTCTGAAAGCACAACCTCCGGGGAGTTTGTTTGGCAGAGATATAGAACACACTTTTCCAAGCCTGTTGGAAGGCATTTGCAGTTTCATTTCGCGTCTAATTTCCCAAACCAAACTGCTTGCAGCTCTAACTCCCTTCTAACTACCACTTCTAACACTTCTTCGGTTCAGTAAGATATGCTGGATTCTAAACGGAGAAGCTTCTCTGACGCTTTTTTACAGAGATTTTGAAACTGAAATCTCCCATGCCGTTTCCACCATAGGCAGCAATGGGCTTCCCCATAGAACTTGCCAACCTGAATTCCTACAGGCTAGATGTGAGAGGCACATTCTGCTGCTTCCTCCCTTAGAGTTAAACTTGCTTCTGAAAGCTCAACCTCCAGGGACTCTGTTTGGCAGAGATATAGAACACAATTTTCCAAGCCTGTTGGAAGGCCTTTGCAGTGTCATTTCGCATCTAATTTCCCAAACCAAACTGCTTGCAGCTCTAACTCCCTTCTAACTACCACTTCTTCGGTTCAGTGAGATATGCTGGATTCTAAACGGAGAAGCTTCTCTGACGCTTTTTCACAGAGATTTTGAAACTGAAATCTCCCATGCCGTTTCCACCATAGGCAGCAATGGGCTTCCCCATAGAACTTGCCAACCTGAATTCCTACAGGCTAGATGTGAGAGGCACATTCTGCTGCTTCCTCCCTTAGAGTTAAACTTGCTTCTGAAAGCTCAACCTCCGGGGAGTCTGTTTGGCAGAGATATAGAACACACTTTTCCAAGCCTGTTGGAAAGCATTTGCAGTTTCATTTCGCGTCTAATTTCGCAAACCAAACTGCTTGCAGCTCTAACTCCCTTCTAACTACCACTTCTTCGGTTCAGTGAGATATGCTGGATTCTAAACGGAGAAGCTTCTCTGACGCTTTTTCACCGAGATTTTGAAACTGAAATCTCCCATGCCGTTTCCACCATAGGCAGCAATGGGCTTCCCCATAGAACTTGCCAACCTGAATTCCTACAGGCTAGATGTGAGAGGCACATTCTGCTGCTTCCTCCCTTAGAGTTAAACTTGCTTCTGAAAGCTCAACCTCCAGGGACTCTGTTTGGCAGAGATATAGAACACAATTTTCCAAGCCTGTTGGAAGGCCTTTGCAGTGTCATTTCGCATCTAATTTCCCAAACCAAACTGCTTGCAGCTCTAACTCCCTTCTAACTACCACTTCTTCGGTTCAGTGAGATATGCTGGATTCTAAACGGAGAAGCTTCTCTGACGCTTTTTCACAGAGATTTTGAAACTGAAATCTCCCATGCCGTTTCCACCATAGGCAGCAATGGGCTTCCCCATAGGACTTACCAACCTGAATTCCTACAGGCTAGATGTGAGAGGCACATTCTGCTGCTTCCTCCCTTAGAGTTAAACTTGCTTCTGAAAGCTCAACCTCCGGGGAGTCTGTTTGGCAGAGATATAGAACACACTTTTCCAAGCCTGTTGGAAGGCATTTGCAGTTTCATTTCGCGTCTAATTTCCCAAACCAAACTGCTTGCAGCTCTAACTCCCTTCTAACTACCACTTCTTCGGTTCAGTGAGATATGCTGGATTCTAAACGGAGAAGCTTCTCTGACGCTTTTTCACAGAGATTTTGAAACTGAAATTTCCAAACCCGTTTCCAACGAAGGCGCCAATGGGCTTCCCCATAGAACTTGCCAACCTGAATTCCTACAGGCTAGATGTGAGAGGCACATTCTGCTGCTTCCTCCCTTAGAGTTAAACTAGCTTCTGAAAGCTCAACCTCCGGGGAGTTTGTTTGGCAGAGATATAGAACACACTTTTCCAAGCCAGTTGGAAGGCATTTGCAGTTTCATTTCGCGTCTAATTTCCCAAACCAAACTGCTTGCAGCTCTAACTCCCTTCTAACTAACACTTCTTCGGTTCAGTGAGATGTGCTGGATTCTAAACGGAGAAGCTTCTCTGACGCTTTTTCACAGAGATTTTGAAACTGAAATTTCCAAACCCGTTTCCAACGAAGGCGCCAATGGGCTTCCCCATAGAACTTGCCAACCTGAATTCCTACAGCTAGATGTGAGAGGCACATTCTGCTGCTTCCTTCCTTAGAGTTAAACTTCCTTCTGAAAGCTCAACCTCCGGGGAGTCTGGCAGAGATATAGAACACAATTTTCCAAGCCTTTTGGAAGGCATTTGCAGTTTCATTTCGCGTCTAATTTCCCAAACCAAACTGCTTGCAGCTCTAACTCCCTTCTAACTACCACTTCTTCGGTTCAGTGAGATATGCTGGATTCTAAACGGAGAAGCTTCTCTGACGCTTTTTCACAGAGATTTTGAAACTGAAATCTCCCATGCCGTTTCCACCATAGGCAGCAATGGGCTTCCCCATAGAACTTGCCAACCTGAATTCCTACAGGCTAGATGTGAGAGGCACATTCTGCTGCTTCCTCCCTAATAGTTAAGCTTGCTTCTGAAAGCTCAACCTCCGGGGACTCTGTTTGGCAGAGATATAGAACACACTTTTCCAAGCCTGTTGGAAGGCCTTTGCCGTGTCATTTCGCATCTAATTTCCCAAACCAAACTGCTTGCAGCTCTAACTCCCTTCTAACTACCACTTCTTCGGTTCAGTGAGATATGCTGGATTCTAAACGGAGAAGCTTCTCTGACGCTTTTTCACAGAGATTTTGAAACTGAAATCTCCCATGCCGTTTCCACCATAGGCAGCAATGGGCTTCCCCAAAGAACTTGCCAACCTGAATTCCTACAGGCTAGATGTGAGAGGCACATTCTGCTGCTTTCTCCCTTAGAGTTAAACTAGCTTCTGAAAGCACAACCTCCGGGGAGTTTGTTTGGCAGAGATATAGAACACACTTTTCCAAGCCTGTTGGAAGGCATTTGCAGTTTCATTTCGCGTCTAATTTCCCAAACCAAACTGCTTGCAGCTCTAACTCCCTTCTAACTACCACTTCTAACACTTCTTCGGTTCAGTAAGATATGCTGGATTCTAAACGGAGAAGCTTCTCTGACGCTTTTTTACAGAGATTTTGAAACTGAAATCTCCCATGCCGTTTCCACCATAGGCAGCAATGGGCTTCCCCATAGAACTTGCCAACCTGAATTCCTACAGGCTAGATGTGAGAGGCACATTCTGCTGCTTCCTCCCTTAGAGTTAAACTTGCTTCTGAAAGCTCAACCTCCAGGGACTCTGTTTGGCAGAGATATGGAACACAATTTTCCAAGCCTGTTGGAAGGCCTTTGCAGTGTCATTTCGCATCTAATTTCCCAAACCAAACTGCTTGCAGCTCTAACTCCCTTCTAACTACCACTTCTTCGGTTCAGTGAGATATGCTGGATTCTAAACGGAGAAGCTTCTCTGACGCTTTTTCACAGAGATTTTGAAACTGAAATCTCCCATGCCGTTTCCACCATAGGCAGCAATGGGCTTCCCCATAGAACTTGCCAACCTGAATTCCTACAGGCTAGATGTGAGAGGCACATTCTGCTGCTTCCTCCCTTAGAGTTAAACTTGCTTCTGAAAGCTCAACCTCCGGGGAGTCTGTTTGGCAGAGATATAGAACACACTTTTCCAAGCCTGTTGGAAAGCATTTGCAGTTTCATTTCGCGTCTAATTTCGCAAACCAAACTGCTTGCAGCTCTAACTCCCTTCTAACTACCACTTCTTCGGTTCAGTGAGATATGCTGGATTCTAAACGGAGAAGCTTCTCTGACGCTTTTTCACAGAGATTTTGAAACTGAAATTTCCAAACCCGTTTCCAGCGAAGGCGCCAATGGGCTTCCCCATAGAACTTGCCAACCTGAATTCCTACAGGCTAGATGTGAGAGGCACATTCTGCTGCTTCCACCCTCAGAGTTAAACTAGCTTCTGAAAGCTCAACCTCCAGGGAGTCTGTTTGGCAGAGATATAGAACACACTTTTCAAGCCTGTTGGAAGGCATTTGCAGTGTGATTTCGCATCTAATTTCCCAAACCAAACTGCTTGCAGCTCTAACTCCCTTCTAACTACCACTTCTTCGGTTCAGTGAGATATGCTGGATTCTAAACGGAGAAGCTTCTCTGACGCTTTTTCACAGAGATTTTGAAACTGAAATCTCCCATGCCGTTTCCACCATAGGCAGCAATGGGCTTCCCCATAGAACTTGCCGACCTGAATTCCTACAGGCTACATGTGAGAGGCACATTCTGCTGCTTCCTCCCTTAGAGTTAAACTTGCTTCTGAAAGCTCAACCTCCGGGGAGTCTGTTTGGCAGAGATATAGAACACACTTTTCCAAGCCTGTTGGAAGGCATTTGCAGTTTCATTTCGCGTCTAATTTCCCAAACCAAACTGCTTGCAGCTCTAACTCCCTTCTAACTACCACTTCTTCGGTTCAGTGAGATATGCTGGATTCTAAACGGAGAAGCTTCTCTGACGCTTTTTTACAGAGATTTTGAAACTGAAATCTCCCATGCCGTTTCCACCATAGGCAGCAATGGGCTTCCCCATAGAACTTGCCAACCTGAATTCCTACAGGCTAGATGTGAGAGGCACATTCTGCTGCTTCCTCCCTAACAGTTAAGCTTGCTTGTGAAAGCTCAACCTCCGGGGACTCTGTTTGGCAGAGATATAGAACACACTTTTCCAAGCCTGTTGGAAGGCCTTTGCAGTGTCATTTCGCATCTAATTTCCCAAACCAATCTGCTTGCAGCTCTAACTCCCTTCTAACTACCACTTCTTCGGTTCAGTGAAATATGCTGGATTCTAAACGGAGAAGCTTCTCTGACGCTTTTTCACAGAGATTTTGAAACTGAAATCTCCCATGCCGTTTCCACCATAGGCAGCAATGGGCTTCCCCATAGAACTTGCCAACCTGAATTCCTACAGGCTAGATGTGAGAGGCACATTCTGCTGCTTCCTCCCTTAGAGTTAAACTTGCTTCTGAAAGCTCAACCTCCGGGGAGTCTGTTTGGCAGAGATATAGAACACACTTTTCCAAGCCTGTTGGAAAGCATTTGCAGTTTCATTTCGCGTCTAATTTCGCAAACCAAACTGCTTGCAGCTCTAACTCCCTTCTAACTACCACTTCTTCGGTTCAGTGAGATATGCTGGATTCTAAACGGAGAAGCTTCTCTGACGCTTTTTCACCGAGATTTTGAAACTGAAATCTCCCATGCCGTTTCCACCATAGGCAGCAATGGGCTTCCCCATAGAACTTGCCAACCTGAATTCCTAAAGGCTAGATGTGAGAGGCACATTCTGCTGCTTCCTCCCTTAGAGTTAAACTTGCTTCTGAAAGCTCAACCTCCAGGGACTCTGTTTGGCAGAGATATAGAACACAATTTTCCAAGCCTGTTGGAAGGCCTTTGCAGTGTCATTTCGCATCTAATTTCCCAAACCAAACTGCTTGCAGCTCTAACTCCCTTCTAACTACCACTTCTTCGGTTCAGTGAGATATGCTGGATTCTAAACGGAGAAGCTTCTCTGACGCTTTTTCACAGAGATTTTGAAACTGAAATCTCCCATGCCGTTTCCCCCATAGGCAGCAATGGGCTTCCCCATAGAACTTGCCAACCTGAATTCCTACAGGCTAGATGTGAGAGGCACATTCTGCTGCTTCCTCCCTTAGAGTTAAACTTGCTTCTGAAAGCTCAACCTCCAGGGAGTCTGTTTGGCAGAGATATAGAACACACTTTTCCAAGCCTGTTGGAAGGCATTTGCAGTGTCATTTCGCGTCTAATTTCCCAAACCAAACTGCTTGCAGCTCTACCTTCTCACTACCACTTTTTCGGTTCAGTGAGATATGCTGGATTCTAAACGGAGAAGCTTCTCTGATGCTTTTTCACAGAGATTTTGAAACTGAAATTTCCAAACCCGTTTCCAACGAAAGCGCCAATGGGCTTCCCCATAGAACTTGCCAACCTGAATTCCTACAGGCTAGATGTGAGAGGCACATTCTGCTGCTTCCTCCCTTAGAGTTAAACTTGCTTCTGAAAGCTCAACCTCCGGAGAGTCTGTTTGGCAGAGGTATAGAACACACTTTTCCAAGCTTGTTGGAAGGCCTCTGCAGTGTCATTTTGCGTCTAATTTCCCAAACCAAACTGCTTGCAGCTCTAACTCCCTTCTAACTACCACTTCTTCGGTTCAGTGACATATGCTGGATTCTAAACGGAGAAGCTTCTCTGACGCTTTTTCACAGAAATTTTGAAACTGAAATCTAACATGCCGTTTCCACCATAGGCAGCAATGGGCTTCCCAATAGAACTTGCCAACCTGAATTCCTACAGGCTAGCTGTGAGAGGCACATTCTGCTGCTTCCACCCTAAGAGTTAAACTTGCTTCTGAAAGCTCAACCTCTGTGGAGTCTGTTTGGCAGAGATATAGAACACACTTTTCCAAGCCTGTTGGAAGGCATTTGCAGTGTCATTTCGCGTCTACTTTCCCAAACCAAACTGCTTGCAGCTCTACCTTCTCACTACCACTTTTTCGGTTCAGTGAGATATGCTGGATTCTAAACGGAGAAGCTTCTCTGATGCTTTTTCACAGAGATTTTGAAACTGAAATTTCCAAACCCGTTTCCAACGAAGGCGCCAATGGGCTTCCCCATACAACTTGCCAACCTGAATTCCTACAGGCTAGATGTGAGAGGCACATTGTGCTGCTTCCTCCCTTAGAGTTAAACTAGCTTCTGAAAGCTCAACCTCCGGAGAGTCTGTTTGGTAGAGATATAGAACACACTTTTCCAAGCCTGTTGGAAGGCATTTGCAGTGTCATTTCGCGTCTAATTTCCCAAACCAAACTGCTTGCAGCTCTACCTTCTAACTACCACTTTTTCGGTTCAGTGAGATATGCTGGATTCTAAATGGAGAAGCTTCTCTGACGCTTTTTCACAGAGATTTTGAAACTGAAATCTCCCATGACGTTTCCACCATAGGCAGCAATGGGCTTCCCCATAGGACTTGCCAACCTGAATTCCTACAGGCTAGATGTGAGAGGCACATTCTGCTGCTTCCTCACTTAGAGTTAAACTTGCTTCTGAAAGCTCAACCTCCGGCGAGTCTGTTTGACAGAGATATAGAACACACTTTTCAGAGCCTGTTCGAAGGCCTTTGCAATGTGATTTCGCGTCAAATTTCCCAAACCAAACTGCTTGCAGCTCTAACTCCCTTCTAACTAAACTTCTTCGGTTCAGTGAGATATGCTGGATTCTAAACGGAGAAGCATCCCTGATGCTTTTTCACAGAGATTTTGAAACTGAAATTTCCAAACCCGTTTCCAACGAAGGCGCCAATGGGCTTCCCCATAGAACTTGCCAACCTGAATTCCTACAGGCTAGATGTGAAAGGCACTTTCTGCTGCTTCCTCCCTTAGAGTTAAACTAGCTTCTGAAAGCTCAACCTCCGGGGAGTCTGTTTGGCAGAGATATACAACACACTTTTCCAAGCCTGTTGGAAGGCATTTGCAGTTTCATTTCGCGTTTATTTTCCCAAACCAAACTGCTTGAAGCTCTAAATCCCTACTAACTACCACTTCTTCAGTTCACTGAGATATGCTGGATTCTAAACGGAGAAGCTTCTCTGACGCTTTTTCACAGAGATTTTGAAACTGAAATCTCCCATGCTGTTTCCAGCATAGGCAGCAATGACCTTCCCCATAGAACTTGCCAACTTGAATTCCTACACGCTAGATGTGAGAGGCACATTCTGCTGCTTCCTCCCTTAGAGTTAAACTTGCTTCTGAAAGCTCAACCTCCAGGGAGTCTGTTTGGCAGAGATATAGAACACACTTTTCCAAGCCTGTTGGAAGGCATTTGCAGTATCATTTCGCGTCTAATTTCCCAAACCAAACTGCTTGGAGCTCTAAATCCCTACTAACTACCACTTCTTCAGTTCAGTGAGATATGCTGGATTCTAAACGGAGAAGCTTCTCTGACGCTTTTTCGCAGAGATTTTGAAACTGAAATCTCCCATGCCGTTTCCACCATAGGCAGCAATGGGTTCCCCATAGAACTTGCCAACCTGAATTCCTACAGGCTAGCTGTGAGAGGCACATTCTGCTGCTTCCACCCTAAGAGTTAAACTTGCTTCTCAAAGCTCAACCTCCAGGGAGTCTGTTTGGCAGAGATATAGAACACACTTTTCCAAGCCTGTTGGAAGGCCTTTGCAGTTTCATTTTGCGTATAATTTCCCAAACCAAACTGCTTGCAGCTCTAACTCCCTTCTAACTACCACTTCTTCGGTTCAGTGACATATGCTGGATTCTAAACGGAGAAGCTTCTCTGACGCTTTTTCACAGAGATTTTGAAACTGAAATCTCCCATGCCATTTCCACCATAGGCAGGAATGGGCTTCCCCATAGAACTTGCCAACCTTAATTCCTACAGGCTAGATGTGAGGGACACATTCTGTTGATTCCACCCTAAGAGTTAAACTTGCTTCTGAAAGCTCAACATCCGGGGAGTCTGTTTGGCAGAGAAAAACAACACACTTTTCCAAGCCTGTTGGAAGGCATTTGCAGTGTCATTTCGCGTCTAATTTCCCAAACCAAAGGGCTTGCAGCTCTACTTTCTAACTACCACTTCTTCGGTTCAGTGAGATATGCTGGATTCTAAATGGAGAAGCTTCCCTAATGCTTTTTCACAGAGATTTTAAAATTGAAATTTCCAAACCCGTTTCCAACGAAGGCGCCAATGGGCTTCCCCATAGAACTTGCCAACCTGAATTCCTACAGGCTAGATGTGAGAGGCACATTGTGCTGCTTCCTCCCTTAGAGTTAAACTAGCTTCTGAAAGCTCAACCTCCGGAGAGTCTGTTTGGCAGAGATATAGAACACACTTTTCCAAGCCTGTTGGAAGGCATTTGCAGTGTCATTTCGCGTCTAATTTCCCAAACCAAACTGCTTGCAGCTCTACCTTCTAACTACCACTTTTTCGGTTCAGTGAGGTATGCTGGATTCTAAATGGAGAAGCTTCTCTGACGCTTTTTCACAGAGATTTTGAAACTGAAATCTCCCATGACGTTTCCACCATAGGCAGCAATGGGCTTCCCCATAGGACTTGCCAACCTGAATTCCTACAGGCTAGATGTGAGAGGCACATTCTGCTGCTTCCTCACTTAGAGTTAAACTTGCTTCTGAAAGCTCAACCTCCGGCGAGTCTGTTTGACAGAGATATAGAACACACTTTTCAGAGCCTGTTCGAAGGCCTTTGCAATGTGATTTCGCGTCAAATTTCCCAAACCAAACTGCTTGGAGCTCTAAATCCCTACTAACTACCACTTCTTCAGTTCAGTGAGATATGCTGGATTCTAAACGGAGAAGCTTCTCTGATGCTTTTTCACAGAGATTTTGAAACTGAAATCTCCCATGCCGTTTCCACCATAGGCAGCAATGGGCTTCCCCATAGAACTTGCCAACCTGAATTCCTACAGGCTAGCTGTGAGAGGCACATTCTGCTGCTTCCACCCTAAGAGTTAAACTTGCTTCTGAAAGCTCAACCTCCGGGGAGTCTGTTGGGCAGAGATATAGAACACACTTTTCCAAGCCTGTTCGAAGGCCTTTGCAATGTGATTTCGCGTCTAATTTCCCAAACCAAACTGCTTGCAGCTCTACCTTCTCACTACCACTTTTTCGGTTCAGTGAGATATGCTGGATTCTAAACGGAGAAGCTTCTCTGATGCTTTTTCACAGAGATTTTGAAACTGAAATTTCCAAACCCGTTTCCAACGAAAGCGCCAATGGGCTTCCCCATAGAACTTGCCAACCTGAATTCCTACAGGCTAGATGTGAGAGGCACATTCTGCTGCTTCCTCCCTTAAAGTTAAACTTGCTTCTGAAAGCTCAACCTCCGGAGAGTCTGTTTGGCAGAGGTATAGAACACACTTTTCCAAGCTTGTTGGAAGGCCTCTGCAGTGTCATTTCGCGTCTAATTTCCCAAACCAAACTGCTTGCAGCTCTAACTCCCTTCTAACTACCACTTCTTCGGTTCAGTGACATATGCTGGATTCTAAACGGAGAAGCTTCTCTGACGCTTTTTCACAGAGATTTTGAAACTGAAATCTCCCATGCCGTTTCCCCCATAGGCAGCAATGGGCTTCCCCATAGAACTTGCCAACCTGAATTCCTACAGGCTAGATGTGAGGGGCACATTCTGTTGATTCCACCCTAAGAGTTAAACTTGCTTCTGAAAGCTCAACATCCGGGGAGTCTGTTTGGCAGAGAAAAACAACACACTTTTCCAAGCCTGTTGGAAGGCATTTGCAGTGTCATTTCGCGTCTAATTTCCCAAACCAAAGTGCTTGCAGCTCTACTTTCTAAGTACCACTTCTTCGGTTCAGTGAGATATGCTGGATTCTAAATGGAGAAGCTTCCCTAATGCTTTTTCACAGAGATTTTGAAATTGAAATTTCCAAACCCATTTCCAACGAAGGCGCCAATGGGCTTCCCCATAGAACTTGCCAACCTGAATTCCTACAGGCTAGATGTGAGAGGCACATTGTGCTGCTTCCTCCCTTAGAGTTAAACTAGCTTCTGAAAGCTCAACCTCCGGAGAGTCTGTTTGGCAGAGATATAGAACACACTTTTCCAAGCCTGTTGGAAGGCATTTGCAGTGTCATTTCGCGTCTAATTTCCCAAACCAAACTGCTTGCAGCTCTACCTTCTAGCTACCACTTTTTCGGTTCAGTGAGATATGCTGGATTCTAAATGGAGAAGCTTCTCTGACGCTTTTTCACAGAGATTTTGAAACTGAAATCTCCCATGACGTTTCCACCATAGGCAGCAATGGGCTTCCCCATAGGACTTGCCAACCTGAATTCCTACAGGCTAGATGTGAGAGGCACATTCTGCTGCTTCCTCACTTAGAGTTAAACTTGCTTCTGAAAGCTCAACCTCCGGCGAGTCTGTTTGACAGAGATATAGAACACACTTTTCAGAGCCTGTTCGAAGGCCTTTGCAATGTGATTTCGCGTCTAATTTCCCAAACCAAACTGCTTGCAGCTCTAATTCCCTTCTAACTACCACTTCTTCGGTTCAGTGAGATATGCTGGATTCTAAACGGAGAAGCTTCTCTGACGCTTTTTCACAGAGATTTTGAAACTGAAATTTCCAAACCCGTTTCCAACGAAGGCGCCAATGGGCTTCCCCATAGAACTTGCCAACCTGAATTCCTACAGGCTAGATGTGAGAGGCACATTCTGCTGCTTCCTCCCTTAGAGTTAAACTAGCTTCTGAAAGCTCAACCTCCGGGGAGTTTGTTTGGCAGAGATATAGAACACACTTTTCCAAGCCAGTTGGAAGGCATTTGCAGTTTCATTTCGCGTCTAATTTCCCAAACCAAACTGCTTGCAGCTCTAACTCCCTTCTAACTAACACTTCTTCGGTTCAGTGAGATGTGCTGGATTCTAAACGGAGAAGCTTCTCTGACGCTTTTTCACAGAGATTTTGAAACTGAAATTTCCAAACCCGTTTCCAACGAAGGCGCCAATGGGCTTCCCCATAGAACTTGCCAACCTGAATTCCTACAGGCTAGATGTGAGAGGCACATTCTGCTGCTTCCTTCCTTAGAGTTAAACTTCCTTCTGAAAGCTCAACCTCCGGGGAGTCTGTTTGGCAGAGATATAGAACACAATTTTCCAAGCCTGTTGGAAGGCATTTGCAGTTTCATTTCGCGTCTAATTTCCCAAACCAAACTGCTTGCACCTCTAACTCCCTTCTAACTACCACTTCTTCGGTTCAGTGAGATATGCTGGATTCTAAACGGAGAAGCTTCTCTGACGCTTTTTCACAGAGATTTTGAAACTGAAATCTCCCATGCCGTTTCCACCATAGGCAGCAATGGGCTTCCCCATAGAACTTGCCAACCTGAATTCCTACAGGCTAGATGTGAGAGGCACATTCTGCTGCTTCCTCCCTAATAGTTAAGCTTGCTTCTGAAAGCTCAACCTCCGGGGACTCTGTTTGGCAGAGATATAGAACACACTTTTCCAAGCCTGTTGGAAGGCCTTTGCCGTGTCATTTCGCATCTAATTTCCCAAACCAAACTGCTTGCAGCTCTAACTCCCTTCTAACTACCACTTCTTCGGTTCAGTGAGATATGCTGGATTCTAAACGGAGAAGCTTCTCTGACGCTTTTTCACAGAGATTTTGAAACTGAAATCTCCCATGCCGTTTCCACCATAGGCAGCAATGGGCTTCCCCAAAGAACTTGCCAACCTGAATTCCTACAGGCTAGATGTGAGAGGCACATTCTGCTGCTTTCTCCCTTAGAGTTAAACTAGCTTCTGAAAGCACAACCTCCGGGGAGTTTGTTTGGCAGAGATATAGAACACACTTTTCCAAGCCTGTTGGAAGGCATTTGCAGTTTCATTTCGCGTCTAATTTCCCAAACCAAACTGCTTGCAGCTCTAACTCCCTTCTAACTACCACTTCTTAGGTTCAGTAAGATATGCTGGATTCTAAACGGAGAAGCTTCTCTGACGCTTTTTTACAAAGATTTTGAAACTGAAATCTCCCATGCCGTTTCCACCATAGGCAGCAATGGGCTTCCCCATAGAACTTGCCAACCTGAATTCCTACAGGCTAGATGTGAGAGGCACATTCTGCTGCTTCCTCCCTTAGAGTTAAACTTGCTTCTGAAAGCTCAACCTCCAGGGACTCTGTTTGGCAGAGATATAGAACACAATTTTCCAAGCCTGTTGGAAGGCCTTTGCAGTGTCATTTCGCATCTAATTTCCCAAACCAAACTGCTTGCAGCTCTAACTCCCTTCTAACTACCACTTCTTCGGTTCAGTGAGATATGCTGGATTCTAAACGGAGAAGCTTCTCTGACGCTTTTTCACAGAGATTTTGAAACTGAAATCTCCCATGCCGTTTCCACCATAGGCAGCAATGGGCTTCCCCATAGAACTTGCCAACCTGAATTCCTACAGGCTAGATGTGAGAGGCACATTCTGCTGCTTCCTCCCTTAGAGTTAAACTTGCTTCTGAAAGCTCAACCTCCGGGGAGTCTGTTTGGCAGAGATATAGAACACACTTTTCCAAGCCTGTTGGAAAGCATTTGCAGTTTCATTTCGCGTCTAATTTCGCAAACCAAACTGCTTGCAGCTCTAACTCCCTTCTAACTACCACTTCTTCGGTTCAGTGAGATATGCTGGATTCTAAACGGAGAAGCTTCTCTGACGCTTTTTCACCGAGATTTTGAAACTGAAATCTCCCATGCCGTTTCCACCATAGGCAGCAATGGGCTTCCCCATAGAACTTGCCAACCTGAATTCCTACAGGCTAGATGTGAGAGGCACATTCTGCTGCTTCCTCCCTTAGAGTTAAACTTGCTTCTGAAAGCTCAACCTCCAGGGACTCTGTTTGGCAGAGATATAGAACACAATTTTCCAAGCCTGTTGGAAGGCCTTTGCAGTGTCATTTCGCATCTAATTTCCCAAACCAAACTGCTTGCAGCTCTAACTCCCTTCTAACTACCACTTCTTCGGTTCAGTGAGATATGCTGGATTCTAAACGGAGAAGCTTCTCTGACGCTTTTTCACAGAGATTTTGAAACTGAAATCTCCCATGCCGTTTCCACCATAGGCAGCAATGGGCTTCACCATAGGACTTACCAACCTGAATTCCTACAGGCTAGATGTGAGAGGCACATTCTGCTGCTTCCTCCCTTAGAGTTAAACTTGCTTCTGAAAGCTCAACCTCCGGGGAGTCTGTTTGGCAGAGATATAGAACACACTTTTCCAAGCCTGTTGGAAGGCATTTGCAGTTTCATTTCGCGTCTAATTTCCCAAACCAAACTGCTTGCAGCTCTAACTCCCTTCTAACTACCACTTCTTCGGTTCAGTGAGATATGCTGGATTCTAAACGGAGAAGCTTCTCTGACGCTTTTTCACAGAGATTTTGAAACTGAAATTTCCAAACCCATTTCCAACGAAGGCGCCAATGGGCTTCCCCATAGAACTTGCCAACCTGAATTCCTACAGGCTAGATGTGAGAGGCACATTCTGCTGCTTCCTCCCTTAGAGTTAAACTAGCTTCTGAAAGCTCAACCTCCGGGGAGTTTGTTTGGCAGAGATATAGAACACACTTTTCCAAGCCAGTTGGAAGGCATTTGCAGTTTCATTTCGCGTCTAATTTCCCAAACCAAACTGCTTGCAGCTCTAACTCCCTTCTAACTACCACTTCTTCGGTTCAGTGAGATATGCTGGATTCTAAACGGAGAAGCTTCTCTGACGCTTTTTCACAGAGATTTTGAAACTGAAATCTCCCATGCCGTTTCCACCATAGACAGCAATGGGCTTCCCCATAGAACTTGCCAACCTGAATTCCTACAGGCTAGATGTGAGAGGCACATTCTGCTGCTTCCTCCCTAATAGTTAAGCTTGCTTCTGAAAGCTCAACCTCCGGGGACTCTGTTTGGCAGAGATATAGAACACACTTTTCCAAGCCTGTTGGAAGGCCTTTGCCGTGTCATTTCGCATCTAATTTCCCAAACCAAACTGCTTGCAGCTCTAACTCCCTTCTAACTACCACTTCTTCGGTTCAGTGAGATATGCTGGATTCTAAACGGAGAAGCTTCTCTGACGCTTTTTCACAGAGATTTTGAAACTGAAATCTCCCATGCCGTTTCCACCATAGGCAGCAATGGGCTTCCCCAAAGAACTTGCCAACCTGAATTCCTACAGGCTAGATGTGAGAGGCACATTCTGCTGCTTTCTCCCTTAGAGTTAAACTAGCTTCTGAAAGCACAACCTCCGGGGAGTTTGTTTGGCAGAGATATAGAACACACTTTTCCAAGCCTGTTGGAAGGCATTTGCAGTTTCATTTCGCGTCTAATTTCCCAAACCAAACTGCTTGCAGCTCTAACTCCCTTCTAACTACCACTTCTTCGGTTCAGTAAGATATGCTGGATTCTAAACGGAGAAGCTTCTCTGACGCTTTTTTACAGAGATTTTGAAACTGAAATCTCCCATGCCGTTTCCACCATAGGCAGCAATGGGCTTCCCCATAGAACTTGCCAACCTGAATTCCTACAGGCTAGATGTGAGAGGCACATTCTGCTGCTTCCTCCCTTAGAGTTAAACTTGCTTCTGAAAGCTCAACCTCCAGGGACTCTGTTTGGCAGAGATATAGAACACAATTTTCCAAGCCTGTTGGAAGGCCTTTGCAGTGTCATTTCGCATCTAATTTCCCAAACCAAACTGCTTGCAGCTCTAACTCCCTTCTAACTACCACTTCTTCGGTTCAGTGAGATATGCTGGATTCTAAACGGAGAAGCTTCTCTGACGCTTTTTCACAGAGATTTTGAAACTGAAATCTCCCATGCCGTTTCCACCATAGGCAGCAATGGGCTTCCCCATAGAACTTGCCAACCTGAATTCCTACAGGCTAGATGTGAGAGGCACATTCTGCTGCTTCCTCCCTTAGAGTTAAACTTGCTTCTGAAAGCTCAACCTCCGGGGAGTCTGTTTGGCAGAGATATAGAACACACTTTTCCAAGCCTGTTGGAAAGCATTTGCAGTTTCATTTCGCGTCTAATTTCGCAAACCAAACTGCTTGCAGCTCTAACTCCCTTCTAAATACCACTTCTTCGGTTCAGTGAGATATGCTGGATTCTAAACGGAGAAGCTTCTCTGACGCTTTTTCACAGAGATTTTGAAACTGAAATTTCCAAACCCGTTTCCAACGAAGGCGCCAATGGGCTTCCCCATAGAACTTGCCAACCTGAATTCCTACAGGCTAGATGTGAGAGGCACATTCTGCTGCTTCCACCCTCAGAGTTAAACTAGCTTCTGAAAGCTCAACCTCCAGGGAGTCTGTTTGGCAGAGATATAGAACACACTTTTCAAAGCCTGTTGGAAGGCATTTGCAGTGTGATTTCGCATCTAATTTCCCAAACCAAACTGCTTGCAGCTCTAACTCCCTTCTAACTACCACTTCTTCGGTTCAGTGAGATATGCTGGATTCTAAACGGAGAAGCTTCTCTGACGCTTTTTCACAGAGATTTTGAAACTGAAATCTCCCATGCCGTTTCCACCATAGGCAGCAATGGGCTTCCCCATAGAACTTGCCGACCTGAATTCCTACAGGCTACATGTGAGAGGCACATTCTGCTGCTTCCTCCCTTAGAGTTAAACTTGCTTCTGAAAGCTCAACCTCCGGGGAGTTTGTTTGGCAGAGATATAGAACACACTTTTCCAAGCCTGTTGGAAGGCATTTGCAGTTTCATTTCGCGTCTAATTTCCCAAACCAAACTGCTTGCAGCTCTAACTCCCTTCTAACTACCACTTCTTCGGTTCAGTGAGATATGCTGGATTCTAAACGGAGAAGCTTCTCTGACGCTTTTTTACAGAGATTTTGAAACTGAAATCTCCCATGCCGTTTCCACCATAGGCAGCAAAGGGCTTCCCCATAGAACTTGCCAACCTGAATTCCTACAGGCTAGATGTGAGAGGCACATTCTGCTGCTTCCTCCCTTAGAGTAAAACTTGCTTCTGAAAGCTCAACCTCCAGGGAGTCTGTTTGGCAGAGATATAGAACACACTTTTCCAAGCCTGTTGGAAGGCATTTGCAGTATCATTTCGCGTCTAATTTCCCAAACCAAACTGCTTGGAGCTCTAAATCCCTACTAACTACCACTTCTTCAGTTCAGTGAGATATGCTGGATTCTAAACGGAGAAGCTTCTCTGACGCTTTTTCACAGAGATTTTGAAACTGAAATCTCGCATGCCGTTTCCACCATAGGCAGCAATGGGTTCCCCATAGAACTTGCCAACCTGAATTCCTACAGGCTAGCTGTGAGAGGCACATTCTGCTGCTTCCACCCTAAGAGTTAAACTTGCTTCTGAAAGCTCAACCTCCGGGGAGTCTGTTGGGCAGAGATATAGAACACACTTTTCCAAGCCTGTTCGAAGGCCTTTGCAATGTGATTTCGCGTCTAATTTCCCAAACCAAACTGCTTGCAGCTCTAACTCCCTTCTAACTACCACTTCTTCGGTTCAGTGAGATATGCTGGATTCTAAACGGAGAAGCTTCTCTGACGCTTTTTCACAGAAATTTTGAAACTGAAATCTAACATGCCGTTTCCACCATAGGCAGCAATGGGCTTCCCCATAGAACTTGCCAACCTGAATTCCTACAGGCTAGCTGTGAGAGGCACATTCTGCTGCTTCCACCCTAAGAGTTAAACTTGCTTCTGAAAGCTCAACCTCTGTGGAGTCTGTTTGGCAGAGATATAGAACACACTTTTCCAAGCCTGTTGGAAGGCATTTGCAGTGTCATTTCGCGTCTAATTTCCCAAACCAAACTGCTTGCAGCTCTACCTTCTCACTTCCACTTTTTCGGTTCAGTGAGATATGCTGGATTCTGAACGGAGAAGCTTCTCTGATGCTTTCTCACAAAGATTTTGAAACTGAAATCTCCCATGCCGTTTCCACCATAGGCAGCAATGGGCTTCCCCGGATTACTTGCCAACCTGAATTCCTTCAGGCTAGATTTGAGGGTCACATTGTGCTGCTTCCACCCTAAGAGTTAAACTTGCTTCTGAAAGCTCAACCTCCGGGGAGTCTGTTTGGCAGAGACATGGAACACACTTTTCCAAGCCTGTTCGAAGGCCTTTGCAATGTGATTTCGCGTCTAATTTCCCAAACCAAACTGCTTGCAGCTCTAACTCCCTTCTAACTACCACTTCTTCGGTTCAGTGAGATATGCTGGATTCTAAAAGGAGAAGCTTCTCTGACGCTTTTTCACAGAGATTTTGAAACTGAAATTTCCAAACCCGTTTCCAACGAAGGCGCCAATGGGCTTCGCCATAGAACTTGCCAACCTGAATTCCTACAGGCTAGATGTGAGAGGCACATTCTGCTGCTTCCTCCCTTAGAGTTAAACTTGCTTCTGAAAGCTCAACCTCCGGGGAGTCGGTTGGGCAGAGATATAGAACACACTTTTCCAAGCTTGTTGGAAGGCCTTTGCAGTGTATTTCGCATCTAATTTCCCAAACCAAACTGCTTGCAGCTCTAACTCCCTTCTAACTACCACTTCTTCGGTTCAGTGAGATATGCTGGATTCTAAACGGAGAAGCTTCTCTGATGTTTTTTCACAGAGATTTTGAAACTGAAATCTCCCATGCCGTTTCCACCATAGGCAGGAATGGGCTTCCCCATAGAACTTGCCAACCTGAATTCCTACAGGCTAGATGTGAGGGGCACATTCTGTTGCTTCCACCCTAAGAGTTAAACTTGCTTCTGAAAGCTCAACCTCCGGGGAGTCTGTTTGGCAGAGAAAAACAACAAACTTTTCCAAGCCTGTTGGAAGGCATTTGCAGTGTCATTTCGCGTCTAATTTCCCAAACCAAACTGCTTGCAGCTCTACCTTCTAACTACCACTTTTTCGGTTCAGTGAGATATGCGGGATTGTCAACCGAGAAGCATCCCTGATGCTTTTTCACAGAGATTTTGAAACTGAAATTTCCAAACCCGTTTCCAACGAAGGCGCCAATGGGCTTCACCATAGAACTTGCCAACCTGAATTCCTACAGGCTAGATGTGAGAGGCACATTCTGCTGCTTCCTCCCTTAGAGTTAAACTTGCTTCTGAAAGCTCAACCTCCGGAGAGTCTGTTTGGCAGAGGTATAGAACACACTTTTCCAAGCTTGTTGGAAGGCCTCTGCAGTGTCATTTCGCGTCTAATTTCCCAAACCAAACTGCTTGCAGCTCTAACTCCCTTCTAACTACCACTTCTTCGGTTCAGTGACATATGCTGGATTCTAAACGGAGAAGCTTCTCTGACGCTTTTTCACAGAGATTTTGAAACTGAAATCTCCCATGCCGTTTCCCCCATAGGCAGCAATGGGCTTCCCCATAGAACTTGCCAACCTGAATTCCTACAGGCTAGATGTGAGGGGCACATTCTGTTGATTACACCCTAAGAGTTAAACTTGCTTCTGAAAGCTCAACATCCGGGGAGTCTGTTTGGCAGAGAAAAACAACACACTTTTCCAAGCCTGTTGGAAGGCATTTGCAGTGTCATTTCGCGTCTAATTTCCCAAACCAAAGTGCTTGCAGCTCTACTTTCTAACTACCACTTCTTCGGTTCAGTGAGATATGCTGGATTCTAAATGGAGAAGCTTCCCTAATGCTTTTTCACAGAGATTTTGAAATTGAAATTTCCAAACCCGTTTCCAACGAAGGCGCCAATGGGCTTCCCCATACAACTTGCCAACCTGAATTCCTACAGGCTAGATGTGAGAGGCACATTGTGCTGCTTCCTCCCTTAGAGTTAAACTAGCTTCTGAAAGCTCAACCTCCGGAGAGTCTGTTTGGTAGAGATATAGAACACACTTTTCCAAGCCTGTTGGAAGGCATTTGCAGTGTCATTTCGCGTCTAATTTCCCAAACCAAACTGCTTGCAGCTCTACCTTCTAACTACCACTTTTTCGGTTCAGTGAGATATGCTGGATTCTAAATGGAGAAGCTTCTCTGACGCTTTTTCACAGAGATTTTGAAACTGAAATCTCCCATGACGTTTCCACCATAGGCAGCAATGGGCTTACCCATAGGACTTGCCAAACTGAATTCCTACAGGCTAGATGTGAGAGGCACATTCTGCTGCTTCCTCACTTAGAGTTAAACTTGCTTCTGAAAGCTCAACCTCCGGCGAGTCTGTTTGACAGAGATATAGAACACACTTTTCAGAGCCTGTTCGAAGGCCTTTGCAATGTGATTTCGCGTCAAATTTCCCAAACCAAACTGCTTGCAGCTCTAACTCCCTTCTAACTAAACTTCTTCGGTTCAGTGAGATATGCTGGATTCTAAACGGAGAAGCATCCCTGATGCTTTTTCACAGAGATTTTGAAACTGAAATTTCCAAACCCGTTTCCAACGAAGGCGCCAATGGGCTTCCCCATAGAACTTGCCAACCTGAATTCCTACAGGCTAGATGTGAAAGGCACTTTCTGCTGCTTCCTCCCTTAGAGTTAAACTAGCTTCTGAAAGCTCAACCTCCGGGGAGTCTGTTTGGCAGAGATATACAACACACTTTTCCAAGCCTGTTGGAAGGCATTTGCAGTTTCATTTCGCGTTTATTTTCCCAAACCAAACTGCTTGAAGCTCTAAATCCCTACTAACTACCACTTCTTCAGTTCAGTGAGATATGCTGGATTCTAAACGGAGAAGCTTCTCTGACGCTTTTTCACAGAGATTTTGAAACTGAAATCTCCCATGCTGTTTCCAGCATAGGCAGCAATGGCCTTCCCCATAGAACTTGCCAACCTGAATTCCTACAGGCTAGATGTGAGAGGCACATTCTGCTGCTTCCTCCCTTAGAGTAAAACTTGCTTCTGAAAGCTCAACCTCCAGGGAGTCTGTTTGGCAGAGATATAGAACACACTTTTCCAAGCCTGTTGGAAGGCATTTGCAGTATCATTTCGCGTCTAATTTCCCAAACCAAACTGCTTGGAGCTCTAAATCCCTACTAACTACCACTTCTTCAGTTCAGTGAGATATGCTGGATTCTAAACGGAGAAGCTTCTCTGACGCTTTTTCACAGAGATTTTGAAACTGAAATCTCCCATGCCGTTTCCACCATAGGCAGCAATGGGTTCCCCATAGAACTTGCCAACCTGAATTCCTACAGGCTAGCTGTGAGAGGCACATTCTGCTGCTTCCACCCTAAGAGTTAAACTTGCTTCTGAAAGCTCAACCTCCGGGGAGTCTGTTGGGCAGAGATATAGAACACACTTTTCCAAGCCTGTTCGAAGGCCTTTGCAATGTGATTTCGCGTCTAATTTCCCAAACCAAACTGCTTGCAGCTCTAACTCCCTTCTAACTACCACTTCTTCGGTTCAGTGAGATATGCTGGATTCTAAACGGAGAAGCTTCTCTGACGCTTTTTCACAGAAATTTTGAAACTGAAATCTAACATGCCGTTTCCACCATAGGCAGCAATGGGCTTCCCCATAGAACTTGCCAACCTGAATTCCTACAGGCTAGCTGTGAGAGGCACATTCTGCTGCTTCCACCCTAAGAGTTAAACTTGCTTCTGAAAGCTCAACCTCTGTGGAGTCTGTTTGGCAGAGATATAGAACACACTTTTCCAAGCCTGTTGGAAGGCATTTGCAGTGTCATTTCGCGTCTAATTTCCCAAACCAAACTGCTTGCAGCTCTACCTTCTCACTACCACTTTTTCGGTTCAGTGAGATATGCTGGATTCTAAACGGAGAAGCTTCTCTGATGCTTTTTCACAGAGATTTTGAAACTGAAATTTCCAAACCCGTTTCCAACGAAAGCGCCAATGGGCTTCCCCATAGAACTTGCCAACCTGAATTACTACAGGCTAGATGTGAGAGGCACATTCTGCTGCTTCCTCCCTTAGAGTTAAACTTGCTTCTGAAAGCTCAACCTCCGGAGAGTCTGTTTGGCAGAGGTATAGAACACACTTTTCCAAGCTTGTTGGAAGGCCTCTGCAGTGTCATTTCGCGTCTAATTTCCCAAACCAAACTGCTTGCAGCTCTAACTCCCTTCTAACTACCACTTCCTCGGTTCAGTGAGATATGCTGGATTCTGAACGGAGAAGCTTCTCTGATGCTTTCTCACAAAGATTTTGAAACTGAAATCTCCCATGCCGTTTCCACCATAGGCAGCAATGGGCTTCCCCGGATTACTTGACAACCTGAATTCCTACAGGCTAGATTTGAGGGTCACATTGTGCTGCTTCCACCCTAAGAGTTAAACTTGCTTCTGAAAGCTCAACCTCCGGGGAGTCTGTTTGGCAGAGACATGGAACACACTTTTCCAAGCCTGTTCGAAGGCCTTTGCAATGTGATTTCGCTTCTAATTTCCCAAACCAAACTGCTTGCAGCTCTAACTCCCTTCTAACTACCACTTCTTCGGTTCAGTGAGATATGCTGGATTCTAAAAGGAGAAGCTTCTCTGACGCTTTTTCACAGAGATTTTGAAACTGAAATTTCCAAACCCGTTTCCAACGAAGGCGCCAATGGGCTTCGCCATAGAACTTGCCAACCTGAATTCCTACAGGCTAGATGTGAGAGGCACATTCTGCTGCTTCCTCCCTTAGAGTTAAACTTGCTTCTGAAAGCTCAACCTCCGGGGAGTCTGTTGGGCAGAGATATAGAACACACTTTTCCAAGCTTGTTGGAAGGCCTTTGCAGTGTATTTCGCATCTAATTTCCCAAACCAAACTGCTTGCAGCTCTAACTCCCTTCTAACTACCACTTCTTCGGTTCAGTGAGATATGCTGGATTCTAAACGGAGAAGCTTCTCTCATGTTTTTTCACAGAGATTTTGAAACTGAAATCTCCCATGCCGTTTCCACCATAGGCAGGAATGGGCTTCCCCATAGAACTTGCCAACCTGAATTCCTACAGGCTAGATGTGAGGGGCACATTCTGTTGCTTCCACCCTAAGAGTTAAACTTGCTTCTGAACGCTCAACCTCCGGGGAGTCTGTTTGGCAGAGAAAAACAACAAACTTTTCCAAGCCTGTTGGAAGGCATTTGCAGTGTCATTTCGCGTCTAATTTCCCAAACCAAACTGCTTGCAGCTCTACCTTCTAACTACCACTTTTTCGGTTCAGTGAGATATGCGGGATTGTCAACCGAGAAGCATCCCTGATGCTTTTTCACAGAGATTTTGAAACTGAAATTTCCAAACCCGTTTCCAAGGAAGGCGCCAATGGGCTTCACCATAGAACTTGCCAACCTGAATTCCTACAGGCTAGATGTGAGAGTCACTTTCTGCTGCTTCCTCCCTTAGAGTTAAACTAGCTTATGAAAGCTCAACCTCCGGGGAGTCTGTTTGGCAGAGATATACAACACACTTTTCCAAGCCTGTTGGAAGGCATTTGCAGTGTCATTTCGCGTCTAATTTCCCAAACCAAACTGCTTGCAGCTCTACCTTCTAACTACCACTTTTTCGGTTCAGTGAGATATGCTGGATTCTAAACGGAGAAGCTTCTCTGACGCTTTTTCACAGAGATTTTGAAACTGAAATCTCCCATGCCGTTTCCACCATAGGCAGCAATGGGCTTCCCCATAGAACTTGCCAACCTGAATTCCTACAGGCTAGATGTGAGAGGCACATTCTGCTGCTTCCTCCCTAAGAGTTAAGCTTGCTTCTGAAAGCTCAACCTCCGGGGAGTCTGTTTGGCAGAGATATAGAACACACTTTTCCAAGCCTGTTGGAAGGCCTTTGCAGTTTCATTTCGCGTCTTATTTCCCAAACCAAACTGCTTGCAGCTCTAACTCCCTTCTAACTACCACTTCTTCGGTTCAGTGAGATATGCTGGATTCTAAACGGAGAAGCTTCTCTGACGCTTTTTCACAGAGATTTTGAAACTGAAATCTCCCATGCCGTTTCCACCATAGGCAGCAATGGGCTTCCCCATAGAACTTGCCAACCTGAATTCCTACAGGCTAGATGTGAGAGGCACATTCTGCTGCTTCCTCCCTAAGAGTTAAGCTTGCTTCTGAAAGCTCAACCTCCGGGGAGTGTGTTTGGCAGAGATATAGAACACACTTTTCCAAGCCTGTTGGAAGGCCTTTGCAGTGTCATTTCGCATCTAATTTCCCAAACCAAACTGCTTGCAGCTCTAACTCCCTTCTAACTACCACTTCTTCGGTTCAGTGAGATATGCTGGATTCTAAACGGAGAAGCTTCTCTGACGCTTTTTCACAGAGATTTTGAAACTGAAATCTCCCATGCTGTTTCCACCATCGGCAGCAATGGGCTTCCTCATAGAACTTGCCAACCTGAATTCCTACAGGCTAGATGTGAGAGGCACATTCTGCTGCTTCCTCCCTAGAGTTAAGCTTGCTTCTGAAAGCTCAACATCCTGGGAGTCTGTTTGGCAGAGATATAGAACACAATTTTCCAAGCCTGTTCGAAGGCCTTTGCAATGTGATTTCGCGTCTAATTTCCCAAACCAAACTGCTTGCAGTTCTAACTCCCTTCTAACTACCACTTCTTCAGTTCAGTGTGATATGCTGGATTCTAAACGGAGAAGCTTCCCTGACGCTTTTTCACAGAGATTTTGTAACTGAAATCTCCCATGCCGTTTCCACCATAGGCAGCAATGCGCTTCCCCATAGAACTTGCCAACCTGAATTCCTACAGGCCAGATGTGAGAGGCACATTCTGCTGCTTACACACTGAGTTAAACTTGCTTCTGAAAGCTCAACCTCCGGGGTGTCTGTTTGGCAGAGATATAGAACACACTTTTCCAAGCCTGTTGGAAGGCCTTTGCAGTTTGATTTCGCGTCTAATTTCCGAAACCAAACTGCTTGCAGCTCTAACTCCCTTCTTACTACCACTTCTTCGGTTCAGTGAGATATGCTGGATTCTAAACGGAGAAGCTTCTCTGACGCTTTTTCACAGAGATTTTGAAACTGAAATCTCCCATGCCGTTTCCACCATAGGCAGCAATGGGCTTCCCCATAGAACTTGCCAACCTGAATTCCTACAGGCTAGATGTGAGTGGCACATTCTGCTGCTTCCGCACTTAGAGTTAAACTAGCTTCTGAAAGCTCAACCTCCGGGGAGTCTGTTTGGCAGAGATATAGAACACACTTTTCCAAGCCTGTTGGAAGGCATTTGCAGTTTCATTTCGCGTCTAATTTCCCAAACCAAACTGCTTGCAGCTCTAACTCCCTTCAAACTACCACTTCTTCGGTTCAGTGAGATATGCTGGAGTCTAAACGGAGAAGCTTCTCTGACGCTTTTTCACAGAGATTTTGAAACTGAAATCTCCCATGCCGTTTCCACCATAGGCAGCAATGGGCTTCCCCATAGAACTTGCCAACCTGAATTCCAACAGGCTAGATGTGAGAGGCACATTCTGCTGCTTTCTCCCTTAGAGTTAAACTAGCTTCTGAAAGCTCAACCTCCTGGGAGTCTGTTGGGCAGAGATATAGAACACACTTTTCCAAGCCTGTTCGAAGGCCTTTGCAATGTGATTTCGCGTCTAATTTCCTAAACCAAACTGCTTGCAGCTCTAACTCCCTTCTAACTACCACTTCTTCAGTTCAGTGTGATATGCTGGATTCTAAACGGAGAAGCTTCTCTGACGCTTTTTCACAGAGATTTTGAAACTGAAATCTCCCATGCCGTTTCCACCATAGGCAGCAATGGGCTTCCCCATAGAACTTGCCAACCTGAATTCCTACAGGCTAGATGTGAGAGGCACATTCTGCTGCTTCCTCCCTTAGAGTTAAACTAGCTTCTTAAAGCTCAACCTCCGGGGAGTCTGTTTGGCAGCGATATAGAACACACTTTACCGAGCCTGTTCGAAGGCCTTTGCAATGTGATTTCGCGTCTAATTTCCCAAACCAAACTGCTTACAGCTCTAACTCCCTTCTAACTACCAATTCTTCGGTTCAGTGAGATATGCTGGACTCTAAACGGAGAAGCTTCTCTGATGCTTTTTCCCAGAGATTTTGAAACTGAAATTTCCAAACACGTTTCCAACGAAGGCGCCAGTGGGCTTCCCCATAGAACTTGCCAACCTGAATTCCTACAGGCTAGATTGAGAGGCACATTCTGCTACTTCCTCTCTTAGAGTTAAACTTGCTTCTGAAAGCTCAACCTCCGGGAGTCTGTTTGGCAGAGATTTAGAACACACTTTTCCAAGCCTGTTCGAAGGCATTTGCAGTGTCATTTCGCGTCTAATTTCCCAAACCAAACTGCTTGCAGCTCTAGGTTCTAACTACCACTTCTTCGGTTCATTGAGATATGCTGGATTCTAAACGGAGAAGCTTCTCTGACGCTTTTTCACAGAGATTTTGAAACTGAAATCTCCTATGACGTTTCCACCATAGGCAGCAATGGGCTTCCCCATAGAACTTGCCAACCTGAATTCCTACAGGCTAGATGTGAGAGGCACATTTTGCTGCTTCCTCCCTTAGAGTTAAACTTGCTTCTGAAAGCTCAACCTCCAGGGAGTCTGTTTGGCAGAGGTATAGAACACACTTTTCCAAGGCTGTTGGACGGCCTTTGCAGTGTCATTTCGCGTCTAATTTCCCAAACCAAACTGCTTGCAGCTCTAACTCCCTTCTAACTACCACTTCTTCGGTTCAGTGAGATATGCTGGATTCTAAACAGAGAAGCTTTTCTGACGCTTTTTCACAGAGATTTTGAAACTGAAATCTCCTATGCCGTTTCCACCATAGGCAGCAATGGGCTTCCCCATAGAACTTGCCAACCTGAATTCCTACAGGGTAGATGTGAGAGGGACATTCTGCTGCTTCCTCCCTTAGAGTTAAACTAGCTTCTGAAAGCTCAACCTCCGCGGAGTCTGTTTGGCAGAGATATAGAACACACTTTTCCAAGCCTGTTGGAAGGCCTTTGCAGTGTCATTTCGCATCTAATTTCCCAAACCAAACTGCTTGCAGCTCTAACTCCCTTCTAACTACCACTTCTTCGGTTCAGTGAGATATGCTGGATTCTAAACGGAGAAGCTTCTCTGACGCTTTTTCACAGAGATTTTGAAACTGAAATCTCCCATGCTGTTTCCACCATCGGCAGCAATGGGCTTCCTCATAGAACTTGCCAACCTGAATTCCTACAGGCTAGATGTGAGAGGCACATTCTGCTGCTTCCTCCCTAGAGTTAAGCTTGCTTCTGAAAGCTCAACATCCTGGGAGTCTGTTTGGCAGAGATATAGAACACAATTTTCCAAGCCTGTTCGAAGGCCTTTGCAATGTGATTTCGCGTCTAATTTCCCAAACCAAACTGCTTGCAGTTCTAACTCCCTTCTAACTACCACTTCTTCAGTTCAGTGTGATATGCTGGATTCTAAACGGAGAAGCTTCCCTGACGCTTTTTCACAGAGATTTTGTAACTGAAATCTCCCATGCCGTTTCCACCATAGGCAGCAATGCGCTTCCCCATAGAACTTGCCAACCTGAATTCCTACAGGCCAGATGTGAGAGGCACATTCTGCTGCTTACACACTGAGTTAAACTTGCTTCTGAAAGCTCAACCTCCGGGGTGTCTGTTTGGCAGAGATATAGAACACACTTTTCCAAGCCTGTTGGAAGGCCTTTGCAGTTTGATTTCGCGTCTAATTTCCGAAACCAAACTGCTTGCAGCTCTAACTCCCTTCTTACTACCACTTCTTCGGTTCAGTGAGATATGCTGGATTCTAAACGGAGAAGCTTCTCTGACGCTTTTTCACAGAGATTTTGAAACTGAAATCTCCCATGCCGTTTCCACCATAGGCAGCAATGGGCTTCCCCATAGAACTTGCCAACCTGAATTCCTACAGGCTAGATGTGAGTGGCACATTCTGCTGCTTCCGCACTTAGAGTTAAACTAGCTTCTGAAAGCTCAACCTCCGGGGAGTCTGTTTGGCAGAGATATAGAACACACTTTTCCAAGCCTGTTGGAAGGCATTTGCAGTTTCATTTCGCGTCTAATTTCCCAAACCAAACTGCTTGCAGCTCTAACTCCCTTCAAACTACCACTTCTTCGGTTCAGTGAGATATGCTGGAGTCTAAACGGAGAAGCTTCTCTGACGCTTTTTCACAGAGATTTTGAAACTGAAATCTCCCATGCCGTTTCCACCATAGGCAGCAATGGGCTTCCCCATAGAACTTGCCAACCTGAATTCCAACAGGCTAGATGTGAGAGGCACATTCTGCTGCTTTCTCCCTTAGAGTTAAACTAGCTTCTGAAAGCTCAACCTCCTGGGAGTCTGTTGGGCAGAGATATAGAACACACTTTTCCAAGCCTGTTCGAAGGCCTTTGCAATGTGATTTCGCGTCTAATTTCCTAAACCAAACTGCTTGCAGCTCTAACTCCCTTCTAACTACCACTTCTTCAGTTCAGTGTGATATGCTGGATTCTAAACGGAGAAGCTTCTCTGACGCTTTTTCACAGAGATTTTGAAACTGAAATCTCCCATGCCGTTTCCACCATAGGCAGCAATGGGCTTCCCCATAGAACTTGCCAACCTGAATTCCTACAGGCTAGATGTGAGAGGCACATTCTGCTGCTTCCTCCCTTAGAGTTAAACTAGCTTCTTAAAGCTCAACCTCCGGGGAGTCTGTTTGGCAGCGATATAGAACACACTTTACCGAGCCTGTTCGAAGGCCTTTGCAATGTGATTTCGCGTCTAATTTCCCAAACCAAACTGCTTACAGCTCTAACTCCCTTCTAACTACCAATTCTTCGGTTCAGTGAGATATGCTGGACTCTAAACGGAGAAGCTTCTCTGATGCTTTTTCCCAGAGATTTTGAAACTGAAATTTCCAAACACGTTTCCAACGAAGGCGCCAGTGGGCTTCCCCATAGAACTTGCCAACCTGAATTCCTACAGGCTAGATTGAGAGGCACATTCTGCTACTTCCTCTCTTAGAGTTAAACTTGCTTCTGAAAGCTCAACCTCCGGGAGTCTGTTTGGCAGAGATTTAGAACACACTTTTCCAAGCCTGTTCGAAGGCATTTGCAGTGTCATTTCGCGTCTAATTTCCCAAACCAAACTGCTTGCAGCTCTAGGTTCTAACTACCACTTCTTCGGTTCATTGAGATATGCTGGATTCTAAACGGAGAAGCTTCTCTGACGCTTTTTCACAGAGATTTTGAAACTGAAATCTCCTATGACGTTTCCACCATAGGCAGCAATGGGCTTCCCCATAGAACTTGCCAACCTGAATTCCTACAGGCTAGATGTGAGAGGCACATTTTGCTGCTTCCTCCCTTAGAGTTAAACTTGCTTCTGAAAGCTCAACCTCCAGGGAGTCTGTTTGGCAGAGGTATAGAACACACTTTTCCAAGGCTGTTGGACGGCCTTTGCAGTGTCATTTCGCGTCTAATTTCCCAAACCAAACTGCTTGCAGCTCTAACTCCCTTCTAACTACCACTTCTTCGGTTCAGTGAGATATGCTGGATTCTAAACAGAGAAGCTTTTCTGACGCTTTTTCACAGAGATTTTGAAACTGAAATCTCCTATGCCGTTTCCACCATAGGCAGCAATGGGCTTCCCCATAGAACTTGCCAACCTGAATTCCTACAGGGTAGATGTGAGAGGGACATTCTGCTGCTTCCTCCCTTAGAGTTAAACTAGCTTCTGAAAGCTCAACCTCCGCGGAGTCTGTTTGGCAGAGATATAGAACACACTTTTCCAAGCCTGTTGGAAGGCATTTGCAGTGTCATTTCGCGTCTAATTTCCCAAACCAAACTGCTTGCAGCTCTAGGTTCTAACTACCACTTCTTCGGTTCAGTGAGATATGCTGGATTCTAAACGGAGAAGCTTCTCTGACGCTTTTTCACAGATATTTTGAAACTGAAATCTCCTATGCCGTTTCCACCATAGGCAGCAATGGGCTTCCCCATAGAACTTGCCAACCTGAATTCCTACAGGCTAGATGTGAGAGGCACATTCTGCTGCTTCCTCCCTTAGAGTTAAACTTGCTTCTGAAAGCTCAACCTCCTGGGAGTCTGTTTGGCAGAGATATAGAACACACTTTTCCAAGCCTGTTCGAAGGCCTTTGTAATGTGATTTCGCGTCTAATTTCCCAAAACAAACTGCTTGCAGCTCTAACTCCCTTCTAACTACCACTTCTTCAGTTCAGTGTGATATGCTGGATTCTAAACGGAGAAGCTTCCCTGACGCTTTTTCACAGAGATTTTGTAACTGAAATCTCCCATGCCGTTTCCACCATAGGCAGCAATGGGCTTCCCCATAGAACTTGCCAACCTGAATTCCTACAGGGTAGATGTGAGAGGCACATTCTGCTGCTTCCTCCCTAAGAGTTAAGCATGCTTCTGAAAGCTCAACCGCCGGGGAGTCTGTTTGGCAGAGATATAGAACACACTTTTCCAAGCCTGTTGGAAGGCCTTTGCAGTTTGATTTCGCGTCTAATTTCCCAAACCAAACTGCTTGCAGCTCTAACTCCCTTCTTACTACCACTTCTTCGGTTCAGTGAGATATGCTGGATTCTAAACGGAGAAGCTTCTCTGATGCTTTTTCACAGAGATTTTGAAAGTGAAATTTCCAAACCCGTTTCCAGCGAAGGCGCCAATGGGCTTCCCCATAGAACTTGCCAACCTGAATTCCTACACGCTAGATGTGAGAGGCACATTCTGCTGCTTCCACCCTAAGAGTTAAACTTGCTTCTGAAAGCTCAACCTCCGGGGAGTCTGTTGGGCAGAGATATAGAACACACTTTTCCAAGCCTGTTCGAAGGCCTTTGCAATGTGATTTCGCGTCTAATTTCCCAAACCAAACTGCTTGCAGCTCTAACTCCCTTCTAACTACCACTTCTTCGGTTCAGTGAGATATGCTGGATTCTAAACGGAGAAGCTTCTCTGACGCTTTTTCACAGAAATTTTGAAACTGAAATCTAACATGCCGTTTCCACCATAGGCAGCAATGGGCTTCCCCATAGAACTTGCCAACCTGAATTCCTACAGGCTAGCTGTGAGAGGCACATTCTGCTGCTTCCACCCTAAGAGTTAAACTTGCTTCTGAAAGCTCAACCTCTGTGGAGTCTGTTTGGCAGAGATATAGAACACACTTTTCCAAGCCTGTTGGAAGGCATTTGCAGTGTCATTTCGCGTCTAATTTCCCAAACCAAACTGCTTGCAGCTCTACCTTCTCACTACCACTTTTTCGGTTCAGTGAGATATGCTGGATTCTAAACGGAGAAGCTTCTCTGATGCTTTTTCACAGAGATTTTGAAACTGAAATTTCCAAACCCGTTTCCAACGAAAGCGCCAATGGGCTTCCCCATAGAACTTGCCAACCTGAATTACTACAGGCTAGATGTGAGAGGCACATTCTGCTGCTTCCTCCCTTAGAGTTAAACTTGCTTCTGAAAGCTCAACCTCCGGAGAGTCTGTTTGGCAGAGGTATAGAACACACTTTTCCAAGCTTGTTGGAAGGCCTCTGCAGTGTCATTTCGCGTCTAATTTCCCAAACCAAACTGCTTGCAGCTCTAACTCCCTTCTAACTACCACTTCCTCGGTTCAGTGAGATATGCTGGATTCTGAACGGAGAAGCTTCTCTGATGCTTTCTCACAAAGATTTTGAAACTGAAATCTCCCATGCCGTTTCCACCATAGGCAGCAATGGGCTTCCCCGGATTACTTGCCAACCTGAATTCCTACAGGCTAGATTTGAGGGTCACATTGTGCTGCTTCCACCCTAAGAGTTAAACTTGCTTCTGAAAGCTCAACCTCCGGGGAGTCTGTTTGGCAGAGACATGGAACACACTTTTCCAAGCCTGTTCGAAGGCCTTTGCAATGTGATTTCGCGTCTAATTTCCCAAACCAAACTGCTTGCAGCTCTAACTCCCTTCTAACTACCACTTCTTCGGTTCAGTGAGATATGCTGGATTCTAAAAGGAGAAGCTTCTCTGACGCTTTTTCACAGAGATTTTGAAACTGAAATTTCCAAACCCGTTTCCAACGAAGGCGCCAATGGGCTTCGCCATAGAACTTGCCAACCTGAATTCCTACAGGCTAGATGTGAGAGGCACATTCTGCTGCTTCCTCCCTTAGAGTTAAACTTGCTTCTGAAAGCTCAACCTCCGGGGAGTCTGTTGGGCAGAGATATAGAACACACTTTTCCAAGCTTGTTGGAAGGCCTTTGCAGTGTATTTCGCATCTAATTTCCCAAACCAAACTGCTTGCAGCTCTAACTCCCTTCTAACTACCACTTCTTCGGTTCAGTGAGATATGCTGGATTCTAAACGGAGAAGCTTCTCTGATGTTTTTTCACAGAGATTTTGAAACTGAAATCTCCCATGCCGTTTCCACCATAGGCAGGAATGGGCTTCCCCATAGAACTTGCCAACCTGAATTCCTACAGGCTAGATGTGAGGGGCACATTCTGTTGCTTCCACCCTAAGAGTTAAACTTGCTTCTGAAAGCTCAACCTCCGGGGAGTCTGTTTGGCAGAGAAAAACAACAAACTTTTCCAAGCCTGTTGGAAGGCATTTGCAGTGTCATTTCGCGTCTAATTTCCCAAACCAAACTGCTTGCAGCTCTACCTTCTAACTACCACTTTTTCGGTTCAGTGAGATATGCGGGATTGTCAACCGAGAAGCATCCCTGATGCTTTTTCACAGAGATTTTGAAACTGAAATTTCCAAACCCGTTTCCAACGAAGGCGCCAATGGGCTTCACCATAGAACTTGCCAACCTGAATTCCTACAGGCTAGATGTGAGAGTCACTTTCTGCTGCTTCCTCCCTTAGAGTTAAACTAGCTTATGAAAGCTCAACCTCCGGGGAGTCTGTTTGGCAGAGATATACAACACACTTTTCCAAGCCTGTTGGAAGGCATTTGCAGTGTCATTTCGCGTCTAATTTCCCAAACCAAACTGCTTGCAGCTCTACCTTCTAACTACCACTTTTTCGGTTCAGTGAGATATGCTGGATTCTAAACGGAGAAGCTTCTCTGACGCTTTTTCACAGAGATTTTGAAACTGAAATCTCCCATGCCGTTTCCACCATAGGCAGCAATGGGCTTCCCCATAGAACTTGCCAACCTGAATTCCTACAGGCTAGATGTGAGAGGCACATTCTGCTGCTTCCTCCCTAAGAGTTAAGCTTGCTTCTGAAAGCTCAACCTCCGGGGAGTCTGTTTGGCAGAGATATAGAACACACTTTTCCAAGCCTGTTGGAAGGCCTTTGCAGTTTCATTTCGCGTCTTATTTCCCAAACCAAACTGCTTGCAGCTCTAACTCCCTTCTAACTACCACTTCTTCGGTTCAGTGAGATATGCTGGATTCTAAACGGAGAAGCTTCTCTGACGCTTTTTCACAGAGATTTTGAAACTGAAATCTCCCATGCCGTTTCCACCATAGGCAGCAATGGGCTTCCCCATAGAACTTGCCAACCTGAATTCCTACACGCTAGATGTGAGAGGCACATTCTGCTGCTTCCTCCCTAAGAGTTAAGCTTGCTTCTGAAAGCTCAACCTCCGGAGAGTGTGTTTGGCAGAGATATAGAACACACTTTTCCAAGCCTGTTGGAAGGCCTTTGCAGTGTCATTTCGCATCTAATTTCCCAAACCAAACTGCTTGCAGCTCTAACTCCCTTCTAACTACCACTTCTTCGGTTCAGTGAGATATGCTGGATTCTAAACGGAGAAGCTTCTCTGACGCTTTTTCACAGAGATTTTGAAACTGAAATCTCCCATGCTGTTTCCACCATCGGCAGCAATGGGCTTCCTCATAGAACTTGCCAACCTGAATTCCTACAGGCTAGATGTGAGAGGCACATTCTGCTGCTTCCTCCCTAAGAGTTAAGCTTGCTTCTGAAAGCTCAACATCCTGGGAGTCTGTTTGGCAGAGATATAGAACACAATTTTCCAAGCCTGTTCGAAGGCCTTTGCAATGTGATTTCGCGTCTAATTTCCCAAACCAAACTGCTTGCAGTTCTAACTCCCTTCTAACTACCACTTCTTCAGTTCAGTGTGATATGCTGGATTCTAAACGGAGAAGCTTCCCTGACGCTTTTTCACAGAGATTTTGTAACTGAAATCTCCCATGCCGTTTCCACCATAGGCAGCAATGGGCTTCCCCATAGAACTTGCCAACCTGAATTCCTACAGGCCAGATGTGAGAGGCACATTCTGCTGCTTCCACACTGAGTTAAACTTGCTTCTGAAAGCTCAACCTCCGGGGTGTCTGTTTGGCAGAGATATAGAACACACTTTTCCAAGCCTGTTGGAAGGCCTTTGCAGTTTGATTTCGCGTCTAATTTCCGAAACCAAACTGCTTGCAGCTCTAACTCCCTTCTTACTACCACTTCTTCGGTTCAGTGAGATATGCTGGATTCTAAACGGAGAAGCTTCTCTGACGCTTTATCACAGAGATTTTGAAACTGAAATCTCCCATGCCGTTTCCACCATAGGCAGCAATGGGCTTCCCCATAGAACTTGCCAACCTGAATTCCTACAGGCTAGATGTGAGTGGCACATTCTGCTGCTTCCGCACTTAGAGTTAAACTAGCTTCTGAAAGCTCAACCTCCGGGGAGTCTGTTTGGCAGAGATATAGAACACACTTTTCCAAGCCTGTTGGAAGGCATTTGCAGTTTCATTTCGCGTCTAATTTCCCAAACCAAACTGCTTGCAGCTCTAACTCCCTTCAAACTACCACTTCTTCGGTTCAGTGAGATATGCTGGAGTCTAAACGGAGAAGCTTCTCTGACGCTTTTTCACAGAGATTTTGAAACTGAAATCTCCCATGCCGTTTCCACCATAGGCAGCAATGGGCTTCCCCATAGAACTTGCCAACCTGAATTCCAACAGGCTAGATGTGAGAGGCACATTCTGCTGCTTTCTCCCTTAGAGTTAAACTAGCTTCTGAAAGCTCAACCTCCTGGGAGTCTGTTGGGCAGAGATATAGAACACACTTTTCCAAGCCTGTTCGAAGGCCTTTGCAATGTGATTTCGCGTCTAATTTCCCAAACCAAACTGCTTACAGCTCTAACTCCCTTCTAACTACCAATTCTTCGGTTCAGTGAGATATGCTGGACTCTAAACGGAGAAGCTTCTCTGATGCTTTTTCCCAGAGATTTTGAAACTGAAATTTCCAAACACGTTTCCAACGAAGGCGCCAGTGGGCTTCCCCATAGAACTTGCCAACCTGAATTCCTACAGGCTAGATTGAGAGGCACATTCTGCTACTTCCTCTCTTAGAGTTAAACTTGCTTCTGAAAGCTCAACCTCCGGGAGTCTGTTTGGCAGAGATTTAGAACACACTTTTCCAAGCCTGTTCGAAGGCATTTGCAGTGTCATTTCGCGTCTAATTTCCCAAACCAAACTGCTTGCAGCTCTAGGTTCTAACTACCACTTCTTCGGTTCATTGAGATATGCTGGATTCTAAACGGAGAAGCTTCTCTGACGCTTTTTCACAGAGATTTTGAAACTGAAATCTCCTATGACGTTTCCACCATAGGCAGCAATGGGCTTCCCCATAGAACTTGCCAACCTGAATTCCTACAGGCTAGATGTGAGAGGCACATTTTGCTGCTTCCTCCCTTAGAGTTAAACTTGCTTCTGAAAGCTCAACCTCCAGGGAGTCTGTTTGGCAGAGGTATAGAACACACTTTTCCAAGGGTGTTGGACGGCCTTTGCAGTTTGATTTCGCGTCTAATTTCCCAAACCAAACTGCTTGCAGCTCTAACTCCCTTCTTACTACCACTTCTTCGGTTCAGTGAGATATGCTGGATTCTAAACGGAGAAGCTTCTCTGATGCTTTTTCACAGAGATTTTGAAAGTGAAATTTCCAAACCCGTTTCCAGCGAAGGCGCCAATGGGCTTCCCCATAGAACTTGCCAACCTGAATTCCTACACGCTAGATGTGAGAGGCACATTCTGCTGCTTCCTCCCTTAGAGTTAAACTAGCTTCTTTAAGCTCAACCTCCGGGGAGTCTGTTTGGCAGAGATATAGAACACACTTTTCCAAGCCTGTTGGAAGGCATTTGCAGTTTCATTTCGCGTCTAATTTCCCAAACCAAACTGCTTGCAACTCTAACTCCCTTCTAACTACCACCTCTTCGGTTCAGTGAGATATGCTGGATTCTAAACGGAGAAGCTTCTCTGACGCTTTTGCACAGAGATTTTGTATCTGAAATCTCCCATGCCGTTTCCACCATAGGCAGCAATGGGCTTCCCCATAGAACTTGCCAACCTGAATTCCTACAGGCTAGATGTGAGAGGCACATTCTGCTGCTTCCGCCCTTAGAGTTAAACTAGCTTCTGAAAGCTCAACCTCCGGGGAGTCTGTTTGTCAGAGATATTGAACACACTTTTCCAAGCCTGTTGGAAGGCATTTGCAGTTTCATTTCGCGTCTAATTTCCCAAACCAAACTGCTTGCAGCTCTAACTCCCTGCTAACTACCACTTTTTCGGTTCAGTGAGATATGCTGGATTCTAAATGGGGAAGCTTCTCTGACGCTTTTTCACAGAGATTTTGAAACTGAAATTTCCAATCCCGTTTCCAACGAAGGCGCCAATGGGCTTCCCCATAGAACTTGCCAACCTGAATTCCTACAGGCTAGATGTGAGAGGCACATTCTGCTGCTTCCTCCCTTAGAGTTAAACTTGCTTCTGAAAGCTCAACCTCCGGGGAGTCTGTTTGGCAGAGATATAGAACACAATTTTCCAAGCCTGTTGGAAGGCCTTTGCAATGTGATTTCACGTCTAATTTCCCAAACCAAACTGCTTGCAGCTCTAACTCCCTTCTAACTACCACTTCCTCGGTTCAGTGAGATATGCTGGATTCTAAACGGAGAAGCTTCTCTGACGCTTTTTCACAGAGATTTTGAAACTGAAATTTCCAAACCCGTTTCCAACGAAGGCGCCAATGGGCTTCCCCATAGAACTTGCCAACCTGAATTCCTACAGGCTAGATGTGAGAGGCACATTCTGCTGCTTCCTCCCTTAGAGTTAAACTTGCTTCTGAAAGCTCAACCTCCGGGGAGTCTGTTTGGCAGAGATATAGAACACACTTTTCCAGGCCTGTTGGAAGGCCTTTGCAGTTTCATTTCGCGTCTAATTTCCCAAACCAAACTGCTTGCAGCTCTAACTCCCTTCTAACTACCACTTCTTCGGTTCAGTGAGATATGCTGGATTCTAAACGGAGAAGCTTCACTGACGCTTTTTCACAGAGATTTTGAAACTGAAATCTCCCATGCCGTTTCCACCATAGGCAGCAATGGGCTTCCCCATAGAACTTGCCAACCTGAATTCCTACAGGCTAGGTGTGAGGGGCACATTGTGCTGCTTCCAGCCTTAGAGTTAAACTTGCTTCTGAAAGCTCAACCTCCGGGGAGTCTGTTTGGCAGAGAAATACAACACACTTTTCCAAGCCGGTTGGAAGGCATTTGCAGTGTCATTTCGCGTCTAATTTCCCAAACCAAACTGCTTGCAGCTCTACCTTCTAACTACCACTATTTCGGTTCAGTGAGATATGCTGGATTCTAAACGGAGAAGCTTCCCTGATGCTTTTTCACAGAGATTTTGAAATTGAAATTTCCAAACCCGTTTCCAACGAAGGCACCCATGGGCTTCCCCATAGAACTTGCCAACCTGAATTCCTACAGGCTAGATGTGAGAGGCACATTCTGCTGCTTCCTCCCTTAGAGTTAAACTAGCTTCTGAAAGCTCAACCTCCGGGGAGTCTGTTTGGCAGAGATATACAACACACTTTTCCAAGCCTGTTGGAAGGCATTTGCAGTGTCATTTCGCGTCTAATTTCCCACACCAAACTGCTTGCAGCTGTACCTTCTAACTACCACTTTTTCGGTTCAGTGAGATATGCTAGATTCTAAACAGAGAAGCTTCCCTGATGCTTTTTCACAGAGATTTTGAAACTGAATTTTCCAAACCCGTTTCCAACGAAGGCACCAATGTGCTTCCCCTTAGAACTTGCCAACCTGAATTCCTACAGGCTAGATGTGAGAGGGACATTCTGCTGCTTCCAGCCTTAGAGTTAAACTTGCTTCTGAAAGCTCAACCTCCGGGGAGTCTGTTTGGCAGAGATATAGAACACACTTTTCCAAGCCTGTTGGAAGGCCATTGCAGTTTCATTTTGCGTATAATTTCCCAAACCAAACTGCTTGCAGCTCTAACTCCCTTCTAACTACCACTTCTTCGGTTCAGTGAGATATGCTGGATTCTAAACGGAGAAGCTTCTCTGACGCTTTTTCACAGAGATTTTGAAACTGAAATCTCCCATGCCATTTCCACCATAGGCAGGAATGGTCTTCCCCATAGAACTTGCCAACCTTAATTCCTACAGGCTAGATGTGAGGGGCACATTCTGTTGATTCCACCCTAAGAGTTAAACTTGCTTCTGAAAGCTCAACATCCGGGGAGTCTGTTTGGAAGAGAAAAACAACACACTTTTCCAAGCCTGTTGGAAGGCATTTGCAGTGTCATTTCGCGTTTATTTTCCCAAACCAAACTGCTTGAAGCTCTGCCTTCTAACTATCACTTTTTCGGTTCAGTGAGATATGCTGGATTCTAAACGGAGAAGCTTCTCTGACGCTTTTTCACAGAGATTTTGAAACTGAAATCTCCCATGCTGTTTCCAGCATAGGCAGCAATGACCTTCCCCATAGAACTTGCCAACCTGAATTCCTACAGGCTAGATGTGAGAGGCACATTCTGCTGCTTCCTCCCTTAGAGTTAAACTTGCTTCTGAAAGCTCAACCTCCAGGGAGTCTGTTTGGCAGAGATATAGAACACACTTTTCCAAGCCTGTTGGAAGGCATTTGCAGTATCATTTCGCGTCTAATTTCCCAAACCAAACTGCTTGGAGCTCTAAATCCCTACTAACTACCACTTCTTCAGTTCAGTGAGATATGCTGGATTCTAAACGGAGAAGCTTCTCTGACGCTTTTTCATAGAGATTTTGAAACTGAAATCTCCCATGCCGTTTCCACCATAGGCAGCAATGGGCTTCCCCATAGAACTTGCCAACCTGAATTCCTACAGGCTAGATGTGAGAGGCACATTCTGCTGCTTCCACCCTAAGAGTTAAACTTGCTTCTGAAAGCTCAACCTCCGGGGAGTCTGTTGGGCAGAGATATAGAACACACTTTTCCAAGCCTGTTCGAAGGCCTTTGCAATGTGATTTCGCGTCTAATTTCCCAAACCAAACTGCTTGCAGCTCTAACTCCCTTCTAACTACCACTTCTTCGATTCAGTGAGATATGCTGGATTCTAAACGGAGAAGCTTCTCTGACGCTTTTTCACAGAAATTTTGAAACTGAAATCTAACATGCCGTTTCCACCATAGGCAGCAATGGGCTTACCCATAGAACTTGCCAACCTGAATTCCTACAGGCTAGCTGTGAGAGGCACATTCTGCTGCTTCCACCCTAAGAGTTAAACTTGCTTCGGAAAGCTCAACCTCTGTGGAGTCTGTTTGGCAGAGATATAGAACACACTTTTCCAAGCCTGTTGGAAGGCATTTGCAGTGTCATTTCGCGTCTAATTTCCCAAACCAAACTGCTTGCAGCTCTACCTTCTCACTACCACTTTTTCGGTTCAGTGAGATATGCTGGATTCTAAACGGAGAAGCTTCTCTGATGCTTTTTCACAGAGATTTTGAAACTGAAATTTCCAAACCCGTTTCCAACGAAAGCCCCAATGGGCTTCCCCATAGAACTTGCCAACCTGAATTCCTACAGGCTAGATGTGAGAGGCACATTCTGCTGCTTCCTCCCTTAGAGTTAAACTTGCTTCTGAAAGCTCAACCTCCGGAGAGTCTGTTTGGCAGAGGTATAGAACACACTTTTCCAAGCTTGTTGGAAGGCCTCTGCAGTGTCATTTCGCGTCTAATTTCCCAAACCAAACTGCTTGCAGCTCTAACTCCCTTCTAACTACCACTTCTTCGGTTCAGTGACATATGCTGGATTCTAAACGGAGAAGCTTCTCTGACGCTTTTTCACAGAGATTTTGAAACTGAAATCTCCCATGCCGTTTCCCCCATAGGCAGCAATGGGCTTCCCCATAGAACTTGCCAACCTGAATTCCTACAGGCTAGATGTGAGAGGCACATTCTGCTGCTTCCTCTCTTAGAGTTAAACTTGCTTCTGAAAGCTCAACCTCCGGGGAGTGTGTTTGGCAGAGATATCGAACACACTTTTCCAAGCCTGTTGGAAGGCATTTGCAGTGTCATTTCGCGTCTAATTTCCGAAACCAAACTGTTTGCCGGTCTAACTCCCTTCTAAATACCACTTCTTCGGTTCAGTGAGAATTGCTGTATTCTAAACGCGGAAGCTTCTCTGACACTTTTACACAGAGATTTTAAAACTGAAATCTCCTAACCCGTTTCCACCATAGACGGCAATGGGCTCTCCCATAGAACTTGCCAACCTGAATTCCTACAGGCTAGATGTGAGAGGCACATTCTGCTGCTTCGTCCCTTAGAGTTAATCATGCTTCTAAAAGCTCAACCTGCAGGGAGTCTCTTTGGCTGAGATATAGGACACACATTTTCAAGCCTCTTGGAAGGCATTTGCAGTGTGATTTCGTGTCTAATTTGCCAAACCAAACTGTTTGGAGCTCTAACTCCCTTATAAGAAACCACTTCTTTCAGTGAGATATCCTGTATTCTAAAAGGGTAAGATTCTCTAACGCTTTTTCGGAGAGATTTTGAAACTGAAATCTCCCAAGCCGTTTCCACCATAGGCGCCAATGGGCTTCCCCATAGAACTTTCCAACCTTAATTCCTACAGGCTAGATGTAGGAGGCACAATCTGCTGCTTCCTCCCTTATAGTTAAACTAGCTTCTAAAAGCTCAACCTCCAGGGAGTCTCTTTGGTCGAGTTATGGCACACACTTTGCAAGCCTGTTGGAAGGCCTTTGCAGTTTCATTTCGCGTCTAATTTCCCAAACCAAACTGCTTGCAGCTCTAACTCCCTTCTAACTACCACTTCTTCGGTTCAGTGAGATATGCTGGATTCTAAACGGAGAAGCTTCTCTGACGCTTTTTCATAGAGATTTTGAAACTGAAATCTCCCATGCCGTTTCCACCATAGGCAGCAATGGGCTTCCCCATAGAACTTGCCAACCTGAACTCCTACAGGCTAGATGTGAGAGGCACATTCTGCTGCTTCCTCCCTTAGAGTTAAACTAGCTTCTGAAAGCTCAACCTCCGGGGAGTCTGTTTGGCAGAGATATACAACACACTTTTCCAAGCCTGTTGGAAGGCATTTGCAGTGTCATTTCGCGTTTATTTTCCCAAACCAAACTGCTTGAAGCTCTACCTTCTAACTATCACTTTTTCGGTTCAGTGAGATATGCTGGATTCTAAACGGAGAAGCTTCTCTGACGCTTTTTCACAGAGATTTTGAAACTGAAATCTCCCATGCTGTTTCCAGCGTAGGCAGCAATGGCCTTCCCCATAGAACTTGCCAACCTGAATTCCTACAGGCTAGATGTGAGAGGCACATTCTGCTGCTTCCTCCCTTAGAGTTAAACTTGCTTCTGAAAGCTCAACCTCCAGGGAGTCTGTTTGGCAGAGATATAGAACACACTTTTCCAAGCCTGTTGGAAGGCATTTGCAGTATCATTTCGCGTCTAATTTCCCAAACCAAACTGCTTGCAGCTCTAACTCCCTGCTAACTACCACTTCTTCGGTTCAGTGAGATATGCTGGATTCTAAATGGGGAAGCTTCTCTGACGCTTTTTCACAGAGATTTTGAAACTGAAATTTCCAAACCCGTTTCCAACGAAGGCGCCAATGGGCTTCCCCATAGAACTTGCCAACCTGAATTCCTACAGGCTAGATGTGAGAGGCACATTCTGCTGCTTCCTCCCTTAGAGTTAAACTTGCTTCTGAAAGCTCAACCTCCGGGGAGTCTGTTTGGCAGAGATATAGAACACAATTTTCCAAGCCTGTTGGAAGGCCTTTGCAATGTGATTTCGCGTCTAATTTCCCAAACCAAACTGCTTGGAGCTCTAACTCCCTTCTAACTACCACTTCCTCGGTTCAGTGAGATATGCTGGATTCTGAACGGAGAAGCTTCTCTGACGCTTTTTCACAGAAATTTTGAAACTGAAATCTAACATGCCGTTTCCACCATAGGCAGCAATGGGCTTCCCCATAGAACTTGCCAACCTGAATTCCTACAGGCTAGCTGTGAGAGGCACATTCTGCTGCTTCCACCCTAAGAGTTAAACTTGCTTCTGAAAGCTCAACCTCTGTGGAGTCTGTTTGGCAGAGATATAGAACACACTTTTCCAAGCCTGTTGGAAGGCATTTGCAGTGTCATTTCGCGTCTAATTTCCCAAACCAAACTGCTTGCAGCTCTACCTTCTCACTACCACTTTTTCGGTTCAGTGAGATATGCTGGATTCTAAACGGAGAAGCTTCTCTGACGCTTTCTCACAGAGATTTTGAAACTGAAATCTCCCATGCCATTTCCACCATAGGCAGCAATGGCCTTCCCCATAGAACTTGCCAACCTGAATTCCTACAGGCTAGATGTGAGGGGCACATTCTGCTGCTTCCACCCTAAGAGTTAAACTTGCTTCTCAAAGCTCAACCTCCAGGGAGTCTGTTTGGCAGAGATATAGAACACACTTTTCCAAGCCTGTTCGAAGGCCTTTGCAATGTGATTTCGCGTCAAATTTCCCAAACCAAACTGCTTACAGCTCTAACTCTCTTCTAACTACCACTTCTTCGGTTCAGTGAGATATGCTGGATTCTAAACGGAGAAGCTTCTCTGATGCTTTTTCACAGAGATTTTGAAACTGAAATTTCAAAACCCGTTTCCAACGAAGGCGCCAATGGGCTTCCCCATAGAACTTGCCAACCTGAATTCCTACAGGCTAGATGTGAGAGGCACATTCTGCTGCTTCCTCCCTTAGAGTTAAACTTGCTTCTGAAAGCTCAACCTCCGGGAAGTCTGTTTGGCAGAGATATAGAACACACTTTTCCAAGCCTGTTGGAAGGCCTTTGCAGTTTCATTTCACGTCTAATTTCCCAAACCAAACTGCTTGCAGCTCTAACTCCCTTCTAACTACCACTTCTTCGGTTCAGTGAGATATGCTGGATTCTAAACGGAGAAGCTTCTCTGACGCTTTTTCACAGAGATTTTGAAACTGAAATCTCCCATGCCGTTTCCACCATAAGCAGCAATGGGCTTCCCCATAGAACTTGCCAACCTGAATTCCTACAGGCTAGATGTGAGGGGCACATTGTGCTGCTTCCAGCCTTAGAGTTAAACTTGCTTCTGAAAGCTCAACCTCCGGGGAGTCTGTTTGCCAGAGAAATACAACACACTTTTCCAAGCCGGTTGGAAGGCATTTGCAGTGTCATTTCGCGTCTAATTTCCCAAACCAAACTGCTTGCAGCTCTACCTTCTAACTACCACTATTTCGGTTCAGTGAGATATGCTGGATTCTAAACGGAGAAGCTTCCCTGATGCTTTTTCACAGAGATTTTAAAATTGAAATTTCCAAACCCGTTTCCAACGAAGGCACCCATGGGCTTCCCCATAGAACTTGCCAACCTGAATTCCTACAGGCTAGATATGAGAGGCACATTCTGCTGCTTCCTCCCTTAGAGTTAAACTAGCTTCTGAAAGCTCAACCTCTGGGGAGTCTGTTTGGCAGAGATATACAACACACTTTTCCAAGCCTGTTGGAAGGCATTTGCAGTGTCATTTCGCGTCTAATTTCCCACACCAAACTGCTTGCAGCTCTACCTTCTAACTACCACTTTTTCGGTTCAGTGAGATATGCTGGATTCTAAACAGAGAAGCTTCCCTGATGCTTTTTCTCAGAGATTTTGAAACTGAAATTTCCAAACCCGTTTCCAACGAAGGCACCAATGTGCTTCCCCATAGAACTTGCCAACCTGAATTCCTACAGGCTAGATGTGAGAGGGACATTCTGCTGCTTCCAGCCTTAGAGTTAAACTTGCTTCTGAAAGCTCAACCTCCGGGGAGTCTGTTTGGCAGAGATAGAACACACTTTTCCAAGCCTGTTGGAAGGCCTTTGCAGTTTCATTTTGCGTATAATTTCCCAAACCAAACTGCTTGCAGCTCTAACTCCCTTCTAACTACCACTTCTTCGGTTCAGTGAGATATGCTGGATTCTAAACGGAGAAGCTTCTCTGACGCTTTTTCACAGAGATTTTGAAACTGAAATCTCCCATGCCATTTCCACCATAGGCAGGAATGGGCTTCCCCATAGAACTTGCCAACCTTAATTCCTACAGGCTAGATGTGAGGGGCACATTCTGTTGATTCCACCCTAAGAGTTAAACTTGCTTCTGAAAGCTCAACATCCGGGGAGTCTGTTTGGCAGAGAAAAACAACACACTTTTCCAAGCCTGTTGGAAGGCATTTGCAGTGTCATTTCACGTCTAATTTCCCAAACCAAAGTGCTTGCAGCTCTACTTTCTAACTACCACTTCTTCGGTTCAGTGAGATATGCTGGATTCTAAATGGAGAAGCTTCCCTAATGCTTTTTCACAGAGATTTTGAAATTGAAATTTCCAAACCCGTTTCCAACGAAGGCGCCAATGGGCTTCCCCATAGAACTTGCCAACCTGAATTCCTACAGGCTAGATGTGAGAGTCACTTTCTGCTGCTTCCTCCCTTAGAGTTAAACTAGCTTATGAAAGCTCAACCTCCGGGGAGTCTGTTTGGCAGAGATATACAACACACTTTTCCAAGCCTGTTGGAAGGCATTTGCAGTGTCATTTCGCGTCTAATTTCCCAAACCAAACTGCTTGCAGCTCTACCTTCTAACTACCACTTTTTCGGTTCAGTGAGATATGCTGGATTCTAAACGGAGAAGCTTCTCTGACGCTTTTTCACAGAGATTTTGAAACTGAAATCTCCCATGCCATTTCCACCATAGGCAGCAATGGCCTTCCCCATAGAACTTGCCAACCTGAATTCCTACAGGCTAGATGTGAGGGGCACATTCTGCTGCTTCCACCCTAAGAGTTAAACTTGCTTCTCAAAGCTCAACCTCCGGGGAGTCTGTTGGGCAGAGATATAGAACACACTTTTCCAAGCCTGTTCGAAGGCCTTTGCAATGTGATTTCGCGTCAAATTTCCCAAACCAAACTGCTTACAGCTCTAACTCTCTTCTAACTACCACTTCTTCGGTTCAGTGAGATATGCTGGATTCTAAACGGAGAAGCTTCTCTGATGCTTTTTCACAGAGATTTTGAAACTGAAATTTCAAAACCCGTTTCCAACGAAGGCGCCAGTGGGCTTCCCCATAGAACTTGCCAACCTGAATTCCTACAGGCTAGATGTGAGAGGCACATTCTGCTGCTTCCTCCCTTAGAGTTAAACTTGCTTCTGAAAGCTCAACCTCCGGGAAGTCTGTTTGGCAGAGATATAGAACACACTTTTCCAAGCCTGTTGGAAGGCCTTTGCAGTTTCATTTCACGTCTAATTTCCCAAACCAAACTGCTTGCAGCTCTAACTCCCTTCTAACTACCACTTCTTCGGTTCAGTGAGATATGCTGGATTCTAAACGGAGAAGCTTCTCTGACGCTTTTTCACAGAGATTTTAAAATTGAAATTTCCAAACCCGTTTCCAACGAAGGCACCCATGGGCTTCCCCATAGAACTTGCCAACCTGAATTCCTACAGGCTAGATGTGAGAGGCACATTCTGCTGCTTCCTCCCTTAGAGTTAAACTAGCTTCTGAAAGCTCAACCTCCGGGGAGTCTGTTTGGCAGAGATATACAACACACTTTTCCAAGCCTGTTGGAAGGCATTTGCAGTGTCATTTCGCGTCTAATTTCCCACACCAAACTGCTTGCAGCTCTACCTTCTAACTACCACTTTTTCGGTTCAGTGAGATATGCTGGATTCTAAACAGAGAAGCTTCCCTGATGCTTTTTCACAGAGATTTTGAAACTGAAATTTCCAAACCCGTTTCCAACGAAGGCACCAATGTGCTTCCCCATAGAACTTGCCAACCTGAATTCCTACAGGCTAGATGTGAGAGGGACATTCTGCTGCTTCCAGCCTTAGAGTTAAACTTGCTTCTGAAAGCTCAACCTCCGGGGAGTCTGTTTGGCAGAGATATAGAACACACTTTTCCAAGCCTGTTGGAAGGCCTTTGCAGTTTCATTTTGCGTATAATTTCCCAAACCAAACTGCTTGCAGCTCTAACTCCCTTCTAACTACCACTTCTTCGGTTCAGTGAGATATGCTGGATTCTAAACGGAGAAGCTTCTCTGACGCTTTTTCACAGAGATTTTGAAACTGAAATCTCCCATGCCATTTCCACCATAGGCAGGAATGGGCTTCCCCATAGAACTTGCCAACCTTAATTCCTACAGGCTAGATGTGAGGGGCACATTCTGTTGATTCCACCCTAAGAGTTAAACTTGCTTCTGAAAGCTCAACATCCGGGGAGTCTGTTTGGCAGAGAAAAACAACACACTTTTCCAAGCCTGTTGGAAGGCATTTGCAGTGTCATTTCACGTCTAATTTCCCAAACCAAAGTGCTTGCAGCTCTACTTTCTAACTACCACTTCTTCGGTTCAGTGAGATATGCTGGATTCTAAATGGAGAAGCTTCCCTAATGCTTTTTCACAGAGATTTTGAAATTGAAATTTCCAAACCCGTTTCCAACGAAGGCGCCAATGGGCTTCCCCATAGAACTTGCCAACCTGAATTCCTACAGGCTAGATGTGAGAGTCACTTTCTGCTGCTTCCTCCCTTAGAGTTAAACTAGCTTATGAAAGCTCAACCTCCGGGGAGTCTGTTTGGCAGAGATATACAACACACTTTTCCAAGCCTGTTGGAAGGCATTTGCAGTGTCATTTCGCGTCTAATTTCCCAAACCAAACTGCTTGCAGCTCTACCTTCTAACTACCACTTTTTCGGTTCAGTGAGATATGCTGGATTCTAAACGGAGAAGCTTCTCTGACGCTTTTTCACAGAGATTTTGAAACTGAAATCTCCCATGCCATTTCCACCATAGGCAGCAATGGCCTTCCCCATAGAACTTGCCAACCTGAATTCCTACAGGCTAGATGTGAGGGGCACATTCTGCTGCTTCCACCCTAAGAGTTAAACTTGCTTCTCAAAGCTCAACCTCCGGGGAGTCTGTTGGGCAGAGATATAGAACACACTTTTCCAAGCCTGTTCGAAGGCCTTTGCAATGTGATTTCGCGTCAAATTTCCCAAACCAAACTGCTTACAGCTCTAACTCTCTTCTAACTACCACTTCTTCGGTTCAGTGAGATATGCTGGATTCCAAACGGAGAAGCTTCTCTGATGCTTTTTCAGAGAGATTTTGAAACTGAAATTTCAAAACCCGTTTCCAACGAAGGCGCCAGTGGACTTCCCCATAGAACTTGCCAACCTGAATTCCTACAGGCTAGATGTGAGAGGCACATTCTGCTGCTTCCTCCCTTAGAGTTAAACTTGCTTCTGAAAGCTCAACCTCCGGGAAGTCTGTTTGGCAGAGATATAGAACACACTTTTCCAAGCCTGTTGGAAGGCCTTTGCAGTTTCATTTCACGTCTAATTTCCCAAACCAAACTGCTTGCAGCTCTAACTCCCTTCTAACTACCACTTCTTCGGTTCAGTGAGATATGCTGCATTCTAAATGGAGAAGCTTCTCTGACGCTTTTTCACAGAGATTTTAAAATTGAAATTTCCAAACCCGTTTCCAACGAAGGCACCCATGGGCTTCCCCATAGAACTTGCCAACCTGAATTCCTACAGGCTAGATGTGAGAGGCACATTCTGCTGCTTCCTCCCTTAGAGTTAAACTAGCTTCTGAAAGCTCAACCTCCGGGGAGTCTGTTTGGCAGAGATATACAACACACTTTTCCAAGCCTGTTGGAAGGCATTTGCAGTGTCATTTCGCGTCTAATTTCCCACACCAAACTGCTTGCAGCTCTACCTTCTAACTACCACTTTTTCGGTTCAGTGAGATATGCTGGATTCTAAACAGAGAAGCTTCCCTGATGCTTTTTCACAGAGATTTTGAAACTGAAATTTCCAAACCCGTTTCCAACGAAGGCACCAATGTGCTTCCCCATAGAACTTGCCAACCTGAATTCCTACAGGCTAGATGTGAGAGGGACATTCTGCTGCTTCCAGCCTTAGAGTTAAACTTGCTTCTGAAAGCTCAACCTCCGGGGAGTCTGTTTGGCAGAGATATAGAACACACTTTTCCAAGCCTGTTGGAAGGCCTTTGCAGTTTCATTTTGCGTATAATTTCCCAAACCAAACTGCTTGCAGCTCTAACTCCCTTCTAACTACCACTTCTTCGGTTCAGTGAGATATGCTGGATTCTAAACGGAGAAGCTTCTCTGACGCTTTTTCACAGAGATTTTGAAACTGAAATCTCCCATGCCATTTCCACCATAGGCAGGAATGGGCTTCCCCATAGAACTTGCCAACCTTAATTCCTACAGGCTAGATGTGAGGGGCACATTCTGTTGATTCCACCCTAAGAGTTAAACTTGCTTCTGAAAGCTCAACATCCGGGGAGTCTGTTTGGCAGAGAAAAACAACACACTTTTCCAAGCCTGTTGGAAGACATTTGCAGTGTCATTTCGCGTCTAATTTCCCAAACCAAAGTGCTTGCAGCTCTACTTTCTAACTACCACTTCTTCGGTTCAGTGAGATATGCTGGATACTAAATGGAGAAGCTTCCCTAATGCTTTTTCACAGAGATTTTGAAATTGAAATTTCCAAACCCGTTTCCAACGAAGGCGCCAATGGGCTTCCCCATAGAACTTGCCAACCTGAATTCCTAAAGGCTAGATGTGAGAGGCACATTGTGCTGCTTCCTCCCTTAGAGTTAAACTAGCTTCTGAAAGCTCAACCTCCGGAGAGTCTGTTTGGCAGAGATATAGAACACACTTTTCCAAGCCTGTTGGAAGGCATTTGCAGTGTCATTTCGCGTCTAATTTCCCAAACCAAACTGCTTGCAGCTCCACCTTCTAACTACCACTTTTTCGGTTCAGTGAGATATGCTGGATTCTAAACGGAGAAGCTTCTCTGACGCTTTTTCACAGAGATTTTGAAACTGAAATCTCCCATGACGTTTCCACCATAGGCAGCAATGGGCTTCCCCATAGGACTTGCCAACCTGAATTCCTACAGGCTAGATGTGAGAGGCACATTCTGCTGCTTCCTCCCTTAGAGTTAAACTTGCTTCTGAAAGCTCAACCTCCGGCGAGTCTGTTTGACAGAGATAAAGAACACACATTTCAGAGCCTGTTCGAAGGCCTTTGCAATGTGATTTCGCGTCAAATTTCCCAAACCAAACTGCTTGCAGCTCTAACTCCCTTCTAACTAAACTTCTTCGGTTCAGTGAGATATGCTGGATTCTAAACGGAGAAGCATCCCTGATGCTTTTTCACAGAGATTTTGAAACTGAAATTTCCAAACCCGTTTCCAACGAAGGCGCCAATGGGCTTCCCCATAGAACTTGCCAACCTGAATTCCTACAGGCTAGATGTGAAAGGCACTTTCTGCTGCTTCCTCCCTTAGAGTTAAACTAGCTTCTGAAAGCTCAACCTCCGGGGAGTCTGTTTGGCAGAGACATACAACACACTTTTCCAAGCCTGTTGGAAGGCATTTGCAGTGTCATTTCGCGTTTATTTTCCCAAACCAAACTGCTTGAAGCTCTACCTTCTAACTATCACTTTTTCGGTTCAGTGAGATATGCTGGATTCTAAACGGAGAAGCTTCTCTGACGCTTTTTCAAAGAGATATTGAAACTGAAATCTCCCATGCTGTTTCCAGCATAGGCAGCAATGGCCTTCCACATAGAACTTGCCAACCTGAATTCCTACAGGCTAGATGTGAGAGGCACATTCTGCTGCTTCCTCCCTTAGAGTTAAACTTGCTTCTGAAAGCTCAACCTCCAGGGAGTCTGTTTGGCAGAGATATAGAACACACTTTTCCAAGCCTGTTGGAAGGCATTTGCAGTATCATTTCGCGTCTAATTTCCGAAACCAAACTGCTTGGAGCTCTAAATCCCTACTAACTACCACTTCTTCGGTTCAGTGAGATATGCTGGATTCTAAACGGAGAAGCTTCTCTGACGCTTTTTCACAGAGATTTTGAAACTGAAATCTAACATGCCGTTTCCAGCATAGGCAGCAATGGGCTTCCCCATAGAACTTGCCAACCTGAATTCCTATAGGCTAGATGTGAGAGGCACATTCTGCTGCTTCCACCCTAAGAGTTAAACTTGCTTCTGAAAGCTCAACCTCCGGGGAGTCTGTTTGGCAGAGATATAGAACACACTTTTCCAAGCCTGTTGGAAGGCATTTGCAGTGTCATTTCGCGTCTAATTTCCCAAACCAAACTGCTTGCAGCTCTACCTTCTCACTACCACTTTTTCGGTTCAGTGAGATAGGCTGGATTCTAAACGGAGAAGCTTCTCTGACGCTTTTTCACAGAGATTTTGAAACTGAAATCTCCCATGCCATTTCCACCATAGGCAGCAATGGCCTTCCCCATAGAACTTGCCAACCTGAATTCCTACAGGCTAGATGTGAGGGGCACATTCTGCTGCTTCCACCCTAAGAGTTAAACTTGCTTCTCAAAGCTCAACCTCCGGGGAGTCTGTTTGGCAGAGATATACAACACACTTTTCCAAGCCTGTTCTAAGGCCTTTGCAATGTGATTTCGCGTCAAATTTCCCAAACCAAACTGCTTACAGCTCTAACTCTCTTCTAACTACCACTTCTTCGGTTCAGTGAGATATGCTGGATTCTAAACGGAGAAGCTTCTCTGATGCTTTTTCACAGAGATTTTGAAACTGAAATTTCAAAACCCGTTTCCAACGAAGGCGCCAATGGGCTTCCCCATAGAACTTGCCAACCTGAATTCCTACAGGCTACATGTGAGAGGCACATTCTGCTGCTTCCTCCCTTAGAGTTAAACTTGCTTCTGAAAGCTCAACCTCCGGGAAGTCTGTTTGGCAGAGATATAGAACACACTTTTCCAAGCCTGTTGGAAGGCCTTTGCAGTTTCATTTCACTTCTAATTTCCCAAACCAAACTGCTTGCAGCTCTAACTCCCTTCTAACTACCACTTCTTCGGTTCAGTGAGATATGCTGGATTCTAAACGGAGAAGCTTCTCTGACGCTTTTTCACAGAGATTTTGAAACTGAAATCTCCCATGCCGTTTCCACCATAAGCAGCAATGGGCTTCCCCATAGAACTTGCCAACCTGAATTCCTACAGGCTAGATGTGAGGGGCACATTGTGCTGCTTCCAGCCTTAGAGTTAAACTTGCTTCTGAAAGCTCAACCTCCGGGGAGTCTGTTTGCCAGAGAAATACAACACACTTTTCCAAGCCGGTTGGAAGGCATTTGCAGTGTCATTTTGCGTCTAATTTCCCAAACCAAACTGCTTGCAGCTCTACCTTCTAACTACCACTATTTCGGTTCAGTGAGATATGCTGGATTCTAAACGGAGAAGCTTCCCTGATGCTTTTTCACAGAGATTTTAAAATTGAAATTTCCAAACCCGTTTCCAACGAAGGCACCCATGGGCTTCCCCATAGAACTTGCCAACCTGAATTCCTACAGGCTAGATATGAGAGGCACATTATGCTGCTTCCTCACTTAGAGTTAAACTAGCTTCTGAAAGCTCAACCTCCGGGGAGTCTGTTTGGCAGAGATATACAACACACTTTTCCAAGCCTGTTGGAAGGCATTTGCAGTGTCATTTCGCGTCTAATTTCCCACACCAAACTGCTTGCAGCTCTACCTTCTAACTACCACTTTTTCGGTTCAGTGAGATATGCTGGATTCTAAACAGAGAAGCTTCCCTGATGCTTTTTCTCAGAGATTTTGAAACTGAAATCTCCCATGCCATTTCCACCATAGGCAGCAATGGCCTTCCCCATAGAACTTGCCAACCTGAATTCCTACAGGCTAGATGTGAGAGGCACATTCTGCTGCTTCCTCCCTTAGAGTTAAACTTGCTTCTGAAAGCTCAACCTCCGGGAAGTCTGTTTGGCAGAGATATAGAACACACTTTTCCAAGCCTGTTGGAAGGCCTTTGCAGTTTCATTTCACGTCTAATTTCCCAAACCAAACTGCTTGCAGCTCTAACTCCCTTCTAACTACCACTTCTTCGGTTCAGTGAGATATGCTGGATTCTAAACGGAGAAGCTTCTCTGACGCTTTTTCACAGAGATTTTAAAATTGAAATTTCCAAACCCGTTTCCAACGAAGGCACCCATGGGCTTCCCCATAGAACTTGCCAACCTGAATTCCTACAGGCTAGATGTGAGAGGCACATTCTGCTGCTTCCTCCCTTAGAGTTAAACTAGCTTCTGAAAGCTCAACCTCCGGGGAGTCTGTTTGGCAGAGATATACAACACACTTTTCCAAGCCTGTTGGAAGGCATTTGCAGTGTCATTTCGCGTCTAATTTCCCACACCAAACTGCTTGCAGCTCTACCTTCTAACTACCACTTTTTCGGTTCAGTGAGATATGCTGGATTCTAAACAGAGAAGCTTCCCTGATGCTTTTTCTCAGAGATTTTGAAACTGAAATTTCCAAACCCGTTTCCAACGAAGGCACCAATGTGCTTCCCCATAGAACTTGCCAACCTGAATTCCTACAGGCTAGATGTGAGAGGGACATTCTGCTGCTTCCAGCCTTAGAGTTAAACTTGCTTCTGAAAGCTCAACCTCCGGGGAGTCTGTTTGGCAGAGATATAGAACACACTTTTCCAAGCCTGTTGGAAGGCCTTTGCAGTTTCATTTTGCGTATAATTTCCCAAACCAAACTGCTTGCAGCTCTAACTCCCTTCTAACTACCACTTCTTCGGTTCAGTGAGATATGCTGGATTCTAAACGGAGAAGCTTCTCTGACGCTTTTTCACAGAGATTTTGAAACTGAAATCTCCCATGCCATTTCCACCATAGGCAGGAATGGGCTTCCCCATAGAACTTGCCAACCTTAATTCCTACAGGCTAGATGTGAGGGGCACATTCTGTTGATTCCACCCTAAGAGTTAAACTTGCTTCTGAAAGCTCAACATCCGGGGAGTCTGTTTGGCAGAGAAAAACAACACACTTTTCCAAGCCTGTTGGAAGGCATTTGCAGTGTCATTTCACGTCTAATTTCCCAAACCAAAGTGCTTGCAGCTCTACTTTCTAACTACCACTTCTTCGGTTCAGTGAGATATGCTGGATTCTAAATGGAGAAGCTTCCCTAATGCTTTTTCACAGAGATTTTGAAATTGAAATTTCCAAACCCGTTTCCAACGAAGGCGCCAATGGGCTTCCCCATAGAACTTGCCAACCTGAATTCCTACAGGCTAGATGTGAGAGTCACTTTCTGCTGCTTCCTCCCTTAGAGTTAAACTAGCTTATGAAAGCTCAACCTCCGGGGAGTCTGTTTGGCAGAGATATACAACACACTTTTCCAAGCCTGTTGGAAGGCATTTGCAGTGTCATTTCGCGTCTAATTTCCCAAACCAAACTGCTTGCAGCTCTACCTTCTAACTACCACTTTTTCGGTTCAGTGAGATATGCTGGATTCTAAACGGAGAAGCTTCTCTGACGCTTTTTCACAGAGATTTTGAAACTGAAATCTCCCATGCCATTTCCACCATAGGCAGCAATGGCCTTCCCCATAGAACTTGCCAACCTGAATTCCTACAGGCTAGATGTGAGGGGCACATTCTGCTGCTTCCACCCTAAGAGTTAAACTTGCTTCTCAAAGCTCAACCTCCGGGGAGTCTGTTGGGCAGAGATATAGAACACACTTTTCCAAGCCTGTTGGAAGGCCTTTGCAGTTTCATTTCACGTCTAATTTCCCAAACCAAACTGCTTGCAGCTCTAACTCCCTTCTAACTACCACTTCTTCGGTTCAGTGAGATATGCTGCATTCTAAACGGAGAAGCTTCTCTGACGCGTTTTCACAGAGATTTTAAAATTGAAATTTCCAAACCCGTTTCCAACGAAGGCACCCATGGGCTTCCCCATAGAACTTGCCAACCTGAATTCCTACAGGCTAGATGTGAGAGGCACATTCTGCTGCTTCCTCCCTTAGAGTTAAACTAGCTTCTGAAAGCTCAACCTCCGGGGAGTCTGTTTGGCAGAGATATACAACACACTTTTCCAAGCCTGTTGGAAGGCATTTGCAGTGTCATTTCGCGTCTAATTTCCCACACCAAACTGCTTGCAGCTCTACCTTCTAACTACCACTTTTTCGGTTCAGTGAGATATGCTGGATTCTAAACAGAGAAGCTTCCCTGATGCTTTTTCACAGAGATTTTGAAACTGAAATTTCCAAACCCGTTTCCAACGAAGGCACCAATGTGCTTCCCCATAGAACTTGCCAACCTGAATTCCTACAGGCTAGATGTGAGAGGGACATTCTGCTGCTTCCAGCCTTAGAGTTAAACTTGCTTCTGAAAGCTCAACCTCCGGGGAGTCTGTTTGGCAGAGATATAGAACACACTTTTCCAAGCCTGTTGGAAGGCCTTTGCAGTTTCATTTTGCGTATAATTTCCCAAACCAAACTGCTTGCAGCTCTAACTCCCTTCTAACTACCACTTCTTCGGTTCAGTGAGATATGCTGGATTCTAAACGGAGAAGCTTCTCTGACGCTTTTTCACAGAGATTTTGAAACTGAAATCTCCCATGCCATTTCCACCATAGGCAGGAATGGGCTTCCCCATAGAACTTGCCAACCTTAATTCCTACAGGCTAGATGTGAGGGGCACATTCTGTTGATTCCACCCTAAGAGTTAAACTTGCTTCTGAAAGCTCAACATCCGGGGAGTCTGTTTGGCAGAGAAAAACAACACACTTTTCCAAGCCTGTTGGAAGACATTTGCAGTGTCATTTCGCGTCTAATTTCCCAAACCAAAGTGCTTGCAGCTCTACTTTCTAACTACCACTTCTTCGGTTCAGTGAGATATGCTGGATTCTAAATGGAGAAGCTTCCCTAATGCTTTTTCACAGAGATTTTGAAATTGAAATTTCCAAACCCGTTTCCAACGAAGGCGCCAATGGGCTTCCCCATAGAACTTGCCAACCTGAATTCCTAAAGGCTAGATGTGAGAGGCACATTGTGCTGCTTCCTCCCTTAGAGTTAACCTAGCTTCTGAAAGCTCAACCTCCGGAGAGTCTGTTTGGCAGAGATATAGAACACACTTTTCCAAGCCTGTTGGAAGGCATTTGCAGTGTCATTTCGCGTCTAATTTCCCAAACCAAACTGCTTGCAGCTCCACCTTCTAACTACCACTTTTTCGGTTCAGTGAGATATGCTGGATTCTAAACGGAGAAGCTTCTCTGACGCTTTTTCACAGAGATTTTGAAACTGAAATCTCCCATGACGTTTCCACCATAGGCAGCAATGGGCTTCCCCATAGGACTTGCCAACCTGAATTCCTACAGGCTAGATGTGAGAGGCACATTCTGCTGCTTCCTCCCTTAGAGTTAAACTTGCTTCTGAAAGCTCAACCTCCGGCGAGTCTGTTTGACAGAGATAAAGAACACACATTTCAGAGCCTGTTCGAAGGCCTTTGCAATGTGATTTCGCGTCAAATTTCCCAAACCAAACTGCTTGCAGCTCTAACTCCCTTCTAACTAAACTTCTTCGGTTCAGTGAGATATGCTGGATTCTAAACGGAGAAGCATCCCTGATGCTTTTTCACAGAGATTTTGAAACTGAAATTTCCAAACCCGTTTCCAACGAAGGCGCCAATGGGCTTCCCCATAGAACTTGCCAACCTGAATTCCTACAGGCTAGATGTGAAAGGCACTTTCTGCTGCTTCCTCCCTTAGAGTTAAACTAGCTTCTGAAAGCTCAACCTCCGGGGAGTCTGTTTGGCAGAGACATACAACACACTTTTCCAAGCCTGTTGGAAGGCATTTGCAGTGTCATTTCGCGTTTATTTTCCCAAACCAAACTGCTTGAAGCTCTACCTTCTAACTATCACTTTTTCGGTTCAGTGAGATATGCTGGATTCTAAACGGAGAAGCTTCTCTGACGCTTTTTCAAAGAGATATTGAAACTGAAATCTCCCATGCTGTTTCCAGCATAGGCAGCAATGGCCTTCCACATAGAACTTGCCAACCTGAATTCCTACAGGCTAGATGTGAGAGGCACATTCTGCTGCTTCCTCCCTTAGAGTTAAACTTGCTTCTGAAAGCTCAACCTCCAGGGAGTCTGTTTGGCAGAGATATAGAACACACTTTTCCAAGCCTGTTGGAAGGCATTTGCAGTACCATTTCGCGTCTAATTTCCGATACCAAACTGCTTGGAGCTCTAAATCCCTACTAACTACCACTTCTTCAGTTCAGTGAGATATGCTGGATTCTAAACGGAGAAGCTTCTCTGACGCTTTTTCACAGAGATTTTGAAACTGAAATCTAACATGCCGTTTCCAGCATAGGCAGCAATGGGCTTCCCCATAGAACTTGCCAACCTGAATTCCTATAGGCTAGATGTGAGAGGCACATTCTGCTGCTTCCACACTAAGAGTTAAAGTTGCTTCTGAAAGCTCAACCTCCGGGGAGTCTGTTTGGCAGAGATATAGAACACACTTTTCCAAGCCTGTTGGAAGGCATTTGCAGTGTCATTTCGCGTCTAATTTCCCAAACCAAACTGCTTGCAGCTCTACCTTCTCACTACCACTTTTTCGGTTCAGTGAGATATGCTGGATTCTAAACGGAGAAGCTTCTCTGACGCTTTTTCACAGAGATTTTGAAACTGAAATCTCCCATGCCATTTCCACCATAGGCAGCAATGGCCTTCCCCATAGAACTTGCCAACCTGAATTCCTACAGGCTAGATGTGAGGGGCACATTCTGCTGCTTCCACCCTAAGAGTTAAACTTGCTTCTCAAAGCTCAACCTCCGGGGAGTCTGTTTGGCAGAGATATACAACACACTTTTCCAAGCCTGTTCTAAGGCCTTTGCAATGTGATTTCGCGTCAAATTTCCCAAACCAAACTGCTTACAGCTCTAACTCTCTTCTATCTACCACTTCTTCGGTTCAGTGAGATATGCTGGATTCTAAACGGAGAAGCTTCTCTGATGCTTTTTCACAGAGATTTTGAAACTGAAATTTCAAAACCCGTTTCCAACGAAGGCGCCAATGGGCTTCCCCATAGAACTTGCCAACCTGAATTCCTACAGGCTACATGTGAGAGGCACATTCTGCTGCTTCCTCCCTTAGAGTTAAACTTGCTTCTGAAAGCTCAACCTCCGGGAAGTCTGTTTGGCAGAGATATAGAACACACTTTTCCAAGCCTGTTGGAAGGCCTTTGCAGTTTCATTTCACTTCTAATTTCCCAAACCAAACTGCTTGCAGCTCTAACTCCCTTCTAACTACCACTTCTTCGGTTCAGTGAGATATGCTGGATTCTAAACGGAGAAGCTTCTCTGACGCTTTTTCACAGAGATTTTGAAACTGAAATCTCCCATGCCGTTTCCACCATAAGCAGCAATGGGCTTCCCCATAGAACTTGCCAACCTGAATTCCTACAGGCTAGATGTGAGGGGCACATTGTGCTGCTTCCAGCCTTAGAGTTAAACTTGCTTCTGAAAGCTCAACCTCCGGGGAGTCTGTTTGCCAGAGAAATACAACACACTTTTCCAAGCCGGTTGGAAGGCATTTGCAGTGTCATTTTGCGTCTAATTTCCCAAACCAAACTGCTTGCAGCTCTACCTTCTAACTACCACTATTTCGGTTCAGTGAGTTATGCTGGATTCTAAACGGAGAAGCTCCCCTGATGCTTTTTCACAGAGATTTTAAAATTGAAATTTCCAAACCCGTTTCCAACGAAGGCACCCATGGGCTTCCCCATAGAACTTGCCAACCTGAATTCCTACAGGCTAGATATGAGAGGCACATTATGCTGCTTCCTCCCTTAGAGTTAAACTAGCTTCTGAAAGCTCAACCTCCGGGGAGTCTGTTTGGCAGAGATATACAACACACTTTTCCAAGCCTGTTGGAAGGCATTTGCAGTGTCATTTCGCGTCTAATTTCCCACACCAAACTGCTTGCAGCTCTACCTTCTAACTACCACTTTTTCGGTTCAGTGAGATATGCTGGATTCTAAACAGAGAAGCTTCCCTGATGCTTTTTCTCAGAGATTTTGAAACTGAAATTTCCAAACCCGTTTCCAACGAAGGCACCAATGTGCTTCCCCATAGAACTTGCCAACCTGAATTCCTACAGGCTAGATGTGAGAGGGACATTCTGCTGCTTCCAGCCTTAGACTTAAACTTGCTTCTGAAAGCTCAACCTCCGGGGAGTCTGTTTGGCAGAGATATAGAACACACTTTTCCAAGACTGTTGGAAGGCCTTTGCAGTTTCATTTTGCGTATAATTTCCCAAACCAAACTGCTTGCAGCTCTAACTCCCTTCTAACTACCACTTCTTCGGTTCAGTGAGATATGCTGGATTCTAAACGGAGAAGCTTCTCTGACGCTTTTTCACAGAGATTTTGAAACTGAAATCTCCCATGCCATTTCCACGATAGGCAGGAATGGGCTTCCCCATAGAACTTGCCAACCTTAATTCCTACAGGCTAGATGTGAGGGGCACATTCTGTTGATTCCACCCTAAGAGTTAAACTTGCTTCTGAAAGCTCAACATCCGGGGAGTCTGTTTGGCAGAGAAAAACAACACACTTTTCCAAGCCTGTTGGAAGGCATTTGCAGTGTCATTTCACGTCTAATTTCCCAAACCAAAGTGCTTGCAGCTCTACTTTCTAACTACCACTTCTTCGGTTCAGTGAGATATGCTGGATTCTAAATGGAGAAGCTTCCCTAATGCTTTTTCACAGAGATTTTGAAATTGAAATTTCCAAACCCGTTTCCAACGAAGGCGCCAATGGGCTTCCCCATAGAACTTGCCAACCTGAATTCCTACAGGCTAGATGTGAGAGGCACATTGTGCTGCTTCCTCCCTTAGAGTTAAACTAGCTTCTGAAAGCTCAACCTCCGGAGAGTCTGTTTGGCAGAGATATAGAACACACTTTTCCAAGCCTGTTGGAAGGCATTTGCAGTGTCATTTCGCGTCTAATTTCCCAAACCAAACTGCTTGCAGCTCTACCTTCTAACTACCACTTTTTCGGTTCAGTGACATATGCTGGATTCTAAACGGAGAAGCTTCTCTGACGCTTTTTCACAGAGATTTTGAAACTGAAATCTCCCATGACGTTTCCACCATAGGCAGCAATGGGCTTCCCCATAGGACTTGCCAACCTGAATTCCTACAGGCTAGATGTGAGAGGCACATTCTGCTGCTTCCTCCCTTAGAGTTAAACTTGCTTCTGAAAGCTCAACCTCCGGCGAGTCTGTTTGACAGAGATATAGAACACACTTTTCAGAGCCTGTTCGAAGGCCTTTGCAATGTGATTTCGCGTCAAATTTCCCAAACCAAACTGCTTGCAGCTCTAACTCCCTTCTAACTAAACTTCTTCGGTTCAGTGAGATATGCTGGATTCTAAACGGAGAAGCATCCCTGATGCTTTTTCACAGAGATTTTGAAACTGAAATTTCCAAACCCGTTTCCAACGAAGGCGCCAATGGGCTTCACCATAGAACTTGCCAACCTGAATTCCTACAGGCTAGATGTGAAAGGCACTTTCTGCTGCTTCCTCCCTTAGAGTTAAACTAGCTTCTGAAAGCTCAACCTCCGGGGAGTCTGTTTGGCAGAGATATACAACACACTTTTCCAAGCCTGTTGGAAGGCATTTGCAGTGTCATTTCGCGTTTATTTTCCCAAACCAAACTGCTTGAAGCTCTACCTTCTAACTATCACTTTTTCGGTTCAGTGAGATATGCTGGATTCTAAACGGAGAAGCTTCTCTGACGCTTTTTCACAGAGATTTTGAAACTGAAATCTCCCATGCTGTTTCCAGCATAGGCAGCAATGGCCTTCCCCATAGAACTTGCCAACCTGAATTCCTACAGGCTAGATGTGAGAGGCACATTCTGCTGCTTCCTCCCTTAGAGTTAAACTTGCTTCTGAAAGCTCAACCTCCAGGGAGTCTGTTTGGCAGAGATATAGAACACACTTTTCCAAGCCTGTTGGAAGGCATTTGCAGTATCATTTCGCGTCTAATTTCCGAAACCAAACTGCTTGGAGCTCTAAATCCCTACTAACTACCACTTCTTCAGTTCAGTGAGATATGCTGGATTCTAAACGGAGAAGCTTCTCTGACGCTTTTTCACAGAGATTTTGAAACTGAAATCTAACATGCCGTTTCCAGCATAGGCAGCAATGGGCTTCCCCATAGAACTTGCCAACCTGAATTCCTATAGGCTAGATGTGAGAGGCACATTCTGCTGCTTCCACCCTAAGAGTTAAACTTGCTTCTGAAAGCTCAACCTCCGGGGAGTCTGTTTGGCAGAGATATAGAACACACTTTTCCAAGCCTGTTGGAAGGCATTTGCAGTGTCATTTCGCGTCTAATTTCCCAAACCAAACTGCTTGCAGCTCTACCTTCTCACTACCACTTTTTCGGTTCAGTGAGATATGCTGGATTCTAAACGGAGAAGCTTCTCTGACGCTTTTTCACAGAGATTTTGAAACTGAAATCTCCCATGCCATTTCCACCATAGGCAGCAATGGCCTTCCCCATAGAACTTGCCAACCTGAATTCCTACAGGCTAGATGTGAGGGGCACATTCTGCTGCTTCCACCCTAAGAGTTAAACTTGCTTCTCAAAGCTCAACCTCCGGGGAGTCTGTTTGGCAGAGATATACAACACACTTTTCCAAGCCTGTTCTAAGGCCTTTGCAATGTGATTTCGCGTCAAATTTCCCAAACCAAACTGCTTACAGCTCTAACTCTCTTCTAACTACCACTTCTTCGGTTCAGTGAGATATGCTGGATTCTAAACGGAGAAGCTTCTCTGATGCTTTTTCACAGAGATTTTGAAACTGAAATTTCAAAACCCGTTTCCAACGAAGGCGCCAATGGGCTTCCCCATAGAACTTGCCAACCTGAATTCCTACAGGCTAGATGTGAGAGGCACATTCTGCTGCTTCCTCCCTTAGAGTTAAACTTGCTTCTGAAAGCTCAACCTCCGGGAAGTCTGTTTGGCAGAGATATAGAACACACTTTTCCAAGCCTGTTGGAAAGCCTTTGCAGTTTCATTTCACTTCTAATTTCCCAAACCAAACTGCTTGCAGCTCTAACTCCCTTCTAACTACCACTTCTTCGGTTCAGTGAGATATGCTGGATTCTAAACGGAGAAGCTTCTCTGACGCTTTTTCACAGAGATTTTGAAACTGAAATCTCCCATGCCGTTTCCACCATAAGCAGCAATGGGCTTCCCCATAGAACTTGCCAACCTGAATTCCTACAGGCTAGATGTGAGGGGCACATTGTGCTGCTTCCAGCCTTAGAGTTAAACTTGCTTCTGAAAGCTCAACCTCCGGGGAGTCTGTTTGCCAGAGAAATACAACACACTTTTCCAAGCCGGTTGGAAGGCATTTGCAGTGTCATTTCGCGTCTAATTTCCCAAACCAAACTGCTTGCAGCTCTACCTTCTAACTACCACTATTTCGGTTCAGTGAGATATGCTGGATTCTAAACGGAGAAGCTTCCCTGATGCTTTTTCACAGAGATTTTAAAATTGAAATTTCGAAACCCGTTTCCAACGAAGGCACCCATGGGCTTCCCCATAGAACTTGCCAACCTGAATTCCTACAGGCTAGATATGAGAGGCACATTATGCTGCTTCCTCCCTTAGAGTTAAACTAGCTTCTGAAAGCTCAACCTCCGGGGAGTCTGTTTGGCAGAGATATACAACACACTTTTCCAAGCCTGTTGGAAGGCATTTGCAGTGTCATTTCGCGTCTAATTTCCCACACCAAACTGCTTGCAGCTCTACCTTCTAACTACCACTTTTTCGGTTCAGTGAGATATGCTGGATTCTAAACAGAGAAGCTTCCCTGATGCTTTTTCTCAGAGATTTTGAAACTGAAATTTCCAAACCCGTTTCCAACGAAGGCACCAATGTGCTTCCCCATAGAACTTGCCAACCTGAATTCCTACAGGCTAGATGTGAGAGGGACATTCTGCTGCTTCCAGCCTTAGAGTTAAACTTGCTTCTGAAAGCTCAACCTCCGGGGAGTCTGTTTGGCAGAGATATAGAACACACTTTTCCAAGACTGTTGGAAGGCCTTTGCAGTTTCATTTTGCGTATAATTTCCCAAACCAAACTGCTTGCAGCTCTAACTCCCTTCTAACTACCACTTCTTCGGTTCAGTGAGATATGCTGGATTCTAAACGGAGAAGCTTCTCTGACGCTTTTTCACAGAGATTTTGAAACTGAAATCTCCCATGCCATTTCCACGATAGGCAGGAATGGGCTTCCCCATAGAACTTGCCAACCTTAATTCCTACAGGCTAGATGTGAGGGGCACATTCTGTTGATTCCACCCTAAGAGTTAAACTTGCTTCTGAAAGCTCAACATCCGGGGAGTCTGTTTGGCAGAGAAAAACAACACACTTTTCCAAGCCTGTTGGAAGGCATTTGCAGTGTCATTTCACGTCTAATTTCCCAAACCAAAGTGCTTGCAGCTCTACTTTCTAACTACCACTTCTTCGGTTCAGTGAGATATGCTGGATTCTAAATGGAGAAGCTTCCCTAATGCTTTTTCACAGAGATTTTGAAATTAAAATTTCCAAACCCGTTTCCAACGAAGGCGCCAATGGGCTTCCCCATAGAACTTGCCAACCTGAATTCCTACAGGCTAGATGTGAGAGGCACATTGTGCTGCTTCCTCCCTTAGAGTTAAACTAGCTTCTGAAAGCTCAACCTCCGGAGAGTCTGTTTGGCAGAGATATAGAACACACTTTTCCAAGCCTGTTGGAAGGCATTTGCAGTGTCATTTCGCGTCTAATTTCCCAAACCAAACTGCTTGCAGCTCTACCTTCTAACTACCACTTTTTCGGTTCAGTGAGATATGCTGGATTCTAAACGGAGAAGCTTCTCTGACGCTTTTTCACAGAGATTTTGAAACTGAAATCTCCCATGACGTTTCCACCATAGGCAGCAATGGGCTTCCCCATAGGACTTGCCAACCTGAATTCCTACAGGCTAGATGTGAGAGGCACATTCTGCTGCTTCCTCCCTTAGAGTTAAACTTGCTTCTGAAAGCTCAACCTCCGGCGAGTCTGTTTGACAGAGATATAGAACACACTTTTCAGAGCCTGTTCGAAGGCCTTTGCAATGTGATTTCGCGTCAAATTTCCCAAACCAAACTGCTTGCAGCTCTAACTCCCTTCTAACTAAACTTCTTCGGTTCAGTGAGATATGCTGGATTCTAAACGGAGAAGCATCCCTGATGCTTTTTCACAGAGATTTTGAAACTGAAATTTCCAAACCCGTTTCCAACGAAGGCGCCAATGGGCTTCACCATAGAACTTGCCAACCTGAATTCCTACAGGCTAGATGTGAAAGGCACTTTCTGCTGCTTCCTCCCTTAGAGTTAAACTAGCTTCTGAAAGCTCAACCTCCGGGGAGTCTGTTTGGCAGAGATATACAACACACTTTTCCAAGCCTGTTGGAAGGCATTTGCAGTGTCATTTCGCGTTTATTTTCCCAAACCAAACTGCTTGAAGCTCTACCTTCTAACTATCACTTTTTCGGTTCAGTGAGATATGCTGGATTCTAAACGGAGAAGCTTCTCTGACGCTTTTTCACAGAGATTTTGAAACTGAAATCTCCCATGCTGTTTCCAGCATAGGCAGCAATGGCCTTCCCCATAGAACTTGCCAACCTGAATTCCTACAGGCTAGATGTGAGAGGCACATTCTGCTGCTTCCTCCCTTAGAGTTAAACTTGCTTCTGAAAGCTCAACCTCCAGGGAGTCTGTTTGGCAGAGATATAGAACACACTTTTCCAAGCCTGTTGGAAGGCATTTGCAGTATCATTTCGCGTCTAATTTCCGAAACCAAACTGCTTGGAGCTCTAAATCCCTACTAACTACCACTTCTTCAGTTCAGTGAGATATGCTGGATTCTAAACGGAGAAGCTTCTCTGACGCTTTTTCACAGAGATTTTGAAACTGAAATCTAACATGCCGTTTCCAGCATAGGCAGCAATGGGCTTCCCCATAGAACTTGCCAACCTGAATTCCTATAGGCTAGATGTGAGAGGCACATTCTGCTGCTTCCACCCTAAGAGTTAAACTTGCTTCTGAAAGCTCAACCTCCGGGGAGTCTGTTTGGCAGAGATATAGAACACACTTTTCCAAGCCTGTTGGAAGGCATTTGCAGTGTCATTTCGCGTCTAATTTCCCAAACCAAACTGCTTGCAGCTCTACCTTCTCACTACCACTTTTTCAGTTCAGTGAGATATGCTGGATTCTAAACGGAGAAGCTTCTCTGACGCTTTTTCACAGAGATTTTGAAACTGAAATCTCCCATGCCATTTCCACCATAGGCAGCAATGGCCTTCCCCATAGAACTTGCCAACCTGAATTCCTACAGGCTAGATGTGAGGGGCACATTCTGCTGCTTCCACACTAAGAGTTAAACTTGCTTCTCAAAGCTCAACCTCCGGGGAGTCTGTTTGGCAGAGATATACAACACACTTTTCCAAGCCTGTTCTAAGGCCTTTGCAATGTGATTTCGCGTCAAATTTCCCAAACCAAACTGCTTACAGCTCTAACTCTCTTCTAACTACCACTTCTTCGGTTCAGTGAGATATGCTGGATTCTAAACGGAGAAGCTTCTCTGATGCTTTTTCACAGAGATTTTGAAACTGAAATTTCAAAACCCGTTTCCAACGAAGGCGCCAATGGGCTTCCCCATAGAACTTGCCAACCTGAATTCCTACAGGCTAGATGTGAGAGGCACATTCTGCTGCTTCCTCCCTTAGAGTTAAACTTGCTTCTGAAAGCTCAACCTCCGGGAAGTCTGTTTGGCAGAGATATAGAACACACTTTTCCAAGCCTGTTGGAAGGCCTTTGCAGTTTCATTTCACGTCTAATTTCCCAAACCAAACTGCTTGCAGCTCTAACTCCCTTCTAACTACCACTTCTTCGGTTCAGAGAGATATGCTGGATTCTAAACGGAGAAGCTTCTCTGACGCTTTTTCACAGAGATTTTGAAACTGAAATCTCCCATGCCGTTTCCACCATAAGCAGCAATGGGCTTCCCCATAGAACTTGCCAACCTGAATTCCTACAGGCTAGATGTGAGGGGCACATTGTGCTGCTTCCAGCCTTAGAGTTAAACTTGCTTCTGAAAGCTCAACCTCCGGGGAGTCTGTTTGCCAGAGAAATACAACACACTTTTCCAAGCCGGTTGGAAGGCATTTGCAGTGTCATTTCGCGTCTAATTTCCCAAACCAAACTGCTTGCAGCTCTACCTTCTAACTACCACTATTTCGGTTCAGTGAGATATGCTGGATTCTAAACGGAGAAGCTTCCCTGATGCTTTTTCACAGAGATTTTAAAATTGAAATTTCCAAACCCGTTTCCAACGAAGGCACCCATGGGCTTCCCCATAGAACTTGCCAACCTGAATTCCTACAGGCTAGATATGAGAGGCACATTATGCTGCTTCCTCCCTTAGAGTTAAACTAGCTTCTGAAAGCTCAACCTCCGGGGAGTCTGTTTGGCAGAGATATACAACACACTTTTCCAAGCCTGTTGGAAGGCATTTGCAGTGTCATTTCGCGTCTAATTTCCCACACCAAACTGCTTGCAGCTCTACCTTCTAACTACCACTTTTTCGGTTCAGTGAGATATGCTGGATTCTAAACAGAGAAGCTTCCCTGATGCTTTTTCTCAGAGATTTTGAAACTGAAATTTCCAAACCCGTTTCCAACGAAGGCACCAATGTGCTTCCCCATAGAACTTGCCAACCTGAATTCCTACAGGCTAGATGTGAGAGGGACATTCTGCTGCTTCCAGCCTTAGAGTTAAACTTGCTTCTGAAAGCTCAACCTCCGGGGAGTCTGTTTGGCAGAGATATAGAACACACTTTTCCAAGACTGTTGGAAGGCCTTTGCAGTTTCATTTTGCGTATAATTTCCCAAACCAAACTGCTTGCAGCTCTAACTCCCTTCTAACTACCACTTCTTCGGTTCAGTGAGATATGCTGGATTCTAAACGGAGAAGCTTCTCTGACGCTTTTTCACAGAGATTTTGAAACTGAAATCTCCCATGCCATTTCCACGATAGGCAGGAATGGGCTTCCCCATAGAACTTGCCAACCTTAATTCCTACAGGCTAGATGTGAGGGGCACATTCTGTTGATTCCACCCTAAGAGTTAAAGTTGCTTCTGAAAGCTCAACATCCGGGGAGTCTGTTTGGCAGAGAAAAACAACACACTTTTCCAAGCCTGTTGGAAGGCATTTGCAGTGTCATTTCACGTCTAATTTCCCAAACCAAAGTGCTTGCAGCTCTACTTTCTAACTACCACTTCTTCGGTTCAGTGAGATATGCTGGATTCTAAATGGAGAAGCTTCCCTAATGCTTTTTCACAGAGATTTTGAAATTGAAATTTCCAAACCCGTTTCCAACGAAGGCGCCAATGGGCTTCCCCATAGAACTTGCCAACCTGAATTCCTACAGGCTAGATGTGAGAGGCACATTGTGCTGCTTCCTCCCTTAGAGTTAAACTAGCTTCTGAAAGCTCAACCTCCGGAGAGTCTGTTTGGCAGAGATATAGAACACACTTTTCCAAGCCTGTTGGAAGGCATTTGCAGTGTCATTTCGCGTCTAATTTCCCAAACCAAACTGCTTGCAGCTCTACCTTCTAACTACCACTTTTTCGGTTCAGTGAGATATGCTGGATTCTAAACGGAGAAGCTTCTCTGACGCTTTTTCACAGAGATTTTGAAACTGAAATCTCCCATGACGTTTCCACCATAGGCAGCAATGGGCTTCCCCATAGGACTTGCCAACCTGAATTCCTACAGGCTAGATGTGAGAGGCACATTCTGCTGCTTCCTCCCTTAGAGTTAAACTTGCTTCTGAAAGCTCAACCTCCGGCGAGTCTGTTTGACAGAGATATAGAACACACTTTTCAGAGCCTGTTCGAAGGCCTTTGCAATGTGATTTCGCGTCAAATTTCCCAAACCAAACTGCTTGCAGCTCTAACTCCCTTCTAACTAAACTTCTTCGGTTCAGTGAGATATGCTGGATTCTAAACGGAGAAGCATCCCTGATGCTTTTTCACAGAGATTTTGAAACTGAAATTTCCAAACCCGTTTCCAACGAAGGCGCCAATGGGCTTCACCATAGAACTTGCCAACCTGAATTCCTACAGGCTAGATGTGAAAGGCACTTTCTGCTGCTTCCTCCCTTAGAGTTAAACTAGCTTCTGAAAGCTCAACCTCCGGGGAGTCTGTTTGGCAGAGATATACAACACACTTTTCCAAGCCTGTTGGAAGGCATTTGCAGTGTCATTTCGCGTTTATTTTCCCAAACCAAACTGCTTGAAGCTCTACCTTCTAACTATCACTTTTTCGGTTCAGTGAGATATGCTGGATTCTAAACGGAGAAGCTTCTCTGACGCTTTTTCACAGAGATTTTGAAACTGAAATCTCCCATGCTGTTTCCAGCATAGGCAGCAATGGCCTTCCCCATAGAACTTGCCAACCTGAATTCCTACAGGCTAGATGTGAGAGGCACATTCTGCTGCTTCCTCCCTTAGAGTTAAACTTGCTTCTGAAAGCTCAACATCCGGGGAGTCTGTTTGGCAGAGAAAAACAACACACTTTTCCAAGCCTGTTGGAAGGCATTTGCAGTGTCATTTCGCGTCTAATTTCCCAAACCAAAGTGCTTGCAGCTCTACTTTCTAACTACCACTTCTTCGGTTCAGTGAGATATGCTGGATTCTAAATGGAGAAGCTTCCCTAATGCTTTTTCACAGAGATTTTGAAATTGAAATTTCCAAACCCGTTTCCAAAGAAGGCGCCAATGGGCTTCCCCATAGAACTTGCCAACCTGAATTCCTACAGGCTAGATGTGAGAGGCACATTGTGCTGCTTCCTCCCTTAGAGTTAAACTAGCTTCTGAAAGCTCAACCTCCGGAGAGTCTGTTTGGCAGAGATATAGAACACACTTTTCCAAGCCTGTTGGAAGGCATTTGCAGTGTCATTTCGCGTCTAATTTCCCAAACCAAACTGCTTGCAGCTCTACCTTCTCACTACCACTTTTTCGGTTCAGTGAGATATGCTGGATTCTAAACGGAGAAGCTTCTCTGATGCTTTTTCACAGAGATTTTGAAACTGAAATTTCCAAACCCGTTTCCAACGAAAGCGCCAATGGGCTTCCCCATAGAACTTGCCAACCTGAATTCCTACAGGCTAGATGTGAGAGGCACATTCTGCTGCTTCCTCCCTTAGAGTTAAACTTGCTTCTGAAAGCTCAACCTCCGGAGAGTCTGTTTGGCAGAGGTATAGAACACACTTTTCCAAGCTTGTTGGAAGGCCTCTGCAGTGTCATTTCGCGTCTAATTTCCCAAACCAAACTGCTTGCAGCTCTAACTCCCTTCTAACTACCACTTCTTCGGTTCAGTGACATATGCTGGATTCTAAACGGAGAAGCTTCTCTGACGCTTTTTCACAGAGATTTTGAAACTGAAATCTCCCATGCCGTTTCCCCCATAGGCAGCAATGGGCTTCCCCATAGAACTTGCCAACCTGAATTCCTACAGGCTAGATGTGAGGGGCACATTCTGTTGATTCCACCCTAAGAGTTAAACTTGCTTCTGAAAGCTCAACATCCGGGGAGTCTGTTTGGCAGAGAAAAACAACACACTTTTCCAAGCCTGTTGGAAGGCATTTGCAGTGTCATTTCGCGTCTAATTTCCCAAACCAAAGTGCTTGCAGCTCTACTTTCTAACTACCACTTCTTCGGTTCAGTGAGATATGCTGGATTCTAAATGGAGAAGCTTCCCTAATGCTTTTTCACAGAGATTTTGAAATTGAAATTTCCAAACCCGTTTCCAAAGAAGGCGCCAATGGGCTTCCCCATAGAACTTGCCAACCTGAATTCCTACAGGCTAGATGTGAGAGGCACATTGTGCTGCTTCCTCCCTTAGAGTTAAACTAGCTTCTGAAAGCTCAACCTCCGGAGAGTCTGTTTGGCAGAGATATAGAACACAATTTTCCAAGCCTGTTGGAAGGCATTTGCAGTGTCATTTCGCGTCTAATTTCCCAAACCAAACTGCTTGCAGCTCTACCTTCTAACTACCACTTTTTCGGTTCAGTGAGATATGCTGGATTCTAAATGGAGAAGCTTCTCTGACGCTTTTTCACAGAGATTTTGAAACTGAAATCTCCCATGACGTTTCCACCATAGGCAGCAATGGGCTTCCCCATAGGACTTGCCAACCTGAATTCCTACAGGCTAGATGTGAGAGGCACATTCTGCTGCTTCCTCACTTAGAGTTAAACTTGCTTCTGAAAGCTCACCCTCCGGCGAGTCTGTTTGACAGAGATATAGAACACACTTTTCAGAGCCTGTTCGAAGGCCTTTGCAATGTGATTTCGCGTCAAATTTCCCAAACCAAACTGCTTGGAGCTCTAAATCCCTACTAACTACCACTTCTTCAGTTCAGTGAGATATGCTGGATTCTAAACGGAGAAGCTTCTCTGATGCTTTTTCACAGAGATTTTGAAACTGAAATCTCCCATGCCGTTTCCACCATAGGCAGCAATGGGCTTCCCCATAGAACTTGCCAACCTGAATTCCTACAGGCTAGCTGTGAGAGGCACATTCTGCTGCTTCCACCCTAAGAGTTAAACTTGCTTCTGAAAGCTCAACCTCCGGGGAGTCTGTTGGGCAGAGATATAGAACACACTTTTCCAAGCCTGTTCGAAGGCCTTTGCAATGTGATTTCGCGTCTAATTTCCCAAACCAAACTGCTTGCAGCTCTAACTCCCTTCTAACTACCACTTCTTCGGTTCAGTGAGATATGCTGGATTCTAAACGGAGAAGCTTCTCTGACGCTTTTTCACAGAAATTTTGAAACTGAAATCTAACATGCCGTTTCGACCATAGGCAGCAATGGGCTTCCCCATAGAACTTGCCAACCTGAATTCCTACAGGCTAGCTGTGAGAGGCACATTCTGCTGCTTCCACCCTAAGAGTTAAACTTGCTTCTGAAAGCTCAACCTCTGTGGAGTCTGTTTGGCAGAGATATAGAACACACTTTTCCAAGCCTGTTGGAAGGCATTTGCAGTGTCATTTCGCGTCTAATTTCCCAAACCAAACTGCTTGCAGCTCTACCTTCTCACTACCACTTTTTCGGTTCAGTGAGATATGCTGGATTCTAAACGGAGAAGCTTCTCTGATGCTTTTTCACAGAGATTTTGAAACTGAAATTTCCAAACCCGTTTCCAACGAAAGCGCCAATGGGCTTCCCCATAGAACTTGCCAACCTGAATTCCTACAGGCTAGATGTGAGAGGCACATTCTGCTGCTTCCTCCCTTAGAGTTAAACTTGCTTCTGAAAGCTCAACCTCCGGAGAGTCTGTTTGGCAGAGGTATAGAACACACTTTTCCAAGCTTGTTGGAAGGCCTCTGCAGTGTCATTTCGCGTCTAATTTCCCAAACCAAACTGCTTGCAGCTCTAACTCCCTTCTAACTACCACTTCTTCGGTTCAGTGACATATGCTGGATTCTAAACGGAGAAGCTTCTCTGACGCTTTTTCACAGAGATTTTGAAACTGAAATCTCCCATGCCGTTTCGCCCATAGGCAGCAATGGGCTTCCCCATAGAACTTGCCAACCTGAATTCCTACAGGCTAGATGTGAGGGGCACATTCTGTTGATTCCACCCTAAGAGTTAAACTTGCTTCTGAAAGCTCAACATCCGGGGAGTCTGTTTGGCAGAGAAAAACAACACACTTTTCCAAGCCTGTTGGAAGGCATTTGCAGTGTCATTTCGCGTCTAATTTCCCAAACCAAACTGCTTGCAGCTCTACCTTCTAACTACCACTTTTTCGGTTCAGTGAGATATGCTGGATTCTAAACGGAGAAGCTTCTCTGACGCTTTTTCACAGAGATTTTGAAACTGAAATCTCCCATGACGTTTCCACCATAGGCAGCAATGGGCTTCCCCATAGGACTTGCCAACCTGAATTCCTACAGGCTAGATGTGAGAGGCACATTCTGCTGCTTCCTCCCTTAGAGTTAAACTTGCTTCTGAAAGCTCAACCTCCGGCGAGTCTGTTTGACAGAGATATAGAACACACTTTTCAGAGCCTGTTCGAAGGCCTTTGCAATGTGATTTCGCGTCAAATTTCCCAAACCAAACTGCTTGCAGCTCTAACTCCCTTCTAACTAAACTTCTTCGGTTCAGTGAGATATGCTGGATTCTAAACCGAGAAGCATCCCTGATGCTTTTTCACAGAGATTTTGAAACTGAAATTTCCAAACCCGTTTCCAACGATGGCGCCAATGGGCTTCACCATAGAACTTGCCAACCTGAATTCCTACAGGCTAGATGTGAGAGGCACATTCTGCTGCTTCCTCCCTTAGAGTTAAACTTGCTTCTGAAAGCTCAACCTCCAGGGAGTCTGTTTGGCAGAGATATAGAACACACTTTTCCAAGCCTGTTGGAAGGCATTTGCAGTATCATTTCGCGTCTAATTTCCCAAACCAAACTGCTTGCAGCTCTAACTCCCTTCTAAGTACCACTTCTTCGGTTCAGTGAGATATGCTGGATTCTAAACGGAGAAGCTTCTCTGACGCTTTTTCACAGAGATTTTGAAACTGAAATCTCCCATGCCATTTCCACCATAGGCAACAATGGGCTTCCCCATAGAAATTGCCAACCTGAATTCCTACAGGCTAGATGTGAGGGGCACATTGTGCTGCTTCCAGCCTTAGAGTTAAACTTGCTTCTGAAAGCTCAACCTCCGGGGAGTCTGTTTGGCAGAGAAATACATCACACTTTTCCAAGCCGGTTGGAAGGCATTTGCAGTGTCATTTCGCGTCTAATTTCCCAAACCAAACTGCTTGCAGCTCTACCTTCTAACTACCACTATTTCGGTTCAGTGAGATATGCTGGATTCTAAACGGAGAAGCTTCCCTGATGCTTTTTCACAGAGATTTTAAAATTGAAATTTCCAAACCCGTTTCCAACGAAGGCACCCATGGGTTTCCCCATAGAACTTGCCAACCTGAATTCCTACAGGCTAGATGTGAGAGGCACATTCTGCTGCTTCCTCCCTCAGAGTTAAACTAGCTTCTGAAAGCTCAACCTCCGGGGAGTCTGTTTGGCAGAGATATACAACACACTTTTCCAAGCCTGTTGGAAGGCATTTGCAGTGTCATTTCGCGTCTAATTTCCCACACCAAACTGCTTGCAGCTCTACCTTCTAACTACCACTTTTTCGGTTCAGTGAGATATGCTGGATTCTAAACAGAGAAGCTTCCCTGATGCTTTTTCTCAGAGATTTTGAAACTGAAATTTCCAAACCCGTTTCCAACGAAGGCACCAATGTGCTTCCCCATAGAACTTGCCAACCTGAATTCCTACAGGCTAGATGTGAGAGGGACATTCTGTTGCTTCCAGCCTTAGAGTTAAACTTGCTTCTGAAAGCTCAACCTCCGGGGAGTCTGTTTGGCAGAGATATAGAACACACATTTCCAAGCCTGTTGGAAGGCCTTTGCAGTTTCATTTTGCGTATAATTTCCCAAACCAAACTGCTTGCAGCTCTAACTCCCTTCTAACTACCACTTCTTCGGTTCAGTGACATATGCTGGATTCTAAACGGAGAAGCTTCTCTGACGCTTTTTCACAGAGATTTTGAAACTGAAATCTCCCATGCCATTTCCACCATAGGCAGGAATGGGCTTCCCCATAGAACTTGCCAACCTTAATTCCTACAGGCTAGATGTGAGGGGCACATTCTGTTGATTCCACCCTAAGAGTTAAACTTGCTTCTGAAAGCTCAACATCCGGGGAGTCTGTTTGGCAGAGAAAAACAACACACTTTTCCAAGCCTGTTGGAAGGCATTTGCAGTGTCATTTCGCGTCTAATTTCCCAAACCAAAGTGCTTGCAGCTCTACTTTCTAACTACCACTTCTTCGGTTCAGTGAGATATGCTCGATTCTAAATGGAGAAGCTTCCCTAATGCTTTTTCACAGAGATTTTGAAATTGAAATTTCCAAACCCGTTTCCAACGAAGGCGCCAATGGGCTTCCCCATAGAACTTGCCAACCTGAATTCCTACAGGCTAGATGTGAGAGGCACATTGTGCTGCTTCCTCCCTTAGAGTTAAACTAGCTTCTGAAAGCTCAACCTCCGGAGAGTCTGTTTGGCAGAGATATAGAACACACTTTTCCAAGCCTGTTGGAAGGCATTTGCAGTGTCATTTCGCGTCTAATTTCCCAAACCAAACTGCTTGCAGCTCTACCTTCTAACTACCACTTTTTCGGTTCAGTGAGATATGCTGGATTCTAAATGGAGAAGCTTCTCTGACGCTTTTTCACAGAGATTTTGAAACTGAAATCTCCCATGACGTTTCCACCATAGGCAGCAATGGGCTTCCCCATAGGACTTGCCAACCTGAATTCCTACAGGCTAGATGTGAGAGGCACATTGTGCTGCTTCCTCCCTTAGAGTTAAACTAGCTTCTGAAAGCTCAGCCTCCGGCGAGTCTGTTTGACAGAGATATAGAACACACTTTTCAGAGCCTGTTCGAAGGCCTTTGCAATGTGATTTCGCGTCAAATTTCCCAAACCAAACTGCTTGGAGCTCTAAATCCCTACTAACTACCACTTCTTCAGTTCAGTGAGATATGCTGGATTCTAAACGGAGAAGCTTCTCTGATGCTTTTTCACAGAGATTTTGAAACTGAAATTTCCAAACCCGTTTCCAACGAAAGCGCCAATGGGCTTCCCCATAGAACTTGCCAACCTGAATTCCTACAGGCTAGATGTGAGAGGCACATTCTGCTGCTTCCTCCCTTAGAGTTAAACTTGCTTCTGAAAGCTCAACCTCCGGAGAGTCTGTTTGGCAGAGGTATAGAACACACTTTTCCAAGCTTGTTGGAAGGCCTCTGCAGTGTCATTTCGCGTCTAATTTCCCAAACCAAACTGCTTGCAGCTCTAACTCCCTTCTAACTACCACTTCTTCGGTTCAGTGACATATGCTGGATTCTAAACGGAGAAGCTTCTCTGACGCTTTTTCACAGAGATTTTGAAACTGAAATCTCCCATGCCGTTTCCCCCATAGGCAGCAATGGGCTTCCCCATAGAACTTGCCAACCTGAATTCCTACAGGCTAGATGTGAGGGGCACATTCTGTTGATTCCACCCTAAGAGTTAAACTTGCTTCTGAAAGCTCAACATCCGGGGAGTCTGTTTGGCAGAGAAAAACAACACACTTTTCCAAGCCTGTTGGAAGGCATTTGCAGTGTCATTTCGCGTCTAATTTCCCAAACCAAAGTGCTTGCAGCTCTACTTTCTAACTACCACTTCTTCGGTTCAGTGAGATATGCTGGATTCTAAATGGAGAAGCTTCCCTAATGCTTTTTCACAGAGATTTTGAAATTGAAATTTCCAAACCCGTTTCCAAAGAAGGCGCCAATGGGCTTCCCCATAGAACTTGCCAACCTGAATTCCTACAGGCTAGATGTGAGAGGCACATTGTGCTGCTTCCTCCCTTAGAGTTAAACTAGCTTCTGAAAGCTCAACCTCCGGAGAGTCTGTTTGGCAGAGATATAGAACACAATTTTCCAAGCCTGTTGGAAGGCATTTGCAGTGTCATTTCGCGTCTAATTTCCCAAACCAAACTGCTTGCAGCTCTACCTTCTAACTACCACTTTTTCGGTTCAGTGAGATATGCTGGATTCTAAATGGAGAAGCTTCTCTGACGCTTTTTCACAGAGATTTTGAAACTGAAATCTCCCATGACGTTTCCACCATAGGCAGCAATGGGCTTCCCCATAGGACTTGCCAACCTGAATTCCTACAGGCTAGATGTGAGAGGCACATTCTGCTGCTTCCTCACTTAGAGTTAAACTTGCTTCTGAAAGCTCACCCTCCGGCGAGTCTGTTTGACAGAGATATAGAACACACTTTTCAGAGCCTGTTCGAAGGCCTTTGCAATGTGATTTCGCGTCAAATTTCCCAAACCAAACTGCTTGGAGCTCTAAATCCCTACTAACTACCACTTCTTCAGTTCAGTGAGATATGCTGGATTCTAAACGGAGAAGCTTCTCTGATGCTTTTTCACAGAGATTTTGAAACTGAAATCTCCCATGCCGTTTCCACCATAGGCAGCAATGGGCTTCCCCATAGAACTTGCCAACCTGAATTCCTACAGGCTAGCTGTGAGAGGCACATTCTGCTGCTTCCACCCTAAGAGTTAAACTTGCTTCTGAAAGCTCAACCTCCGGGGAGTCTGTTGGGCAGAGATATAGAACACACTTTTCCAAGCCTGTTCGAAGGCCTTTGCAATGTGATTTCGCGTCTAATTTCCCAAACCAAACTGCTTGCAGCTCTAACTCCCTTCTAACTACCACTTCTTCGGTTCAGTGAGATATGCTGGATTCTAAACGGAGAAGCTTCTCTGACGCTTTTTCACAGAAATTTTGAAACTGAAATCTAACATGCCGTTTCGACCATAGGCAGCAATGGGCTTCCCCATAGAACTTGCCAACCTGAATTCCTACAGGCTAGCTGTGAGAGGCACATTCTGCTGCTTCCACCCTAAGAGTTAAACTTGCTTCTGAAAGCTCAACCTCTGTGGAGTCTGTTTGGCAGAGATATAGAACACACTTTTCCAAGCCTGTTGGAAGGCATTTGCAGTGTCATTTCGCGTCTAATTTCCCAAACCAAACTGCTTGCAGCTCTACCTTCTCACTACCACTTTTTCGGTTCAGTGAGATATGCTGGATTCTAAACGGAGAAGCTTCTCTGATGCTTTTTCACAGAGATTTTGAAACTGAAATTTCCAAACCCGTTTCCAACGAAAGCGCCAATGGGCTTCCCCATAGAACTTGCCAACCTGAATTCCTACAGGCTAGATGTGAGAGGCACATTCTGCTGCTTCCTCCCTTAGAGTTAAACTTGCTTCTGAAAGCTCAACCTCCGGAGAGTCTGTTTGGCAGAGGTATAGAACACACTTTTCCAAGCTTGTTGGAAGGCCTCTGCAGTGTCATTTCGCGTCTAATTTCCCAAACCAAACTGCTTGCAGCTCTAACTCCCTTCTAACTACCACTTCTTCGGTTCAGTGACATATGCTGGATTCTAAACGGAGAAGCTTCTCTGACGCTTTTTCACAGAGATTTTGAAACTGAAATCTCCCATGCCGTTTCGCCCATAGGCAGCAATGGGCTTCCCCATAGAACTTGCCAACCTGAATTCCTACAGGCTAGATGTGAGGGGCACATTCTGTTGATTCCACCCTAAGAGTTAAACTTGCTTCTGAAAGCTCAACATCCGGGTAGTCTGTTTGGCAGAGAAAAACAACACACTTTTCCAAGCCTGTTGGAAGGCATTTGCAGTGTCATTTCGCGTCTAATTTCCCAAACCAAACTGCTTGCAGCTCTACCTTCTAACTACCACTTTTTCGGTTCAGTGAGATATGCTGGATTCTAAACGGAGAAGCTTCTCTGACGCTTTTTCACAGAGATTTTGAAACTGAAATCTCCCATGACGTTTCCACCATAGGCAGCAATGGGCTTCCCCATAGGACTTGCCAACCTGAATTCCTACAGGCTAGATGTGAGAGGCACATTCTGCTGCTTCCTCCCTTAGAGTTAAACTTGCTTCTGAAAGCTCAACCTCCGGCGAGTCTGTTTGACAGAGATATAGAACACACTTTTCAGAGCCTGTTCGAAGGCCTTTGCAATGTGATTTCGCGTCAAATTTCCCAAACCAAACTGCTTGCAGCTCTAACTCCCTTCTAACTAAACTTCTTCGGTTCAGTGAGATATGCTGGATTCTAAACCGAGAAGCATCCCTGATGCTTTTTCACAGAGATTTTGAAACTGAAATTTCCAAACCCGTTTCCAACGAAGGCGCCAATGGGCTTCACCATAGAACTTGCCAACCTGAATTCCTACAGGCTAGATGTGAGAGGCACATTCTGCTGCTTCCTCCCTTAGAGTTAAACTTGCTTCTGAAAGCTCAACCTCCAGGGAGTCTGTTTGGCAGAGATATAGAACACACTTTTCCAAGCCTGTTGGAAGGCATTTGCAGTATCATTTCGCGTCTAATTTCCCAAACCAAACTGCTTGCAGCTCTAACTCCCTTCTAAGTACCACTTCTTCGGTTCAGTGAGATATGCTGGATTCTAAACGGAGAAGCTTCTCTGACGCTTTTTCACAGAGATTTTGAAACTGAAATCTCCCATGCCATTTCCACCATAGGCAACAATGGGCTTCCCCATAGAACTTGCCAACCTGAATTCCTACAGGCTAGATGTGAGGGGCACATTGTGCTGCTTCCAGCCTTAGAGTTAAACTTGCTTCTGAAAGCTCAACCTCCGGGGAGTCTGTTTGGCAGAGAAATACATCACACTTTTCCAAGCCGGTTGGAAGGCATTTGCAGTGTCATTTCGCGTCTAATTTCCCAAACCAAACTGCTTGCAGCTCTACCTTCTAACTACCACTATTTCGGTTCAGTGAGATATGCTGGATTCTAAACGGAGAAGCTTCCCTGATGCTTTTTCACAGAGATTTTAAAATTGAAATTTCCAAACCCGTTTCCAACGAAGGCACCCATGGGCTTCCCCATAGAACTTGCCAACCTGAATTCCTACAGGCTAGATGTGAGAGGCACATTCTGCTGCTTCCTCCCTCAGAGTTAAACTAGCTTCTGAAAGCTCAACCTCCGGGGAGTCTGTTTGGCAGAGATATACAACACACTTTTCCAAGCCTGTTGGAAGGCATTTGCAGTGTCATTTCGCGTCTAATTTCCCACACCAAACTGCTTGCAGCTCTACCTTCTAACTACCACTTTTTCGGTTCAGTGAGATATGCTGGATTCTAAACAGAGAAGCTTCCCTGATGCTTTTTCTCAGAGATTTTGAAACTGAAATTTCCAAACCCGTTTCCAACGAAGGCACCAATGTGCTTCCCCATAGAACTTGCCAACCTGAATTCCTACAGGCTAGATGTGAGAGGGACATTCTGTTGCTTCCAGCCTTAGAGTTAAACTTGCTTCTGAAAGCTCAACCTCCGGGGAGTCTGTTTGGCAGAGATATAGAACACACATTTCCAAGCCTGTTGGAAGGCCTTTGCAGTTTCATTTTGCGTATAATTTCCCAAACCAAACTGCTTGCAGCTCTAACTCCCTTCTAACTACCACTTCTTCGGTTCAGTGACATATGCTGGATTCTAAACGGAGAAGCTTCTCTGACGCTTTTTCACAGAGATTTTGAAACTGAAATCTCCCATGCCATTTCCACCATAGGCAGGAATGGGCTTCCCCATAGAACTTGCCAACCTTAATTCCTACAGGCTAGATGTGAGGGGCACATTCTGTTGATTCCACCCTAAGAGTTAAACTTGCTTCTGAAAGCTCAACATCCGGGGAGTCTGTTTGGCAGAGAAAAACAACACACTTTTCCAAGCCTGTTGGAAGGCATTTGCAGTGTCATTTCGCGTCTAATTTCCCAAACCAAAGTGCTTGCAGCTCTACTTTCTAACTACCACTTCTTCGGTTCAGTGAGATATGCTCGATTCTAAATGGAGAAGCTTCCCTAATGCTTTTTCACAGAGATTTTGAAATTGAAATTTCCAAACCCGTTTCCAACGAAGGCGCCAATGGGCTTCCCCATAGAACTTGCCAACCTGAATTCCTACAGGCTAGATGTGAGAGGCACATTGTGCTGCTTCCTCCCTTAGAGTTAAACTAGCTTCTGAAAGCTCAACCTCCGGAGAGTCTGTTTGGCAGAGATATTGAACACACTTTTCCAAGCCTGTTGGAAGGCATTTGCAGTGTCATTTCGCGTCTAATTCCCAAACCAAACTGCTTGCAGCTCTACCTTCTAACTACCACTTTTTCGGTTCAGTGAGATATGCTGGATTCTAAATGGAGAAGCTTCTCTGACGCTTTTTCACAGAGATTTTGAAACTGAAATCTCCCATGACGTTTCCACCATAGGCAGCAATGGGCTTCCCCATAGGACTTGCCAACCTGAATTCCTACAGGCTAGATGTGAGAGGCACATTGTGCTGCTTCCTCCCTTAGAGTTAAACTAGCTTCTGAAAGCTCAGCCTCCGGCGAGTCTGTTTGACAGAGATATAGAACACACTTTTCAGAGCCTGTTCGAAGGCCTTTGCAATGTGATTTCGCGTCAAATTTCCCAAACCAAACTGCTTGGAGCTCTAAATCCCTACTAACTACCACTTCTTCAGTTCAGTGAGATATGCTGGATTCTAAACGGAGAAGCTTCTCTGATGCTTTTTCACAGAGATTTTGAAACTGAAATCTCCCATGCCGTTTCCACCATAGGCAGCAATGGGCTTCCCCATAGAACTTGCCAACCTGAATTCCTACAGGCTAGCTGTGAGAGGCACATTCTGCTGCTTCCACCCTAAGAGTTAAACTTGCTTCTGAAAGCTCAACCTCCGGGGAGTCTGTTGGGCAGAGATATAGAACACACTTTTCCAAGCCTGTTCGAAGGCCTTTGCAATGTGATTTCGCGTCTAATTTCCCAAACCAAACTGCTTGCAGCTCTAACTCCCTTCTAACTACCACTTCTTCGGTTCAGTGAGATATGCTGGATTCTAAACGGAGAAGCTTCTCTGACGCTTTTTCACAGAAATTTTGAAACTGAAATCTAACATGCCGTTTCCACCATAGGCAGCAATGGGCTTCCCCATAGAACTTGCCAACCTGAATTCCTACAGGCTAGCTGTGAGAGGCACATTCTGCTGCTTCCACCCTAAGAGTTAAACTTGCTTCTGAAAGCTCAACCTCTGTGGAGTCTGTTTGGCAGAGATATAGAACACACTTTTCCAAGCCTGTTGGAAGGCATTTGCAGTGTCATTTCGCGTCTAATTTCCCAAACCAAACTGCTTGCAGCTCTACCTTCTCACTACCACTTTTTCGGTTCAGTGAGATATGCTGGATTCTAAACGGAGAAGCTTCTCTGATGCTTTTTCACAGAGATTTTGAAACTGAAATTTCCAAACCCGTTTCCAACGAAAGCGCCAATGGGCTTCCCCATAGAACTTGCCAACCTGAATTCCTACAGGCTAGATGTGAGAGGCACATTCTGCTGCTTCCTCCCTTAGAGTTAAACTTGCTTCTGAAAGCTCAACCTCCGGAGAGTCTGTTTGGCAGAGGTATAGAACACACTTTTCCAAGCTTGTTGGAAGGCCTCTGCAGTGTCATTTCGCGTCTAATTTCCCAAACCAAACTGCTTGCAGCTCTAACTCCCTTCTAACTACCACTTCTTCGGTTCAGTGACATATGCTGGATTCTAAACGGAGAAGCTTCTCTGACGCTTTTTCACAGAGATTTTGAAACTGAAATCTCCCATGCCGTTTCCCCCATAGGCAGCAATGGGCTTCCCCATAGAACTTGCCAACCTGAATTCCTACAGGCTAGATGTGAGGGGCACATTCTGTTGATTCCACCCTAAGAGTTAAACTTGCTTCTGAAAGCTCAACATCCGGGGAGTCTGTTTGGCAGAGAAAAACAACACACTTTTCCAAGCCTGTTGGAAGGCATTTGCAGTGTCATTTCGCGTCTAATTTCCCAAACCAAAGTGCTTGCAGCTCTACTTTCTAACTACCACTTCTTCGGTTCAGTGAGATATGCTGGATTCTAAATGGAGAAGCTTCCCTAATGCTTTTTCACAGAGATTTTGAAATTGAAATTTCCAAACCCGTTTCCAAAGAAGGCGCCAATGGGCTTCCCCATAGAACTTGCCAACCTGAATTCCTACAGGCTAGATGTGAGAGGCACATTGTGCTGCTTCCTCCCTTAGAGTTAAACTAGCTTCTGAAAGCTCAACCTCCGGAGAGTCTGTTTGGCAGAGATATAGAACACAATTTTCCAAGCCTGTTGGAAGGCATTTGCAGTGTCATTTCGCGTCTAATTTCCCAAACCAAACTGCTTGCAGCTCTACCTTCTAACTACCACTTTTTCGGTTCAGTGAGATATGCTGGATTCTAAATGGAGAAGCTTCTCTGACGCTTTTTCACAGAGATTTTGAAACTGAAATCTCCCATGACGTTTCCACCATAGGCAGCAATGGGCTTCCCCATAGGACTTGCCAACCTGAATTCCTACAGGCTAGATGTGAGAGGCACATTCTGCTGCTTCCTCACTTAGAGTTAAACTTGCTTCTGAAAGCTCACCCTCCGGCGAGTCTGTTTGACAGAGATATAGAACACACTTTTCAGAGCCTGTTCGAAGGCCTTTGCAATGTGATTTCGCGTCAAATTTCCCAAACCAAACTGCTTGGAGCTCTAAATCCCTACTAACTACCACTTCTTCAGTTCAGTGAGATATGCTGGATTCTAAACGGAGAAGCTTCTCTGATGCTTTTTCACAGAGATTTTGAAACTGAAATCTCCCATGCCGTTTCCACCATAGGCAGCAATGGGCTTCCCCATAGAACTTGCCAACCTGAATTCCTACAGGCTAGCTGTGAGAGGCACATTCTGCTGCTTCCACCCTAAGAGTTAAACTTGCTTCTGAAAGCTCAACCTCCGGGGAGTCTGTTGGGCAGAGATATAGAACACACTTTTCCAAGCCTGTTCGAAGGCCTTTGCAATGTGATTTCGCGTCTAATTTCCCAAACCAAACTGCTTGCAGCTCTAACTCCCTTCTAACTACCACTTCTTCGGTTCAGTGAGATATGCTGGATTCTAAACGGAGAAGCTTCTCTGACGCTTTTTCACAGAAATTTTGAAACTGAAATCTAACATGCCGTTTCCACCATAGGCAGCAATGGGCTTCCCCATAGAACTTGCCAACCTGAATTCCTACAGGCTAGCTGTGAGAGGCACATTCTGCTGCTTCCACCCTAAGAGTTAAACTTGCTTCTGAAAGCTCAACCTCTGTGGAGTCTGTTTGGCAGAGATATAGAACACACTTTTCCAAGCCTGTTGGAAGGCATTTGCAGTGTCATTTCGCGTCTAATTTCCCAAACCAAACTGCTTGCAGCTCTACCTTCTCACTACCACTTTTTCGGTTCAGTGAGATATGCTGGATTCTAAACGGAGAAGCTTCTCTGATGCTTTTTCACAGAGATTTTGAAACTGAAATTTCCAAACCCGTTTCCAACGAAAGCGCCAATGGGCTTCCCCATAGAACTTGCCAACCTGAATTCCTACAGGCTAGATGTGAGAGGCACATTCTGCTGCTTCCTCCCTTAGAGTTAAACTTGCTTCTGAAAGCTCAACCTCCGGAGAGTCTGTTTGGCAGAGGTATAGAACACACTTTTCCAAGCTTGTTGGAAGGCCTCTGCAGTGTCATTTCGCGTCTAATTTCCCAAACCAAACTGCTTGCAGCTCTAACTCCCTTCTAACTACCACTTCTTCGGTTCAGTGACATATGCTGGATTCTAAACGGAGAAGCTTCTCTGACGCTTTTTCACAGAGATTTTGAAACTGAAATCTCCCATGCCGTTTCGCCCATAGGCAGCAATGGGCTTCCCCATAGAACTTGCCAACCTGAATTCCTACAGGCTAGATGTGAGGGGCACATTCTGTTGATTCCACCCTAAGAGTTAAACTTGCTTCTGAAAGCTCAACATCCGGGGAGTCTGTTTGGCAGAGAAAAACAACACACTTTTCCAAGCCTGTTGGAAGGCATTTGCAGTGTCATTTCGCGTCTAATTTCCCAAACCAAACTGCTTGCAGCTCTACCTTCTAACTACCACTTTTTCGGTTCAGTGAGATATGCTGGATTCTAAACGGAGAAGCTTCTCTGACGCTTTTTCACAGAGATTTTGAAACTGAAATCTCCCATGACGTTTCCACCATAGGCAGCAATGGGCTTCCCCATAGGACTTGCCAACCTGAATTCCTACAGGCTAGATGTGAGAGGCACATTCTGCTGCTTCCTCCCTTAGAGTTAAACTTGCTTCTGAAAGCTCAACCTCCGGCGAGTCTGTTTGACAGAGATATAGAACACACTTTTCAGAGCCTGTTCGAAGGCCTTTGCAATGTGATTTCGCGTCAAATTTCCCAAACCAAACTGCTTGCAGCTCTAACTCCCTTCTAACTAAACTTCTTCGGTTCAGTGAGATATGCTGGATTCTAAACGGAGAAGCATCCCTGATGCTTTTTCACAGAGATTTTGAAACTGAAATTTCCAAACCCGTTTCCAACGAAGGCGCCAATGGGCTTCACCATAGAACTTGCCAACCTGAATTCCTACAGGCTAGATGTGAGAGGCACATTCTGCTGCTTCCTCCCTTAGAGTTAAACTTGCTTCTGAAAGCTCAACCTCCAGGGAGTCTGTTTGGCAGAGATATAGAACACACTTTTCCAAGCCTGTTGGAAGGCATTTGCAGTATCATTTCGCGTCTAATTTCCCAAACCAAACTGCTTGCAGCTCTAACTCCCTTCTAAGTACCACTTCTTCGGTTCAGTGAGATATGCTGGATTCTAAACGGAGAAGCTTCTCTGACGCTTTTTCACAGAAATTTTGAAACTGAAATCTAACATGCCTTTTCCACCATAGGCAGCAATGGGCTTCCCCATAGAACTTGCCAACCTGAATTCCTACAGGCTAGATGTGAGAGGCACATTCTGCTGCTTCCTCCCTAAGAGTTAAACTTGCTTCTGAAAGCTCAACCTCTGTGGAGTCTGTTTGGCAGAGATATAGAACACACTTTTCCAAGCCTGTTGGAAGGCATTTGCAGTGTCATTTCGCGTCTAATTTCCCAAACCAAACTGCTTGCAGCTCTACCTTCTCACTACCACTTTTTCGGTTCAGTGAGATATGCTGGATTCTAAACAGAGAAGCTTCTCTTACGCTTTTTCACAGAGATTTTGAAACTGAAATCTCCCATGCCATTTCCACCATAGGCAGCAATGGCCTTCCCCATAGAACTTGCCAACCTGAATTCCTACAGGCTAGATGTGAGGGGCACATTCTGCTGCTTCCACCCTAAGAGTTAAACTTGCTTCTCAAAGCTCAACCTCCGGGGAGTCTGTTTGGCAGAGATATAGAACACACTTTTCCAAGCCTGTTCGAAGGCCTTTGCAATGTGATTTCGCGTCAAATTTCCGAAACCAAACTGCTTACAGCTCTAACTCTCTTCTAACTACCACTTCTTCGGTTCAGTGAGATATGCTGGATTCTAAACGGAGAAGCTTCTCTGATGCTTTTTCACAGAGATTTTGAAACTGAAATTTCAAAACCCGTTTCCAACGAAGGCGCCAATGGGCTTCCCCATAGAACTTGCCAACCTGAATTCCTACAGGCTAGATGTGAGAGGCACATTCTGCTGCTTCCTCCCTTAGAGTTAAACTTGCTTCTGAAAGCTCAACCTCCGGGAAGTCTGTTTGGCAGAGATATAGAACACACTTTTCCAAGCCTGTTGGAAGGCCTTTGCAGTTTCATTTCACGTCTAATTTCCCAAACCAAACTGCTTGCAGCTCTAACTCCCTTCTAAGTACCACTTCTTCGGTTCCGTGAGATATGCTGGATTCTAAACGGAGAAGCTTCTCTGACGCTTTTTCACAGAGATTTTGAAACTGAAATCTCCCATGCCGTTTCCACCATAGGCAACAATGGGCTTCCCCATAGAACTTGCCAACCTGAATTCCTACAGGCTAGATGTGAGGGGCACAATGTGCTGCTTCCAGCCTTAGAGTTAAACTTGCTTCTGAAAGCTCAACCTCCGGGGAGTCTGTTTGGCAGAGAAATACATCACACTTTTCCAAGCCGGTTGGAAGGCATTTGCAGTGTCATTTCGCGTCTAATTTCCCAAACCAAACTGCTTGCAGCTCTACCTTCTAACTACCACTATTTCGGTTCAGTGAGATATGCTGGATTCTAAACGGAGAAGCTTCCCTGATGCTTTTTCACAGAGATTTTAAAATTGAAATTTCCAAACCCGTTTCCAACGAAGGCACCCATGGGCTTCCCCATAGAACTTGCCAACCTGAATTCCTACAGGCTAGATGTGAGAGGCACATTATGCTGCTTCCTCCCTTAGAGTTAAACTAGCTTCTGAAAGCTCAACCTCCGGGGAGTCTGTTTGGCAGAGATATACAACACACTTTTCCAAGCCTGTTGGAAGGCATTTGCAGTGTCATTTCGCGTCTAATTTCCCACACCAAACTGCTTGCAGCTCTACCTTCTAACTACCACTTTTTCGGTTCAGTGAGATATGCTGGATTCTAAACAGAGAAGCTTCCCTGATGCTTTTTCTCAGAGATTTTGAAACTGAAATTTCCAAACCCGTTTCCAACGAAGGCACCAATGTGCTTCCCCATAGAACTTGCCAACCTGAATTCCTACAGGCTAGATGTGAGAGGGACATTCTGCTGCTTCCAGCCTTAGAGTTAAACTTGCTTCTGAAAGCTCAACCTCCGGGGAGTCTGTTTGGCAGAGATATAGAACACACTTTTCCAAGCCTGTTGGAAGGCCTTTGCAGTTTCATTTTGCGTATAATTTCCCAAACCAAACTGCTTGCAGCTCTAACTCCCTTCTAACTACCACTTCTTCGGTTCAGTGACATATGCTGGATTCTAAACGGAGAAGCTTCTCTGACGCTTTTTCACAGAGATTTTGAAACTGAAATCTCCCATGCCATTTCCACCATAGGCAGGAATGGGCTTCCCCATAGAACTTGCCAACCTTAATTCCTACAGGCTAGATGTGAGGGGCACATTCTGTTGATTCCACCCTAAGTGTTAAACTTGCTTCTGAAAGCTCAACATCCGGGGAGTCTGTTTGGCAGAGAAAAACAACACACTTTTCCAAGCCTGTTGGAAGGCATTTGCAGTGTCATTTCGCGTCTAATTTCCCAAACCAAACTGCTTGCAGCTCCACCTTCTAACTACCACTTTTTCGGTTCAGTGAGATATGCTGGATTCTAAACGGAGAAGCTTCTCTGACGCTTTTTCACAGAGATTTTGAAACTGAAATCTCCCATGACGTTTCCACCATAGGCAGCAATGGGCTTCCCCATAGGACTTGCCAACCTGAATTCCTACAGGCTAGATGTGAGAGGCACATTCTGCTGCTTCCTCCCTTAGAGTTAAACTTGCTTCTGAAAGCTCAACCTCCGGCGAGTCTGTTTGACAGAGATAAAGAACACACATTTCAGAGCCTGTTCGAAGGCCTTTGCAATGTGATTTCGCGTCAAATTTCCCAAACCAAACTGCTTGCAGCTCTAACTCCCTTCTAACTAAACTTCTTCGGTTCAGTGAGATATGCTGGATTCTAAACGGAGAAGCATCCCTGATGCTTTTTCACAGAGATTTTGAAACTGAAATTTCCAAACCCGTTTCCAACGAAGGCGCCAATGGGCTTCCCCATAGAACTTGCCAACCTGAATTCCTACAGGCTAGATGTGAAAGGCACTTTCTGCTGCTTCCTCCCTTAGGGTTAAACTAGCTTCTGAAAGCTCAACCTCCGGGGAGTCTGTTTGGAAGAGATATACAACACACTTTTCCAAGCCTGTTGGAAGGCATTTGCAGTGTCATTTCGCGTTTATTTTCCCAAACCAAACTGCTTGAAGCTCTACCTTCTAACTATCACTTTTTCGGTTCAGTGAGATATGCTGGATTCTAAACGGAGAAGCTTCTCTGACGCTTTTTCAAAGAGATATTGAAACTGAAATCTCCCATGCTGTTTCCAGCATAGGCAGCAATGGCCTTCCACATAGAACTTGCCAACCTGAATTCCTACAGGCTAGATGTGAGAGGCACATTCTGCTGCTTCCTCCCTTAGAGTTAAACTTGCTTCTGAAAGCTCAACCTCCAGGGAGTCTGTTTGGCAGAGATATAGAACACACTTTTCCAAGCCTGTTGGAAGGCATTTGCAGTATCATTTCGCGTCTAATTTCCGAAACCAAACTGCTTGGAGCTCTAAATCCCTACTAACTACCACTTCTTCAGTTCAGTGAGATATGCTGGATTCTAAACGGAGAAGCTTCTCTGACGCTTTTTCACAGAGATTTTGAAACTGAAATCTCCCATGCCGTTTCCAGCATAGGCAGCAATGGGCTTCCCCATAGAACTTGCCAACCTGAATTCCTATAGGCTAGATGTGAGAGGCACATTCTGCTGCTTCCACCCTAAGAGTTAAACTTGCTACTGAAAGCTCAACCTCCGGGGAGTCTGTTGGGCAGAGATATAGAACACACTTTTCCAAGCCTGTTCGAAGGCCTTTGCAAAGTGATTTCGCGTCTAATTTCCCAAACCAAACTGCTTGCAGCTCTAACTCCCTTCTAACTACCACTTCTTCGGTTCAGTGAGATATGCTGGATTCTAAACGGAGAAGCTTCTCTGACGCTTTTTCACAGAAATTTTGAAACTGAAATCTAACATGCCGTTTCCACCATAGGCAGCAATGGGCTTCCCCATAGAACTTGCCAACCTGAATTCCTACAGGCTAGCTGTGAGAGGCACATTCTGCTGCTTCCAACCTAAGAGTTAAACTTGCTTCTGAAAGCTCAACCTCTGTGGAGTCTGTTTGGCAGAGATATAGAACACACTTTTCCAAGCCTGTTGGAAGGCATTTGCAGTGTCATTTCGCGTCTAATTTCCCAAACCAAACTGCTTGCAGCTCTACCTTCTCACTACCACTTTTTCGGTTCAGTGAGATATGCTGGATTCTAAACGGAGAAGCTTCTCTGACGCTTTTTCACAGAGATTTTGAAACTGAAATCTCCCATGCCATTTCCACCATAGGCAGCAATGGCCTTCCCCATAGAACTTGCCAACCTGAATTCCTACAGGCTAGATGTGAGGGGCACATTCTGCTGCTTCCACCCTAAGAGTTAAACTTGCTTCTGAAAGCTCAACCTCCGGGGAGTCTGTTTGGCAGAGATATAGAACACACTTTTCCAAGCCTGTTCTAAGGCCTTTGCAATGTGATTTCGCGTCAAATTTCCCAAACCAAACTGCTTACAGCTCTAACTCTCTTCTAACTACCACTTCTTCGGTTCAGTGAGATATGCTGGATTCTAAACGGAGAAGCTTCTCTGATGCTTTTTCACAGAGATTTTGAAACTGAAATTTCAAAACCCGTTTCCAACGAAGGCGCCAATGGACTTCCCCATAGAACTTGCCAACCTGAATTCCTACAGGCTAGATGTGAGAGGCACATTCTGCTGCTTCCTCCCTTAGAGTTAAACTTGCTTCTGAAAGCTCAACCTCCGGGAAGTCTGTTTGGCAGAGATATAGAACACACTTTTCCAAGCCTGTTGGAAGGCCTTTGCAGTTTCATTTCACGTCTAATTTCCCAAACCAAACTGCTTGCAGCTCTAACTCCCTTCTAACTACCACTTCTTCGGTTCAGTGAGATATGCTGGATTCTAAACGGAGAAGCTTCTCTGACGCTTTTTCACAGAGATTTTGAAACTGAAATCTCCCATGCCGTTTCCACCATAAGCAGCAATGGGCTTCCCCATAGAACTTGCCAACCTGAATTCCTACAGGCTAGATGTGAGGGGCACATTGTGCTGCTTCCAACCTTAGAGTTAAACTTGCTTCTGAAAGCTCAACCTCCGGGGAGTCTGTTTGCCAGAGAAATACAACACACTTTTCCAAGCCGGTTGGAAGGCATTTGCAGTGTCATTTCGCGTCTAATTTCCCAAACCAAACTGCTTGCAGCTCTACCTTCTAACTACCACTATTTCGGTTCAGTGAGATATGCTGGATTCTAAACGGAGAAGCTTCCCTGATGCTTTTTCACAGAGATTTTAAAATTGAAATTTCCAAACCCGTTTCCAACGAAGGCACCCATGGGCTTCCCCATAGAACTTGCCAACCTGAATTCCTACAGGCTAGATATGAGAGGCACATTATGCTGCTTCCTCCCTTAGAGTTAAACTAGCTTCTGAAAGCTCAACCTCCGGGGAGTCTGTTTGGCAGAGATATACAACACACTTTTCCAAGCCTGTTGGAAGGCATTTGCAGTGTCATTTCGCGTCTAATTTCCCACACCAAACTGCTTGCAGCTCTACCTTCTAACTACCACTTTTTCGGTTCAGTGAGATATGCTGGATTCTAAACAGAGAAGCTTCCCTGATGCTTTTTCTCAGAGATTTTGAAACTGAAATTTCCAAACCCGTTTCCAACGAAGGCACCAATGTGCTTCCCCATAGAACTTGCCAACCTGAATTCCTACAGGCTAGATGTGAGAGGGACATTCTGCTGCTTCCAGCCTTAGAGTTAAACTTGCTTCTGAAAGCTCAACCTCCGGGGAGTCTGTTTGGCAGAGATATAGAACACACTTTTCCAAGCCTGTTGGAAGGCCTTTGCAGTTTCATTTTGCGTATAATTTCCCAAACCAAACTGCTTGCAGCTCTAACTCCCTTCTAACTACCACTTCTTCGGTTCAGTGAGATATGCTGGATTCTAAACGGAGAAGCTTCTCTGACGCTTTTTCACAGAGATTTTGAAACTGAAATCTCCCATGCCATTTCCACGATAGGCAGGAATGGGCTTCCCCATAGAACTTGCCAACCTTAATTCCTACAGGCTAGATGTGAGGGGCACATTCTGTTGATTCCACCCTAAGAGTTAAACTTGCTTCTGAAAGCTCAACATCCGGGGAGTCTGTTTGGCAGAGAAAAACAACACACTTTTCCAAGCCTGTTGGAAGGCATTTGCAGTGTCATTTCACGTCTAATTTCCCAAACCAAAGTGCTTGCAGCTCTACTTTCTAACTACCACTTCTTCGGTTCAGTGAGATATGCTCGATTCTAAATGGAGAAGCTTCCCTAATGCTTTTTCACAGAGATTTTGAAATTGAAATTTCCAAACCCGTTTCCAACGAAGGCGCCAATGGGCTTCCCCATAGAACTTGCCAACCTGAATTCCTACAGGCTAGATGTGAGAGGCACATTGTGCTGCTTCCTCCCTTAGAGTTAAACTAGCTTCTGAAAGCTCAACCTCCGGAGAGTCTGTTTGGCAGAGATATAGAACACACTTTTCCAAGCCTGTTGGAAGGCATTTGCAGTGTCATTTCGCGTCTAATTTCCCAAACCAAACTGCTTGCAGCTCTACCTTCTAACTACCACTTTTTCGGTTCAGTGAGATATGCTGGATTCTAAACGGAGAAGCTTCTCTGACGCTTTTTCACAGAGATTTTGAAACTGAAATCTCCCATGACGTTTCCACCATAGGCAGCAATGGGCTTCCCCATAGGACTTGCCAACCTGAATTCCTACAGGCTAGATGTGAGAGGCACATTCTGCTGCTTCCTCCCTTAGAGTTAAACTTGCTTCTGAAAGCTCAACCTCCGGCGAGTCTGTTTGACAGAGATATAGAACACACTTTTCAGAGCCTGTTCGAAGGCCTTTGCAATGTGATTTCGCGTCAAATTTCCCAAACCAAACTGCTTGCAGCTCTAACTCCCTTCTAACTAAACTTCTTCGGTTCAGTGAGATATGCTGGATTCTAAATGGAGAAGCATCCCTGATGCTTTTTCACAGAGATTTTGAAACTGAAATTTCCAAACCCGTTTCCAACGAAGGCGCCAATGGGCTTCACCATAGAACTTGCCAACCTGAATTCCTACAGGCTAGATGTGAAAGGCACTTTCTGCTGCTTCCTCCCTTAGAGTTAAACTAGCTTCTGAAAGCTCAACCTCCGGGGAGTCTGTTTGGCAGAGATATACAACACACTTTTCCAAGCCTGTTGGAAGGCATTTGCAGTGTCATTTCGCGTTTATTTTCCCAAACCAAACTGCTTGAAGCTCTACCTTCTAACTATGACTTTTTCGGTTCAGTGAGATATGCTGGATTCTAAACGGAGAAGCTTCTCTGACGCTTTTTCACAGAGATTTTGAAACTGAAATCTCCCATGCTGTTTCCAGCATAGGCAGCAATGGCCTTCCCCATAGAACTTGCCAACCTGAATTCCTACAGGCTAGATGTGAGAGGCACATTCTGCTGCTTCCTCCCTTAGAGTTAAACTTGCTTCTGAAAGCTCAACCTCCAGGGAGTCTGTTTGGCAGAGATATAGAACACACTTTTCCAAGCCTGTTGGAAGGCATTTGCAGTATCATTTCGCGTCTAATTTCCCAAACCAAACTGCTTGGAGCTCTAAATCCCTACTAACTACCACTTCTTCAGTTCAGTGAGATATGCTGGATTCTAAACGGAGAAGCTTCTCTGACGCTTTTTCACAGAGATTTTGAAACTGAAATCTCCCATGCCGTTTCCACCATAGGCAGCAATGGGCTTCCCCATAGAACTTGCCAACCTGAATTCCTACAGGCTAGATGTGAGAGGCACATTCTGCTGCTTCCACCCTAAGAGTTAAACTTGCTTCTGAAAGCTCAACCTCCGGGGAGTCTGTTTGGCAGAGATATACAACACACTTTTCCAAGCCTGTTGGAAGGCATTTGCAGTGTCATTTCGCGTCTAATTTCCCACACCAAACTGCTTGCAGCTCTACCTTCTAACTACCACTTTTTCGGTTCAGTGAGATATGCTGGATTCTAAACAGAGAAGCTTCCCTGATGCTTTTTCTCAGAGATTTTGAAACTGAAATTTCCAAACCCGTTTCCAACGAAGGCACCAATGTGCTTCCCCATAGAACTTGCCAACCTGAATTCCTACAGGCTAGATGTGAGAGGGACATTCTGTTGCTTCCAGCCTTAGAGTTAAACTTGCTTCTGAAAGCTCAACCTCCGGGGAGTCTGTTTGGCAGAGATATAGAACACACATTTCCAAGCCTGTTGGAAGGCCTTTGCAGTTTCATTTTGCGTATAATTTCCCAAACCAAACTGCTTGCAGCTCTAACTCCCTTCTAACTACCACTTCTTCGGTTCAGTGACATATGCTGGATTCTAAACGGAGAAGCTTCTCTGACGCTTTTTCACAGAGATTTTGAAACTGAAATCTCCCATGCCATTTCCACCATAGGCAGGAATGGGCTTCCCCATAGAACTTGCCAACCTTAATTCCTACAGGCTAGATGTGAGGGGCACATTCTGTTGATTCCACCCTAAGAGTTAAACTTGATTCTGAAAGCTCAACATCCGGGGAGTCTGTTTGGCAGAGAAAAACAACACACTTTTCCAAGCCTGTTGGAAGGCATTTGCAGTGTCATTTCGCGTCTAATTTCCCAAACCAAAGTGCTTGCAGCTCTACTTTCTAACTACCACTTCTTCGGTTCAGTGAGATATGCTCGATTCTAAATGGAGAAGCTTCCCTAATGCTTTTTCACAGAGATTTTGAAATTGAAATTTCCAAACCCGTTTCCAACGAAGGCGCCAATGGGCTTCCCCATAGAACTTGCCAACCTGAATTCCTACAGGCTAGATGTGAGAGGCACATTGTGCTGCTTCCTCCCTTAGAGTTAAACTAGCTTCTGAAAGCTCAACCTCCGGAGAGTCTGTTTGGCAGAGATATAGAACACACTTTTCCAAGCCTGTTGGAAGGCATTTGCAGTGTCATTTCGCGTCTAATTTCCCAAACCAAACTGCTTGCAGCTCTACCTTCTAACTACCACTTTTTCGGTTCAGTGAGATATGCTGGATTCTAAATGGAGAAGCTTCTCTGACGCTTTTTCACAGAGATTTTGAAACTGAAATCTCCCATGACGTTTCCACCATAGGCAGCAATGGGCTTCCCCATAGGACTTGCCAACCTGAATTCCTACAGGCTAGATGTGAGAGGCACATTCTGCTGCTTCCTCACTTAGAGTTAAACTTGCTTCTGAAAGCTCAGCCTCCGGCGAGTCTGTTTGACAGAGATATAGAACACACTTTTCAGAGCCTGTTCGAAGGCCTTTGCAATGTGATTTCGCGTCAAATTTCCCAAACCAAACTGCTTGGAGCTCTAAATCCCTACTAACTACCACTTCTTCAGTTCAGTGAGATATGCTGGATTCTAAACGGAGAAGCTTCTCTGATGCTTTTTCACAGAGATTTTGAAACTGAAATCTCCCATGCCGTTTCCACCCTAGGCAGCAATGGGCTTCCCCATAGAACTTGCCAACCTGAATTCCTACAGGCTAGCTGTGAGAGGCACATTCTGCTGCTTCCACCCTAAGAGTTAAACTTGCTTCTGAAAGCTCAAACTCTGTGGAGTCTGTTTGGCAGAGATATAGAACACACTTTTCCAAGCCTGTTGGAAGGCATTTGCAGTGTCATTTCGCGTCTAATTTCCCAAACCAAACTGCTTGCAGCTCTACCTTCTCACTACCACTTTTTCGGTTCAGTGAGATATGCTGGATTCTAAACGGAGAAGCTTCTCTGATGCTTTTTCACAGAGATTTTGAAACTGAAATTTCCAAACCCGTTTCCAACGAAAGCGCCAATGGGCTTCCCCATAGAACTTGCCAACCTGAATTCCTACAGGCTAGATGTGAGAGGCACATTCTGCTGCTTCCTCCCTTAGAGTTAAACTTGCTTCTGAAAGCTCAACCTCCGGAGAGTCTGTTTGGCAGAGGTATAGAACACACTTTTCCAAGCTTGTTGGAAGGCCTCTGCAGTGTCATTTCGCGTCTAATTTCCCAAACCAAACTGCTTGCAGCTCTAACTCCCTTCTAACTACCACTTCTTCGGTTCAGTGACATATGCTGGATTCTAAACGGAGAAGCTTCTCTGACGCTTTTTCACAGAGATTTTGAAACTGAAATCTCCCATGCCGTTTCCCCCATAGGCAGCAATGGGCTTCCCCATAGAACTTGCCAACCTGAATTCCTACAGGCTAGATGTGAGGGGCACATTCTGTTGATTCCACCCTAAGAGTTAAACTTGCTTCTGAAAGCTCAACATCCGGGGAGTCTGTTTGGCAGAGAAAAACAACACACTTTTCCAAGCCTGTTGGAAGGCATTTGCAGTGTCATTTCGCGTCTAATTTCCCAAACGAAAGTGCTTGCAGCTCTACTTTCTAACTACCACTTCTTCGGTTCAGTGAGATATGCTGGATTCTAAATGGAGAAGCTTCCCTAATGCTTTTTCACAGAGATTTTGAAATTGAAATTTCCAAACCCGTTTCCAACGAAGGCGCCAATGGGCTTCCCCATAGAACTTGCCAACCTGAATTCCTACAGGCTAGATGTGAGAGGCACATTGTGCTGCTTCCTCCCTTAGAGTTAAACTAGCTTCTGAAAGCTCAACCTCCGGAGAGTCTGTTTGGCAGAGATATAGAACACACTTTTCCAAGCCTGTTGGAAGGCATTTGCAGTGTCATTTCGCGTCTAATATCCCAAACCAAACTGCTTGCAGCTCTACCTTCTAACTACCACTTTTTCGGTTCAGTGAGATATGCTGGATTCTAAACGGAGAAGCTTCTCTGACGCTTTTTCACAGAGATTTTGAAACTGAAATCTCCCATGACGTTTCCACCATAGGCAGCAATGGGCTTCCCCATAGGACTTGCCAACCTGAATTCCTACAGGCTAGATGTGAGAGGCACATTCTGCTGCTTCCTCCCTTAGAGTTAAACTTGCTTCTGAAAGCTCAACCTCCGGCGAGTCTGTTTGACAGAGATATAGAACACACTTTTCAGAGCCTGTTCGAAGGCCTTTGCAATGTGATTTCGCGTCAAATTTCCCAAACCAAACTGCTTGCAGCTCTAACTCCCTTCTAACTAAACTTCTTCGGTTCAGTGAGATATGCTGGATTCTAAATGGAGAAGCATCCCTGATGCTTTTTCACAGAGATTTTGAAACTGAAATTTCCAAACCCGTTTCCAACGAAGGCGCCAATGGGCTTCACCATAGAACTTGCCAACCTGAATTCCTACAGGCTAGATGTGAAAGGCACTTTCTGCTGCTTCCTCCCTTAGAGTTAAACTAGCTTCTGAAAGCTCAACCTCCGGGGAGTCTGTTTGGCAGAGATATACAACACACTTTTCCAAGCCTGTTGGAAGGCATTTGCAGTGTCATTTCGCGTTTATTTTCCCAAACCAAACTGCTTGAAGCTCTACCTTCTAACTATGACTTTTTCGGTTCAGTGAGATATGCTGGATTCTAAACGGAGAAGCTTCTCTGACGCTTTTTCACAGAGATTTTGAAACTGAAATCTCCCATGCTGTTTCCAGCATAGGCAGCAATGGCCTTCCCCATAGAACTTGCCAACCTGAATTCCTACAGGCTAGATGTGAGAGGCACATTCTGCTGCTTCCTCCCTTAGAGTTAAACTTGCTTCTGAAAGCTCAACCTCCAGGGAGTCTGTTTGGCAGAGATATAGAACACACTTTTCCAAGCCTGTTGGAAGGCATTTGCAGTATCATTTCGCGTCTAATTTCCCAAACCAAACTGCTTGGAGCTCTAAATCCCTACTAACTACCACTTCTTCAGTTCAGTGAGATATGCTGGATTCTAAACGGAGAAGCTTCTCTGACGCTTTTTCACAGAGATTTTGAAACTGAAATCTCCCATGCCGTTTCCACCATAGGCAGCAATGGGCTTCCCCATAGAACTTGCCAACCTGAATTCCTACAGGCTAGATGTGAGAGGCACATTCTGCTGCTTCCACCCTAAGAGTTAAACTTGCTTCTGAAAGCTCAACCTCCGGGGAGTCTGTTTGGCAGAGATATACAACACACTTTTCCAAGCCTGTTGGAAGGCATTTGCAGTGTCATTTCGCGTCTAATTTCCCACACCAAACTGCTTGCAGCTCTACCTTCTAACTACCACTTTTTCGGTTCAGTGAGATATGCTGGATTCTAAACAGAGAAGCTTCCCTGATGCTTTTTCTCAGAGATTTTGAAACTGAAATTTCCAAACCCGTTTCCAACGAAGGCACCAATGTGCTTCCCCATAGAACTTGCCAACCTGAATTCCTACAGGCTAGATGTGAGAGGGACATTCTGTTGCTTCCAGCCTTAGAGTTAAACTTGCTTCTGAAAGCTCAACCTCCGGGGAGTCTGTTTGGCAGAGATATAGAACACACATTTCCAAGCCTGTTGGAAGGCCTTTGCAGTTTCATTTTGCGTATAATTTCCCAAACCAAACTGCTTGCAGCTCTAACTCCCTTCTAACTACCACTTCTTCGGTTCAGTGACATATGCTGGATTCTAAACGGAGAAGCTTCTCTGACGCTTTTTCACAGAGATTTTGAAACTGAAATCTCCCATGCCATTTCCACCATAGGCAGGAATGGGCTTCCCCATAGAACTTGCCAACCTTAATTCCTACAGGCTAGATGTGAGGGGCACATTCTGTTGATTCCACCCTAAGAGTTAAACTTGATTCTGAAAGCTCAACATCCGGGGAGTCTGTTTGGCAGAGAAAAACAACACACTTTTCCAAGCCTGTTGGAAGGCATTTGCAGTGTCATTTCGCGTCTAATTTCCCAAACCAAAGTGCTTGCAGCTCTACTTTCTAACTACCACTTCTTCGGTTCAGTGAGATATGCTCGATTCTAAATGGAGAAGCTTCCCTAATGCTTTTTCACAGAGATTTTGAAATTGAAATTTCCAAACCCGTTTCCAACGAAGGCGCCAATGGGCTTCCCCATAGAACTTGCCAACCTGAATTCCTACAGGCTAGATGTGAGAGGCACATTGTGCTGCTTCCTCCCTTAGAGTTAAACTAGCTTCTGAAAGCTCAACCTCCGGAGAGTCTGTTTGGCAGAGATATAGAACACACTTTTCCAAGCCTGTTGGAAGGCATTTGCAGTGTCATTTCGCGTCTAATTTCCCAAACCAAACTGCTTGCAGCTCTACCTTCTAACTACCACTTTTTCGGTTCAGTGAGATATGCTGGATTCTAAATGGAGAAGCTTCTCTGACGCTTTTTCACAGAGATTTTGAAACTGAAATCTCCCATGACGTTTCCACCATAGGCAGCAATGGGCTTCCCCATAGGACTTGCCAACCTGAATTCCTACAGGCTAGATGTGAGAGGCACATTCTGCTGCTTCCTCACTTAGAGTTAAACTTGCTTCTGAAAGCTCAGCCTCCGGCGAGTCTGTTTGACAGAGATATAGAACACACTTTTCAGAGCCTGTTCGAAGGCCTTTGCAATGTGATTTCGCGTCAAATTTCCCAAACCAAACTGCTTGGAGCTCTAAATCCCTACTAACTACCACTTCTTCAGTTCAGTGAGATATGCTGGATTCTAAACGGAGAAGCTTCTCTGATGCTTTTTCACAGAGATTTTGAAACTGAAATCTCCCATGCCGTTTCCACCCTAGGCAGCAATGGGCTTCCCCATAGAACTTGCCAACCTGAATTCCTACAGGCTAGCTGTGAGAGGCACATTCTGCTGCTTCCACCCTAAGAGTTAAACTTGCTTCTGAAAGCTCAAACTCTGTGGAGTCTGTTTGGCAGAGATATAGAACACACTTTTCCAAGCCTGTTGGAAGGCATTTGCAGTGTCATTTCGCGTCTAATTTCCCAAACCAAACTGCTTGCAGCTCTACCTTCTCACTACCACTTTTTCGGTTCAGTGAGATATGCTGGATTCTAAACGGAGAAGCTTCTCTGATGCTTTTTCACAGAGATTTTGAAACTGAAATTTCCAAACCCGTTTCCAACGAAAGCGCCAATGGGCTTCCCCATAGAACTTGCCAACCTGAATTCCTACAGGCTAGATGTGAGAGGCACATTCTGCTGCTTCCTCCCTTAGAGTTAAACTTGCTTCTGAAAGCTCAACCTCCGGAGAGTCTGTTTGGCAGAGGTATAGAACACACTTTTCCAAGCTTGTTGGAAGGCCTCTGCAGTGTCATTTCGCGTCTAATTTCCCAAACCAAACTGCTTGCAGCTCTAACTCCCTTCTAACTACCACTTCTTCGGTTCAGTGACATATGCTGGATTCTAAACGGAGAAGCTTCTCTGACGCTTTTTCACAGAGATTTTGAAACTGAAATCTCCCATGCCGTTTCCCCCATAGGCAGCAATGGGCTTCCCCATAGAACTTGCCAACCTGAATTCCTACAGGCTAGATGTGAGGGGCACATTCTGTTGATTCCACCCTAAGAGTTAAACTTGCTTCTGAAAGCTCAACATCCGGGGAGTCTGTTTGGCAGAGAAAAACAACACACTTTTCCAAGCCTGTTGGAAGGCATTTGCAGTGTCATTTCGCGTCTAATTTCCCAAACGAAAGTGCTTGCAGCTCTACTTTCTAACTACCACTTCTTCGGTTCAGTGAGATATGCTGGATTCTAAATGGAGAAGCTTCCCTAATGCTTTTTCACAGAGATTTTGAAATTGAAATTTCCAAACCCGTTTCCAACGAAGGCGCCAATGGGCTTCCCCATAGAACTTGCCAACCTGAATTCCTACAGGCTAGATGTGAGAGGCACATTGTGCTGCTTCCTCCCTTAGAGTTAAACTAGCTTCTGAAAGCTCAACCTCCGGAGAGTCTGTTTGGCAGAGATATAGAACACACTTTTCCAAGCCTGTTGGAAGGCATTTGCAGTGTCATTTCGCGTCTAATATCCCAAACCAAACTGCTTGCAGCTCTACCTTCTAACTACCACTTTTTCGGTTCAGTGAGATATGCTGGATTCTAAATGGAGAAGCTTCTCTGACGCTTTTTCACAGAGATTTTGAAACTGAAATCTCCCATGACGTTTCCACCATAGGCAGCAATGGGCTTCCCCATAGAACTTGCCAACCTGAATTCCTACAGGCTAGATGTGAGAGGCACATTCTGCTGCTTCCTCACTTAGAGTTAAACTTGCTTCTGAAAGCTCAGCCTCCGGCGCGTCTGTTTGACAGAGATATAGAACACACTTTTCAGAGCCTGTTCGAAGGCCTTTGCAATGTGATTTCGCGTCAAATTTCCCAAACCAAACTGCTTGGAGCTCTAAATCCCTACTAACTACCACTTCTTCAGTTCAGTGAGATATGCTGGATTCTAAACGGAGAAGCTTCTCTGATGCTTTTTCACAGAGATTTTGAAACTGAAATCTCCCATGCCGTTTCCACCATAGGCAGCAATGGGCTTCCCCATAGAACTTGCCAACCTGAATTCCTACAGGCTAGCTGTGAGAGGCACATTCTGCTGCTTCCACCCTAAGAGTTAAACTTGCTTCTGAAAGCTCAACCTCCGGGGAGTCTGTTGGGCAGAGATATAGAACACACTTTTGCAAGCCTGTTCGAAGGCCTTTGCAATGTGATTTCGCGTCTAATTTCCCAAACCAAACTGCTTGCAGCTCTAACTCCCTTCTAACTACCACTTCTTCGGTTCAGTGAGATATGCTGGATTCTAAACGGAGAAGCTTCTCTGACGCTTTTTCACAGAAATTTTGAAACTGAAATCTAACATGCCGTTTCCACCATAGGCAGCAATGGGCTTCCCCATAGAACTTGCCAACCTGAATTCCTACAGGCTAGCTGTGAGAGGCACATTCTGCTGCTTCCACCCTAAGAGTTAAACTTGCTTCTGAAAGCTCAACCTCTGTGGAGTCTGTTTGGCAGAGATATAGAACACACTTTTCCAAGCCTGTTGGAAGGCATTTGCAGTGTCATTTCGCGTCTAATTTCCCAAACCAAACTGCTTGCAGCTCTACCTTCTCACTACCACTTTTTCGGTTCAGTGAGATATGCTGGATTCTAAACGGAGAAGCTTCTCTGATGCTTTTTCACAGAGATTTTGAAACTGAAATTTCCAAACCCGTTTCCAACGAAAGCGCCAATGGGCTTCCCCATAGAACTTGCCAACCTGAATTCCTACAGGCTAGCTGTGAGAGGCACATTGTGCTGCTTCCTCCCTTAGAGTTAAACTAGCTTCTGAAAGCTCAACCTCCGGAGAGTCTGTTTGGCAGAGATATAGAACACACTTTTCCAAGCCTGTTGGAAGGCATTTGCAGTGTCATTTCGCGTCTAATTTCCCAAACCAAACTGCTTGCAGCTCTACCTTCTAACTACCACTTTTTCGGTTCAGTGAGATATGCTGGATTCTAAATGGAGAAGCTTCTCTGACGCTTTTTCACAGAGATTTTGAAACTGAAATCTCCCATGACGTTTCCACCATAGGCAGCAATGGGCTTCCCCATAGGACTTGCCAACCTGAATTCCTACAGGCTAGATGTGAGAGGCACATTCTGCTGCTTCCTCACTTAGAGTTAAACTTGCTTCTGAAAGCTCAACCTCCGGCGAGTCTGTTTGACAGAGATATAGAACACACTTTTCAGAGCCTGTTCGAAGGCCTTTGCAATGTGATTTCGCGTCAAATTTCCCAAACCAAACTGCTTGCAGCTCTAACTCCCTTCTAACTAAACTTCTTCGGTTCAGTGAGATATGCTGGATTCTAAACGGAGAAGCATCCCTGATGCTTTTTCACAGAGATTTTGAAACTGAAATTTCCAAACCCGTTTCCAACGAAGGCGCCAATGGGCTTCCCCATAGAACTTGCCAACCTGAATTCCTACAGGCTAGATGTGAAAGGCACTTTCTGCTGCTTTCTCCCTTAGAGTTAAACTAGCTTCTGAAAGTTCAACCTCCGGGGAGTCTGTTTGGCAGAGATATACAACACACTTTTCCAAGCCTGTTGGAAGGCATTTGCAGTGTCATTTCGCGTTTATTTTCCCAAACCAAACTGCTTGAAGCTCTACCTTCTAACTATCACTTTTTCGGTTCAGTGAGATATGCTGGATTCTAAACGGAGAAGCTTCTCTGACGCTTTTTCACAGAGATTTTGAAACTGAAATCTCCCATGCTGTTTCCAGCATAGGCAGCAATGGCCTTCCCCATAGAACTTGCCAACCTGAATTCCTACAGGCTAGATTTGAGAGGCACATTCTGCTGCTTCCTCCCTTAGAGTTAAACTTGCTTCTGAAAGCTCAACCTCCAGGGAGTCTGTTTGGCAGAGATATAGAACACACTTTTCCAAGCCTGTTGGAAGGCATTTGCAGTATCATTTCGCGTCTAATTTCCCAAACCAAACTGCTTGGAGCTCTAAATCCCTACTAACTACCACTTCTTCAGTTCAGTGAGATATGCTGGATTCTAAACGGAGAAGCTTCTCTGACGCTTTTTCACAGAGATTTTGAAACTGAAATCTCCCATGCCGTTTCCACCATAGGCAGCAATGGGCTTCCCCATAGAACTTGCCAACCTGAATTCCTACAGGCTAGCTGTGAGAGGCACATTCTGCTGCTTCCACCCTAAGAGTTAAACTTGCTTCTGAAAGCTCAACCTCCGGGGAGTCTGTTGGGCAGAGATATAGAACACACTTTTCCAAGCCTGTTCGAAGGCCTTTGCAATGTGATTTCGCGTCTAATTTCCCAAACCAAACTGCTTGCAGCTCTAACTCCCTTCTAACTACCACTTCTTCGGTTCAGTGAGATATGCTGGATTCTAAACGGAGAAGCTTCTCTGACGCTTTTTCACAGAAATTTTGAAACTGAAATCTAACATGCCGTTTCCACCATAGGCAGCAATGGGCTTCCCCATAGAACTTGCCAACCTGAATTCCTACAGGCTAGCTGTGAGAGGCACATTCTGCTGCTTCCACCCTAAGAGTTAAACTTGCTTCTGAAAGCTCAACCTCTGTGGAGTCTGTTTGGCAGAGATATAGAACACACTTTTCCAAGCCTGTTGGAAGGCATTTGCAGTGTCATTTCGCGTCTAATTTCCCAAACCAAACTGCTTGCAGCTCTACCTTCTCACTACCACTTTTTCGGTTCAGTGAGATATGCTGGATTCTAAACGGAGAAGCTTCTCTGATGCTTTTTCACAGAGATTTTGAAACTGAAATTTCCAAACCCGTTTCCAACGAAAGCGCCAATGGGCTTCCCCATAGAACTTGCCAACCTGAATTCCTACAGGCTAGATGTGAGAGGCACATTCTGCTGCTTCCTCCCTTAGAGTTAAACTTGCTTCTGAAAGCTCAACCTCCGGAGAGTCTGTTTGGCAGAGGTATAGAACACAATTTTCCAAGCTTGTTGGAAGGCCTCTGCAGTGTCATTTTGCGTCTAATTTCCCAAACCAAACTGCTTGCAGCTCTAACTCCCTTCTAACTACCACTTCTTCGGTTCAGTGACATATGCTGGATTCTAAACGGAGAAGCTTCTCTGACGCTTTTTCACAGAAATTTTGAAACTGAAATCTAACATGCCTTTTCCACCATAGGCAGCAATGGGCTTCCCCATAGAACTTGCCAACCTGAATTCCTACAGGCTAGCTGTGAGAGGCACATTCTGCTGCTTCCACCCTAAGAGTTAAACTTGCTTCTGAAAGCTCAACCTCTGTGGAGTCTGTTTGGCAGAGATATAGAACACACTTTTCCAAGCCTGTTGGAAGGCATTTGCAGTGTCATTTCGCGTCTAATTTCCCAAACCAAACTGCTTGCAGCTCTACCTTCTCACTACCACTTTTTCGGTTCAGTGAGATATGCTGGATTCTAAACGGAGAAGCTTCTCTGATGCTTTTTCACAGAGATTTTGAAACTGAAATTTCCAAACCCGTTTCCAACGAAAGCGCCAATGGGCTTCCCCATAGAACTTGCCAACCTGAATTCCTACAGGCTAGATGTGAGAGGCACATTCTGCTGCTTCCTCCCTTAGAGTTAAACTTGCTTCTGAAAGCTCAACCTCCGGAGAGTCTGTTTGGCAGAGGTATAGAACACACTTTTCCAAGCCTGTTGGAAGGCCTTTGCAGTTTCATTTTGCGTATAATTTCCCAAACCAAACTGCTTGCAGCTCTAACTCCCTTCTAACTACCACTTCTTCGGTTCAGTGACATATGCTGGATTCTAAACGGAGAAGCTTCTCTGACGCTTTTTCACAGAGATTTTGAAACTGAAATCTCCCATGCCATTTCCACCATAGGCAGGAATGGGCTTCCCCATAGAACTTGCCAACCTTAATTCCTACAGGCTAGATGTGAGGGGCACATTCTGTTGATTCCACCCTAAGAGTTAAACTTGCTTCTGAAAGCTCAACATCCGTGGAGTCTGTTTGGCAGAGAAAAACAACACACTTTTCCAAGCCTGTTGGAAGGCATTTGCAGTGTCATTTCGCGTCTAATTTCCCAAACCAAAGTGCTTGCAGCTCTACATTCTAACTACCACTTCTTCGGTTCAGTGAGATATGCTGGATTCTAAATGGAGGAGCTTCCCTAATGCTTTTTCACAGAGATTTTGAAATTGAAATTTCCAAACCCGTTTCCAACGAAGGCGCCAATGGGCTTCCCCATAGAACTTGCCAACCTGAATTCCTACAGGCTTGATGTGAGAGGCACATTGTGCTGCTTCCTCCCTTAGAGTTAAACTAGCTTCTGAAAGCTCAACCTCCGGAGAGTCTGTTTGGCAGAGATATAGAACACACTTTTCCAAGCCTGTTGGAAGGCATTTGCAGTGTCATTTCACGTCTAATTTCCCAAACCAAACTGCTTGCAGCTCTACCTTCTAACTACCACTTCTTCGGTTCAGTGAGATATGCTGGATTCTAAACGGAGAAGCTTCTCTGACGCTTTTTCACAGAGATTTTGAAACTGAAATCTCCCATGCTGTTTCCAGCATAGGCAGCAATGGCCTTCCCCATAGAACTTGCCAACCTGAATTCCTACAGGCTAGATGTGAGAGGCACATTCTGCTGCTTCCTCCCTTAGAGTTAAACTTGCTTCTGAAAGCTCAACCTCCAGGGAGTCTGTTTGGCAGAGATATAGAACACACTTTTCCAAGCCTGTTGGAAGGCATTTGCAGTATCATTTCGCGTCTAATTTCCCAAACCAAACTGCTTGGAGCTCTAAATCCCTACTAACTACCACTTCTTCAGTTCAGTGAGATATGCTGGATTCTAAACGGAGAAGCTTCTCTGACGCTTTTTCACAGAGATTTTGAAACTGAAATCTCCCATGCCGTTTCCACCCTAGGCAGCAATGTGCTTCCCCATAGAACTTGCCAACCTGAATTCCTACAGGCTAGATGTGAGAGGGACATTCTGCTGCTTCCAGCCTTAGAGTTAAACTTGCTTCTGAAAGCTCAACCTCCGGGGAGTCTGTTTGGCAGAGATATAGAACACACTTTTCCAAGCCTGTTGGAAGGCCTTTGCAGTTTCATTTTGCGTATAATTTCCCAAACCCAACTGCTTGCAGCTCTAACTCCCTTCTAACTACCACTTCTTCGGTTCAGTGAGATATGCTGGATTCTAAACGGAGAAGCTTCTCTGACGCTTTTTCACAGAGATTTTGAAACTGAAATCTCCCATGACGTTTCCACCATAGGCAGCAATGGGCTTCCCCATAGGACTTGCCAACCTGAATTCCTACAGGCTAGATGTGAGAGGCACATTCTGCTGCTTCCTCCCTTAGAGTTAAACTTGCTTCTGAAAGCTCAACCTCCGGCGAGTCTGTTTGACAGAGATATAGAACACACTTTTCAGAGCCTGTTCGAAGGCCTTTGCAATGTGATTTCGCGTCAAATTTCCCAAACCAAACTGCTTGCAGCTCTAACTCCCTTCTAACTAAACTTCTTCGGTTCAGTGAGATATGCTGGATTCTAAACCGAGAAGCATCCCTGATGCTTTTTCACAGAGATTTTGAAACTGAAATTTCCAAACCCGTTTCCAACGAAGGCGCCAATGGGCTTCACCATAGAACTTGCCAACCTGAATTCCTACAGGCTAGATGTGAGAGGCACATTCTGCTGCTTCCTCCCTTAGAGTTAAACTTGCTTCTGAAAGCTCAACCTCCAGGGAGTCTGTTTGTCAGAGATATAGAACACACTTTTCCAAGCCTGTTGGAAGGCATTTGCAGTATCATTTCGCGTCTAATTTCCCAAACCAAACTGCTTGCAGCTCTAACTCCCTTCTAAGTACCACTTCTTCGGTTCAGTGAGATATGCTGGATTCTAAACGGAGAAGCTTCTCTGACGCTTTTTCACAGAGATTTTGAAACTGAAATCTCCCATGCCATTTCCACCATAGGCAACAATGGGCTTCCCCATAGAAATTGCCAACCTGAATTCCTACAGGCTAGATGTGAGGGGCACATTGTGCTGCTTCCAGCCTTAGAGTTAAACTTGCTTCTGAAAGCTCAACCTCCGGGGAGTCTGTTTGGCAGAGAAATACATCACACTTTTCCAAGCCGGTTGGAAGGCATTTGCAGTGTCATTTCGCGTCTAATTTCCCAAACCAAACTGCTTGCAGCTCTACCTTCTAACTACCACTATTTCGGTTCAGTGAGATATGCTGGATTCTAAACGGAGAAGCTTCCCTGATGCTTTTTCACAGAGATTTTAAAATTGAAATTTCCAAACCCGTTTCCAACGAAGGCACCCATGGGCTTCCCCATAGAACTTGCCAACCTGAATTCCTACAGGCTAGATGTGAGAGGCACATTCTGCTGCTTCCTCCCTCAGAGTTAAACTAGCTTCTGAAAGCTCAACCTCCGGGGAGTCTGTTTGGCAGAGATATACAACACACTTTTCCAAGCCTGTTGGAAGGCATTTGCAGTGTCATTTCGCGTCTAATTTCCCACACCAAACTGCTTGCAGCTCTACCTTCTAACTACCACTTTTTCGGTTCAGTGAGATATGCTGGATTCTAAACAGAGAAGCTTCCCTGATGCTTTTTCTCAGAGATTTTGAAACTGAAATTTCCAAACCCGTTTCCAACGAAGGCACCAATGTGCTTCCCCATAGAACTTGCCAACCTGAATTCCTACAGGCTAGATGTGAGAGGGACATTCTGTTGCTTCCAGCCTTAGAGTTAAACTTGCTTCTGAAAGCTCAACCTCCGGGGAGTCTGTTTGGCAGAGATATAGAACACACATTTCCAAGCCTGTTGGAAGGCCTTTGCAGTTTCATTTTGCGTATAATTTCCCAAACCAAACTGCTTGCAGCTCTAACTCCCTTCTAACTACCACTTCTTCGGTTCAGTGACATATGCTGGATTCTAAACGGAGAAGCTTCTCTGACGCTTTTTCACAGAGATTTTGAAACTGAAATCTCCCATGCCATTTCCACCATAGGCAGGAATGGGCTTCCCCATAGAACTTGCCAACCTTAATTCCTACAGGCTAGATGTGAGGGGCACATTCTGTTGATTCCACCCTAAGAGTTAAACTTGCTTCTGAAAGCTCAACATCCGGGGAGTCTGTTTGGCAGAGAAAAACAACACACTTTTCCAAGCCTGTTGGAAGGCATTTGCAGTGTCATTTCGCGTCTAATTTCCCAAACCAAAGTGCTTGCAGCTCTACTTTCTAACTACCACTTCTTCGGTTCAGTGAGATATGCTCGATTCTAAATGGAGAAGCTTCCCTAATGCTTTTTCACAGAGATTTTGAAATTGAAATTTCCAAACCCGTTTCCAACGAAGGCGCCAATGGGCTTCCCCATAGAACTTGCCAACCTGAATTCCTACAGGCTAGATGTGAGAGGCACATTGTGCTGCTTCCTCCCTTAGAGTTAAACTAGCTTCTGAAAGCTCAACCTCCGGAGAGTCTGTTTGGCAGAGATATAGAACACACTTTTCCAAGCCTGTTGGAAGGCATTTGCAGTGTCATTTCGCGTCTAATTTCCCAAACCAAACTGCTTGCAGCTCTACCTTCTAACTACCACTTTTTCGGTTCAGTGAGATATGCTGGATTCTAAATGGAGAAGCTTCTCTGACGCTTTTTCACAGAGATTTTGAAACTGAAATCTCCCATGACGTTTCCACCATAGGCAGCAATGGGCTTCCCCATAGGACTTGCCAACCTGAATTCCTACAGGCTAGATGTGAGAGGCACATTGTGCTGCTTCCTCCCTTAGAGTTAAACTAGCTTCTGAAAGCTCAGCCTCCGGCGAGTCTGTTTGACAGAGATATAGAACACACTTTTCAGAGCCTGTTCGAAGGCCTTTGCAATGTGATTTCGCGTCTAATTTCCCAAACCAAACTGCTTGCAGCTCTAACTCCCTTCTAACTACCACTTCTTCGGTTCAGTGAGATATGCTGGATTCTAAACGGAGAAGCTTCTCTGACGCTTTTTCACAGAAATTTTGAAACTGAAATCTAACATGCCGTTTCCACCATAGGCAGCAATGGGCTTCCCCATAGAACTTGCCAACCTGAATTCCTACAGGCTAGCTGTGAGAGGCACATTCTGCTGCTTCCACCCTAAGAGTTAAACTTGCTTCTGAAAGCTCAACCTCTGTGGAGTCTGTTTGGCAGAGATATAGAACACACTTTTCCAAGCCTGTTGGAAGGCATTTGCAGTGTCATTTCGCGTCTAATTTCCCAAACCAAACTGCTTGCAGCTCTACCTTCTCACTACCACTTTTTCGGTTCAGTGAGATATGCTGGATTCTAAACGGAGAAGCTTCTCTGATGCTTTTTCACAGAGATTTTGAAACTGAAATTTCCAAACCCGTTTCCAACGAAAGCGCCAATGGGCTTCCCCATAGAACTTGCCAACCTGAATTCCTACAGGCTAGATGTGAGAGGCACATTCTGCTGCTTCCTCCCTTAGAGTTAAACTTGCTTCTGAAAGCTCAACCTCCGGAGAGTCTGTTTGGCAGAGGTATAGAACACACTTTTCCAAGCTTGTTGGAAGGCCTCTGCAGTGTCATTTCGCGTCTAATTTCCCAAACCAAACTGCTTGCAGCTCTAACTCCCTTCTAACTACCACTTCTTCGGTTCAGTGACATATGCTGGATTCTAAACGGAGAAGCTTCTCTGACGCTTTTTCACAGAGATTTTGAAACTGAAATCTCCCATGCCGTTTCCCCCATAGGCAGCAATGGGCTTCCCCATAGAACTTGCCAACCTGAATTCCTACAGGCTAGATGTGAGGGGCACATTCTGTTGATTCCACCCTAAGAGTTAAACTTGCTTCTGAAAGCTCAACATCCGGGGAGTCTGTTTGGCAGAGAAAAACAACACACTTTTCCAAGCCTGTTGGAAGGCATTTGCAGTGTCATTTCGCGTCTAATTTCCCAAACCAAAGTGCTTGCAGCTCTACTTTCTAACTACCACTTCTTCGGTTCAGTGAGATATGCTGGATTCTAAATGGAGAAGCTTCCCTAATGCTTTTTCACAGAGATTTTGAAATTGAAATTTCCAAACCCGTTTCCAAAGAAGGCGCCAATGGGCTTCCCCATAGAACTTGCCAACCTGAATTCCTACAGGCTAGATGTGAGAGGCACATTGTGCTGCTTCCTCCCTTAGAGTTAAACTAGCTTCTGAAAGCTCAACCTCCGGAGAGTCTGTTTGGCAGAGATATAGAACACAATTTTCCAAGCCTGTTGGAAGGCATTTGCAGTGTCATTTCGCGTCTAATTTCCCAAACCAAACTGCTTGCAGCTCTACCTTCTAACTACCACTTTTTCGGTTCAGTGAGATATGCTGGATTCTAAATGGAGAAGCTTCTCTGACGCTTTTTCACAGAGATTTTGAAACTGAAATCTCCCATGACGTTTCCACCATAGGCAGCAATGGGCTTCCCCATAGGACTTGCCAACCTGAATTCCTACAGGCTAGATGTGAGAGGCACATTCTGCTGCTTCCTCACTTAGAGTTAAACTTGCTTCTGAAAGCTCACCCTCCGGCGAGTCTGTTTGACAGAGATATAGAACACACTTTTCAGAGCCTGTTCGAAGGCCTTTGCAATGTGATTTCGCGTCAAATTTCCCAAACCAAACTGCTTGGAGCTCTAAATCCCTACTAACTACCACTTCTTCAGTTCAGTGAGATATGCTGGATTCTAAACGGAGAAGCTTCTCTGATGCTTTTTCACAGAGATTTTGAAACTGAAATCTCCCATGCCGTTTCCACCATAGGCAGCAATGGGCTTCCCCATAGAACTTGCCAACCTGAATTCCTACAGGCTAGCTGTGAGAGGCACATTCTGCTGCTTCCACCCTAAGAGTTAAACTTGCTTCTGAAAGCTCAACCTCCGGGGAGTCTGTTGGGCAGAGATATAGAACACACTTTTCCAAGCCTGTTCGAAGGCCTTTGCAATGTGATTTCGCGTCTAATTTCCCAAACCAAACTGCTTGCAGCTCTAACTCCCTTCTAACTACCACTTCTTCGGTTCAGTGAGATATGCTGGATTCTAAACGGAGAAGCTTCTCTGACGCTTTTTCACAGAAATTTTGAAACTGAAATCTAACATGCCGTTTCGACCATAGGCAGCAATGGGCTTCCCCATAGAACTTGCCAACCTGAATTCCTACAGGCTAGCTGTGAGAGGCACATTCTGCTGCTTCCACCCTAAGAGTTAAACTTGCTTCTGAAAGCTCAACCTCTGTGGAGTCTGTTTGGCAGAGATATAGAACACACTTTTCCAAGCCTGTTGGAAGGCATTTGCAGTGTCATTTCGCGTCTAATTTCCCAAACCAAACTGCTTGCAGCTCTACCTTCTCACTACCACTTTTTCGGTTCAGTGAGATATGCTGGATTCTAAACGGAGAAGCTTCTCTGATGCTTTTTCACAGAGATTTTGAAACTGAAATTTCCAAACCCGTTTCCAACGAAAGCGCCAATGGGCTTCCCCATAGAACTTGCCAACCTGAATTCCTACAGGCTAGATGTGAGAGGCACATTCTGCTGCTTCCTCCCTTAGAGTTAAACTTGCTTCTGAAAGCTCAACCTCCGGAGAGTCTGTTTGGCAGAGGTATAGAACACACTTTTCCAAGCTTGTTGGAAGGCCTCTGCAGTGTCATTTCGCGTCTAATTTCCCAAACCAAACTGCTTGCAGCTCTAACTCCCTTCTAACTACCACTTCTTCGGTTCAGTGACATATGCTGGATTCTAAACGGAGAAGCTTCTCTGACGCTTTTTCACAGAGATTTTGAAACTGAAATCTCCCATGCCGTTTCGCCCATAGGCAGCAATGGGCTTCCCCATAGAACTTGCCAACCTGAATTCCTACAGGCTAGATGTGAGGGGCACATTCTGTTGATTCCACCCTAAGAGTTAAACTTGCTTCTGAAAGCTCAACATCCGGGGAGTCTGTTTGGCAGAGAAAAACAACACACTTTTCCAAGCCTGTTGGAAGGCATTTGCAGTGTCATTTCGCGTCTAATTTCCCAAACCAAACTGCTTGCAGCTCTACCTTCTAACTACCACTTTTTCGGTTCAGTGAGATATGCTGGATTCTAAACGGAGAAGCTTCTCTGACGCTTTTTCACAGAGATTTTGAAACTGAAATCTCCCATGACGTTTCCACCATAGGCAGCAATGGGCTTCCCCATAGGACTTGCCAACCTGAATTCCTACAGGCTAGATGTGAGAGGCACATTCTGCTGCTTCCTCCCTTAGAGTTAAACTTGCTTCTGAAAGCTCAACCTCCGGCGAGTCTGTTTGACAGAGATATAGAACACACTTTTCAGAGCCTGTTCGAAGGCCTTTGCAATGTGATTTCGCGTCAAATTTCCCAAACCAAACTGCTTGCAGCTCTAACTCCCTTCTAACTAAACTTCTTCGGTTCAGTGAGATATGCTGGATTCTAAACCGAGAAGCATCCCTGATGCTTTTTCACAGAGATTTTGAAACTGAAATTTCCAAACCCGTTTCCAACGAAGGCGCCAATGGGCTTCACCATAGAACTTGCCAACCTGAATTCCTACAGGCTAGATGTGAGAGGCACATTCTGCTGCTTCCTCCCTTAGAGTTAAACTTGCTTCTGAAAGCTCAACCTCCAGGGAGTCTGTTTGGCAGAGATATAGAACACACTTTTCCAAGCCTGTTGGAAGGCATTTGCAGTATCATTTCGCGTCTAATTTCCCAAACCAAACTGCTTGCAGCTCTAACTCCCTTCTAAGTACCACTTCTTCGGTTCAGTGAGATATGCTGGATTCTAAACGGAGAAGCTTCTCTGACGCTTTTTCACAGAGATTTTGAAACTGAAATCTCCCATGCCATTTCCACCATAGGCAACAATGGGCTTCCCCATAGAACTTGCCAACCTGAATTCCTACAGGCTAGATGTGAGGGGCACATTGTGCTGCTTCCAGCCTTAGAGTTAAACTTGCTTCTGAAAGCTCAACCTCCGGGGAGTCTGTTTGGCAGAGAAATACATCACACTTTTCCAAGCCGGTTGGAAGGCATTTGCAGTGTCATTTCGCGTCTAATTTCCCAAACCAAACTGCTTGCAGCTCTACCTTCTAACTACCACTATTTCGGTTCAGTGAGATATGCTGGATTCTAAACGGAGAAGCTTCCCTGATGCTTTTTCACAGAGATTTTAAAATTGAAATTTCCAAACCCGTTTCCAACGAAGGCACCCATGGGCTTCCCCATAGAACTTGCCAACCTGAATTCCTACAGGCTAGATGTGAGAGGCACATTCTGCTGCTTCCTCCCTCAGAGTTAAACTAGCTTCTGAAAGCTCAACCTCCGGGGAGTCTGTTTGGCAGAGATATACAACACACTTTTCCAAGCCTGTTGGAAGGCATTTGCAGTGTCATTTCGCGTCTAATTTCCCACACCAAACTGCTTGCAGCTCTACCTTCTAACTACCACTTTTTCGGTTCAGTGAGATATGCTGGATTCTAAACAGAGAAGCTTCCCTGATGCTTTTTCTCAGAGATTTTGAAACTGAAATTTCCAAACCCGTTTCCAACGAAGGCACCAATGTGCTTCCCCATAGAACTTGCCAACCTGAATTCCTACAGGCTAGATGTGAGAGGGACATTCTGTTGCTTCCAGCCTTAGAGTTAAACTTGCTTCTGAAAGCTCAACCTCCGGGGAGTCTGTTTGGCAGAGATATAGAACACACATTTCCAAGCCTGTTGGAAGGCCTTTGCAGTTTCATTTTGCGTATAATTTCCCAAACCAAACTGCTTGCAGCTCTAACTCCCTTCTAACTACCACTTCTTCGGTTCAGTGACATATGCTGGATTCTAAACGGAGAAGCTTCTCTGACGCTTTTTCACAGAGATTTTGAAACTGAAATCTCCCATGCCATTTCCACCATAGGCAGGAATGGGCTTCCCCATAGAACTTGCCAACCTTAATTCCTACAGGCTAGATGTGAGGGGCACATTCTGTTGATTCCACCCTAAGAGTTAAACTTGCTTCTGAAAGCTCAACATCCGGGGAGTCTGTTTGGCAGAGAAAAACAACACACTTTTCCAAGCCTGTTGGAAGGCATTTGCAGTGTCATTTCGCGTCTAATTTCCCAAACCAAAGTGCTTGCAGCTCTACTTTCTAACTACCACTTCTTCGGTTCAGTGAGATATGCTCGATTCTAAATGGAGAAGCTTCCCTAATGCTTTTTCACAGAGATTTTGAAATTGAAATTTCCAAACCCGTTTCCAACGAAGGCGCCAATGGGCTTCCCCATAGAACTTGCCAACCTGAATTCCTACAGGCTAGATGTGAGAGGCACATTGTGCTGCTTCCTCCCTTAGAGTTAAACTAGCTTCTGAAAGCTCAACCTCCGGAGAGTCTGTTTGGCAGAGATATTGAACACACTTTTCCAAGCCTGTTGGAAGGCATTTGCAGTGTCATTTCGCGTCTAATTTCCCAAACCAAACTGCTTGCAGCTCTACCTTCTAACTACCACTTTTTCGGTTCAGTGAGATATGCTGGATTCTAAATGGAGAAGCTTCTCTGACGCTTTTTCACAGAGATTTTGAAACTGAAATCTCCCATGACGTTTCCACCATAGGCAGCAATGGGCTTCCCCATAGGACTTGCCAACCTGAATTCCTACAGGCTAGATGTGAGAGGCACATTGTGCTGCTTCCTCCCTTAGAGTTAAACTAGCTTCTGAAAGCTCAGCCTCCGGCGAGTCTGTTTGACAGAGATATAGAACACACTTTTCAGAGCCTGTTCGAAGGCCTTTGCAATGTGATTTCGCGTCAAATTTCCCAAACCAAACTGCTTGGAGCTCTAAATCCCTACTAACTACCACTTCTTCAGTTCAGTGAGATATGCTGGATTCTAAACGGAGAAGCTTCTCTGATGCTTTTTCACAGAGATTTTGAAACTGAAATCTCCCATGCCGTTTCCACCATAGGCAGCAATGGGCTTCCCCATAGAACTTGCCAACCTGAATTCCTACAGGCTAGCTGTGAGAGGCACATTCTGCTGCTTCCACCCTAAGAGTTAAACTTGCTTCTGAAAGCTCAACCTCCGGGGAGTCTGTTGGGCAGAGATATAGAACACACTTTTCCAAGCCTGTTCGAAGGCCTTTGCAATGTGATTTCGCGTCTAATTTCCCAAACCAAACTGCTTGCAGCTCTAACTCCCTTCTAACTACCACTTCTTCGGTTCAGTGAGATATGCTGGATTCTAAACGGAGAAGCTTCTCTGACGCTTTTTCACAGAAATTTTGAAACTGAAATCTAACATGCCGTTTCCACCATAGGCAGCAATGGGCTTCCCCATAGAACTTGCCAACCTGAATTCCTACAGGCTAGCTGTGAGAGGCACATTCTGCTGCTTCCACCCTAAGAGTTAAACTTGCTTCTGAAAGCTCAACCTCTGTGGAGTCTGTTTGGCAGAGATATAGAACACACTTTTCCAAGCCTGTTGGAAGGCATTTGCAGTGTCATTTCGCGTCTAATTTCCCAAACCAAACTGCTTGCAGCTCTACCTTCTCACTACCACTTTTTCGGTTCAGTGAGATATGCTGGATTCTAAACGGAGAAGCTTCTCTGATGCTTTTTCACAGAGATTTTGAAACTGAAATTTCCAAACCCGTTTCCAACGAAAGCGCCAATGGGCTTCCCCATAGAACTTGCCAACCTGAATTCCTACAGGCTAGATGTGAGAGGCACATTCTGCTGCTTCCTCCCTTAGAGTTAAACTTGCTTCTGAAAGCTCAACCTCCGGAGAGTCTGTTTGGCAGAGGTATAGAACACACTTTTCCAAGCTTGTTGGAAGGCCTCTGCAGTGTCATTTCGCGTCTAATTTCCCAAACCAAACTGCTTGCAGCTCTAACTCCCTTCTAACTACCACTTCTTCGGTTCAGTGACATATGCTGGATTCTAAACGGAGAAGCTTCTCTGACGCTTTTTCACAGAGATTTTGAAACTGAAATCTCCCATGCCGTTTCCCCCATAGGCAGCAATGGGCTTCCCCATAGAACTTGCCAACCTGAATTCCTACAGGCTAGATGTGAGGGGCACATTCTGTTGATTCCACCCTAAGAGTTAAACTTGCTTCTGAAAGCTCAACATCCGGGGAGTCTGTTTGGCAGAGAAAAACAACACACTTTTCCAAGCCTGTTGGAAGGCATTTGCAGTGTCATTTCGCGTCTAATTTCCCAAACCAAAGTGCTTGCAGCTCTACTTTCTAACTACCACTTCTTCGGTTCAGTGAGATATGCTGGATTCTAAATGGAGAAGCTTCCCTAATGCTTTTTCACAGAGATTTTGAAATTGAAATTTCCAAACCCGTTTCCAAAGAAGGCGCCAATGGGCTTCCCCATAGAACTTGCCAACCTGAATTCCTACAGGCTAGATGTGAGAGGCACATTGTGCTGCTTCCTCCCTTAGAGTTAAACTAGCTTCTGAAAGCTCAACCTCCGGAGAGTCTGTTTGGCAGAGATATAGAACACAATTTTCCAAGCCTGTTGGAAGGCATTTGCAGTGTCATTTCGCGTCTAATTTCCCAAACCAAACTGCTTGCAGCTCTACCTTCTAACTACCACTTTTTCGGTTCAGTGAGATATGCTGGATTCTAAATGGAGAAGCTTCTCTGACGCTTTTTCACAGAGATTTTGAAACTGAAATCTCCCATGACGTTTCCACCATAGGCAGCAATGGGCTTCCCCATAGGACTTGCCAACCTGAATTCCTACAGGCTAGATGTGAGAGGCACATTCTGCTGCTTCCTCACTTAGAGTTAAACTTGCTTCTGAAAGCTCACCCTCCGGCGAGTCTGTTTGACAGAGATATAGAACACACTTTTCAGAGCCTGTTCGAAGGCCTTTGCAATGTGATTTCGCGTCAAATTTCCCAAACCAAACTGCTTGGAGCTCTAAATCCCTACTAACTACCACTTCTTCAGTTCAGTGAGATATGCTGGATTCTAAACGGAGAAGCTTCTCTGATGCTTTTTCACAGAGATTTTGAAACTGAAATCTCCCATGCCGTTTCCACCATAGGCAGCAATGGGCTTCCCCATAGAACTTGCCAACCTGAATTCCTACAGGCTAGCTGTGAGAGGCACATTCTGCTGCTTCCACCCTAAGAGTTAAACTTGCTTCTGAAAGCTCAACCTCCGGGGAGTCTGTTGGGCAGAGATATAGAACACACTTTTCCAAGCCTGTTCGAAGGCCTTTGCAATGTGATTTCGCGTCTAATTTCCCAAACCAAACTGCTTGCAGCTCTAACTCCCTTCTAACTACCACTTCTTCGGTTCAGTGAGATATGCTGGATTCTAAACGGAGAAGCTTCTCTGACGCTTTTTCACAGAAATTTTGAAACTGAAATCTAACATGCCGTTTCCACCATAGGCAGCAATGGGCTTCCCCATAGAACTTGCCAACCTGAATTCCTACAGGCTAGCTGTGAGAGGCACATTCTGCTGCTTCCACCCTAAGAGTTAAACTTGCTTCTGAAAGCTCAACCTCTGTGGAGTCTGTTTGGCAGAGATATAGAACACACTTTTCCAAGCCTGTTGGAAGGCATTTGCAGTGTCATTTCGCGTCTAATTTCCCAAACCAAACTGCTTGCAGCTCTACCTTCTCACTACCACTTTTTCGGTTCAGTGAGATATGCTGGATTCTAAACGGAGAAGCTTCTCTGATGCTTTTTCACAGAGATTTTGAAACTGAAATTTCCAAACCCGTTTCCAACGAAAGCGCCAATGGGCTTCCCCATAGAACTTGCCAACCTGAATTCCTACAGGCTAGATGTGAGAGGCACATTCTGCTGCTTCCTCCCTTAGAGTTAAACTTGCTTCTGAAAGCTCAACCTCCGGAGAGTCTGTTTGGCAGAGGTATAGAACACACTTTTCCAAGCTTGTTGGAAGGCCTCTGCAGTGTCATTTCGCGTCTAATTTCCCAAACCAAACTGCTTGCAGCTCTAACTCCCTTCTAACTACCACTTCTTCGGTTCAGTGACATATGCTGGATTCTAAACGGAGAAGCTTCTCTGACGCTTTTTCACAGAGATTTTGAAACTGAAATCTCCCATGCCGTTTCGCCCATAGGCAGCAATGGGCTTCCCCATAGAACTTGCCAACCTGAATTCCTACAGGCTAGATGTGAGGGGCACATTCTGTTGATTCCACCCTAAGAGTTAAACTTGCTTCTGAAAGCTCAACATCCGGGGAGTCTGTTTGGCAGAGAAAAACAACACACTTTTCCAAGCCTGTTGGAAGGCATTTGCAGTGTCATTTCGCGTCTAATTTCCCAAACCAAACTGCTTGCAGCTCTACCTTCTAACTACCACTTTTTCGGTTCAGTGAGATATGCTGGATTCTAAACGGAGAAGCTTCTCTGACGCTTTTTCACAGAGATTTTGAAACTGAAATCTCCCATGACGTTTCCACCATAGGCAGCAATGGGCTTCCCCATAGGACTTGCCAACCTGAATTCCTACAGGCTAGATGTGAGAGGCACATTCTGCTGCTTCCTCCCTTAGAGTTAAACTTGCTTCTGAAAGCTCAACCTCCGGCGAGTCTGTTTGACAGAGATATAGAACACACTTTTCAGAGCCTGTTCGAAGGCCTTTGCAATGTGATTTCGCGTCAAATTTCCCAAACCAAACTGCTTGCAGCTCTAACTCCCTTCTAACTAAACTTCTTCGGTTCAGTGAGATATGCTGGATTCTAAACGGAGAAGCATCCCTGATGCTTTTTCACAGAGATTTTGAAACTGAAATTTCCAAACCCGTTTCCAACGAAGGCGCCAATGGGCTTCACCATAGAACTTGCCAACCTGAATTCCTACAGGCTAGATGTGAGAGGCACATTCTGCTGCTTCCTCCCTTAGAGTTAAACTTGCTTCTGAAAGCTCAACCTCCAGGGAGTCTGTTTGGCAGAGATATAGAACACACTTTTCCAAGCCTGTTGGAAGGCATTTGCAGTATCATTTCGCGTCTAATTTCCCAAACCAAACTGCTTGCAGCTCTAACTCCCTTCTAAGTACCACTTCTTCGGTTCAGTGAGATATGCTGGATTCTAAACGGAGAAGCTTCTCTGACGCTTTTTCACAGAAATTTTGAAACTGAAATCTAACATGCCTTTTCCACCATAGGCAGCAATGGGCTTCCCCATAGAACTTGCCAACCTGAATTCCTACAGGCTAGATGTGAGAGGCACATTCTGCTGCTTCCTCCCTAAGAGTTAAACTTGCTTCTGAAAGCTCAACCTCTGTGGAGTCTGTTTGGCAGAGATATAGAACACACTTTTCCAAGCCTGTTGGAAGGCATTTGCAGTGTCATTTCGCGTCTAATTTCCCAAACCAAACTGCTTGCAGCTCTACCTTCTCACTACCACTTTTTCGGTTCAGTGAGATATGCTGGATTCTAAACAGAGAAGCTTCTCTTACGCTTTTTCACAGAGATTTTGAAACTGAAATCTCCCATGCCATTTCCACCATAGGCAGCAATGGCCTTCCCCATAGAACTTGCCAACCTGAATTCCTACAGGCTAGATGTGAGGGGCACATTCTGCTGCTTCCACCCTAAGAGTTAAACTTGCTTCTCAAAGCTCAACCTCCGGGGAGTCTGTTTGGCAGAGATATAGAACACACTTTTCCAAGCCTGTTCGAAGGCCTTTGCAATGTGATTTCGCGTCAAATTTCCGAAACCAAACTGCTTACAGCTCTAACTCTCTTCTAACTACCACTTCTTCGGTTCAGTGAGATATGCTGGATTCTAAACGGAGAAGCTTCTCTGATGCTTTTTCACAGAGATTTTGAAACTGAAATTTCAAAACCCGTTTCCAACGAAGGCGCCAATGGGCTTCCCCATAGAACTTGCCAACCTGAATTCCTACAGGCTAGATGTGAGAGGCACATTCTGCTGCTTCCTCCCTTAGAGTTAAACTTGCTTCTGAAAGCTCAACCTCCGGGAAGTCTGTTTGGCAGAGATATAGAACACACTTTTCCAAGCCTGTTGGAAGGCCTTTGCAGTTTCATTTCACGTCTAATTTCCCAAACCAAACTGCTTGCAGCTCTAACTCCCTTCTAAGTACCACTTCTTCGGTTCCGTGAGATATGCTGGATTCTAAACGGAGAAGCTTCTCTGACGCTTTTTCACAGAGATTTTGAAACTGAAATCTCCCATGCCGTTTCCACCATAGGCAACAATGGGCTTCCCCATAGAACTTGCCAACCTGAATTCCTACAGGCTAGATGTGAGGGGCACAATGTGCTGCTTCCAGCCTTAGAGTTAAACTTGCTTCTGAAAGCTCAACCTCCGGGGAGTCTGTTTGGCAGAGAAATACATCACACTTTTCCAAGCCGGTTGGAAGGCATTTGCAGTGTCATTTCGCGTCTAATTTCCCAAACCAAACTGCTTGCAGCTCTACCTTCTAACTACCACTATTTCGGTTCAGTGAGATATGCTGGATTCTAAACGGAGAAGCTTCCCTGATGCTTTTTCACAGAGATTTTAAAATTGAAATTTCCAAACCCGTTTCCAACGAAGGCACCCATGGGCTTCCCCATAGAACTTGCCAACCTGAATTCCTACAGGCTAGATGTGAGAGGCACATTATGCTGCTTCCTCCCTTAGAGTTAAACTAGCTTCTGAAAGCTCAACCTCCGGGGAGTCTGTTTGGCAGAGATATACAACACACTTTTCCAAGCCTGTTGGAAGGCATTTGCAGTGTCATTTCGCGTCTAATTTCCCACACCAAACTGCTTGCAGCTCTACCTTCTAACTACCACTTTTTCGGTTCAGTGAGATATGCTGGATTCTAAACAGAGAAGCTTCCCTGATGCTTTTTCTCAGAGATTTTGAAACTGAAATTTCCAAACCCGTTTCCAACGAAGGCACCAATGTGCTTCCCCATAGAACTTGCCAACCTGAATTCCTACAGGCTAGATGTGAGAGGGACATTCTGCTGCTTCCAGCCTTAGAGTTAAACTTGCTTCTGAAAGCTCAACCTCCGGGGAGTCTGTTTGGCAGAGATATAGAACACACTTTTCCAAGCCTGTTGGAAGGCCTTTGCAGTTTCATTTTGCGTATAATTTCCCAAACCAAACTGCTTGCAGCTCTAACTCCCTTCTAACTACCACTTCTTCGGTTCAGTGACATATGCTGGATTCTAAACGGAGAAGCTTCTCTGACGCTTTTTCACAGAGATTTTGAAACTGAAATCTCCCATGCCATTTCCACCATAGGCAGGAATGGGCTTCCCCATAGAACTTGCCAACCTTAATTCCTACAGGCTAGATGTGAGGGGCACATTCTGTTGATTCCACCCTAAGTGTTAAACTTGCTTCTGAAAGCTCAACATCCGGGGAGTCTGTTTGGCAGAGAAAAACAACACACTTTTCCAAGCCTGTTGGAAGGCATTTGCAGTGTCATTTCGCGTCTAATTTCCCAAACCAAACTGCTTGCAGCTCCACCTTCTAACTACCACTTTTTCGGTTCAGTGAGATATGCTGGATTCTAAACGGAGAAGCTTCTCTGACGCTTTTTCACAGAGATTTTGAAACTGAAATCTCCCATGACGTTTCCACCATAGGCAGCAATGGGCTTCCCCATAGGACTTGCCAACCTGAATTCCTACAGGCTAGATGTGAGAGGCACATTCTGCTGCTTCCTCCCTTAGAGTTAAACTTGCTTCTGAAAGCTCAACCTCCGGCGAGTCTGTTTGACAGAGATAAAGAACACACATTTCAGAGCCTGTTCGAAGGCCTTTGCAATGTGATTTCGCGTCAAATTTCCCAAACCAAACTGCTTGCAGCTCTAACTCCCTTCTAACTAAACTTCTTCGGTTCAGTGAGATATGCTGGATTCTAAACGGAGAAGCATCCCTGATGCTTTTTCACAGAGATTTTGAAACTGAAATTTCCAAACCCGTTTCCAACGAAGGCGCCAATGGGCTTCCCCATAGAACTTGCCAACCTGAATTCCTACAGGCTAGATGTGAAAGGCACTTTCTGCTGCTTCCTCCCTTAGGGTTAAACTAGCTTCTGAAAGCTCAACCTCCGGGGAGTCTGTTTGGCAGAGATATACAACACACTTTTCCAAGCCTGTTGGAAGGCATTTGCAGTGTCATTTCGCGTTTATTTTCCCAAACCAAACTGCTTGAAGCTCTACCTTCTAACTATCACTTTTTCGGTTCAGTGAGATATGCTGGATTCTAAACGGAGAAGCTTCTCTGACGCTTTTTCAAAGAGATATTGAAACTGAAATCTCCCATGCTGTTTCCAGCATAGGCAGCAATGGCCTTCCACATAGAACTTGCCAACCTGAATTCCTACAGGCTAGATGTGAGAGGCACATTCTGCTGCTTCCTCCCTTAGAGTTAAACTTGCTTCTGAAAGCTCAACCTCCAGGGAGTCTGTTTGGCAGAGATATAGAACACACTTTTCCAAGCCTGTTGGAAGGCATTTGCAGTATCATTTCGCGTCTAATTTCCGAAACCAAACTGCTTGGAGCTCTAAATCCCTACTAACTACCACTTCTTCAGTTCAGTGAGATATGCTGGATTCTAAACGGAGAAGCTTCTCTGACGCTTTTTCACAGAGATTTTGAAACTGAAATCTCCCATGCCGTTTCCAGCATAGGCAGCAATGGGCTTCCCCATAGAACTTGCCAACCTGAATTCCTATAGGCTAGATGTGAGAGGCACATTCTGCTGCTTCCACCCTAAGAGTTAAACTTGCTACTGAAAGCTCAACCTCCGGGGAGTCTGTTGGGCAGAGATATAGAACACACTTTTCCAAGCCTGTTCGAAGGCCTTTGCAAAGTGATTTCGCGTCTAATTTCCCAAACCAAACTGCTTGCAGCTCTAACTCCCTTCTAACTACCACTTCTTCGGTTCAGTGAGATATGCTGGATTCTAAACGGAGAAGCTTCTCTGACGCTTTTTCACAGAAATTTTGAAACTGAAATCTAACATGCCGTTTCCACCATAGGCAGCAATGGGCTTCCCCATAGAACTTGCCAACCTGAATTCCTACAGGCTAGCTGTGAGAGGCACATTCTGCTGCTTCCAACCTAAGAGTTAAACTTGCTTCTGAAAGCTCAACCTCTGTGGAGTCTGTTTGGCAGAGATATAGAACACACTTTTCCAAGCCTGTTGGAAGGCATTTGCAGTGTCATTTCGCGTCTAATTTCCCAAACCAAACTGCTTGCAGCTCTACCTTCTCACTACCACTTTTTCGGTTCAGTGAGATATGCTGGATTCTAAACGGAGAAGCTTCTCTGACGCTTTTTCACAGAGATTTTGAAACTGAAATCTCCCATGCCATTTCCACCATAGGCAGCAATGGCCTTCCCCATAGAACTTGCCAACCTGAATTCCTACAGGCTAGATGTGAGGGGCACATTCTGCTGCTTCCACCCTAAGAGTTAAACTTGCTTCTGAAAGCTCAACCTCCGGGGAGTCTGTTTGGCAGAGATATAGAACACACTTTTCCAAGCCTGTTCTAAGGCCTTTGCAATGTGATTTCGCGTCAAATTTCCCAAACCAAACTGCTTACAGCTCTAACTCTCTTCTAACTACCACTTCTTCGGTTCAGTGAGATATGCTGGATTCTAAACGGAGAAGCTTCTCTGATGCTTTTTCACAGAGATTTTGAAACTGAAATTTCAAAACCCGTTTCCAACGAAGGCGCCAATGGACTTCCCCATAGAACTTGCCAACCTGAATTCCTACAGGCTAGATGTGAGAGGCACATTCTGCTGCTTCCTCCCTTAGAGTTAAACTTGCTTCTGAAAGCTCAACCTCCGGGAAGTCTGTTTGGCAGAGATATAGAACACACTTTTCCAAGCCTGTTGGAAGGCCTTTGCAGTTTCATTTCACGTCTAATTTCCCAAACCAAACTGCTTGCAGCTCTAACTCCCTTCTAACTACCACTTCTTCGGTTCAGTGAGATATGCTGGATTCTAAACGGAGAAGCTTCTCTGACGCTTTTTCACAGAGATTTTGAAACTGAAATCTCCCATGCCGTTTCCACCATAAGCAGCAATGGGCTTCCCCATAGAACTTGCCAACCTGAATTCCTACAGGCTAGATGTGAGGGGCACATTGTGCTGCTTCCAACCTTAGAGTTAAACTTGCTTCTGAAAGCTCAACCTCCGGGGAGTCTGTTTGCCAGAGAAATACAACACACTTTTCCAAGCCGGTTGGAAGGCATTTGCAGTGTCATTTCGCGTCTAATTTCCCAAACCAAACTGCTTGCAGCTCTACCTTCTAACTACCACTATTTCGGTTCAGTGAGATATGCTGGATTCTAAACGGAGAAGCTTCCCTGATGCTTTTTCACAGAGATTTTAAAATTGAAATTTCCAAACCCGTTTCCAACGAAGGCACCCATGGGCTTCCCCATAGAACTTGCCAACCTGAATTCCTACAGGCTAGATATGAGAGGCACATTATGCTGCTTCCTCCCTTAGAGTTAAACTAGCTTCTGAAAGCTCAACCTCCGGGGAGTCTGTTTGGCAGAGATATACAACACACTTTTCCAAGCCTGTTGGAAGGCATTTGCAGTGTCATTTCGCGTCTAATTTCCCACACCAAACTGCTTGCAGCTCTACCTTCTAACTACCACTTTTTCGGTTCAGTGAGATATGCTGGATTCTAAACAGAGAAGCTTCCCTGATGCTTTTTCTCAGAGATTTTGAAACTGAAATTTCCAAACCCGTTTCCAACGAAGGCACCAATGTGCTTCCCCATAGAACTTGCCAACCTGAATTCCTACAGGCTAGATGTGAGAGGGACATTCTGCTGCTTCCAGCCTTAGAGTTAAACTTGCTTCTGAAAGCTCAACCTCCGGGGAGTCTGTTTGGCAGAGATATAGAACACACTTTTCCAAGCCTGTTGGAAGGCCTTTGCAGTTTCATTTTGCGTATAATTTCCCAAACCAAACTGCTTGCAGCTCTAACTCCCTTCTAACTACCACTTCTTCGGTTCAGTGAGATATGCTGGATTCTAAACGGAGAAGCTTCTCTGACGCTTTTTCACAGAGATTTTGAAACTGAAATCTCCCATGCCATTTCCACGATAGGCAGGAATGGGCTTCCCCATAGAACTTGCCAACCTTAATTCCTACAGGCTAGATGTGAGGGGCACATTCTGTTGATTCCACCCTAAGAGTTAAACTTGCTTCTGAAAGCTCAACATCCGGGGAGTCTGTTTGGCAGAGAAAAACAACACACTTTTCCAAGCCTGTTGGAAGGCATTTGCAGTGTCATTTCACGTCTAATTTCCCAAACCAAAGTGCTTGCAGCTCTACTTTCTAACTACCACTTCTTCGGTTCAGTGAGATATGCTCGATTCTAAATGGAGAAGCTTCCCTAATGCTTTTTCACAGAGATTTTGAAATTGAAATTTCCAAACCCGTTTCCAACGAAGGCGCCAATGGGCTTCCCCATAGAACTTGCCAACCTGAATTCCTACAGGCTAGATGTGAGAGGCACATTGTGCTGCTTCCTCCCTTAGAGTTAAACTAGCTTCTGAAAGCTCAACCTCCGGAGAGTCTGTTTGGCAGAGATATAGAACACACTTTTCCAAGCCTGTTGGAAGGCATTTGCAGTGTCATTTCGCGTCTAATTTCCCAAACCAAACTGCTTGCAGCTCTACCTTCTAACTACCACTTTTTCGGTTCAGTGAGATATGCTGGATTCTAAACGGAGAAGCTTCTCTGACGCTTTTTCACAGAGATTTTGAAACTGAAATCTCCCATGACGTTTCCACCATAGGCAGCAATGGGCTTCCCCATAGGACTTGCCAACCTGAATTCCTACAGGCTAGATGTGAGAGGCACATTCTGCTGCTTCCTCCCTTAGAGTTAAACTTGCTTCTGAAAGCTCAACCTCCGGCGAGTCTGTTTGACAGAGATATAGAACACACTTTTCAGAGCCTGTTCGAAGGCCTTTGCAATGTGATTTCGCGTCAAATTTCCCAAACCAAACTGCTTGCAGCTCTAACTCCCTTCTAACTAAACTTCTTCGGTTCAGTGAGATATGCTGGATTCTAAATGGAGAAGCATCCCTGATGCTTTTTCACAGAGATTTTGAAACTGAAATTTCCAAACCCGTTTCCAACGAAGGCGCCAATGGGCTTCACCATAGAACTTGCCAACCTGAATTCCTACAGGCTAGATGTGAAAGGCACTTTCTGCTGCTTCCTCCCTTAGAGTTAAACTAGCTTCTGAAAGCTCAACCTCCGGGGAGTCTGTTTGGCAGAGATATACAACACACTTTTCCAAGCCTGTTGGAAGGCATTTGCAGTGTCATTTCGCGTTTATTTTCCCAAACCAAACTGCTTGAAGCTCTACCTTCTAACTATGACTTTTTCGGTTCAGTGAGATATGCTGGATTCTAAACGGAGAAGCTTCTCTGACGCTTTTTCACAGAGATTTTGAAACTGAAATCTCCCATGCTGTTTCCAGCATAGGCAGCAATGGCCTTCCCCATAGAACTTGCCAACCTGAATTCCTACAGGCTAGATGTGAGAGGCACATTCTGCTGCTTCCTCCCTTAGAGTTAAACTTGCTTCTGAAAGCTCAACCTCCAGGGAGTCTGTTTGGCAGAGATATAGAACACACTTTTCCAAGCCTGTTGGAAGGCATTTGCAGTATCATTTCGCGTCTAATTTCCCAAACCAAACTGCTTGGAGCTCTAAATCCCTACTAACTACCACTTCTTCAGTTCAGTGAGATATGCTGGATTCTAAACGGAGAAGCTTCTCTGACGCTTTTTCACAGAGATTTTGAAACTGAAATCTCCCATGCCGTTTCCACCATAGGCAGCAATGGGCTTCCCCATAGAACTTGCCAACCTGAATTCCTACAGGCTAGATGTGAGAGGCACATTCTGCTGCTTCCACCCTAAGAGTTAAACTTGCTTCTGAAAGCTCAACCTCCGGGGAGTCTGTTGGGCAGAGATATAGAACACACTTTTCCAAGCCTGTTCGAAGGCCTTTGCAATGTGATTTCGCGTCTAATTTCCCAAACCAAACTGCTTGCAGCTCTAACTCCCTTCTAACTACCACTTCTTCGGTTCAGTGAGATATGCTGGATTCTAAACGGAGAAGCTTCTCTGACGCTTTTTCACAGAGATTTTGAAACTGAAATCTCCCATGCCATTTCCACCATAGGCAACAATGGGCTTCCCCATAGAACTTGCCAACCTGAATTCCTACAGGCTAGATGTGAGGGGCACATTGTGCTGCTTCCAGCCTTAGAGTTAAACTTGCTTCTGAAAGCTCAACCTCCGGGGAGTCTGTTTGGCAGAGAAATACATCACACTTTTCCAAGCCGGTTGGAAGGCATTTGCAGTGTCATTTCGCGTCTAATTTCCCAAACCAAACTGCTTGCAGCTCTACCTTCTAACTACCACTATTTCGGTTCAGTGAGATATGCTGGATTCTAAACGGAGAAGCTTCCCTGATGCTTTTTCACAGAGATTTTAAAATTGAAATTTCCAAACCCGTTTCCAACGAAGGCACCCATGGGCTTCCCCATAGAAATTGCCAACCTGAATTCCTACAGGCTAGATGTGAGAGGCACATTCTGCTGCTTCCTCCCTCAGAGTTAAACTAGCTTCTGAAAGCTCAACCTCCGGGGAGTCTGTTTGGCAGAGATATACAACACACTTTTCCAAGCCTGTTGGAAGGCATTTGCAGTGTCATTTCGCGTCTAATTTCCCACACCAAACTGCTTGCAGCTCTACCTTCTAACTACCACTTTTTCGGTTCAGTGAGATATGCTGGATTCTAAACAGAGAAGCTTCCCTGATGCTTTTTCTCAGAGATTTTGAAACTGAAATTTCCAAACCCGTTTCCAACGAAGGCACCAATGTGCTTCCCCATAGAACTTGCCAACCTGAATTCCTACAGGCTAGATGTGAGAGGGACATTCTGTTGCTTCCAGCCTTAGAGTTAAACTTGCTTCTGAAAGCTCAACCTCCGGGGAGTCTGTTTGGCAGAGATATAGAACACACATTTCCAAGCCTGTTGGAAGGCCTTTGCAGTTTCATTTTGCGTATAATTTCCCAAACCAAACTGCTTGCAGCTCTAACTCCCTTCTAACTACCACTTCTTCGGTTCAGTGACATATGCTGGATTCTAAACGGAGAAGCTTCTCTGACGCTTTTTCACAGAGATTTTGAAACTGAAATCTCCCATGCCATTTCCACCATAGGCAGGAATGGGCTTCCCCATAGAACTTGCCAACCTTAATTCCTACAGGCTAGATGTGAGGGGCACATTCTGTTGATTCCACCCTAAGAGTTAAACTTGCTTCTGAAAGCTCAACATCCGGGGAGTCTGTTTGGCAGAGAAAAACAACACACTTTTCCAAGCCTGTTGGAAGGCATTTGCAGTGTCATTTCGCGTCTAATTTCCCAAACCAAAGTGCTTGCAGCTCTACTTTCTAACTACCACTTCTTCGGTTCAGTGAGATATGCTCGATTCTAAATGGAGAAGCTTCCCTAATGCTTTTTCACAGAGATTTTGAAATTGAAATTTCCAAACCCGTTTCCAACGAAGGCGCCAATGGGCTTCCCCATAGAACTTGCCAACCTGAATTCCTACAGGCTAGATGTGAGAGGCACATTGTGCTGCTTCCTCCCTTAGAGTTAAACTAGCTTCTGAAAGCTCAACCTCCGGAGAGTCTGTTTGGCAGAGATATAGAACACACTTTTCCAAGCCTGTTGGAAGGCATTTGCAGTGTCATTTCGCGTCTAATTTCCCAAACCAAACTGCTTGCAGCTCTACCTTCTAACTACCACTTTTTCGGTTCAGTGAGATATGCTGGATTCTAAATGGAGAAGCTTCTCTGACGCTTTTTCACAGAGATTTTGAAACTGAAATCTCCCATGACGTTTCCACCATAGGCAGCAATGGGCTTCCCCATAGGACTTGCCAACCTGAATTCCTACAGGCTAGATGTGAGAGGCACATTCTGCTGCTTCCTCACTTAGAGTTAAACTTGCTTCTGAAAGCTCAGCCTCCGGCGAGTCTGTTTGACAGAGATATAGAACACACTTTTCAGAGCCTGTTCGAAGGCCTTTGCAATGTGATTTCGCGTCAAATTTCCCAAACCAAACTGCTTGGAGCTCTAAATCCCTACTAACTACCACTTCTTCAGTTCAGTGAGATATGCTGGATTCTAAACGGAGAAGCTTCTCTGATGCTTTTTCACAGAGATTTTGAAACTGAAATCTCCCATGCCGTTTCCACCCTAGGCAGCAATGGGCTTCCCCATAGAACTTGCCAACCTGAATTCCTACAGGCTAGCTGTGAGAGGCACATTCTGCTGCTTCCACCCTAAGAGTTAAACTTGCTTCTGAAAGCTCAACCTCTGTGGAGTCTGTTTGGCAGAGATATAGAACACACTTTTCCAAGCCTGTTGGAAGGCATTTGCAGTGTCATTTCGCGTCTAATTTCCCAAACCAAACTGCTTGCAGCTCTACCTTCTCACTACCACTTTTTCGGTTCAGTGAGATATGCTGGATTCTAAACGGAGAAGCTTCTCTGATGCTTTTTCACAGAGATTTTGAAACTGAAATTTCCAAACCCGTTTCCAACGAAAGCGCCAATGGGCTTCCCCATAGAACTTGCCAACCTGAATTCCTACAGGCTAGATGTGAGAGGCACATTCTGCTGCTTCCTCCCTTAGAGTTAAACTTGCTTCTGAAAGCTCAACCTCCGGAGAGTCTGTTTGGCAGAGGTATAGAACACACTTTTCCAAGCTTGTTGGAAGGCCTCTGCAGTGTCATTTCGCGTCTAATTTCCCAAACCAAACTGCTTGCAGCTCTAACTCCCTTCTAACTACCACTTCTTCGGTTCAGTGACATATGCTGGATTCTAAACGGAGAAGCTTCTCTGACGCTTTTTCACAGAGATTTTGAAACTGAAATCTCCCATGCCGTTTCCCCCATAGGCAGCAATGGGCTTCCCCATAGAACTTGCCAACCTGAATTCCTACAGGCTAGATGTGAGGGGCACATTCTGTTGATTCCACCCTAAGAGTTAAACTTGCTTCTGAAAGCTCAACATCCGGGGAGTCTGTTTGGCAGAGAAAAACAACACACTTTTCCAAGCCTGTTGGAAGGCATTTGCAGTGTCATTTCGCGTCTAATTTCCCAAACCAAAGTGCTTGCAGCTCTACTTTCTAACTACCACTTCTTCGGTTCAGTGAGATATGCTGGATTCTAAATAGAGAAGCTTCCCTAATGCTTTTTCACAGAGATTTTGAAATTGAAATTTCCAAACCCGTTTCCAACGAAGGCGCCAATGGGCTTCCCCATAGAACTTGCCAACCTGAATTCCTACAGGCTAGATGTGAGAGGCACATTGTGCTGCTTCCTCCCTTAGAGTTAAACTAGCTTCTGAAAGCTCAACCTCCGGAGAGTCTGTTTGGCAGAGATATAGAACACACTTTTCCAAGCCTGTTGGAAGGCATTTGCAGTGTCATTTCGCGTCTAATATCCCAAACCAAACTGCTTGCAGCTCTACCTTCTAACTACCACTTTTTCGGTTCAGTGAGATATGCTGGATTCTAAATGGAGAAGCTTCTCTGACGCTTTTTCACAGAGATTTTGAAACTGAAATCTCCCATGACGTTTCCACCATAGGCAGCAATGGGCTTCCCCATAGAACTTGCCAACCTGAATTCCTACAGGCTAGATGTGAGAGGCACATTCTGCTGCTTCCTCACTTAGAGTTAAACTTGCTTCTGAAAGCTCAGCCTCCGGCGCGTCTGTTTGACAGAGATATAGAACACACTTTTCAGAGCCTGTTCGAAGGCCTTTGCAATGTGATTTCGCGTCAAATTTCCCAAACCAAACTGCTTGGAGCTCTAAATCCCTACTAACTACCACTTCTTCAGTTCAGTGAGATATGCTGGATTCTAAACGGAGAAGCTTCTCTGATGCTTTTTCACAGAGATTTTGAAACTGAAATCTCCCATGCCGTTTCCACCATAGGCAGCAATGGGCTTCCCCATAGAACTTGCCAACCTGAATTCCTACAGGCTAGCTGTGAGAGGCACATTCTGCTGCTTCCACCCTAAGAGTTAAACTTGCTTCTGAAAGCTCAACCTCCGGGGAGTCTGTTGGGCAGAGATATAGAACACACTTTTCCAAGCCTGTTCGAAGGCCTTTGCAATGTGATTTCGCGTCTAATTTCCCAAACCAAACTGCTTGCAGCTCTAACTCCCTTCTAACTACCACTTCTTCGGTTCAGTGAGATATGCTGGATTCTAAACGGAGAAGCTTCTCTGACGCTTTTTCACAGAAATTTTGAAACTGAAATCTAACATGCCGTTTCCACCATAGGCAGCAATGGGCTTCCCCATAGAACTTGCCAACCTGAATTCCTACAGGCTAGCTGTGAGAGGCACATTCTGCTGCTTCCACCCTAAGAGTTAAACTTGCTTCTGAAAGCTCAACCTCTGTGGAGTCTGTTTGGCAGAGATATAGAACACACTTTTCCAAGCCTGTTGGAAGGCATTTGCAGTGTCATTTCGCGTCTAATTTCCCAAACCAAACTGCTTGCAGCTCTACCTTCTCACTACCACTTTTTCGGTTCAGTGAGATATGCTGGATTCTAAACGGAGAAGCTTCTCTGATGCTTTTTCACAGAGATTTTGAAACTGAAATTTCCAAACCCGTTTCCAACGAAAGCGCCAATGGGCTTCCCCATAGAACTTGCCAACCTGAATTCCTACAGGCTAGCTGTGAGAGGCACATTGTGCTGCTTCCTCCCTTAGAGTTAAACTAGCTTCTGAAAGCTCAACCTCCGGAGAGTCTGTTTGGCAGAGATATAGAACACACTTTTCCAAGCCTGTTGGAAGGCATTTGCAGTGTCATTTCGCGTCTAATTTCCCAAACCAAACTGCTTGCAGCTCTACCTTCTAACTACCACTTTTTCGGTTCAGTGAGATATGCTGGATTCTAAATGGAGAAGCTTCTCTGACGCTTTTTCACAGAGATTTTGAAACTGAAATCTCCCATGACGTTTCCACCATAGGCAGCAATGGGCTTCCCCATAGGACTTGCCAACCTGAATTCCTACAGGCTAGATGTGAGAGGCACATTCTGCTGCTTCCTCACTTAGAGTTAAACTTGCTTCTGAAAGCTCAACCTCCGGCGAGTCTGTTTGACAGAGATATAGAACACACTTTTCAGAGCCTGTTCGAAGGCCTTTGCAATGTGATTTCGCGTCAAATTTCCCAAACCAAACTGCTTGCAGCTCTAACTCCCTTCTAACTAAACTTCTTCGGTTCAGTGAGATATGCTGGATTCTAAACGGAGAAGCATCCCTGATGCTTTTTCACAGAGATTTTGAAACTGAAATTTCCAAACCCGTTTCCAACGAAGGCGCCAATGGGCTTCCCCATAGAACTTGCCAACCTGAATTCCTACAGGCTAGATGTGAAAGGCACTTTCTGCTGCTTTCTCACTTAGAGTTAAACTAGCTTCTGAAAGTTCAACCTCCGGGGAGTCTGTTTGGCAGAGATATACAACACACTTTTCCAAGCCTGTTGGAAGGCATTTGCAGTGTCATTTCGCGTTTATTTTCCCAAACCAAACTGCTTGAAGCTCTACCTTCTAACTATCACTTTTTCGGTTCAGTGAGATATGCTGGATTCTAAACGGAGAAGCTTCTCTGACGCTTTTTCACAGAGATTTTGAAACTGAAATCTCCCATGCTGTTTCCAGCATAGGCAGCAATGGCCTTCCCCATAGAACTTGCCAACCTGAATTCCTACAGGCTAGATTTGAGAGGCACATTCTGCTGCTTCCTCCCTTAGAGTTAAACTTGCTTCTGAAAGCTCAACCTCCAGGGAGTCTGTTTGGCAGAGATATAGAACACACTTTTCCAAGCCTGTTGGAAGGCATTTGCAGTATCATTTCGCGTCTAATTTCCCAAACCAAACTGCTTGGAGCTCTAAATCCCTACTAACTACCACTTCTTCAGTTCAGTGAGATATGCTGGATTCTAAACGGAGAAGCTTCTCTGACGCTTTTTCACAGAGATTTTGAAACTGAAATCTCCCATGCCGTTTCCACCATAGGCAGCAATGGGCTTCCCCATAGAACTTGCCAACCTGAATTCCTACAGGCTAGCTGTGAGAGGCACATTCTGCTGCTTCCACCCTAAGAGTTAAACTTGCTTCTGAAAGCTCAACCTCCGGGGAGTCTGTTGGGCAGAGATATAGAACACACTTTTCCAAGCCTGTTCGAAGGCCTTTGCAATGTGATTTCGCGTCTAATTTCCCAAACCAAACTGCTTGCAGCTCTAACTCCCTTCTAACTACCACTTCTTCGGTTCAGTGAGATATGCTGGATTCTAAACGGAGAAGCTTCTCTGACGCTTTTTCACAGAAATTTTGAAACTGAAATCTAACATGCCGTTTCCACCATAGGCAGCAATGGGCTTCCCCATAGAACTTGCCAACCTGAATTCCTACAGGCTAGCTGTGAGAGGCACATTCTGCTGCTTCCACCCTAAGAGTTAAACTTGCTTCTGAAAGCTCAACCTCTGTGGAGTCTGTTTGGCAGAGATATAGAACACACTTTTCCAAGCCTGTTGGAAGGCATTTGCAGTGTCATTTCGCGTCTAATTTCCCAAACCAAACTGCTTGCAGCTCTACCTTCTCACTACCACTTTTTCGGTTCAGTGAGATATGCTGGATTCTAAACGGAGAAGCTTCTCTGATGCTTTTTCACAGAGATTTTGAAACTGAAATTTCCAAACCCGTTTCCAACGAAAGCGCCAATGGGCTTCCCCATAGAACTTGCCAACCTGAATTCCTACAGGCTAGATGTGAGAGGCACATTCTGCTGCTTCCTCCCTTAGAGTTAAACTTGCTTCTGAAAGCTCAACCTCCGGAGAGTCTGTTTGGCAGAGGTATAGAACACAATTTTCCAAGCTTGTTGGAAGGCCTCTGCAGTGTCATTTTGCGTCTAATTTCCCAAACCAAACTGCTTGCAGCTCTAACTCCCTTCTAACTACCACTTCTTCGGTTCAGTGACATATGCTGGATTCTAAACGGAGAAGCTTCTCTGACGCTTTTTCACAGAAATTTTGAAACTGAAATCTAACATGCCTTTTCCACCATAGGCAGCAATGGGCTTCCCCATAGAACTTGCCAACCTGAATTCCTACAGGCTAGCTGTGAGAGGCACATTCTGCTGCTTCCACCCTAAGAGTTAAACTTGCTTCTGAAAGCTCAACCTCTGTGGAGTCTGTTTGGCAGAGATATAGAACACACTTTTCCAAGCCTGTTGGAAGGCATTTGCAGTGTCATTTCGCGTCTAATTTCCCAAACCAAACTGCTTGCAGCTCTACCTTCTCACTACCACTTTTTCGGTTCAGTGAGATATGCTGGATTCTAAACGGAGAAGCTTCTCTGATGCTTTTTCACAGAGATTTTGAAACTGAAATTTCCAAACCCGTTTCCAACGAAAGCGCCAATGGGCTTCCCCATAGAACTTGCCAACCTGAATTCCTACAGGCTAGATGTGAGAGGCACATTCTGCTGCTTCCTCCCTTAGAGTTAAACTTGCTTCTGAAAGCTCAACCTCCGGAGAGTCTGTTTGGCAGAGGTATAGAACACACTTTTCCAAGCCTGTTGGAAGGCCTTTGCAGTTTCATTTTGCGTATAATTTCCCAAACCAAACTGCTTGCAGCTCTAACTCCCTTCTAACTACCACTTCTTCGGTACAGTGACATATGCTGGATTCTAAACGGAGAAGCTTCTCTGACGCTTTTTCACAGAGATTTTGAAACTGAAATCTCCCATGCCATTTCCACCATAGGCAGGAATGGGCTTCCCCATAGAACTTGCCAACCTTAATTCCTACAGGCTAGATGTGAGGGGCACATTCTGTTGATTCCACCCTAAGAGTTAAACTTGCTTCTGAAAGCTCAACATCCGTGGAGTCTGTTTGGCAGAGAAAAACAACACACTTTTCCAAGCCTGTTGGAAGGCATTTGCAGTGTCATTTCGCGTCTAATTTCCCAAACCAAAGTGCTTGCAGCTCTACATTCTAACTACCACTTCTTCGGTTCAGTGAGATATGCTGGATTCTAAATGGAGGAGCTTCCCTAATGCTTTTTCACAGAGATTTTGAAATTGAAATTTCCAAACCCGTTTCCAACGAAGGCGCCAATGGGCTTCCCCATAGAACTTGCCAACCTGAATTCCTACAGGCTTGATGTGAGAGGCACATTGTGCTGCTTCCTCCCTTAGAGTTAAACTAGCTTCTGAAAGCTCAACCTCCGGAGAGTCTGTTTGGCAGAGATATAGAACACACTTTTCCAAGCCTGTTGGAAGGCATTTGCAGTGTCATTTCACGTCTAATTTCCCAAACCAAACTGCTTGCAGCTCTACCTTCTAACTACCACTTTTTCGGTTCAGTGAGATATGCTGGATTCTAAACGGAGAAGCTTCTCTGACGCTTTTTCACAGAGATTTTGAAACTGAAATCTCCCATGCTGTTTCCAGCATAGGCAGCAATGGCCTTCCCCATAGAACTTGCCAACCTGAATTCCTACAGGCTAGATGTGAGAGGCACATTCTGCTGCTTCCTCCCTTAGAGTTAAACTTGCTTCTGAAAGCTCAACCTCCAGGGAGTCTGTTTGGCAGAGATATAGAACACACTTTTCCAAGCCTGTTGGAAGGCATTTGCAGTATCATTTCGCGTCTAATTTCCCAAACCAAACTGCTTGGAGCTCTAAATCCCTACTAACTACCACTTCTTCAGTTCAGTGAGATATGCTGGATTCTAAACGGAGAAGCTTCTCTGACGCTTTTTCACAGAGATTTTGAAACTGAAATCTCCCATGCCGTTTCCACCCTAGGCAGCAATGTGCTTCCCCATAGAACTTGCCAACCTGAATTCCTACAGGCTAGATGTGAGAGGGACATTCTGCTGCTTCCAGCCTTAGAGTTAAACTTGCTTCTGAAAGCTCAACCTCCGGGGAGTCTGTTTGGCAGAGATATAGAACACACTTTTCCAAGCCTGTTGGAAGGCCTTTGCAGTTTCATTTTGCGTATAATTTCCCAAACCCAACTGCTTGCAGCTCTAACTCCCTTCTAACTACCACTTCTTCGGTTCAGTGAGATATGCTGGATTCTAAACGGAGAAGCTTCTCTGACGCTTTTTCACAGAGATTTTGAAACTGAAATCTCCCATGCCATTTCCACGATAGGCAGGAATGGGCTTCCCCATAGAACTTGCCAACCTTAATTCCTACAGGCTAGATGTGAGGGGCACATTCTGTTGATTCCACCCTAAGAGTTAAACTTGCTTCTGAAAGCTCAACATCCGGGGAGTCTGTTTGGCAGAGAAAAACAACACACTTTTCCAAGCCTGTTGGAAGGCATTTGCAGTGTCATTTCACGTCTAATTTCCCAAACCAAAGTGCTTGCAGCTCTACTTTCTAACTACCACTTCTTCGGTTCAGTGAGATATGCTGGATTCTAAATGGAGAAGCTTCCCTAATGCTTTTTCACAGAGATTTTGAAATTGAAATTTCCAAACCCGTTTCCAACGAAGGCGCCAATGGGCTTCCCCATAGAACTTGCCAACCTGAATTCCTACAGGCTAGATGTGAGAGGCACATTGTGCTGCTTCCTCCCTTAGAGTTAAACTAGCTTCTGAAAGCTCAACCTCCGGAGAGTCTGTTTGGCAGAGATATAGAACACACTTTTCCAAGCCTGTTGGAAGGCATTTGCAGTGTCATTTCGCGTCTAATTTCCCAAACCAAACTGCTTGCAGCTCTACCTTCTAACTACCACTTTTTCGGTTCAGTGAGATATGCTGGATTCTAAACGGAGAAGCTTCTCTGACGCTTTTTCACAGAGATTTTGAAACTGAAATCTCCCATGACGTTTCCACCATAGGCAGCAATGGGCTTCCCCATAGGACTTGCCAACCTGAATTCCTACAGGCTAGATGTGAGAGGCACATTCTGCTGCTTCCTCCCTTAGAGTTAAACTTGCTTCTGAAAGCTCAACCTCCGGCGAGTCTGTTTGACAGAGATAAAGAACACACATTTCAGAGCCTGTTCGAAGGCCTTTGCAATGTGATTTCGCGTCAAATTTCCCAAACCAAACTGCTTGCAGCTCTAACTCCCTTCTAACTAAACTTCTTCGGTTCAGTGAGATATGCTGGATTCTAAACGGAGAAGCATCCCTGATGCTTTTTCACAGAGATTTTGAAACTGAAATTTCCAAACCCGTTTCCAACGAAGGCGCCAATGGGCTTCACCATAGAACTTGCCAACCTGAATTCCTACAGGCTAGATGTGAGAGGCACATTCTGCTGCTTCCTCCCTTAGAGTTAAACTTGCTTCTGAAAGCTCAACCTCCAGGGAGTCTGTTTGGCAGAGATATAGAACACACTTTTCCAAGCCTGTTGGAAGGCATTTGCAGTATCATTTCGCGTCTAATTTCCCAAACCAAACTGCTTGCAGCTCTAACTCCCTTCTAACTACCACTTCTTCGGTTCAGTGAGATATGCTGGATTCTAAACGGAGAAGCTTCACTGACGCTTTTTCACAGAAATTTTGAAACTGAAATCTAACATGCCGTTTCCACCATAGGCAGCAATGGGCTTCCCCATAGAACTTGCCAACCTGAATTCCTACAGGCTAGATGTGAGAGGCACATTCTGCTGCTTCCTCCCTAAGAGTTAAACTTGCTTCTGAAAGCTCAACCTCTGTGGAGTCTGTTTGGCAGAGATATAGAACACACTTTTCCAAGCCTGTTGGAAGGCATTTGCAGTGTCATTTCGCGTCTAATTTCCCAAACCAAACTGCTTGCAGCTCTACCTTCTCACTACCACTTTTTCGGTTCAGTGAGATATGCTGGATTCTAAACAGAGAAGCTTCTCTTACGCTTTTTCACAGAGATTTTGAAACTGAAATCTCCCATGCCATTTCCACCATAGGCAGCAATGGCCTTCCCCATAGAACTTGCCAACCTGAATTCCTACAGGCTAGATGTTAGGGGCACATTCTGCTGCTTCCACCCTAAGAGTTAAACTTGCTTCTCAAAGCTCAACCTCCGGGGAGTCTGTTTGGCAGAGATATAGAACACACTTTTCCAAGCCTGTTCGAAGGCCTTTGCAATGTGATTTCGCGTCAAATTTCCGAAACCAAACTGCTTACAGCTCTAACTCTCTTCTAACTACCACTTCTTCGGTTCAGTGAGATATGCTGGATTCTAAACGGAGAAGCTTCTCTGATGCTTTTTCACAGAGATTTTGAAACTGAAATTTCAAAACCCGTTTCCAACGAAGGCGCCAATGGGCTTCCCCATAGAACTTGCCAACCTGAATTCCTATAGGCTAGATGTGAGAGGCACATTCTGCTGCTTCCTCCCTTAGAGTTAAACTTGCTTCTGAAAGCTCAACCTCCGGGAAGTCTGTTTGGCAGAGATATAGAACACACTTTTCCAAGCCTGTTGGAAGGCCTTTGCAGTTTCATTTCACGTCTAATTTCCCAAACCAAACTGCTTGCAGCTCTAACTCCCTTCTAAGTACCACTTCTTCGGTTCAGTGAGATATGCTGGATTCTAAACGGATAAGCTTCTCTGACGCTTTTTCACAGAGATTTTGAAACTGAAATCTCCCATGCCGTTTCCACCATAGGCAACAATGGGTTTCCCCATAGAACTTGCCAACCTGAATTCCTACAGGCTAGATGTGAGGGGCACATTGTGCTGCTTCCAGCCTTAGAGTTAAACTTGCTTCTGAAAGCTCAACCTCCGGGGAGTCTGTTTGGCAGAGAAATACATCACACTTTTCCAAGCCGGTTGGAAGGCATTTGCAGTGTCATTTCGCGTCTAATTTCCCAAACCAAACTGCTTGCAGCTCTACCTTCTAACTACCACTATTTCGGTTCAGTGAGATATGCTGGATTCTAAACGGAGAAGCTTCCCTGATGCTTTTTCACAGAGATTTTAAAATTGAAATTTCCAAACCCGTTTCCAACGAAGGCACCCATGGGCTTCCCCATAGAACTTGCCAACCTGAATTCCTACAGGCTAGATGTGAGAGGCACATTCTGCTGCTTCCTCCCTTAGAGTTAAACTAGCTTCTGAAAGCTCAACCTCCGGGGAGTCTGTTTGGCAGAGATATACAACACACTTTTCCAAGCCTGTTGGAAGGCATTTGCAGTGTCATTTCGCGTCTAATTTCCCACACCAAACTGCTTGCAGCTCTACCTTCTAACTACCACTTTTTCGGTTCAGTGAGATATGCTGGATTCTAAACAGAGAAGCTTCCCTGATGCTTTTTCTCAGAGATTTTGAAACTGAAATTTCCAAACCCGTTTCCAACGAAGGCACCAATGTGCTTCCCCATAGAACTTGCCAACCTGAATTCCTACAGGCTAGATGTGAGAGGGACATTCTGCTGCTTCCAGCCTTAGAGTTAAACTTGCTTCTGAAAGCTCAACCTCCGGGGAGTCTGTTTGGCAGAGATATAGAACACACTTTTCCAAGCCTGTTGGAAGGCCTTTGCAGTTTCATTTTGCGTATAATTTCCCAAACCAAACTGCTTGCAGCTCTAACTCCCTTCTAACTACCACTTCTTCGGTTCAGTGACATATGCTGGATTCTAAACGGAGAATCTTCTCTGACGCTTTTTCACAGAGATTTTGAAACTGAAATCTCCCATGCCATTTCCACCATAGGCAGGAATGGGCTTCCCCATAGAACTTGCCAACCTTAATTCCTACAGGCTAGATGTGAGGGGCACATTCTGTTGATTCCACCCTAAGTGTTAAACTTGCTTCTGAAAGCTCAACATCCGGGGAGTCTGTTTGGCAGAGAAAAACAACACACTTTTCCAAGCCTGTTGGAAGGCATTTGCAGTGTCATTTCACGTCTAATTTCCCAAACCAAAGTGCTTGCAGCTCTACTTTCTAACTACCACTTCTTCGGTTCAGTGAGATATGCTGGATTCTAAATGGAGAAGCTTCCCTAATGCTTTTTCACAGAGATTTTGAAATTGAAATTTCCAAACCCGTTTCCAACGAAGGCGCCAATGGGCTTCCCCATAGAACTTGCCAACCTGAATTCCTACAGGCTAGATGTGAGAGGCACATTGTGCTGCTTCCTCCCTTAGAGTTAAACTAGCTTCTGAAAGCTCAACCTCCGGAGAGTCTGTTTGGCAGAGATATAGAACACACTTTTCCAAGCCTGTTGGAAGGCATTTGCAGTGTCATTTCGCGTCTAATTTCCCAAACCAAACTGCTTGCAGCTCTACCTTCTAACTACCACTTTTTCGGTTCAGTGAGATATGCTGGATTCTAAATGGAGAAGCTTCTCTGACGCTTTTTCACAGAGATTTTGAAACTGAAATCTCCCATGACGTTTCCACCATAGGCAGCAATGGGCTTCCCCATAGGACTTGCCAACCTGAATTCCTACAGGCTAGATGTGAGAGGCACATTCTGCTGCTTCCTCACTTAGAGTTAAACTTGCTTCTGAAAGCTCAGCCACCGGCGAGTCTGTTTGACAGAGATATAGAACACACTTTTCAGAGCCTGTTCGAAGGCCTTTGCAATGTGATTTCGCGTCAAATTTCCCAAACCAAACTGCTTGGAGCTCTAAATCCCTACTAACTACCACTTCTTCAGTTCAGTGAGATATGCTGGATTCTAAACGGAGAAGCTTCTCTGATGCTTTTTCACAGAGATTTTGAAACTGAAATCTCCCATGCCGTTTCCACCATAGGCAGCAATGGGCTTCCCCATAGAACTTGCCAACCTGAATTCCTACAGGCTAGCTGTGAGAGGCACATTCTGCTGCTTCCACCCTAAGAGTTAAACTTGCTTCTGAAAGCTCAACCTCCGGGGAGTCTGTTGGGCAGAGATATAGAACACACTTTTCCAAGCCTGTTCGAAGGCCTTTGCAATGTGATTTCGCGTCTAATTTCCCAAACCAAACTGCTTGCAGCTCTAACTCCCTTCTAACTACCACTTCTTCGGTTCAGTGAGATATGCTGGATTCTAAACGGAGAAGCTTTTCTGACGCTTTTTCACAGAAATTTTGAAACTGAAATCTAACATGCCGTTTCCACCATAGGCAGCAATGGGCTTCCCCATAGAACTTGCCAACCTGAATTCCTACAGGCTAGCTGTGAGAGGCACATTCTGCTGCTTCCACCCTAAGAGTTAAACTTGCTTCTGAAAGCTCAACCTCTGTGGAGTCTGTTTGGCAGAGATATAGAACACACTTTTCCAAGCCTGTTGGAAGGCATTTGCAGTGTCATTTCGCGTCTAATTTCCCAAACCAAACTGCTTGCAGCTCTACCTTCTCACTACCACTTTTTCGGTTCAGTGAGATATGCTGGATTCTAAACGGAGAAGCTTCTCTGATGCTTTTTCACAGAGATTTTGAAACTGAAATTTCCAAACCCGTTTCCAACGAAAGCGCCAATGGGCTTCCCCATAGAACTTGCCAACCTGAATTCCTACAGGCTAGATGTGAGAGGCACATTCTGCTGCTTCCTCCCTTAGAGTTAAACTTGCTTCTGAAAGCTCAACCTCCGGAGAGTCTGTTTGGCAGAGGTATAGAACACACTTTTCCAAGCTTGTTGGAAGGCCTCTGCAGTGTCATTTCGCGTCTAATTTCCCAAACCAAACTGCTTGCAGCTCTAACTCCCTTCTAACTACCACTTCTTCGGTTCAGTGACATATGCTGGATTCTAAACGGAGAAGCTTCTCTGACGCTTTTTCACAGAGATTTTGAAACTGAAATCTCCCATGCCGTTTCCCCCATAGGCAGCAATGGGCTTCCCCATAGAACTTGCCAACCTGAATTCCTACAGGCTAGATGTGAGGGGCACATTCTGTTGATTCCACCCTAAGAGTTAAACTTGCTTCTGAAAGCTCAACATCCGGGGAGTCTGTTTGGCAGAGAAAAACAACACACTTTTCCAAGCCTGTTGGAAGGCATTTGCAGTGTCATTTCGCGTCTAATTTCCCAAACCAAAGTGCTTGCAGCTCTACTTTCTAACTACCACTTCTTCGGTTCAGTGAGATATGCTGGATTCTAAATGGAGAAGCTTCCCTAATGCTTTTTCACAGAGATTTTGAAATTGAAATTTCCAAACCCGTTTCCAACGAAGGCGCCAATGGGCTTCCCCATAGAACTTGCCAACCTGAATTCCTACAGGCTAGATGTGAGAGGCACATTGTGCTGCTTCCTCCCTTAGAGTTAAACTAGCTTCTGAAAGCTCAACCTCCGGAGAGTCTGTTTGGCAGAGATATAGAACACACTTTTCCAAGCCTGTTGGAAGGCATTTGCAGTGTCATTTCGCGTCTAATTTCCCAAACCAAACTGCTTGCAGCTCTAAATCCCTACTAACTACCACTTCTTCAGTTCAGTGAGATATGCTGGATTCTAAACGGAGAAGCTTCTCTGACGCTTTTTCACAGAGATTTTGAAACTGAAATCTCCCATGCCGTTTCCACCATAGGCAGCAATGGGCTTCCCCATAGAACTTGCCAACCTGAATTCCTACAGGCTAGCTGTGAGAGGCACATTCTGCTGCTTCCACCCTAAGAGTTAAACTTGCTTCTGAAAGCTCAACCTCTGTGGAGTCTGTTTGGCAGAGATATAGAACACACTTTTCCAAGCCTGTTGGAAGGCATTTGCAGTGTCATTTCGCGTCTAATTTCCCAAACCAAACTGCTTGCAGCTCTACCTTCTCACTACCACTTTTTCGGTTCAGTGAGATATGCTGGATTCTAAACGGAGAAGCTTCTCTGATGCTTTTTCACAGAGATTTTGAAACTGAAATTTCCAAACCCGTTTCCAACGAAAGCGCCAATGGGCTTCCCCATAGAACTTGCCAACCTGAATTCCTACAGGCTAGATGTGAGAGGCACATTCTGCTGCTTCCTCCCTTAGAGTTAAACTTGCTTCTGAAAGCTCAACCTCCGGAGAGTCTGTTTGGCAGAGGTATAGAACACACTTTTCCAAGCTTGTTGGAAGGCCTCTGCAGTGTCATTTCGCGTCTAATTTCCCAAACCAAACTGCTTGCAGCTCTAACTCCCTTCTAACTACCACTTCTTCGGTTCAGTGACATATGCTGGATTCTAAACGGAGAAGCTTCTCTGACGCTTTTTCACAGAGATTTTGAAACTGAAATCTCCCATGCCATTTCCACCATAGGCAGGAATCGGCTTCCCCATAGAACTTGCCAACCTTAATTCCTACAGGCTAGATGTGAGGGGCACATTCTGTTGATTCCACCCTAAGAGTTAAACTTGCTTCTGAAAGCTCAACATCCGGGGAGTCTGTTTGGCAGAGAAAAACAACACACTTTTCCAAGCCTGTTGGAAGGCATTTGCAGTGTCATTTCGCGTCTAATTTCCCAAACCAAAGTGCTTGCAGCTCTACATTCTAACTACCACTTCTTCGGTTCAGTGAGATATGCTGGATTCTAAATGGAGGAGCTTCCCTAATGCTTTTTCACAGAGATTTTGAAATTGAAATTTCCAAACCCGTTTCCAACGAAGGCGCCAATGGGCTTCCCCATAGAACTTGCCAACCTGAATTCCTACAGGCTTGATGTGAGAGGCACATTGTGCTGCTTCATCCCTTAGAGTTAAACTAGCTTCTGAAAGCTCAACCTCCGGAGAGTCTGTTTGGCAGAGATATAGAACACACTTTTCCAAGCCTGTTGGAAGGCATTTGCAGTGTCATTTCGCGTCTAATTTCCCAAACCAAACTGCTTGCAGCTCTACCTTCTAACTACCACTTTTTCGGTTCAGTGAGATATGCTGGATTCTAAATGGAGAAGCTTCTCTGACGCTTTTTCACAGAGATTTTGAAACTGAAATCTCCCATGACGTTTCCACCATAGGCAGCAATGGGCTTCCCCATAGGACTTGCCAACCTGAATTCCTACAGGCTAGATGTGAGAGGCACATTCTGCTGCTTCCTCACTTAGAGTTAAACTTGCTTCTGAAAGCTCAACCTCCGGCGAGTCTGTTTGACAGAGATATAGAACACACTTTTCAGAGCCTGTTCGAAGGCCTTTGCAATGTGATTTCGCGTCAAATTTCCCAAACCAAACTGCTTGCAGCTCTAACTCCCTTCTAACTAAACTTCTTCGGTTCAGTGAGATATGCTGGATTCTAAACGGAGAAGCATCCCTGATGCTTTTTCACAGAGATTTTGAAACTGAAATTTCCAAACCCGTTTCCAACGAAGGCGCCAATGGGCTTCCCCATAGAACTTGCCAACCTGAATTCCTACAGGCTAGATGTGAAAGGCACTTTCTGCTGCTTCCTCCCTTAGAGTTAAACTAGCTTCTGAAAGCTCAACCTCCGGGGAGTCTGTTTGGCAGAGATATACAACACACTTTTCCAAGCCTGTTGGAAGGCATTTGCAGTGTCATTTCGCGTTTATTTTCCCAAACCAACCTGCTTGAAGCTCTACCTTCTAACTATCACTTTTTCGGTTCAGTGAGATATGCTGGATTCTAAACGGAGAAGCTTCTCTGACGCTTTTTCACAGAGATTTTGAAACTGAAATCTCCCATGCTGTTTCCAGCATAGGCAGCAATGGCCTTCCCCATAGAACTTGCCAACCTGAATTCCTACAGGCTAGATGTGAGAGGCACATTCTGCTGCTTCCTCCCTTAGAGTTAAACTTGCTTCTGAAAGCTCAACCTCCAGGGAGTCTGTTTGGCAGAGATATAGAACACACTTTTCCAAGCCTGTTGGAAGGCATTTGCAGTATCATTTCGCGTCTAATTTCCCAAACCAAACTGCTTGGAGCTCTAAATCCCTACTAACTACCACTTCTTCAGTTCAGTGAGATATGCTGGATTCTAAACGGAGAAGCTTCTCTGACGCTTTTTCACAGAGATTTTGAAACTGAAATCTCCCATGCCGTTTCCACCCTAGGCAGCAATGGGCTTCCCCATAGAACTTGCCAACCTGAATTCCTACAGGCTAGATGTGAGAGGCACATTCTGCTGCTTCCACCCTAAGAGTTAAACTTGCTTCTGAAAGCTCAACCTCCGGGGAGTCTGTTGGGCAGAGATATAGAACACACTTTTCCAAGCCTGTTCGAAGGCCTTTGCAATGTGATTTCGCGTCTAATTTCCCAAACCAAACTGCTTGCAGCTCTAACTCCCTTCTAACTACCACTTCTTCGGTTCAGTGAGATATGCTGGATTCTAAACGGAGAAGCTTCTCTGACGCTTTTTCACAGAAATTTTGAAACTGAAATCTAACATGCCGTTTCCACCATAGGCAGCAATGGGCTTCCCCATAGAACTTGCCAACCTGAATTCCTACAGGCTAGCTGTGAGAGGCACATTCTGCTGCTTCCACCCTAAGAGTTAAACTTGCTTCTGAAAGCTCAACCTCTGTGGAGTCTGTTTGGCAGAGATATAGAACACACTTTTCCAAGCCTGTTGGAAGGCATTTGCAGTGTCATTTCGCGTCTAATTTCCCAAACCAAACTGCTTGCAGCTCTACCTTCTCACTACCACTTTTTCGGTTCAGTGAGATATGCTGGATTCTAAACGGAGAAGCTTCTCTGATGCTTTTTCACAGAGATTTTGAAACTGAAATTTCCAAACCCGTTTCCAACGAAAGCGCCAATGGGCTTCCCCATAGAACTTGCCAACCTGAATTCCTACAGGCTAGATGTGAGAGGCACATTCTGCTGCTTCCTCCCTTAGAGTTAAACTTGCTTCTGAAAGCACAACCTCCGGAGAGTCTGTTTGGCAGAGGTATAGAACACACTTTTCCAAGCTTGTTGGAAGGCCTCTGCAGTGTCATTTCGCGTCTAATTTCCCAAACCAAACTGCTTGCAGCTCTACCTTCTAACTACCACTTTTTCGGTTCAGTGAGATATGCTGGATTCTAAACGGAGAAGCTTCTCTGACGCTTTTTCACAGAAATTTTGAAACTGAAATCTAACATGCCGTTTCCACCATAGGCAGCAATGGGCTTCCCCATAGGACTTGCCAACCTGAATTCCTACAGGCTAGATGTGAGAGGCACATTCTGCTGCTTCCTCACTTAGAGTTAAACTTGCTTCTGAAAGCTCAACCTCCGGCGAGTCTGTTTGACAGAGATATAGAACACACTTTTCAGAGCCTGTTCGAAGGCCTTTGCAATGTGATTTCGCGTCAAATTTCCCAAACCAAACTGCTTGCAGCTCTAACTGCCTTCTAACTAAACTTCTTCGGTTCAGTGAGATATGCTGGATTCTAAACGGAGAAGCATCCCTGATGCTTTTTCACAGAGATTTTGAAACTGAAATTTCCAAACCCGTTTCCAACGAAGGCGCCAATGGGCTTCCCCATAGAACTTGCCAACCTGAATTCCTACAGGCTAGATGTGAAAGGCACTTTCTGCTGCTTCCTCCCTTAGAGTTAAACTAGCTTCTGAAAGCTCAACCTCCGGGGAGTCTGTTTGGCAGAGATATACAACACACTTTTCCAAGCCTGTTGGAAGGCATTTGCAGTGTCATTTCGCGTTTATTTTCCCAAACCAACCTGCTTGAAGCTCTACCTTCTAACTATCACTTTTTCGGTTCAGTGAGATATGCTGGATTCTAAACGGAGAAGCTTCTCTGACGCTTTTTCACAGAGATTTTGAAACTGAAATCTCCCATGCTGTTTCCAGCATAGGCAGCAATGGCCTTCCCCATAGAACTTGCCAACCTGAATTCCTACAGGCTAGATGTGAGAGGCACATTCTGCTGCTTCCTCCCTTAGAGTTAAACTTGCTTCTGAAAGCTCAACCTCCAGGGAGTCTGTTTGGCAGAGATATAGAACACACTTTTCCAAGCCTGTTGGAAGGCATTTGCAGTATCATTTCGCGTCTAATTTCCCAAACCAAACTGCTTGGAGCTCTAAATCCCTACTAACTACCACTTCTTCAGTTCAGTGAGATATGCTGGATTCTAAACGGAGAAGCTTCTCTGACGCTTTTTCACAGAGATTTTGAAACTGAAATCTCCCATGCCGTTTCCACCATAGGCAGCAATGGGCTTCCCCATAGAACTTGCCAACCTGAATTCCTACAGGCTAGCTGTGAGAGGCACATTCTGCTGCTTCCACCCTAAGAGTTAAACTTGCTTCTGAAAGCTCAACCTCCGGGGAGTCTGTTGGGCAGAGATATAGAACACACTTTTCCAAGCCTGTTCGAAGGCCTTTGCAATGTCATTTCGCGTCTAATTTCCCAAACCAAACTGCTTGCAGCTCTAACTCCCTTCTAACTACCACTTCTTCGGTTCAGTGAGATATGCTGGATTCTAAACGGAGAAGCTTCTCTGACGCTTTTTCACAGAAATTTTGAAACTGAAATCTAACATGCCGTTTCCACCATAGGCAGCAATGGGCTTCCCCATAGAACTTGCCAACCTGAATTCCTACAGGCTAGCTGTGAGAGGCACATTCTGCTGCTTCCACCCTAAGAGTTAAACTTGCTTCTGAAAGCTCAACCTCTGTGGAGTCTGTTTGGCAGAGATATAGAACACACTTTTCCAAGCCTGTTGGAAGGCATTTGCAGTGTCATTTCGCGTCTAATTTCCGAAACCAAACTGTTTGCCGGTCTAACTCCCTTCTAAATACCACTTCTTCGGTTCAGTGAGAATTGCTGTATTCTAAACGCGGAAGCTTCTCTGACACTTTTACACAGAGATTTTCAAACTGAAATCTCCTAACCCGTTTCCACCATAGACGGCAATGGGCTCCCCCATAGAACTTGCCAACCTGAATTCCTACAGGCTAGATGTGAGAGGCACATTCTGCTGCTTCGTCCCTTAGAGTTAAACATGCTTCTAAAAGCTCAACCTGCAGGGAGTCTCTTTGGCTGAGATATAGGACACACATTTTCAAGCCTCTTGGAAGGCATTTGCAGTGTGATTTCGTGTCTAATTTGCCAAACCAAACTGTTTGGAGCTCTAACTCCCTTATAAGAAACCACTTCTTTCAGTGAGATATCCTGTATTCTAAAAGGGTAAGATTCTTTAACGCTTTTTCAGAGAGATTTTGAAACTGAAATGTCCCAAGCCGTTTCCACCATAGGCGCCAATGGGCTTCCCCATAGAACTTTCCAAACTAAATTCCTACAGGCTAGATGTAGGAGGCACATTCTGCTGCTTCCTCCCTTATAGTTAAACTAGCTTCTAAAAGCTCAACCTCCAGGGAGTCTCTTTGGTCGAGTTATGGCACACACTTTGCAAGCCTGTTGAACGGCCTTTGCAGTGTGATTTCGCGTCTAATTTCCCAAACCAAACTGCTTGCAGCTCTAACTCCCTTCTAACTACCACTTCTTCGGTTCAGTGAGAGTTGCTGTATTCTAAACGCGGAAGCTTCTCTGACACTTTTACACAGAGATTTTCAAACTGATATCTCCCAACTCGTTTCCACAATCGACGGCAATGGGCTTCCCCATAGAACTTGCCAACCTGAATTCCTACAGGCACACAATTTTCCAAGCCTTTTGGAAGGCCTTTGCAGTATGATTTTGCGTCTTATTTCCCAAACCAAACTGTTTGCAGATCTAAATCCGTTCTAACTACCATTTCTTCGGTTCAGTGAGATATGCTGGATTCTAAACGGGGAAGCTTCTCTAACGGTTTTTCACAGAAATTTTGAAACTGAAATCTCCTAACCCGTTTCCACCGTAGGCGGCAATGGGCTTCCCCATAGAACTTGCCAACCTGAATAACTACAGGCTAGATGTGAGAGGCACATTCTGCTGCTTCCTCCCTTAGATCTAAACTAGCTTCTGAAAGCTCAACCTCCAGGGAGTCTGTTTGGCAGAGATATAGAACACACTTTTCCAAGCCTGTTGGAAGGCATTTGCAATGTGATTTCGCGTCTAATTTCCCAAACCAAACTGTTTGCCGGTCTAACTCCCTTCTAAATTCCACTTCTTCGGTTCAGTGAGAATTGCTGTATTCTAAACGCGGAAGCTTCCTTGACGCTTTTACACAGAGATTTTGAAACTGAAATCTCCCAAGCCTTTCCACATTAGGCGCCAATGGTCTTCCCCCTCGAATGTGCCTACCTGAATTCGTACAGGCTAGATGTGAGAGGCACATTCTGCTGCTTCCTCCCTTAGAGTTAAACTTGTTTCTAAAAGCTCATCCTCCAGACAGTCTTTTTGGCAGATATATACAACACACGTTCCCAAGCCTGTTGGAAGGCCTTTTCAAGTGCGATTTCGTGTGTAATTTCCGATACGAAAATGTTTGGAACTCTAACTCCTTTCTAACTACCACTGCACTGACCCTAGCATTATCCCTAACACAAACCATAGCCCTTACGCTAACCTTACCCATACCGTAACCCTAACCCTAACCGTAACCAAAACCCTCTCTGAACCCAAAACCTAACCCCAATCCTAACCTTAACCCTCACCCTAACCATAAACCTAGACCCAGCCCAAGCCCTAGCCCTAGACCTAGCCCTAACCCTAGCCCTAACCATAGCACTCACCAGAGCCCTAGTCTTAAACCTAACACTAACCCTAACCATAGCCCCAACTGTTTACCGAAACTAACCCAAACCCTAACCCTAACCCTCAACCTAAACTTACCCCTAAACCCAGACGAAAACCTAACTCTAGCCCTCTCCCTAAACCTAGGCCTAATCCTAGCACTAACCCTAACCATAAACCTAACCCTAACACTAATCCAAAGCCTAGACCTAAGCCGAAATCTAACCCTAAACCAAACCCTAACCCTAAACCTTAACCTAACACTAGCCCTAAGCCTAACCCTAGCCATAGGCCTAAAGCTAGCAATAACCTTCGCACGAACCCAGATCCTAAACCAAACCCTAACCATAACCCTAGCCCTAAACCCAGCCCTAAACTTAACCCTAAACCTCACACTATCCCTAAACCTAACCTTAGCCTTAATCATAGCCGTAAACCTGGCAATAAACCTAATCCTAAACCTAACTCTAACCCTAACAGTAAACCTAACCCTAACCCGAAACCAACCCAAAACTTAACCCTTACCCCAACCCTACTCCAAAAACTAGCCTTAACCCTAACAATAACCCTATCCCTAAAACTAACCATCTCCGTAACCCTAACCTTAAACATAACCCTAACCCTACTCCTAAACTTAATCCTGGCCCAAACCCTAGCGGTAACCCTAACCCTAACCCTAACCTTACCCCTAACCCTAGCCCTAGCCTTAGCCCTAGGCCTAACCCTAACCCTAAGCTTAACCCAAACCCTAAAAGAAACCCTAAAAGTAACCTTAACCCAACCCAAATCCTAAACCTAACCCAACCCTAAACCTAACCCTAGTACGAACCCTAGACTTAACCATAAGTATAACCCGATCCCTAACACTAACCATCTCCCTAACCCTAAACCTAAACCTAACCCTACCCCTAATCCTAGACTTAAACATAACCCTAGCCCTAAGTCTAACCATAACCGTAACCCTAACTGTAGCACTAAACCTCATCCTAGCTCTAGTCATAACCCTAACCACTAGCACTAATCCTAATCCTGAATCTAACACTAACCCTAACCTGAGCCCTAGCCCTAACCCTAACCCTAACCCTAACCCTAAGCCTAGACATAACCCTAACCCTAGCCCTAACCCTAGCACTAATCCTAACTCTATCCCTACACATAACCCTTACCGTAAACCTAACCCGAACCCTAATGCTAACCCTAACCCTAAGCCTAGTCGTAGCCCTTACCCTAACACTGGCCCGAGCCCTAACCCTAACCGTAATCCTAAACCTAGCCCTAACCCTAAAACTAGCCTGAACCCTACCCTAACCTTAACCCAGGCCCTAAAACTAGCCCTAGCTCTAGCCCTAATCCTAGCCCTAGGCCTCACCCTAATCATAAACCTGACCCTACCAGTAACCCTATCCCTAACCCTAACCCTCACCCTAAGCATAAACTTGACCCTACCAGTAACCCTAACCCTAACCCTAGCCCTAAACTTCAAACTAAACATAACTCCAGCCCTAATTCTAACCCTAACCCTAACCCTAACCCTAAACCTAAACCTAGGCCTAATCCTAATGCTAGGCCTATCCCTAGCACTAACCCTAACCCTAACCCTAAACCTAACACTAGCCCTAAGCCTAACTCTAGCCATAGGCCTAAAACTAGCCCTCACCCTGGCACCAACCCCAATCCTAAACCAAACCCTAACAATAACTCTAAGCCTGACTCTAACCCTAATCCTAAACCTAGCCCTAACCTTCAACATAACCCTAACCCAACCCCTAACCCGAACCAGAAACCTAACCCTAACCCTAACTCTAACCCTAACCCTAACCCTAATCCTAGCCCTAACCCTAACAACAGACCTAGGCCTCACCCTAGCCCTAACCCAAGCACTAACCCTAATCCTAAACCTAACCCTAAACCTAACCCGATCCCTACCCCTAACCCTAACGCTAACCCTAAGCCAAACCCTACCCCTCACCCAAACTAACACTAACCCTCTTCCTAACGCTAATCCTAGCCCTAATCCTAACCCTCGCCCTAACCCTAAACCTAATGCTAACCCTAATGCTAAACCTAACACTCGCCCTAGCCCTAGCCCTAGCATGAACCCCAACCCTAACCCAATCCCTAACACTAACCATAACCATAATCCTAACCAAAATCCTAACCCTACCCCGAACCCTAGCCTTAACCCTAACAATAACCCGAACCCTAACACTCACCCTATCCCTAACACTGTCTCCCTAACCCTAACCCGAACCCCAAACCTAAACCTGAACCTAACCGTAACCCAAACCCTAACCCTAACCCTTACCCTAAACCTACCCGAACCCTAAACCTAACCGAAACCCAAACCCTAATGCAAACCTAACCTGAACCCGAATCCGAACCCTAATCAAATCCCTAACCCGAAAACTAACCCAAACTCTAACTCAATCCTTAACCATAAGGCTATCCCTAACCCTAACCATAGACCTAGGCCTAACCCTAACCTATACCCTAACTCTCACCCTCATCCTCATCCTCACCCTAACCCTAACACTAACCCCAGCCCTATCCCGAGCCCTAACCATTACCCTAACCCTAACGTAAACCCTAGCCCTAGCCGTGACCCTAACCCTAACCCTAACACTAACACTAACCCTACCATAGCCCCAATCCTAAACCCCAAACTTAACCCTAACCCTAACCCTAACCCTAGCCCTAGCCCTCATAACCCTAAACCTAACCCTAACTCTAGCCCTGGACCTAACCCTAACGCTAACCGTAACCCTACCCCTAACCCTAACCCTAACCCTAACCCTAACCTTAACTTTCTAAGTTTAGTTCAACACTCTCTTTTAAATTCTTCAAAAAGCCTACATTTTAACTAATTTAGTTTTGACTAGAAATCAATATCGGTTTATTCATCATTAAAAATGTTCAAGCTCAAATAGAATGTTTGTCAGCCTTGTTGTAGATGGGATTCAAGCTCTGAGTTAGAGGGAATTAATACAGGACCTATCAGAGCCTTGAAAAGTCAGATTAAAAATGGACTATTATTTACTGAGTTAAGTCTATACCCTAAGGCAAAATAACCAGTACAATTACAGTTATTTCCCTTAATGAATAGCTTGGTGAAGGCTCTCATTTTGAAGTTACCAAAAAGTAAACTGAAAACAAATTATTTGGGCATAATTTGTGCCAGCTATTTTCTTCAGTTCTGAAATTTTCTGTAGACAAGAAATTTATAGGAACATATTTTTCTTTTCTTGTGTAGAAAAGGTTGATAATGCATATAATCTTACTTGTAATTTTTAATAACCTACAAATTATATATATTAACCCGGGTAGTGAATGCATATTTCCATTTCTTTTAAAATCTTTATTTCACATGAAAAACTACCTGTAAATGTTCCCCATACTTTAGTTTAATACCATTCATAACTACCTACTGCCAATTCTTGCATTTTTGAAACTTCATATGTATGCAGAAGGTGGAAATAAGTGCGTATAGCTGAAATGAAAGAACACAAAGTTCCAGCAATAAACGTTTGAAATGCAAAATAGTCTAGTCCTTTAATCAAATATTTATTAAGTTCCAACATGGCTCTGGCAAGTAGTAGGACATGAGATCACAGTGCTTAGAATAAGTTGGATGCCAGGAAATGTGTGTGACTCAGGTGTCATCAGTCTATTCACATTGGTTTGAAATATTTTAAAAATACTTTTGACTTGGCTTTTTATTTCAGTCATACTGATCATTATTATTCTATCAAAATATTTTTGGAGCTGGATAAATGGTTGAAGAAGTATTGCCCTACTTACCTCATTTTTAAAGAGACAGAGGTCTGTTAGAAAATGAATGGCTGCATTTAACATGTTTGATTATAATAATAATGACAAAAATTGCAACAATAGTAAATATTAAATGTCCTTTAATCTTCCCAACAAATCTATGTAGTTGGTAGTTCTTATCCCAGATTTGTAGATAAGGAAAGAGGGGCATGGAGAATTTATAAACTCAACATATCACAGCAAAATGGTAGAAAAGGCTTTGAGTGTCTCTGCAGAGTCTGAGCACTTAATCACTATACTATCTAAATTATGCTCACTCCTGAATTACAATAAATATGCTCAGGCACTTAATATTATTAATAACAATCTTGTTATATTTGTTATACATGTTTTCTCCTTTATAGTCTTTAATAAAACATATATTTAAGGATATTTTGAAAGCAGTGAATGAAAAATTTGAAATCTGTAGAGACATGGTAACAATTTGAAGTTCAGACTATACAATTATATATATAATTTTACCCCCTCAAATTATCTTATGTCTTTAGTATTTTTTTAGGATGGTTAAAAAGCAACTTCAATTTAATAGCTTCTTGTTTGCGTCTTTGAGATTTTAGATAAAACTTCTCATTTTCCAGTTTTATTCCACAATCATGTCTTTCTCTGAAATTCCTTTAAATTACATTAAAAAAAAAACTATTTAAATTAATGCAGATACCACGTGAAAAGCCTGCAGGTGATGGAAATAGCATTCAAAGTGAAGATAAAAACTTTAGTTTTGTATTTCACATCTTGAGCTGACTTATAGGATGTGAACTTAATTGCTTTGTGTAGATTTGCTTAGAACTTAAATATAGACATTTTAAAAACGTACTTTGTGCTCTAAATGGAATTATGTTTCTTAACATAAATTGTTACTCTTTGTTAATTATAAAAAAGCCATCCTTAAAAAATGGGCCAAACCTTAACAGACATGTCAACAAAGAAGATACACAAATGACAAATAAGCATGTGCAGCCGTAATCCACATCTTCTGTCTTCAGGGAAATGCAAAATGAAATGACCATGAGATACCACTAGTACCTCTTAGAATGGCCAAAATCCAGAACACGGACAATAAAAAATGATGATGAGGACGTGGAGCAACAGGAACCCTCATCATTGCAAATGGAAATGCAAGATGGTACAGCCACTTTGGAAGACAGGTTAGTGATTTCTTACAAAACTAAACATACTCTTACCATACAATACAGCAATCACACTCTTTAATATTTACCCACAGAAGTTGAAAACTTATGTCTACCCAGAACTTGCAAAGGGATATTTACAGCAGCTTTATTCATAACTACCAAATCTTGGAAACAACCAAGACATCATTCAGTAGGTGAATGGATAAATACACTGTGGTACAGCCAGACAATGGAATATTACTCAATACTAAAAAGAAATGAGCTGTCAACCATGAAGGAAACTTAAACGCATTATTAATCAGTGAAGCCAATCTGAAAAGGCTCTATACTGTGTGCTTCCAATTCTGGAAACAGTAAAAATATCAGTAGTTGCCAGGGGTTAGGGACAGAAGGGGTAAAACAGGCAGAGAACAGAGGATTCTTAGGTCGATGAAACTACTCTGTATGATACTATAAAGCTGGGTACGTGTCATTATAAATTGTCCAAACTCATGGAATATATAACACCAAGAGTGAACCCTAATGGGAGCTATAGACTTTGGGTGATAATGAGGTTTATCATTTGTAACAAATATATACTCTGGTAGAGGATGTTGTTAAAGGGGGAGGCCATGTATATGTGGGGATGGGGTTACATGGGAAATCTCTGTTCAATTTTCTTGTGAACCTAAAATTTCTTTAAATAATAAATTCTATTCACATAGAAAAAAAGGAAATTGAAAGTGCATTAAAAAAAGATATTGGATCGATTGTACAATAATAAAAATACCTGAAAAAATTGGGTAGAAAACATTGGGTCAAAAAAGTAGCTAAATCTTGATGAGAAAGAGGAAGAGTATATCAAATGTGAGAAAGGTCACCTGGAAATGGCAACTGGAGGTAGTACACGTCAGATGAAACCTTATTTCATTGCTGGCTGATAATGGAGAGAGAAAATAAGATCACACAGGATATGAAATGTTTAATAGTAAAAGAAATGTTATTTTCTTATATTTATTGTCATTTACAATAATATTCAATTTATTGTCATTTTCAATTGATATTTATTATCTTTTATTTAAAAACATGGTAGATTAGACCTACTATTGTAATTATTTGTTTTAAATATTTTATATTTTTATTATAACTCATGGTACAGCAGCTGTAAGATTTAAACATAAACTACTTTTTAGTGTCATATGTTAAGTTACGAATTTATGCAGAAACAAATGTAAAGAATAGCAAACATTTAATGTCCATCTAGCTTTGATATTTACTGATTTTGTCCTTCCAGCAAGTTATTCAATAAAATATATAAGGGGGGTGACAAAAGCACTTAAAATAAATTGATTGGAGAAAACAAAGTTTGAGGCAAAGGAAAAGTAAGATAAAATAATATAATATATTGTTAGGCTAGATCTGTATTTATGTTTCAAAAAATTATCATGTTAGTTAAAAATAAAGCTATATAGATATTTCCATCTTTATATGTTTACTCCCAGTGTAGAGCTAGGGCTAGGGTCTGGAGCTCACAGACCCCTTGAGCACACTCACAAACACTTCACATGCAGGTCTATGAGCTAGGTAACCAGCAAAAAGGTCCTTGGAGCCTTGGCTGAAGTAGGAATAGACTTTATTCAGCACACACAACACTATGAGCTAGGCAGTGTGAAGAGAAACTCAAAAACTCAACTGCAGCCAGCAAGGTCCAAAGAAAAACTGAAACTGAGCAGCTGCCAGCAGAGTAAACATGCTGGACTGTTAGAGGTGAGCTCTGCTGCTAGCCTGCTTCACAAAACTGCAGAACACACTAAAGCAATTAACTAGAAAGATACATGTGTGCACGTGGAAGCACACTAACTCACCCACACAACTTGTTTACAAGAAATGTGCTGCTCAACCCCCCAGCCAGACATGAGCAGAGAGAGTCTGACTAAATTATTGTATTTTCTCCCCACAATCCTTTCATTGATTCTTTTATATTTTACAATGACTTTCACATTCTAAGATTATTATATAAACATTTTTAAAAAAAAATTTACTGAATTAAATTCTCTGGTTACCATGGAGAAAAAATCTATTAATCAGAAATAGCTAATCTTTTAAAAATTATAATTGGGGAATAGAGAAAAATTTTGTAAAGTGGAAAAAATTGCTGAGGCAGGATGGGTGAGTTTAGAATATAAGAATGAGGAAGCCAAAATATTCAGTGAGAGTTATGGGTCTAGGTTCATTCTTCTACATATGGATGTCCACTTTTCCCAGAACCATTATTGAAGAGGAAGTCTTTTGACTATAAATGGATTAAACAATTAAATATATGTCCTGAAACTATAAAACTTCGAAAAGAAAACATAGTGGACACACTTCAGGAAATAGGTCTGGGCAGAGACTTTATGGATATGATCTCAAAAGCACCGACAACAAAAGGAAAAACAAACAAATGGGATTATATCAAACTAAAAAGCTTCTGCACAGCATAAGAAACAACTAACAGCATAAAGACAGCCAAAAGAGTGGGAGAAATATTTCCAAATTATGCATCTGACAAAGGATTAATATCTAGAATATACAAGGAACTCAAACAACTTAACAGTAAAAAACCAAATAAGCCAATTAAAAAATGGGCCAAGGAGCTGAATAGGCATTTCTCAAAGGAAGATATAAGAATAGCCAACAGACATGAAAAAATGCTCAATATCACTCAGCATCCAGGAAATGCAAATGAAGACCACACTGAGATATCATCCCACTCTGGTTAGGCTGGCTATTGTCAAAAAGACTGGGACTAACAAATGCTGGTGAGGATGCAGAGAAAGGGGAAGCCTCCTACACTGTCATTTAGGTTGTAAATTAGTGCAGCCATTATGGAAAATGGTATGGAGTTTCCTCAAACAACTACAGGTAGAACTGTCATATGACCCAGCAATACTTCTGCTGAGTATATATCCAAAGGAATGGAAGTCATCATGTCAAAGGGACATCTGCACTCCCATGTTTATTGCAGCTCTGGTTACAATAGCCAAGAGTTGGAACCAGACTAAATGCCCATCATCAGACGAGTGGATAAGGAAAATGTGGTCTATCTACACAATGGAGTACTACTTTGCTATAAAAACAAAGAAAATACTGCCATTCATAGAAACATGGTTGAACTTAGAGAAAATTTTAAGTGAAATAAGCCACACACAGAAAGAGCTAACAAAACTAAATAAAAAAACAAACAAACAACAAAAAAAGATACAACAATCACAGTAATTTGCTGAACTTTTTAAGAACAGAGCAGGACTGAGGATTGTGGGGGTGGGAAAAGGAGAGAAGCAGGGGAAGAGCGGAGGGATGGGTGAAAGGCCATAAAAACAGATCACATTGTATAATGACGAATTAAAAAAAACAAACATAAGTAAATAAATAAACAAAAGGAAGTTTTTTAAAAAAAGAATGAGGAAGCCAAATTAAGTTACTATATAATGATCCACTATTTTTTCCAATTAAATTTTGGTCATTACAGAAAATGCACTGCATTTGCCTATTTTTCCCAGCAAGTGTACAAAAATAATTCTCAGAAGGGAAGAGAGGAGAGCAGAATAATGAAGCAGTTAGTACTTAAAATTATAGAATTCACGAAATTTTGGAAATATAGATCCAAGATGGCATAATAACTATGAATCTTCCAGAAACATTTATAATTTTCAGGAATGTTCTTCTTTTAATAACATGAATGCATAATTCATAAAAGAAACAAAACTGTGAAGAATACACGTAAAATTACTCAAACTTATTAGTCATAAGTAATATGCTCAGTACATTTTGGGGACATGTGAAAATTATGCAGTAGACAGTTTGAAGATGCTCCAAATGGCCAAATCTGCAAAAAAAAGTAATCAATAATAATAATAATAGTAATGGTTTATGATCTTAGAAAAAATAAGTATCCATGAGTCTATGCTGATATAAAGAAATAACTGAATAAATAAATAAATCGGGTAAAGAGACAGTTCTTCCTTATGGTAGAGTTATAATCAATAATGAAGAGGGACTGATTGAAATATAAAATTAACATTTACTAAACACCACCGTAATGTTTGCTGCAAGCACAAATTATGAATAGATGCTAAAATTAATGTACGAAAGTATAATAAGTAATAGGTCAATTGCATAGTCTCAAACATTCTGTCAAGAGAATATTAATTACAAAGGGGAAACTTATAGTGGAGAAACCTGACATATGATGGGGCCACCTTAGCCATATGATCAATGTTACCTTCACTGACAATGGGAAATATTAAAATAAGCCACTGCTTGATATTATGCACCAAAAAGGACACAATACCATGTGTGTATTTTGTCCAAACTGTACAATCTTAATTTATTTATGAAAAAACAAGCCCAAATTCAGGGACATCTATAAATAATTGGCTAGTATTATTTATACCTGTCAAGATTGTAGAAGACAAATCTCTTCCTGATTTTAGGAGATTATAGAGATGTGAAACTAAATGCAATGTGGGACTTGCACCTGAACAAGTGGAACAGCTTATAGGTTGTATAAAGTCTGCAAATTAGTTAGTAGCATTGTATCAATGTTAATTTGCTGATATTGATCATTGCATTAGATTTTATGATATATTAACATTTGGGGACTCTGAGTACAATGTGTAGGGGAACTCTTTTTATGACTTAAACTTTTTATTATTCTGTAATTATTTCAAAATGTAAAGCTAGGGCCGACCCCGTGGCGCACTCGGGAGAGTGTGGCACTGGGAGCGCTGCAGCGCTCCCGCTGCGGGTTCGGATCCTATAGGATGGCCGGTGCGCTTGGTGTGGCCGGTCACAAAAAATAAAAAATAAATAAAAAATAAATAAATAAATTTATTAAAAAAGAAATGTAAAGCTAAAAAATAAATTTAAATAATTTCCTGGTAATTTTGCCTTTGAGATTCTAACAATTTTAATCATGCTCTTCGAAATATTAACTATACTAGTTTTTTTCCTAAGCTACCTGAAAATTTGTTAATTTATTCTACTACATACATTTGAAAAGTTAAATGACAATATGATGCCAAAATGCAGTATAAATGTGCTTTGATGTACAGAGGAATAAGTGGTTGTTACACTCTAATAATTGAGGACAACATTATGCTCAAGTTGATTTTAGTGAGGTGGAATCAAATTAATCCAAATGTGAATGCCGGGTCCCATGGGAAAGAGCATGGACAGCATTAGGTGCTCAGACATGTTTAGGAAACTTTCAATTGTTCACTTGAGTAGGAATGAATATTCTTTTCTTAATAACAAGTAAAATAAACCCATTTACAATTTATCATATTTAATAATCACAATGACCTTATGAGGTATTTTCTATCAATTCACTTTTACAAGTGAGAAACAAGCCTTTAAAGGTAATGCAAAGTGTCGGAGATCACACAGTTGGATAAAATAGTGGAGCCAGTCAGCCTGACTCCAGAGCCACATTTCCCTAAAGAGAAGAGAAGCCATGCTTGAGATTAAATGTGATTATTTTTATAATCTAAAGCGATAAGTACTGGAAAGAACAAATCCCCTCAGAGGCATGGAAGGATTTTATGTTGTAAATGGTCTATAAATAATCATGTTCTTTTGTCTGAATCGGATGGTAATCACTGCTCTGGTGTTTGTGGGTCATGTAGGAAAAGCTATCAGACCTCTTCATAAAAAAAATAGCTCTTTGTTGCTGTGGCCTCAGCTCACTTGGAAGCAATCAAATTGAACAATAGTCTAGGCAGACAAAGTAATCATCTCTTCTGTGTTTAAGGACCTAAAATGAAATGGTGCCTGGGCCTGGAGAGGGAATGGAGGATGGAAAAGTGGTTGAATCCCCAGATAAAATTATGTACCATAGCTGGGCTAATAGATCCTACTTTCAGGGAACACTTAGGAGCTGAGAGTCACAGGAATCTGTAACCAAGGGCTTGCAAATTCAATTTTAGGCATACTGAATGTAAGATTTATGTAGGGCATCCAGGTACAGGTGTTAGGTAGACTATTTTATCACGAGAGAGCATTGGGTTTTGGATATAGATTTGGCAGTCATCAGGAGCAAGCAGTGTATTAGCAAGCTTAATACAACTATTAGTAGACAAAATCCAGTTCATGCAATGTGATCCGTAAAGTCGATGAAGTCCTAGCAATCTCCAACATATCCTTCAAGAAAATTCAATAATAATAATAATAATAATAATAATACATGGTCAGATAAAATACTCACAAGACTCTAAAAAGAGAAACGATGAAATTCCTTAGTGAATTCTACTATAAAACTTTAAGAAAGGTAAAGATACAATATAGCAAGAGAAAAAAATGCAATTAGTTACTGAGATATCCACAAATTTCAGGTTCAGATCTCAGGGCTCTTTCTTAGTAACACAAGATAACTTCGTCTTTAAAATTGTTACATACCTAGATATGTGTGAGATGCATGGTCTCAGGGCAACCAAAGCATAAGTTGACTGAAGACTCTCCCACTGCCAAGTTCTTACCTGGAAGAGTCTATTTTGTGGGCACTGGTTGAGATCTCCTGTCTCTGAAACCCTCCTCCTCTATCTGATCCCTCTTGTCCACACTATCTCTGCTCCTCATCCCTGAGCAGTCTCAATTCTCCCTCAGCAAATATTTGCTAAAGGTTTCTGAAATCTTCAAGTGTGTAAACCACCTCAGAACTCTTTGGACTTCATGACACCTGCAGCTACTCTATGCAATGTGCTCTTTGGTGGTGCCTTTATTGGCACTCACACCCAATTTGGAGCCCACGAGGAATTGTCCCCTCTTTCGTCATGTGCTCAGTTTCACTGCTCTGTTGCACGCCCATTCACCACATTTAGGGGAGCCCCAGTCTTTCTGTGAATGAGTACGTATTATTTCGAACTCCATTCTTGTAGGACCTATCATTGTCCTCCCACCGCTCCTCCTGTCTCCTAGGCGATTTGCTACTCCACACATTTTCAGGGGGGATTTCCTGCCACGATATTTGTTTAAGCTCTCATCCAAGTTTGTGTATGTGCTTGTTTTAATTCTGTTATCCTGGTTGTTTTATCTGGTGTTTAGTAGAAGAAGGGGAAAGAAAGATCAAAAATGAAGCTTCCATATTCTCCTGCCAGAACCTGAAGCATCACCTGAGGCGGATTTGGTAATACATATTGTCCCAGGAAGTCACACGCTTCACCAAGGTGTTCAAGCTTATTTGTTGTGACTATACATCATTAAAAGGAATTTTTCATCAACAATTTTATTTGGTTTCTAAAGGACTTTGTTTTCATTTATATAAATTTGACTTTTAACAAAATGTCCTTTTAATGAATATGCCATTTTGGAAACAAAGTAGAAGTACTTCCCTATATGTGCATATATGATCGAGGGAATTCTCTTATGTCTTATGCATTTATGTATACATATTTATTGGTATATATTCATATGAATAATAATAAAGCAAGCTTATGTACCAACTTTTAAATTAGTTTTCCACAAATAAAAACTTTCTGAAACGCTTTTTCACATGTACCTTATTAAATGAAGCTATATGGTACATAAAATAATTGCTCCTGTAAAGCAAAGAACATGCACTCTAGCTTTGCTAATGGGCTGACATCATTTTAACCAGATTTTAAAAGCATGGATGCACTTAGAAAAATCCGTTTTTTATCATATCATCTATTCCATTTTTTAAAGAAACTTCATAGCTCAGTTCTACAAGTTCTTTAGAAATAAATGCAAGAGAAAAATTTCACTCCAGCATGAAAACACAACAAAGAGCAATATCTTTTACCTCTTGACAGGAAGCATTTTTGAAAACAAATTGTCTAACCTAGTGTAACTTCAAAGTAGCAATCATTTTAGTAGGAAAGATCCAAAAGCATAACTATTTATCATTAAAAGTGTATCTATTATATAACTATACCTATTATATATATTAAGCTTAGAAGTAGTTTAAATAGATTAAAGTATACCTATTATACATATCATTAAAATTTATATAATTAAAAGTATATTAAAAGTATAACTATCATTACAGAAATGACTGTGCATGTAAAATAAGCATGTCAAACACACTTAAATATTATATTATTTAGGTGGGCAATTAAGCTTTGTCAAAAAGGTTCTTTTGTATTTGGTATTTGAGGAATGTCACTCACTATAAATGACCTATACAGAATTTGGTAACGGTTTGCCTCTATTCTGAAAATAAATTTACAATTAACATTTTTTGCTTGTATCTAAATATCCCAAGATGTTGTGTATGTATAATTCTATGAAGTGACAACACTGCACTCAATTTTCAGGAGTTTTATATATAGTGGCTTATGTTAAATAAATTAATATTTATGTTTGTTGTTGTTGTTGTTTTAAAATCACATACTCACAAATGGGACCGTATTGAGATACGTTAGGTTGGAATAAGAAATGTGTTTGAAATTATACTAGAACACACTGGTGAAGAAAAACGGGTTTTTTTGGCCTGTTTATTTCCAGGAATAGGTATTTGGGCAAAGTCTGAGGAAATCAACCAAGAATTGGATAATTGCTGTTCCTGAAAGATCAGGGCCGTGTGACTGTGGACAGATGCATATGTGCTTATGCCTATGGCCACAACACCTTAAAATAACAAGCTTCGCTATGAACTTGCCCAGAGAGCGTATTCTCAAGCCCTTTCTTCGAGTAACAAAGAAAGTTTTGGATTATTGAAAAAAAAAGATTTAATTGAAAAGAAAAAATTTTTTAAAAAGGAAGAAGCTTAATTTAAATATTAGAGCTAGGCATTTTAAAAAATGTTTTCCCCAACATATTTATTTGTATAGTACTGCTGTTCTCTGTAGTGTCTGAGTTACTTCTTTTCCAATGTTTTGGTTCCAGAGAGACAGAACAAAGGAAAGGCTCCAGTCAAACAAATACCTTTCTGTGAATCCAGCCTCTTCCCACCTCCTTCAGTGGGGTCACATGAGGAGCAAATGCATCATGCCTGGCACATAGCAGACCCTCAAGTAAAATGAGTTACTTCAGGTTTTTTTCTTCATGAGGAGGGCTAGACAGTCATATGATTTTTAATATCTGTTGTAAAGAGCTAGTTTTTCACTTTGATATTTTGTTTGGTTTTTATTTCAATACATTGCTGACTGATAGTTTTGTAAAATAAAATAATTATGCAATAAAAGTAATAATTATTACTATTGTTATTTACCAGTGGTTATTTCCTGGCTCTTAGGTAGTGTCCATTTACTCTTATACATATCAAGACTCAGCCAAAGACTCAAAGGGACCCCTCTGCAGATCCCCTCTGCCTGCTTTCTGCGCATTCTGGCCACCTTGGCCTGTCTAAACTCCAGTCTCTTTTCTTCTCCACTCGGCAAAGTCATTGGGCTCTGTTTGTCTTCTTTCTCCTGTGTCCTTGTAGTCAGCTGTGCAATCACTGTTCTGCTCTGCCTGGTATGCAATGTCTAGAAAATATCGCTTCATCATATTGCCTGGTTTTCTAGTTCTTTAATGAGGGAGGGTAAATTTGGTTCCTGGTACACTGTAACAGGGAACAGAGCAGTTGCTGTCGCCTACCATCAGAAGCTATTTTCTCCAGATATAGAATTTTAGATGTACAGTTTTGTGTTTTGTTTTTATTGTCCCAGAACTTTAAAGCTGTCACTATATTTTCTCCTGGCCTTCATTGTTGCTGATGAGAAATCAACTCACGTTCTTAGTCGTCCTGCCCTGTAGGCAATAGGCAATGTTACATCTATTGAAAATCTGTTCATTTTTTTCCCTTGTCTTTTTTCTCAGGTAATTTCCATTTATCAATCATAACGTTCATTGATGCTTTTTTATTTTGTGCCAGTAGATTTTTTAAAATTCAGATATTTAATATTCTTACTTTTTGGATGTTAATTTGGTTAGTTTTTAGATTTTATATCTGTCTTAAGAGTTCTTATGTTCACATATACACCAATCGTTTTCTGTAGAATTATTGACATCCTTGTCATCATCACTTTTAAATCTTTGGCTCTTAATTTAAATATTTAATTTGTGAGTCTATTTCTATTGACAATTTCTCTCTGGACTCTGGGTCAAATTTTCTTTGATTTCCTCATGTCTAGTAATTTTTTGATTGTATATTGTATATTAAGATGTGTTATTATAGAGGCTAAGGTCTGTTATTTTTCTCTGAAAAGTATTGACTTTTATTTTTTGTTAATCAGGTAGCAAAGTTGATCTTGTACGGGGGATATTTCTAAGCTTTGTTATTCTATTTTTGCCTTTAGGCCTAGCACATAGCCCTTAGTGCAGTAATGTGTTCCTTATATCTAAAGTATGGTACTTAGGGAATTTCAATGAGAATCCAACAGTCTTTAACTAATTTCCTCCAACTCCAAACTCTATCCCTTTGCTAGGCAACAATAGAATTTTCTACCCAAATTTTTAGCCTCCAGGTTCATGTATTTCTCTGGGCTTTTCTACTATAATACAGTTTAAGTGTCATTCAAGGATTAGAGCAAAATTGTAAAGAGATTTAAAGACACTCACCACCCCAAGCAACAGATTCTCTTCTTTCCCCAGTTACCAGCCACTCTGGCATACCCAAATGCCAAATTCTGACTTAGTAGCCCAAAGGATTTCAACATATCAATTTTAAGAGGAAACAAACATTTAGATCAGAGGAACAATACAGTCTTCAAGACCCCAAAATCCACATTTCTGTTCTAATTTTAAATTTATTTTTTATTTTATTTTTACTGAAGCTTAGGAATCCAATCTTCCCTCTTTCTAACATATCTGACATAGTGCACTATATACCCTATAACTTACCAAGTATATCCAGAATGCAGAAGAATGAAACTACATATGCATCTCTCACCATACACTAAAATCAACTCAAAATGGATTAAATACCTAGGTATAAGACCCGAAACAGTAAAATTACTAAGGGAAAATACAGGTGACACACCAGCAGTTAGGTCAGGGCACAGGCTTTATGAACATGAGCCCAAAAGCACAAGCAGAAAAAGAAAAAATGAACAAATGGGACTATATCAAACTAAAAGTTTCTGCACAGCAAAAGAAACAATCAACAGAGTGAAAAGACAACCTACAGAGTGGGAGAAATTTTTTGCCAACTATGCATCCGACAAGGGACTAATATCCAGAATACACTTAACAACTCAAGCAATTATATAGTAAAAAAAAAAAAAAAAAAGACCCAATTAAAAACAGGCAAAGGAGCTGAATAGACATTTTTCAAAGGAAGACATACAAGTGGGCAACAGAGGCATGAAAAAATGCTCGACATCACTAGTCATCAGGGAAATGCAAATTAAAACCACATTAAGATGTCGCCTCACTCCAGTTAGACTGGCTATAATCAAAAAGACAGCAAATAACAAATGCTGACGAGGGTGTGGAGAGAAGGAAACACTACTGCACTGTTGGTGGGAGTGTAAATTAGTGCAACCACTTTGGGAAACAATTTGGAGTTTTCTCAAGCAACTACACATAGATCTTCCATATGATCCAGCAATCCAGAGGGATGGAAATCATCATGTCGAACAGATACCTGCACTCTCATGTTTATTTCAGCTCTGTTTACAATAGCCAAGATATGGAACCAACCTAAATATCCATTAATAGATGATTGGAAAAGGAAACTGTGGTGTATATACACTATGGAATGCTACTCTGCCATAGAAAAGAATGAAATACTTCCTTTTGCAACAACATGGATGAACCTTCAGCAACTTGTGTTGAGTGAAACAAGCAAAGCACAGAGGGATAAATACCTCGTGCTCACTCTATGTGGGAGCTAAGAGAGAAAGGAAGGCAGGAAAGAAAGACCTGTTTTTTTATACTTAGCCTCAGTAGTGCTGTGATCTAACAGAGGGAGGGACATTCCTGGGGCTACAAATTGGAATTGAGGGGAGAGGGAAAAGGGGAGAGAAGTTGGGGGATAATTGCAAGGGGACAAAGGGTACAAAAGCAATTTCTGGTAATGGGTATGTCCCCAATATGAATCTGACCCCCACATCTTTATATCTCATGAATATTCAAAATAAATAAATAAAAATTTTTTTAAAGAATGTAAAAAATTTTTTTAAAAATCCAAATTTTACTAATATATTTAGTATCCTTTACCCTCTCTTTTGGCTCTTGAATTAACTGCTGTGGAATTGCTACCAAAGAGTTCAGGTACAGATAATCTTCCATTTCATCATTTCTGCATCTATTCCCTGGAAATGGAGCAAATCTTAACTTCTATTCAAAAGAATGCTGTGTTACTACATACAAGACACCTCACACTTCAGAAAGAATTCCTAACAGTTCATTAGCAAAACTGATAAATGGACTGACTGACAAAAAGAAGTCTATGGAATTTTGCATAAAACCTTCCCCCATCTTATTATTTCTTTGTGGATAATAACTATGGTGATGGGCATTTTTAGCGGTGTTTTCTTTCTTTTTTTTTTTAACCTTTAAAGTCCATCGTATAAAATAAGTCCTTTTTTTTGTCAAAATTAATCTGTATTGTATTAGAATCATTAGTGACTTTTTAAAATGGACCTCAAATTGTTCTGAAATAACTTGTATGGTTTATAAATTTATAAATTCACTTTATTACCTGGGTTACTTTTATCCTTACTAGATTGACTGATAGATAAACAGAAAATTCAATATTTTACAAGTAATTTCCAGGTATATTGTACAATTCCCATAGAGGTCCCCCCCTTTTTGTTCTTTTTCTGTATAGAGAAAATACATAGCAAGTCACAATCTAGAAAATCCTAGGGAAATTTTTTAATAAATTAAAGTTTGCCAGGACCACTTTCTCAATTTTGCATCTTGTGTGATTGTCACAAAGAATGATGAACTCATTGTCTTCAGGACAATTTGCCGGATATGAAGAGTCTCAAGTGTATGTGGTGGTGTCAAAATTCACTAAAGATGACCAGGTGCCGGCGCTCTTGTTGTATCTGACTGGAGCCAAGAAAATAATTAATTTTTGTGATGTGCTCATTTTTCTGACAAATTTCTCAACTGTGTCTTTAATTCCTTGGATGTATTCAGCACGTTTTCCAAAGCCTATATCTGATATGGAGGAAATGTAGGGTTGCTTCTCAAAAAAGATGATCTCAAATGAAGATTTTAAAGCAACCAATAGGAAAAAAAACTTAAATTCTTTTCTTCAGACCTATCACTTTGGTAAAGTTCAGATGTGGAAGATAGAATTAGCCTTTCCTTATTTAATTTAGGTAACTTATTCCAGAAAATCACCTTACTCTTTAGACATTATATTTGAAATGTAAAAGCTATTTACTGTATTTTTATAGACTAGTCTAAAGACCATTTATATGTAGTATATTTTGGAACACTAAAACAGGTCAAATGATATTTTTTCCTAATTATTAACATATCATAGATATAGTAAAAATTATTTACTTTTAAAATACATATCTCTATTAACTCACCTTTTGGAAAAGAATTTAAAAAATAAATTGAATTTTATGTAACTTTATCAATGAAAACTTCATGTCACAATTTAGTATTTTAAATTTTTTAGTTATAGGGCTACAAGGCTGAGACTTTGTCCTGTGAATACCAATTGCTTTTTAAAAGTCCAAGAGATCTATTTAAGCCATCGTGCTGCATAGACAAAATATAGTTTGGGCCTATATTAAAATATAGTTTCTTACAATTAATAGTAAACCCACCTTGGTTCTGGTTGGTAGATGGACGACTAGCATGAAAAAGATAGGACAAAAGAAAAGCTATAAAAATTTTTAAAAATGTTTTCTTGTTTTGAGTTTGCATAGTTCTCAGTAAATCTATTCCTAAGCATTAAAACTTCTCTGATGCTAGTATAAATATGTTTTTTTTTGAATGTATGTTCTCTAGTTGTTTATTTGTCATGAATTTGAAGGCAGTAGATTTTTTTATAATTAGCTTTTATCCTACTTCTTTTTTGAATTGTTTGTTTTTTGACTTTGTGTTATCATTGACTCTCTGAGGTTTCCCGGATATATCATCTGTAAGTAGAAATTGTTTTATTTCCTCCTTCATTGCATTGCCTCTAATTGATTTCACTTTCTAATTGTATTGGTTATTACGGCTAGTAAAATGTCGAGTAATAATGCAGGTAGTGGGCATCCTTGCCTTGTTCCTGATCTCGGTGGAAATACCTCTAGTGTTTCTCATCAAGTTTAATCTCCATTTGAATTCTCATGGATATATTTCTGTTTTAATCATTTGGTATTTCTTTCTCTATTTCTCCTCTTTGTTCTAAAAATGTGTTTAGTTTGGTGATGAGTCTTTGTTTTACATAATTTGGCTATACATAAAACATAAGGAGCTCTTTTTTACATAATTATACATCCTTGAAAATCACTGTAATGAAGGCTTATGTATTTTTCCTAAATTTATTATTCTCTGCAAATGGTGTCTTTCCACAATGTTCATGCTATAAGTATTTGTCCATCACAAAAGAAAATTACAGTACTTACCAGCAATGTGAGGCTTAATGTAATTTATTTGAAATAACAATATTTTAGGATTATATTTAATATTGTTCAAAATGGCTTTTACATCTTTGTTCTTGTTTGTTTTATCTTTTTATATAGTTATGATAGAAAATGGACATTTCTGTTGACCAAGAGAGGCATTTGTTATTTAAATAAAATAATTTTCAAGTAAATAGGATTTGAAAACCAAAGTGGCCATGCACAGTCTACTAAATTTAATCTCTGCCAATTTCAGCAAAACTTGATTTTTTTCAACGTAAATTAAAACAGTTTAAACTCTTTACATGTGCTAGGTTTCAGCAATATTTTACCTAAAAACAGTGTATTCTACAATTGATTCTATATAAAGAGGTGATTTGTGTTGACTCGGTTTTACCTGGATGCTTAGATATTCCCTTAGTCCACTGCATTCTTGAAGAAATTCACATATTCTTTGGGGTCCCTTTTTTGTTTTTCTGCTATTTTCTATAGCAAATGTTACCCAACCTTGGTATTATGCAGTTCACTTTAATTGCAAGAATCTCTTTAGAATAAGGCCAGAAATGATTCAAAACATTTATTAGAATGAATACTTTTTATTATAAATTGATGTCTTTTCACAAACACTTCACGTCTATAAAATTAAAGATGAAAAAGGAAGAAATAAAATAACTGCTTTAAGAAGTTAATTAGTTTAATAATTATAGTCGGTGCATTTATAAATGTTACCTAATTTTATAATCCTTTTGGAACCTGATTTTTCTCACGTAAAAACTGATTTTTGGTTGTTTTTTTTTTAAAAGAAAATGACTACAGTTATAATTAAAATCAACTATCAACAGTGTACCAATTAGGGACACTGTTGATTGTAATCGTAAACTCTACAAAAATGTAGAAAACTTAGTCATTGTTTTTATGGACGGACAGAAAATCTTTTATTGTAATTTTTTTACTTAGCTACGAAAAATGATTTACATAAAGATATTTAGCATTTGTGACAAGTTCTATTATGTTATTTTCTAAGATTCAGAAAACAAATAAGTTTTTTTAAATATCCATTTTAGGTTAAACTAATGTAAAGCAATGGTGAAAATTTGTTCTTTCTTCTTTAGAAACACTGTGTTGTTTTTTCTTTTCCACAATATTTTTGGTGATATATTTGATTATGTGAGCTTGTTCAAGATGCTGAGATGTAGTCTGTGGCCTATGTTGCTGCTACTACAAATATTGTAGCTTCTCAGTGAAAAAGGTCCACATCTTCTTTTCATGCTTCAGAACTGATGGCATGCAATCTGTGATTCTGAGAAACACTTCTTCACTACGTTTCCAACGCAAATACCAGTGTGTCCCTGAAGCATCTGGAACTTATGCCAAAAGCTGAGTATTTTCTTTTATCATAACCCATCTGCAAACTGAGTCTACCATTCCTCCTCCTCCACCTGCAATCATAGTTTACTATATTCGTACCTGAAATGTATGGAGTAACTTTGATGTTCACTAATCTAAAATTTTGGATCATTCCAACTGTTCAGTATCTTTCTGATGAATCCCTTTCCTAAGATTTCTCAGGACATCTTACATTCACTAAGATTCACTGCCTCTAAGTTTAGTTAAAAAAAAGACATCTGGCCTGTCCACAGCACATCAGTCTGCTACTTAAAGAAGTGCTGTACCATGTCTTTCTAATGCCTGCTGGATGTGGGTCGTACTTTGTAGTGTTGACAGAGGGCTCCTCGTGTTTGTTTATCTTCAGCCTGGTTAACATTCTGCTGCTGCTTTATACATCCTGGCTAAGTTAGGTTTCTTTCAAGTGTCAGGAAACAGAAACATGATTGGACTACCTTAGGTAATAGAAGTTTATTTTCAGTGAAAGTAAGAGACAGAAAATGGTCTGAGCAACCAAATAATAGGGCTCGCAGAAAACTCACATTGTGTTTCAGAATTTAGGGCATCTCTAGCTCCATGTCTCTATGCAGCTGTGTGAGCCACAGACCCCATTCTCCCTGACTCTGATACTCCACCATTAGACCGGTCCAGCTACTCTGGGTTTCTGCTTCTACTGTTTCTATCATGTGAAATAACTTCTGTTTAAATGTCTTCTCTCTGATTTGCCATTTCTACTGTCTCATTCTTCTGCTTTCTGACTTCTTTCCATGTGTCTTGTCAAAGGAACATTCTAGACAAAAGAAGAAGAAAAAAATTTTCTTGCAAAACGTTGCAAGGCAGACTTCAGAAACACTGGCTTAAAAAGCACAAGTTTTAAAAAGAAAATAAAAATCACAAATTATGACAGGATGGCCATTTAGCAACATTGTTCTTCCTCTTTGTGGGGAAAATAGAATAGTTTAGTCAGGCTCCCTCAACATTTCTTGTAAACAAGTTGTGTGTGGGTGGAGTTAGTGCTCAAGTGAACCCATGTATTTTTCTAGTGAATTGCAACTTCAGAAGTGCAGTTTGAAGCAAGCTGGCCAGCAGAGAGTTCGTGTCTAAAAATAGAGCATGTTTACTCTGCTGGCAGCTGCTCAGTTTCAGTTTTTCTTTGGACTTTGTGGGTAGCAGTTGAGTTTCTGAGTTTCTCTGTGGACTACTTAGTTCATAGTGCTGTGTGTGTGGTGAATAAAGACTATTCCTTCTTCAACCAAGGCTTCAAGGATCTTTTTGTCCAGTTACCTAGCTCACAGACCTGCATGTGAAGGGTTTGTGAATGAGCTCGGGGGGGTCTGTGCAGCCCTAGCTCTGCAGTTGGCTTTGTCAGCAGGACTGCGCCACACTCTTGTAATACTATATCTAAGAATTTATTGTTCGGATGTAATAACACATAAGCATAAAACTGTATGCTGACAGTAACTGTATTAATCATTAAATTAACTTTTTTGAGCACTTACTACATGACAAAAACTGATAGTATCTTCATATGAGCGTGTATTTTCATCTGAATAACAAAAACTATGTGATATAGTACTATTACTTTCCACATTTACAGATAACAAAACTGACTCAGAAAAGGTAATTTGCAAATTATCTTTTCTAGTTAGTAAATGTATATTACAATATTTTAAGAACGTAGCTTAAGAGTCTGAATACTTGACATTACATGAGAAATAGAGGAAGAATATTTATGTTTAATGTCTAAAGAGTAGAACTTAAATAAGAAATAAGTATATATTTTCTTTTGTGGGTACATCGACATAGAAAGCTAACATATGATAAATACACTATACTCTTATTTTATTAAATATATTTTCTCCAAGAATATAAAATGTCATCAATGCCTGTGCAATTAATTTGATTGGATAAAGCATGATATGAATATCTGTATAAATAAATATGCCTACGTAAAAGTCTATAAGTTACAGACTGAATTGTTAGTTATGGTAATTTTTGAGTGATAGTATTATAAATAATTTTTATTTTCTAAATAAGCCAAATTATTTACAGTGCACATCCTATTATGTTTATAATAAAATGTTTAACTAGGATTCAGATATGGTATGTATGTCTATGTGTATTTTTTAACATATACATTCTATGGAAATAATATTGGCATTCTGATTGAAATGCAAATAACAAAGAAACCCCCAAATCTTCTGCTAATCTTCTACTACATTAGCCAGTAAGCTGCTAGGAAGAAATCTTAACTTATGTCTTTATAAGTTATTCTTTGGATGGAGTACTTAAAAATAAGGAGCTCAGTAGAACTATGCCATAGAATAAAAACGCTTCTATTTGCATAGTAAACAAGTAGCAATTCTTACATGTACTGCAACATTTTCTATTCAACATGTGTACCCTTCATCACAGATGAGGGCAATTATCTCTTACCTTACTGGATAATAGGTGCTGGTTTCATATTCCCAGACAATTGCACAGCAAAATGACAGTGCTGAACATAGGAATGCTGGAATATTTACCCAAAAGACATTTGGCAATTTTAAGGTGATTTTCCCAGGCCTAGTAAAAATGAACATGTTAAAGCATTGCTTTATGTTTCTAAAAGTGTCTAAGATATTTCTGGAGTATTGCATTCTCTCCAGGCGGCCATCAGGTGTTGAATACATTGATGGGAAGGAGATCATGCTACTGAAAGACTCCCGCAGTGGGTAGTCAGTCAGTTCAGGGAGACCCTCCCAAGGAACAGCGAGACCACGAAGACGGATGCAAACAGCAAGAGGTTTATTTGAACACACGGGTACCCGGGCGACACAGTCTTTTGGAAGACTGGCGCGCCGAGTGAAGCTCCTGGGTCCTTTTTATAGCAAAAAGCGCGGGTACAGAAGCGAGAAGCGAGTTTAATTGGTCAGTTCAAATAAGCGCGGGTGAGCTTCGGTTATGTGGGAGTCCTTGAAACAGCTGAGGGGCACCCTGGAAACTGGTGGGAGTCCTTGAAACAGCTGAGGGGCACCCTGGAAACTGTTGGGAGTCCTTGAAACAGCTGAGGGGCACTCTTGAAACTTTAACTGACTTGTCTATTTCTGGGAACTATCCGCCCTTTGCCTCGGGCCGGGGCCCAGGTGCATAACCACAGATATCCTGTTCGTTATCTGGTCTCAACCTCAGGCTGTACTTTTCCTATGCTAGGGACTTTTAACCAGGGTAATGTTTTGTGCCTTGCAAAATGGCGTTACTACGGCTAGCTTAAAAAGTTCTTTCTTCATTCCCCCATTTCTTTTGTGGATAGCTCTAATCTTAGAGCGGAGTTAAAAGTTATTTTCATTATCTATAGTCTGATATTTTTGTCTAAGAACCAGGACTTTAATTGTACTTATTCTATCATTGATGAATTGGACTAACCTGTTGATGACACAGGGCCCCAGAATGAGCAACAGAAGAAGGAGTACTAGGGGCCCGGCGATGGTTGATAGTAGGGTAGTGAACCAAGGGGAGCTATTGAACCAACCTTCAAACCAGTTTTGATCTTTTTGGCGCTCTAACTGTCTTTTATCTAGTCTTTGTTTGAGTTTGGCCATGGTGTCTCGTATCACACCTGAATGGTCTACATAAAAACAGCACTCCTCTCTGAGGGCCGCGCAGAGGCCTCCCTCTCTTAAAAACAGTAAGTCAAGGCCTCGCCTATTTTGGAGTACTACCTCAGATAGAGAAGTCAATGAGTCCTCTAACTTGCTGACTGAATCCTGGAGGGCCCGGAGGTCAGTGTCCATGGCAGTCTGGAGCTCGGTTAGGCCCCGCTGGAGGTCTATAGGTCCTTTAATCAGAGCAGCCGAGCCGGTACCTATACCTGCCACAATTCCCAGTAGGACAGCTAGGGTAAGTGTGAGAGGTTCTCTCTTAAACCTGGGATGAGGGTTGTCATAGGCCTGCAACAAAGTTTCTTCAGGATGGTAATAGATGCGAGGAATCAGCTGAACCTGGACACAGAAATCCTTAGACTGATTAAAAACTGAGAGGGAAACGCAAGGGGTGAGACCGGTGCTGCAAGCCCACCAGCTATGGTTGGAGGGGAGAAGGTACTGATGGTCCCCGGAGGAATTGATGGATAGGGTCTGGTTGCAAAGATGTTGATGGGTAGAAGGTATTGTCCCTATACATAACCCTTGTCCTGTGACCTCTGTGAGAGTAAGCTTTCCCTGGGTCCCCCAACGGCAACTCTCGGCGCTGGTATAATTGGCCTCTCCCAAAAAGGCTATTCCTTCATAGTAGGGGGGGCTTATGGCCAGACAGAGCCAGCAATGCTCTGTGGCGTTCGGGTTGGTGGCATTTAGAGCTAGGAAGGCCCCCTGTACAAGACCAAAGAGCCTGTCACCCGTGGTGGGGGGTAGAGTGCCTGGTGATAGGAGGCTCTGTGTAGCAGTGCTCCTTTGTGCCGCGGGGGGTTGCCTGCTAGTCATTGGGTACAGCTTGTTGCTAGGAGGTCCCTGTTCTGCAAGGACGGGGTCGGGGCCCACTGCCACAGTTGGCATATTGGTGATATCTAGGCGAATGGTGAACAGTACACCTGGATCGTTTCCCGTCAAATAGAACCTTAGTCCCCAGGTTCTTCCTTGTGCCCAATCTCTGGAATTTTTTCCTTTCTCTGTGAATTTTATTTTAAGGGGGTTACACCAGCCGGTGTTGTCACAGTTTTTACTGCTATCGTTACGTTCTACAGTTATGAGGTCCCATGAGGAACTAGGTCCCCAGTAGACTGTCCCCGTGGTTTCACAACCCCATCCTTTGCAATATAGGGATTCCAGCCCTCCGCACCTTCTAGCTTCTGAAAGGGTCCGGCCATCCCGGGGGCACACGTAGAAGGGGGAAGCGGCAAGCCTGTTTCTAGCTCGGGGATAGCTGCACCCTGGGACCCCCCAGGTGATCTGATTATAAGCTTTTGTGTAGTCTGAATCAGGGGGTCTGATCTGGGCCTAGCCCGATGCTATGTATCCCGGGATATCCCAGGTCTCAATACCCGCCGCCAGGGCACATACATCAGGTTTAAGATCGGGCCACCAAGTCCAAGGCGGCTGGGTAGCCTGTTTGGTCCAGACAACTTCTCCAGTTTGGGACAGTACCTTCCAGGTGAGGATCACAGGCCGGTGGGGGTTCTTACCCGGTGGACTCATTTTTCCGCCGCCGAATACGCAGCTTAAGAGGATGATCAGTCCTTTCCAGCTCCCAGGTCTCGTTTGGTGCCGGGGGTGGTGCAGGCTTGAGATGGGAAGCATGGACCCAGGCAGCGATGCCATCAACTTTTACTGCGGTCGGGGTGGTCAGCAATACCAGATACGGGCCTTTCCACCGAGGCTCAAGGTTGCTGGGTCGATGGCGTCTGACCAGCACTCGGTCTCCGACCTGGAACGGGTGGGGGACAGCTATGGTACCGGGCTGATATGTCTCTTTGATCTGGTCCCAAATCTGGGTCTTCACAACTTCTAGAGCCTTTAAGTGGGTAAATAAGACAGGGAGAAAATTATCATCGGGACCCAGTGTTTCTCCCAACTCAAGTATGGGGGGGGGTCCCCCGTAGAGGATTTCATAGGGAGTTAGACCGAACTGGCCAGGGGTATTCCTGGCTCTGAACAGCGCTAAGGGAAGGAGGGCCACCCAGTCTTTTCCACCGGTCTCTAAGGCCAATTTAGTTAAGGTCTCTTTGATGGTTCTATTCATTCTCTCTACTTGACCTGAGCTCTGGGGCCTATACGCACAATGTAATTTCCAATTTATCCCCAGTTGTGTGGCTAGTCCCTGGCTTACCTGAGCAACAAAGGCTGGGCCATTATCTGACCCGATCACCTTAGGGATCCCGAAACGGGGCAGGATTTCTTCTAGTATCTTTTTACATACAGTCAGGGCCGTTTCCGTTTTGGTAGGAAAAGCTTCTACCCATCCAGAGAAAGTATCTACAAATACTAGCAGATACTTGTTTCTATACCGGCCAGGCTTTACCTCTGTAAAGTCTACTTCCCAGTATACGCCGGGTCGATCTCCCCGTTGTCTTTTTCCGGTCTCTCGGTAGGTGGTAGCCGCATTAGTCATGGCGCAAGCTGGACACCGATTGGCGACTTCTTGAACAGTGGACCGGAGGTTCGGGATGGAGAGGCTGGTGCGGCTTGCCAGTTGAAGGAGCTTTTCTGGTCCTAAGTGTGTTAGCTGATGTAACCGCTGAATGAATTCTTTTCCCTGGTCAGGAGTGAGCTCTCTTGGCTTGGTCCTAGCTTGAGCAGGCTCGATTGGCTCTTGAAGCTTTGTAGTTTTTGTTAGCACCTTGACCGACAGGGCGGCTTGTTTTGCAGCCTCGTCGGCCCTCCGGTTCCCGGCCGCCACAGGGTTATTTCCTCTCTGGTGGCCTGGGCAGTGGATAATGGCGACCTGCTTAGGGAGGTAAATGGCCTCTAGCAGAGCCAGAATTTCTTGTTTATTTTTAATGTCTTTTCCAGCAGAAGTGAGCAGTCCCCTCTGTTTATATATTGCCCCATGAATGTGAGCAGTGGCAAAAGCATACCTGCTGTCCGTGTAGATGTTGATGTTTTTTCCTTCGGCTAGGCGTAATGCCTGCGTCAAGGCTATTAGCTCGGCCTTCTGGGCTGATGTCCCTTCTGGCAGGCTGCTTGCCCATACCGTCCGTTTGCCATCTACGATGGCGGCCCCTGCTTTCTTCTTACCTTCCGCAATGAAGCTGCTACCGTCTGTATACCAGGCAGGCACTCCGGGCAATGGCTGGTCCTTCAGGTCCCGTCGAGTCCCAGCTTCTTCAGCAAGGATTTCTGAGCATTGGTGTACTGGGGTGGATTCTGACTCGACTGGTAGTAGGGTAGCTGGGTTCAGGACAGCAGGGGGCGCGAAAGATATTCTTTCGTTTAGCAGCAAACTCTGGTAATGAGTCATTCTGGCATTGGTCATCCACCGATTGGGGGGCTGCCGCACGATACTTTCGAGGCTGTGGGAAGCAATCACAGTCACATTTTGCCCCAAGGTTAACTTATCAGCGTCTTTGAGGAGGAGTGCCACTGCAGCAACCGCTTTTAGGCAGGTTGGCCACCCACTGGCCACTGGATCCAGTTTTTTTGATAGATAAGCTACTGGCCGTCGCCATGGTCCTAGGGTCTGAGTAAGCACTCCTCGGGCTACACCGGCTCTTTCATCTACGTACAGAGTAAATGATTTGGTGAGGTCTGGGAGAGCCAAGGCGGGGGCAGACAGCAAGGCTTTTTTTATGTGGTCAAAAGCCTTTTGATGCTCCTCAGTCCAGGTAAAAGGAATGTTTTCCCTTGTCAGGGGGTACAAGGGTGCAGCCAGGGAAGCAAACCCAGGAATCCAGAGCCTGCAGAATCCGGCAGTACCCAGAAATTCGCGGACCTGCCTGGGGGTTGTGGGAGTAGGGATCTTCATAACTGTAGCTTTCCGGGCCGGGGTCAGCCATCTTTTTCCCCCTTTGAGCAGGTACCCCAAATAGGTGACCTCTTTCTGGCATAACTGGGCCTTTTTAGCTGATACCCGGTACCCCAACTTACTCAGTTCCTGCAAGAGCTTTTGTGTCCCTCTTTTGCAGCCTTCATATGTGGGAGCTGCCACTAGGAGGTCGTCCACATATTGGAGTAATATGACCTGGGGGTTGAGAGCCCTAAAAGGAGCTAAATCTCGGTGGAGGGCCTCGTCGAAGAGAGTGGGAGAATTTTTGAACCCCTGTGGCAGCCGTGTCCAGGTCAGCTGACCTGTGTTACCTTTTTCTGGGTCTCTCCACTCGAACGCGAACAGTGGCTGGCTGTTGGGGTGTAGTCTGAGGCAAAAAAAGGCATCCTTGAGATCCAGGACTGAGTACCAAGTGTGACTAGGCGGAAGGGAACTCAGGAGGCTGTATGGATTTGGGACCGTGGGATGAATGTCTTGCACCCTTTTGTTAATTTCTCTCAAGTCTTGGACTGGCCGATAGTCATTGGTCCCTGGCTTTTTTACTGGTAGCAGAGGGGTGTTCCAGGGCGATTGGCAGGGCACTAAGACCCCTAGGTCTAAGAACCTTTGGATGTGGGGTCTGATGCCTTCCCGGGCTTCTTTAGTCATTGGATACTGTCGGACGGCCACCGGTGAGGCACCTGATTTCAGCTCTACTACTACTGGTGGGACGTTATTGGCCAGTCCCATACCTGTCTTTTCTGCCCATACGGTGGGAAAAAGTTGGAGCCAGGATGGGTCGATGGAGGGAGAGGCCGGCTTTTCATACAGCCGGTATTCTTCTTCTAGGTTTAGGACCAGGCACATGGTAGAGTGATCTCCCCATGTTACTTGTGGGCCCTCTGTGGAAAACTGGATTTGAGCCTTTAGTTTGGTCAGGATGTCCCGGCCCAACAGAGGAGCAGGGCACTCAGGTATGACCAAAAAGGAATGGGTCACTTGCCTATGTCCGACCCTTAAAAGTCTCTGAGTGGTCCAGGGGTAGACTTTGCTGCCGGTCGCTCCTACTACGACTGTCCGCCTGGACCCTACCTTCCCCATGGGTTGGGTCAGCACCGAATGTTCAGCCCCGGTATCGACCAGAAACTCGATGGGGGTCCCCTCCACTGTCAATGTTACCCTAGGTTCGGGGAGGGGGTCCGAACCCCGACTCCCCTAGTCATCTAGGGATAGAACCTTGGCTTCTCTGATGTTCTTTTTCCGGGGACATTCTCTTGCCCAGTGACCCTTCTCTTTACAGTACGCGCATTGGTCTTTGTCTAGAGGGGGTCTTCCATCCCTAGGTGTTTTCTTTGCCCGGTTGCTCAGGTTCCCTGTCTGCCTATCTCTAGACCCTCTTTCACCTACCACTGCGGCCAAAATCCTAGTTAAATTTTTTTCTTGGCGTTTATCACGCCGCCTCTCTCTCTCTTCTGTCTCTTTTTTTTCTCTTTCCTGTCTTTCTTCTTCTGTTTCTCTCTTGTGGTACACCTTTTCTGCCTCCTTTACTAAGTCTTGTAAGGAAAGGTCTTGGAGCCCCTCTAGTCTTTGTAACCTTTTTTTAATGTCTGGGGCTGACTGGCCGATGAAGGCCATTGTGACCGCAGCCTGCTGCCCCTCAGAAGAGGGTTCAAACGGAGTGTACCTTCTATAGGCCTCCATTAGGCGTTCTAAGAAAACCGAAGGGGGTTCTGCCGGTCCCTGCAAGACCTCTCTTACCTTGGCCAAATTGGTGGGGCGCCGGGCTGCCCCTTTGAGACCTGCCACTAGAGTCCGGCGGTAGACCAGAAGACGCTCCCTACCTTCGGCCGTGTTGTAATCCCATTGAGGTCGATTGAGGGGGAAAGCCTCATTAATGAGGTTCTCGAGTTGTGTAGGGGCCCCGTTATCCCCGAGAACGTTCTTGCGGGCCTCCAGAAGAATCCTTTCTCGCTCTTCAGTGGTGAAGAGGATCTGGAGTAGCTGTTGGCAATCGTCCCAAGTGGGCTGGTGAGAGAACATAAGGGACTCAAGAAGTCCCGTGAGACCTGCTGGTTTTTCAGAAAAAGAAGGATGGTTAGACTTCCAATTGTAAAGATCTGCTGAGGAAAAAGGCCAATACTGCAAAGGGACCAAGCCATTTGGCTCAGCTGGGGGCCCTATGGCTCGGAGGGGCAAAGCTACGGTGGAGTCAGGACCGGAGCCGTCTCTCGGACTGCGAGGTTGGCGGCTCCTAGTCCCCGCAGCCGGTCCCTCAGGGCTAGGATCACCGGGCGCTCGGCCTGGTGCCGATCTGTTTCCCTGAGGGGCCAGAGGGGGCAGCGGAGCCGCCGGGTAAGGTGGGGGTTCAGAGAGAGAAAATAGGTCATCTGGTGTCGGGAGGACGGGGGGTTGGGGAGGGGCGGAAGGCTTCCTTGTAGGTGGCCTTTGAGTATTTTCTGATCCCGAAACAACAGCGACTTTGCTGGAGGGTGGCACCCAGGGAGGGGGATTCTGGGCGAGGTCTTGCCATACCACGACATAGGCAACCTGGTCCGGGTGTCCTCCGGTCTCCTGAAAAACAATCTTTTTAACTGCAAAAATGACAGTAAGATCAAAGGTTCCCTCTGGCGGCCAACCTACGCCGAATGTGGGCCACTCAGACGAACAGAAAGTCTGCCATTTTCCTTTTTTGATCTCCATGGACAGATTGTGAGCCCTGGCTTTGACATCTTTCCAATGATCTAGAGTAAGGGAGAGGGGCGTAAGGGCACTTTGCCCCATCTCGAAAATTTCCAATAGGGGAACGACGACGCAAAGACCTATCACAACTAAGACAAAAAGAAACCAGAAACGGCGACGAGACCGAGTGCCGTAGAAATAGAAGAAAGAGTCCGATGGCAGAGCGCGCCTCCCGAGACGCGGTGAGACCAAAACACAATAATCCTCTGCCAAGGGGTTCACCAGGCGTCCCTGGTCCTCCCCTGATCCTGGGACGTCTCCCAGGATTGCCGGGTGGCGAGCCCCCGAACACGTCTGTTCGCTACCCGCACTTCGCTCCCAGAGCGACTAACCCGGAACAAACTGAAACCAAAATGCGCGCGCTCAGAAAAGACAGTCGAAATCACTGAGTCAGACACAGAGACGAGACACAGAAACGAGACACAGAACGACTGCTGGCCAGCTTACCTCCCGTTGGTGGGTCGGTGGTCCCTGGGTGGGGGTCTCCGATCCCGGACGAGCCCCCAAATGAAAGACTCCCGCAGTGGGTAGTCAGTCAGTTCAGGGAGACCCTCCCAAGGAACAGCGAGACCACGAAGACGGATGCAAACAGCAAGAGGTTTATTTGAACACACGGGTACCCGGGCGACACAGTCTTTTGGAAGACTGGCGCGCCGAGTGAAGCTCCTGGGTCCTTTTTATAGCAAAAAGCGCGGGTACAGAAGCGAGAAGCGAGTTTAATTGGTCAGTTCAAATAAGCGCGGGTGAGCTTCGGTTATGTGGGAGTCCTTGAAACAGCTGAGGGGCACCCTGGAAACTGGTGGGAGTCCTTGAAACAGCTGAGGGGCACCCTGGAAACTGTTGGGAGTCCTTGAAACAGCTGAGGGGCACTCTTGAAACTTTAACTGACTTGTCTATTTCTGGGAACTATCCGCCCTTTGCCTCGGGCCGGGGCCCAGGTGCATAACCACAGATATCCTGTTCGTTATCTGGTCTCAACCTCAGGCTGTACTTTTCCTATGCTAGGGACTTTTAACCAGGGTAATGTTTTGTGCCTTGCAAAATGGCGTTACTACGGCTAGCTTAAAAAGTTCTTTCTTCACTACTAAGACAAAGACAGAAGAGAATCAATGAATACCTTGTGAGAATTAGACATTGCAGCATATCCTTAATAAGTTCCAACTCCAAGACTTCTCTTAGATGCCAGGAGAGCTGAGCATAAGGAAATAATTTTTATTAGAGTTGCAAGTGAGAAAAATGAAATAACAAAACAAAAATGCATCACACCACCTTCCATGACATCAAAATACTCAGCGTCATTTGGTACAAATCCCTAGTTCCTGAACAACTGAAGAAAATGATACTACTGTCAAAAATATAACCTTATCTGGGCAGACAATATTCAAATCTTCAGCCATTATTTTCAGTTGTTTCATTTCACTGACCTTTTAAAAATACTTTTCATATTTATTTTAAATTATGCATACCAAACCTGTATATAAATTTTAGGTAGGCTGTTCAGCCAAAAACACCGACAGAGATAAGATAGTAATTGGCTTGCTGCTTTTCTCACTTCCTGTAACTGCCTGTAACTTACTAACACTGTAGGCTTTTAACACTGAAGTCCCATAGATAGTTCCTTCATTTACTTACCAGAATCTCTGATCTGCAAAGACAAGAATTCTAGAGTGTTCTTCCCCATATCAGCTTCCGCCCCAGAGGTCTGTATCAGAATGTTGAGGTGAGGAATGATGTGTATTTTGTTGTTGCTGCTGCTGCTGAGGCCATTTTGGATTTAATATTCATGTCCCAAAGGTGATATTGATATAAAACTCTGGTGGTACAATATAGGATTCAGAGAGTTTGTTATTTCTCACTTTCCCCCCCATAGCCACAATGGTCTTTTTGTTTTTCTAGTATAACAAGTTCTTCCCCAATTCAAGGCCTTTGCACATGATGTTTCATTTTATTTATTTATTCATTTATATTTTTAAACCAGGAATACTATTCCCTACAGTGGATTTGTAACCAGCTTCTCTGTAACCTAAGAGTTTCAGATTAAATGCCGCATCCTCGAATGTGCCTTTGCTTGATTTCCCTATATAAGGTAGCATCTTAATTTATTCTCTAACTCATCCCCTTGTTTATGTTTTTCATAGAACTTTTTATAATATTTAATTACATGTAATCATTTTGTTGACATATACCTTTTATAAAAATGTCTCTACAATTAGAGACTCAAATAGGCAAGAATTTCAACTGTCTCCTTTAGTTTTGCAACACTAGCCAGTGCAGTGACTAACAACAGGAATACATAATATTTGATTTGCTGAAAGAATGCATGAAACAGGCATGAATTTATTAACTTTAAAATATATAAATACTGGGGAGATATCAACAAATGAGCCTATCTACTTCATTTTTATTTTTATACTTCTGTCTCTCCACTTTGCCATAGGTAGATCTTGTATTTGTCAACTTATTTTCAATTTTAAGTTATTAAATTTAAGTATTTAATGTTGCATTACTATATTTGAGCATACTTAATAGTAACAATTTAGAGCATGCCTATCAAAACTCCAAGCTTCTGAGAATCTTAGGTCCTCCAGTCCAGAACTTTCACAAGTTCTAAAAGGGATATTAAAAGGGGCTGCTATAAGGAAAAGTTTAAAAGAGTTTGGCTCCATAACTGGTGGGGGTAATGTTTGATTTAATGCTTTGTATATTGAACAGTGGAGGAACACTGAAAAACTGGGCCCCATAGCTTGATTTATCCATGCGTTTCTGTCTTTTTGAAGTAAATTCCATAATGAACACAGAAAAAAGTAATTACTTTTGATGTAAATAATTATAGTCGACTTTAAATCCATATTATAATATTTAATTATATAAGAAACTATAAGCAAATAATATCTCTTCATTTATTATTCTCTATTTTTTTATTTATGGAGATGACTGGGAATGACAAATATAACATAAATGGTTTTAACACCTTCTAGCTTTATTTTCCTCCTCATCATTCTATGTGCTATAGTTGTACTATTTATTACACGTTCCGAAATGAAATGTTTTCTCAGGTCCTTGTGTCTTTGCAAATCCTCTTGCACCTACCTGGAATATCCTCTCCCCTCCTTCTTTTTCTTCTTCTTCTTCTTCTTCTTCTTCATTTTGATCTTTCCCTTTTTTAGATACTTGATAGACTACCAGTATTCCCTTTTTATATTACTCAGCTTAAACTCTCATGTTCTCCGGGAAATATCAGGCAGTCAGGTGTTCCTCAACTGGGGTTGGTTTAACATTCGGTGAGTATTCATTGAGCTCCTGCAGTGTCTCAGGCTTTTTCTAAGTTCTGGAGATATAACTATAATCAGAACAGAGTCCCTAATCTCATGGTTTTTATATCATAGAATTTTGTCCCTATATTCCACAGTAGTGCATATAATAAGGTATATCTCTTGTTAACACTTCATCAGAATATTAGCTTCTATTTATTTTCCTAAATGAGGCACATATCGTCAACACATTAATTAACAAAACATGATAAAATATAGTAGATTATCCTGGGGCAGTTCTGACAAAATGCTTCATTACATATTTCAGGTGATTATTTCACAGAGAACGTTTTAGAAGCTTGATAATTAACTGATTATTTTCAAGAGAAAATTTAAATCATGGTCTGTCAGGAAGGGGACATTCAGAGGAAATGGGTGTGATTTGAGGAACTTGTTTCATTGGAAATGGTGTATGTACTCCAGTGGGAAGAATTTGCATGTTCAATGATCTTTCATTGACTCTTACAAAGTGAATTCTTCTACTGTGAAGAATTTACAAATTTCATGGGTTTGAATGGAAATTAGTTTTCTTCTGCAGTGTAACAAATTACCACAAATTTAGCAACTTAACACACATTGCTTATCTCACAATTTCCATGGTCCAGGAGTCTGAGTAGAGATCAACTGGTCCTCTGCTTAGTTTCTCACGAGGGTGAAACAAAGGTGCTGACCACACCTGGGATCTCACCTGTGGGGTCCTCTTCCAAGCTTGAGTGGTCATCGGCTGAACTCAGTTTCTTGCAGCTGTCGGACTGAGTTTCCCATATTCTTGCTAGCTATTGGCTAGAAACTTCTCTCAGCTCCTTGAGGGCACCCACCACCACTTGCCACATTACTGTGTACGTAGGCAGTTCACGACATGGCTGGGTTTTCCTTCTTCAAGACCAACAGAAGGATCTACTTTGTTTTGACTTTTTCTCTTTAGAAATGACCTGGACCCTCCTTTAAAGTTCATGCCTTAAAGGGCGTTGAAAAATGGTGCTGAAGAAACAACCAATCAAGGTCGTCTGAGTTCTGGTAACTTTGGCATCCCAAAAGAAATGGCATGGGAAAAAGGAATATGGCTAGACTAGACCTGAACTTGAAAATTAAATTACATAATTTTTATTTCTGTTAAATTCTGGAAATAAAAGTAGCAAAATAGCAAAACTTGTTTTCTTATATTTAAACACATTAATTAGCTATGGAAAAAAAAAATACATTCCTTATAAAGTCAGGGCCAAACAAGCGAATAAGCCAACTGATAAGAGGCCTGAATTATATTTGCTAAATTCCTTCACCTTTCCATATAACCTCTTAATCATTGGAATGAAATTGCATCCGTTTTTAGCCAACAGCCTCAAGGAGAAGAAATTATACAGAACATATAACCAGGGGGGAAGAATCTTGGAACTGTCTTAGAATTCTGTGTACAACAATTCAATTGTTAAAAAATGTATTTTTTGGTATTTATTGCATGTAAGAAAATATTTGATATTCCTATAGGATTGTGACCCTAAATGATAGCCATGAATTAATACCCTAAAGCCTGATAAAACTTTCTCTTTTGCCCAGATAAGTAAAAGCATTGGTGTATAGCCTTGCCTTTACAACATTGTGCTCTATCACCCAAGAAGTGGTTTGGTATGCCCCGAGTCTCCCAACCTGGAAAGACAACTCAACCTTGGGAGCCTAAACTAACAGGATAAAAGTTTTCTAAACTTATCCATCTTCTGAACAGAGTATGATATTTTGTTAGTTGAAAGTCTAGAATTTAGGATTGGCGAATGTAAGCAAAAAAGAATATAAATACCTGAGTGACCATATTTTCCTGTATGAATAATTTATCCTGCATTGATACACAGACAAAAGCACTGCAAGATTTTGGAAAGAGGAAAATCATGCCTAAATCATTTTCACTGAAAAGAAATGTTAGCATATAAATTAATTTGTTCCCTTTTATGTCTACTCTTGTGAATTTTGGGGCTCTGAAGAAAGTGATTTTTTTCTTCCTTATATTCTTATTGCCCAGGTAAATGCCTGTAATAAAATATTAGATAAAATATTTGTGAATAAATATATGAATGCAAGAATGATATTGGTTGATATGCTATTGATGTATCAATGAGATGGACTCTACAATGAGGGTGTTATTGGCCCATTGACAGGGTAATTCCTCATTTGTGCAGATCTATCCTGAACATTGCAAAATATTGAGCATACTTAGTATTGGCTCACTAAGGCCAAATCACACACCCTTACCCCCATTCAACCTTCAGCCCCATCATACACACACTCGTCATTGTCACAACTGGAAATGTACCCATACATTTCCATACAGTTTCTGTAGGAATCAGTACCAAGAACCATGAATGTAATGACTCATAGTAGGTAATCTAGACAAATTTTTAAAAATGTACGTATATGTCTTCTAGTGTATTAATGCATATCAGGAGGACATGGGATACAGTTGTGCACATAACTACTTCCTCAAATAATCTATTATATCCTCATTACTTAATTAAAGCTTGTTCAATGATTTCATTTGTTTAGTTATTAGCTATTAATCCACTAATGAACATCTGCACAAAAATTAAAATGAAACCACTCTATAAAAAATAAATAAAATAAAATAATGGAGAAGGCATTTTCTCCCAAAGAATCAATGAAGTATCCATAGTGGTTAGAACTATTAAATGTCTGTTAGTGTTTTGTACATGACATTTCTCCTCTAATAGTGGTATTGTTTTCTGACCTTCAGTAAATATTGTTGTCATATTTTAAGTAATCTGTGTTTCAATTTTTTGTTTGGGAGATATTTTCTGGTCTTTGCTGTTGTGCATTTATTTTAATGTATCTTTAGAACCTTGGTCTTTCTGTCCAAGTAAAATCATGTCTTCCTAAAATTTTACAAAAATGCTAACATTTTTACTTCAAATATGACTCTTCCAAATTTACTGTATTTTCTGCATACAGGAATGCAAGTACATGTTTGTTGAAGCGTCTCACTCCTCCATGTGTCAACTTTTTTTTTTTTATCTGTTCATAGATACTTTATTCCAAGGGGGTAAAATACTTAAAAACACATTCTTTTTTTTTTGTTGTGACCAGTAAGGGAATCGCAACCTTTGGCTTTGTGTCGCCTGCACCATGCTCGGCCAGTGAGCGCACGGGCCATCCCAATATAGGATCCAAACCCGTGGCCTCAGCACTCCCAGCACCACACTCTCCCAAGTGAGCCTCAGGATCGGCCCTTAAAAGTACATTCTAATTCATTAATTTTCTCTTAAATTCTGTCTCTTCCATTGTTTAGTCTGTACAGTAAGTTTTTCATTTCAATTATTTTAGAAAATTATTTCCTAATGTACTACAAGATTTGGGGAAGTGAAACTATTCTGTATATTCTTCATTTGTCAAAACCCGTGAAACCATATAACACAAAGAGTTAATCCTAATAGAAATCATGCACATAGGTTAACATATTGTATCAATATTGGCCCATTAATTTTAACAAATGTACTTCACTAATGCAAGATGTTACTAAGTGGAGAAACTGTGTGTTGGGGAGATAAATAAAAAAATACATGAATACTTAATATATTTTATGCACAATTAATCTATAAATATAAAACTGCTCTAAAAAATTAAGTATTAAAGAATTGCTAAGTGTTTATCAAACCTGCCTGGTAAATTTATTCAAAATTATATATTTATTTGGCAAAAAAATTTGTATGTATTTATTATGTAAAAAATGATGATTTCAAATATGTATGTTCTGTGAAATAGCTAAATTGAGCTACTTACCATATTCATTACCTCACATATTTATCATTTTTCTGAGGTGAGAACATTTAAGTTCTACTCTTAGCAATTTTTAAGTATGCAATATGTTGTTAACTTTAGTCAACAAGTTGTAAAATAGATCTCTGGAACTTATTTCTCCTGTCTTCAGTTTTGCGTCCTTTTCCCAGCATCACCTCCATCCCCTCAAAACCCTGGACATTTCCAAGACACGTGACTAAAGTCACCTATTACCCAAGAGCAGTAATAGGAAATTAATGTAATACACTAAAAAAGGTATTTGCCTTCCTTAACCACGAAGATGGCATTTTATAAAATTAGCTGCTTCTCTTATAAGCCAACCTTCATTATCCTTTACCTACTCTTTAAAGAGTATACAAACAGGAATAAGTAAATTATGGATAAAATGTTCTATAACTGGGACAACTCAATGGCCAGTTGCCCACAGCTTACCTGCTGGTGTCCTGTGACACATATTGAAGCCTCCGTTGTACTTTGAGGAAAAATGTTCAAAACATGCCCAAAGTTCTACCCAGCAGCCGCCCCGGGAACCTGCATGCACTTCTGTCCCACTGCGAGTGGCAACCACATCGGCGGTGCTGGACTCGGGTCAGCCCTGCTGGAATGGCAGTGAAAGAGAAACTCATGTTTGAGCACAGCTAAGACGTAAACGTGCAAGTGCAATTTTTAGTGAACAGTGTCGCGTATACATTTACAGGCGGCCAGGGGATTACTCTGTGACCAAAGGGAAACAAAACCTATTCTAGAAAAACAGCAGCTCTGCCTTTCAGGGATGAGACAAACCTGCAAGCTGCTGAGCTCTCTGCTGGTCACCGGTGATGTCATCCCGGTAGCACTGACCCTGTCACCGCCAGAGGTGCCTCACCCAGTCCCCTCCCATCTGTCCGCTGGACAGGAGGGGCGCCATTCTGTCCACACCGCTTACTTCAGCACCTGCACCCTTGGGGCTTGCTTGTTGGGAGGAAAGCTGTCACCCGCGGCAGCTGGCTTAAACCTTAGCAGCAGCAGGAACAGCTGCCCGTGGCCAGGCCACTGCCCCAGATGAAACTGTTGCTGCCGGGCCTGGCCATCTCTTCCCAACGGAAATAAGTTGTTTGGGGGTTCAGCAGACTCTAGAATGAAGCGGGCCCCTTGGGCACAGGGAGCAACAGCACATCCTAGTGGGCTAATTTCCCCAAAGCTTGAAACTAGGTGTCTTGTCTCACTCCAAGGATGGCTGTGGCACTACAGCATCGCTGGACGCTGGGTGGCAGTAGAGGGGCTCACAGAAACCAGGCACAGACAATCTGGCCTCCAGCAAAGGAATGATGCTAATGCGCTCCTCTGGGTAGAATTTGCACAATAACCCACATGGAAGTCGCAGCAGGACAGGGATGAAAACTATGGGGCAAGAGGTCAAGTCTGCACAATCCCAACCAACCCCACAGATGCCCATGTCCAGTAACCGCACACACTGGATGGCTCCCCACAGGCAAAGGAACAGGTGAGACACACCCCTTCTCTGTACCTGGTGACGGATTCAGGGAAGTCAGGCTCCAGGCCCTCTCTCACTCCCACCGTGTCCTGAATCCTCACCATCAGCTACAGCTGCAAGGACTGTTTCTCTTTTGTGAACCTGCAAGCTAAGGGTCTGAAGCGACACAGTGGAGAAAGCATGCGAGGAAATTCTGCTCTACTTTTCCACCTCAGTGAGGCACGTGTACAATGTAGTTTCCCATCTCAACTGTTGCTTCGCTGTCAAGATTTCTTTTGGTGTGAGAGACCAAGGTGTCAGTAGCAAAAGAAAATGTTTTGCTTTTGCTCCCCTCAGTATGCTTCAACATTTCCAAGTGAATTTCACGTCACAAGGGGAGATGGGGATTGCCCTCAACTGGAATGTGGGTCACCTCCCAGCTGTGTGGTGATGTGTCTGGGGCCAAGGCCAGAGCTGCTGCTTTTCCAGATTTTCCAAGCCAGAAACAAGCACTGTTCACTTTAATAAGGTTAAGTTTAAACCGACATCCTTTTTTGGTGCCTAAACTGTTGACTACATACCCCAGCAAGACAGAAGCGTGTGAAAGCCGTCCATTCACACTCCCCTTCTCCCAGACGGTCACATGCGCATATGCCCAGAGCTGAAGGCACTGTGCAAAGCACGGTGCAGTATATGCGGCCAGTAACCGTGTGTTCTTCTCACTGAACACTTCCAGGGTTGCATCAAGTAAAAGTTGCCTCAACTTTCACTGAAGTAGATAAAAGCTGCAAAAACCCTTACTGATTTCCTAAGTTTACTTCTCTAAGTCCCAAAAGCTAAGACTATAACTACGTTAGCGTTCATGTATGACAAACAAATATTAAATAGTTTACACCTTTATACCAATTTATCTGTAGCTCGTGCAGGTCCAATTGGACCTGGCAGACATCTACAGAACATTTCATGCAACAACTAGAGAATACACATTTTTTCTCATCGGCACATGGAACATTCTCCAGGATAGACCACATGTTAGGTCACAAAACAGGTTTCAGCAAATTTTTCAAAGCTGACATCATTCCTAGTATCTTTTCTGACCACAATTGACTAGCACTGGAAATCAATTACAAGCGAATTTCTGGAAACTACTCCAGTGCATGAAAACTGAACAACAGGCTCCCGAATGACCTATGGGTCCAAGAAGAAATTAAAAAGGAAATCAAAAACGTTCTTGAAACTAATGAAAAAAGATGCATCCTACCAAAACCTGTGGGATACTGTAAAAGCAACAGCGACGAGGCAATATATTGCAATACATGCTCACATCAAAAGGATGGAGAAACTTCACGTAAATGACCGAACCGTACACCTCAAAGAACCACCACCACCACAACAATGCAATCATAAAAGTACTAGAGAGAAAGAAATAATTAACGTCAGGGCAGAGTTCAATGAAATGGAGACCCCCAAAACGATACAAAGGATCAGCGAAACACAAAGTTGTTTTTTGAGAAGATAAATAAAATAGACAAACCATTAGCTTTGCCCACTCTCACCACACTCATTCAACATAGTATTGAAAGCCCTAACCAGAGCAATCAAGCAAGACAAAGAAATAAAGGGCATTCAGATTGGGAAGGACAAAGTCAAGTTGTCCCTGTTTGCAGATGACGCGATCTTATAGATAGAAAACCTAAAGGCTACCAGAACGCCCTTACGGCTGACTAACAATTTTAATAATTTTGCGGGGTACAAAATCAACACCCACAGATCAGGAGCATTTTTATACTCCGATAATGAACTGGCAGAAAAAGAAATCAAGAAAGCAAGCCCATTTACAATAGTCACCCCCAAGATAAAATACCTAGGAACCAATTGAACCAAGGAGGTTAATGCAGATCTCTACAATGAGAACTACCAAACACCAGTGAGAGAAATTAAAGAGCACCCAAAAATAGTGGAATGACATACCAGGCTCTGGTACGGGAAGAATTAACATCGTGAAAATGTCCTTTCTACCCATAGCAGTCTACAAATTCAACGCAATCTCCGTCAAAATAGCAACAACTTTCTTCACAGAAATAGAAAAAGCAGTGCTAACATTCATATGGAATACGAAAAGATCCTGAATAGCCAAAGCAATTTTGAGCTTAAAAGCACCCCAAAAACAGAAAGGCTGGAGGCATAACACCACCCAATTTCAAATTCTATGACAAGGCTCAAAACAGCATGGTGATGGCATAGAAACAGACACTCAGATCAATGGAACAGGATAGAAAACCCAGGAATAATCAATTTGCCTACTTACAGCCAACCGATTTTTGACAAAGCCAACCAGAACATACGCTGTGGAAAAGACAGCCTCTTCAGGAAATAAACGGTGCCCGCAAAATTGGACAATCCACATGCAGAAGAATGAAACTGGACCAGCATCTCACCATATGCCAAAATCGACTCGAAATGGATTAAAGACCAGAATATAAGACCCCAAACCATTACATGACTGAAGGAAAACAGAGGGGAAACACTCCAGGAAGTAGGTGGGGGCAAAGGCTTTATGAATAAGACCCGAAAACCCACAAGCAACAATATAAAAACTAAACAAATGAGCTAATGTCAAACTAAGAAGCTTCCACACAGCAAAGGAAACAATCAACAGAGCAGAAAGGCACCCTAAAAAAAGGGAGAAAATATGTGTAAACTATACGTCTGCCAAGGGCTTAATATCCAGAACATACCAAGAACTCAAACAGCTGTACAGTATGAAAACAAGTAATCCGATTTAAAACTGGGCAAACGAGATGAATAGACATTTTTCAAAGACATACAAATGGCCAACGGTACACGAAAAAATGCTCAGCATCACTAGTCATCAGAGAAATGCAAATCAAAACCACATTGAGATATCATGTCAACCCAGATAGACTGGCCATTGTTAAAAAGACCATTAATAAGAAATGCTACTGAGGATATGAGGAAAGGAGAACTCTTCTCCAATGTTGGTGGGACTGTAAATTAGCACAGCCACTATGGAAAACAGTAAAGAAGTTTCCTCCAATACAGATAGTACTACCATATGATCCAGCAGTTCCACTACTGGGTATATATCCAAAGAAATGGAAATCATATGGAAGGGACACCTGCACTCCCATGTTCACTGCAGCTTTACTTACAATAGCCAAAATATAGAACCAACCTCAGTGCCCTTCGACAGATGACTGGATAAAAAAAATGTGATACACGTACACCATGGAATAATACTCAGTGATAAAGAAAAAGAATGAAATTCTGCCATCGGTAACAACCTGGATGAGTCTGGAGAAAATTATGTTGTGTGAAATAAGCCAGACAAGGGAAGATAAATATCACATGCTCTCACTTATAACTAGGTAGAAAGGAAGGAAGGAAGGAAGGAAGGAAGGAAGGAAGGAAGGAAGGAAGGAAGGAAGGAAGGAAGGAAGCAAAGGACTACAACAGTTCCTTGAACTTTCAGAAGGACAGAAGAAACCAATGGTTACTAGAGATGAGGGGATGGACGGAGGGAGGGAGTTGGGGGCGTGATGGGTCAGGCAAAGGGCATAAAGAAAAATCATGATTTGTAATAATGAATATGCTAATAAAAATAATTTAAAAAGTAAGACACTTTAAAACACAAAAAGAATGCCATTATTGACATTCCAGAAAATTCCAGCTATGTGGATAACATTAAAAACCAGCTGTCAAGCTAAATCCTTTATCAGTACAAATTTTGATATTTCTTCAAATTGGGAGGAGAATGTTGGTTTCGATGTACAATGTCTGGTTACTCCCAGCCTCATCTATTTGTCACTGACGACCCTGGGACAGACGGAAAAAAAAAAAAAACGGTTTCTGCAACTTTTAAAATACAGACACGCCCTCCACCACCAACTTTCAATTTCTACAAAACGTCCTTGGGTTCTAGTATTCTTGCACATGTTTGTTCTCTTACAGGAAATTTGCTCCTTAGGATTTCACTGCAATGTGCTTCTGGATCCCATGCCATGATTTATCTCTGAGGACCCCTGTTCCCCTGGATCCATTTCACCCCGTGCCTGGCCACCTGTGTGGCACACACACATAGGAGCAGGAGGACAAGGCTTTGAGATGGGGAACCCGCACAAGCAATTATCTGGGTTTAGGTCTGCAGGTTATTAAGGTTTTCCGTTTCAACTTCCACAGCTAGAACGAAAGTGTAGAAATCTGTTTTCTAGTTAAAATCTGTTCACATCCCAAGTGTTTTTTAAGTTACTTAACAAGCCTTTGGTAGTCCGAAATACCGGGAAGTGTGCCTGTAACTAGAAACACAAGAAACTTCCATTTCAAAATTGTCATAAACCAGGGATACTTTAGAAAAACCTTTTCAGCCCACTTCGTGCCTTGAGTAATGGTGGGTAAACAGTGGAAACCAAGAGAGGCAACATGGAAGCAAACGGATATAAAAGCACAAGGGAGACATCATGCTCTTGGGGAGAACTAAAATGCAAATTGTGTCTGTAAACGAAAGAAATTATACAGAAATCCCAGAAAAACAATTGACTGAAAATCAGACGAACGATCCCATGTTCATCTCATCACCTTGAGAACACGAAGGATACTTTTGTACAGGCAGCACACCTCCTTAAAGCAGCAGCAGAGTGCTTCGTGCACAGCAAGGCCTAGTTCACCGAGCAGCTGGACCTGTGCCCACACCCAGAGGGCAGCACCAGCCACGTGGGTGCAGAGGAGGTTGTCCCGGTGAACTCCACAAGCGGCAGCAACGCTCGGCTCTACGCCACAGGACTTCTGACAACGGACACAGTCGCACAGACTGCAAGTGGACCCCACATCAGCCTCAAGACCTCCCCCACCCGAAAACATCTCCACAGCCAGCCAGGGAGGCAAAGGAAGGGTCTTCATGGCGTGCAGAGTTACAATGAATCTGTGTTCACGCTGCCCCCTCCCACTGTACCCGTCGAGACCCAGACGATGTGCCCTGCTACTACAAAGTCGAAGAGATGTTTGATGGGGGCAGAGCGGAAGAGGCACATTGAATTTGGATCATTTTACCCATGACCCTTCTCTCCTCCCAACCCTCTTTGGGAAAGATGACATTTCTGGGGAAACAGAAGGTGATCAGAAGCAAGTAGCTCAAATGTATGTCCCTTGTAAATTTCGGATATCCATCAATTTCAATTTTGAGATATAGAGAAGTGCTGGGAAGTTTAATTGGCCGTATCAGTGTCAGTGAAGAGCTGATGGAAGAAGTGCGAAAGGCCAAAGGAGAAAACCCATGAGTAGAGAAATTAGCCTTCGGCTAATCTTATCTTCTCTGCTTCCATATATCCCTGTCCGTCCTCAAAAGTTGAGTGAGGTAGGAGATGATAAGATTGAGATTAGGGCAAATTATTTCCCCATCTTTTCCTTTCTCCAATGCACAGTCTCCTCAACCCGCACACTTGGAGTCTCAGGGTCAGCTCTCCAATACTGGTCGACACAGAGGAAAACCAACGGAACCAAAACGAATCCACCGAATTATCTCTGCTGTGCTTATTTATACCTTCCCGGGTTTTCTTTCCTTTACTGTTAAGTGCCTATAATCAACTTCAATCATTTTAGCAGAGTACTAAAGAGTGACTGCTCCCAACCCCTTCAGATAGGTGATGCTTATGTTTACATCTGCTTATCAGCTCTGTCAAAGTGCTGTTTCGTGGAGGTGCTGTAATTTGATGAACACATGAGACATGCTATTTGCTAGCAAGAAATTCTCAGCTCAAACAAGCTAAGGTGTATGGAGATTCAGTATAACACAGTAATTGGTTAACTCAGTTTACTTGGGACTCCATTTCTTAGGTCTTGGGCTGTTTACATAACCAAAAGGAGTGTGTGTGTGTGTGTGTGTGTGTGTGTGTGTGTGTGTGTGTGTGTGTGTGTGTACCACACTTGACCTAGCACCTACCTGCACAAGTACCCCCCTGCCAAGTGATGTGTTTAAAGGCCAACAAAAAGGAAAACACAGAACACATTTATAATCCTGAAAATCTAGGGCTACTTAACCTTTCTGCTGCTTAATTTTAAAGGCAAAAAATGTACTATGAGCAGCATAAATAAGAACTGATTTGAGCATAGTTTTATAATAGATAAAATGTACCTGATGGGTCTAATTCAAATTTCTAAAATCTAACTGTGCCGCATTAGTCTGAGATACAAGATCTAAAGCTGCATGATCTAATCTGAGAATTTACGGACCTGTTTGAAATACCTTCATTTGATTAATTTGAAATGGAGGCCAGGGTATGACCTCTAACAGTCTGATCTTTAATAACCGCTCAAGAGATGAGGCAGGAAGTCAGTCGCGCTTAGAATTCTATGCACTTTCCTCTAGTGAGCACACCCTGCGGTTCCACGCGTGCAAGCACACCCCTCGCTCACTGCGGGATCTACAGAGCAGCTGTACATGCCCTTCAAAACTCAAATGCGTGTTATGTGGGTGTGCGGTATAGGGGTAGGACATGAAAAAACTCCCACCTGTCCAGTCCGAGAGAAATTTAACTCCTGAGAAGCACACCTTAGTTGAACATCAGATGCAACACTAATTTGCAGAGGTTCCCACAACATAGGAACAAAAGGGCTGACGTTATGTGTTGATAGCAGATCGTGTGTGAAAACTAAAGTTTTATACGGGGCTGTACGAAGACTAACTGAGGTCTGGAAAATGAGGAATTTTAAATGCTGGACAGTCTCTATACTCAGATTCCGCTGAAGACAATGCAAATACTTATAAGAGCCTGATAATAAAAACAGATTAAAAAAACTTAATCATCAAGGTGAAGCATTTAGTAATGAGGTTTGTACAGCTTTTCGGAAAACACTGACTGGAAGTCCCAACCGGCTAGAGGTAGGCCAGTGTCAGGAGGCATCCCGGACATGGGCATTAGCTTCCAGCACTGATGGTGCAGCCAGTGTCGATGATAAGAATTAAAACACAACTGCAACCCCCAGTCCTGGACAGGCTCAGGAAGCGGCTATCTGGAAAGAGTGGGAGGGGTCCAGGAGGCCAGCCCCCAGGTGATACATACGTTTGCACAACAGTGACGGCGAGCCACGGGAAGTCTTTTCCAGCTGTACTGCGCTGTAATTGTGGTCGCTTGCTCAGGACAGCATGCTGCTGTCACAAGTTGTCTCCTTCCTGAGGGATTTGCTGCTAGAAAAAGCCACCACCGCCTTCTTCACTGTGCCTTCTTCTTCTTCTTTTTCTTTTTTTTCCTGGAGCTTGTCTCTTCTGCAGAGAAGAGCTTTTAACACCTCCCTGGATAGTCAGTAAAACCCCAAGCATTAAGAAGGCCAGAAAATACACGTCCACTTCATTTCACTGAAAAAGAAAGGTCATGATCCTGTCCCTTCTTTGGGTCATCCACCCTGAGTCTGCACACCACATTTGCTCAGCAGCAGTCTGGCTACCCTTGCACATCCAGCAAACCCTTAGCACTCCTTCCTCTTATTCAGGATTCCAACTTTTTGAGCGACAAGAAGATCCCTGACACAGAGGGATCCTTGCTGAGGTATGAGAGCAGTGACACAGGATGCAAGAAGAGCACAAATGATGTTTCTTTATCCTCTGCCAAGCCCAGGGCACGCTTGGTGCTGCCATTCTCCTCCTGGGTGCAGCAGCAAACGCTTCTTCGTCAGTTCTATGATCCAACACTGCCGCCCTTAAAAATTAAGTCACCTCAAAAGTTACATAAGTATTTGAAAATACTCAAGAAAACTCTCCAAACACTGCTAGTTACACTTTGCTTGTCATAAATGGAACATCAATCTGAGCCCCAGGACAGGCCAGAGACAAGAACCTGTGATTTCCAGCCAGGCCTGAATTCTCCCCAAATTCCACAGAGTACCAAAACAGGACAATCTTGGCAGGAGCCAAGGGCAGCCTCCTCTACCCTGAAGCAGGCCATGCCTGGAGTCCTTGGCATGAACCGAGGGCAGCATCTCCTGCCTGGAAGCAGTCATGAAGCACACCGAAACACCACTTCCACGTGGGTGGGCCACTGTTGCTTTGCCTCCCACAGATCTGTCCCCCCTTTTCCCCTGGGTGATGGAGCTTCCAAAGATTCCTCAAAGCCCATCTCTTTTGAGCAGTGAGAAGCCCCGGGCTTCTCTTCCTGCATTTATTCTCCAGACCAAGAAGTTACAGGAAGAGACATAGGTGGGTGGGGTTTTGAACATAGGTTCAGTTTTACAAGTTTTGCAATAGAAGCTGGTAACATTCAGTCAAAACAAGTCAGATGACACTCTGTTAGGCAATTAAGTGATCCACTATAACAAAGCCTTGATTTACCCGAAATTCCTTTTCCCTCTAGCAGCTTTTTAGTAACATTGCCTATCAATTAGTCACTTGTCTGTCTTAGAATCAGCAGCCTTGCTGTGTTATGATTCTTTTCCTGCAACAGAGACTCGATGCCCGGGGGTTAAAATTCCTGTCCTTTGCAAGGTCAATATTTGAAACTGCAAGGCTTTTGGTGACTAAAGTCACCTATTACCCAAGAGCAGTAATAGGAAATTAATGTAATACATTAAAAAAGGTAATTGCCTTCCTTAACCACGAAGATGGCATTTTATAAAATTAGCTGCTTCTCTTAAAAGGCAACCTTCATTATCCTTTACCTACTCTTTAAAGACTATACAAACAGGAATAAGTAAATTATGGATAAAATGTTCTATAACTGGGAGAACTCAACGGCCAGTTGCCCACAGCTTACCTGCTGGTGTCCTGTGACACATATTGAAGCCTCCGTTGTACTTTGAGGAAAAATGTTCAAAACATGCCCAAAGTTCTACCCAGCAGCCGCCCCGGGAACCTGCATGCACTTCTGTCCCACTGCGAGTGGCAACCACATCGGCGGTGCTGGACTCGGGTCAGCCCTGCTGGAATGGCAGTGAAAGAGAAACTCATGTTTGAGCACAGCTAAGACGTAAACGTGCAAGTGCAATTTTTAGTGAACAGTGTCGCGTATACATTTACAGGCGGCCAAGGGATAACTCTGTGACCAAAGGAAAACAAAACCTATTCTAGAAAAACAGCAGCTCTGCCTTTCAGGGATGAGACAACCCTGCAAGCTGCTGAGCTCTCTGCTGGTCACCGGTGATGTCATCCCGGTAGCACGGACCCTGTCACCGCCAGAGGTGCCTCACCCAGTCCCCTCCCATCTGTCCGCTGGACTGGAGGGGCGCCATTCTGTCCACACAGCTTCCTTGAGCACCTGCACCCTTGGGGCCTGCTTGTTGGGAGGAAAGCTGTCACCCGCGGCAGCTGGCTTAAACCTTAGCAGCAGGAGGAACAGCTGCCCGTGGCCAGGCCACTGCCCCAGATGAAACTGTTGCTGCCGGGCCTGGCCATCTCTTCCCAACGGAAATAAGTTGTTTGGGGTTCAGCAGACTCTAGAATGAAGCGGGCCCCTTGGGCACAGGGAGCAACAGCACATCCTAGTGGGCTAATTTCCCCAAAGCTTGAAACTAGGTGTCTTGTCTCACTCCAAGGATGGCTGTGGCACTACAGCATCGCTGGACGCTGGGTGGCAGTAGAGGGCCTCACAGAAACCAGGCACAGACGATCTGGCCTCCAGCAAAGGAACGATGCTAATGCGCTCCTCTGGGTAGAATTTGCACAATAACCCACATGGAAGTCGCAGCAGGACAGGGATGAAAACTATGGGGCAAGAGGTCAAGTCTGCACAATCCCAACCAACCCCACAGATGCCCATGTCCAGTAACCGCACACACTGGATGGCTCCCCACAGGCAAAGGAACAGGTGAGACACACCCCTTCTCTGTACCTGGTGACGGATTCAGGGAAGTCAGGCTCCAGGCCCTCTCTCACTCCCACCGTGTCCTGAATCCTCACCATCAGCTACAGCTGCAAGGACTGTTTCTCTTCTGTGAACCTGCAAGCTAAGGGTCTGAAGCGACACAGTGGAGAAAGCATGCGAGGAAATTCTGCTCTACTTTTCCACCTCAGTGAGGCACGTGCACAATGTAGTTTCCCATCTCAACTGTTGCTTCGCTGTCAAGATTTCTTTTGGTGTGAGAGACCAAGGTGTCAGTAGCAAAAGAAAATGTTTTGCTTTTGCTCCCCTCAGTATGCTTCAACATTTCCAAGTGAATTTCACGTCACAAGGGGAGATGGGGATTGCCCTCAACTGGAATGTGGGTCACCTCCCAGCTGTGTGGTGATGTGTCTGGGGCCAAGGCCAGAGCTGCTGCTTTTCCAGATTTTCCAAGCCAGAAACAAGCACTGTTCACTTTAATAAGGTTAAGTTTAAACCGACATCCTTTTTTGGTGCCTAAACTGTTGACTACATACCCCAGCAAGACAGAAGCGTGTGAAAGCCGTCCATTCACACTCCCCTTCTCCCAGACGGTCACATGCGCATATGCCCAGAGCTGAAGGCACTGTGCAAAGCACGGTGCAGTATATGCGGCCAGTAACCGTGTGTTCTTCTCACTGAACACTTCCAGGGTTGCATCAAGTAAAAGTTGCCTCAACTTTCACTGAAGTAGATAAAAGCTGCAAAAACCCTTACTGATTTCCTAAGTTTACTTCTCTAAGTCCCAAAAGCTAAGACTACAACTACGTTAGCGTTCATGTATGACAAACAAATATTAAATAGTTTACACCTTTATACCAATTTATCTGTAGCTCGTGCAGGTCCAATTGGACCTGGCAGACATCTACAGAACATTTCATGCAACAACTAGAGAATACACATTTTTTCTCATCGGCACGTGGAACATTCTCCAGGATAGACCACATGTTAGGTCACAAAACAGGTTTCAGCAAATTTTTCAAAGCTGACATCATTCCTAGTATCTTTTCTGACCACAATTGACTAGCACTGGAAATCAATTACAAGCGAATTTCTGGAAACTACTCCAGTGCATGAAAACTGAACAACAGGCTCCCGAATGACCTATGGGTCCAAGAAGAAATTAAAAAGGAAATCAAAAACGTTCTTGAAACTAATGAAAAAAGATGCATCCTACCAAAACCTGTGGGATACTGTAAAAGCAACAGCGACGAGGCAATATATTGCAATACATGCTCACATCAAAAGGATGGAGAAACTTCACGTAAATGACCGAACCGTACACCTCAAAGAACCACCACCACCACAACAATGCAATCATAAAAGTACTAGAGAGAAAGAAATAATTAACATCAGGGCAGAGTTCAATGAAATGGAGACCCCCAAAACGATACAAAGGATCAGCGAAACACAAAGTTGTTTTTTGAGAAGATAAATAAAATAGACAAACCATTAGCTTTGCCCACTCTCACCACACTCATTCAACATAGTATTGAAAGCCCTAACCAGAGCAATCAAGCAAGACAAAGAAATAAAGGGCATTCAGATTGGGAAGGACAAAGTCAAGTTGTCCCTGTTTGCAGATGACGCGATCTTATAGATAGAAAACCTAAAGGCTACCAGAACGCCCTTACGGCTGACTAACAATTTTAATAATTTTGCGGGGTACAAAATCAACACCCACAGATCAGGAGCATTTTTATACTCCGATAATGAACTGGCAGAAAAAGAAATCAAGAAAGCAAGCCCATTTACAATAGTCACCCCCAAGATAAAATACCTAGGAACCAATTGAACCAAGGAGGTTAATGCAGATCTCTACAATGAGAACTACCAAACACCAGTGAGAGAAATTAAAGAGCACCCAAAAATAGTGGAATGACATACCAGGCTCTGGTACGGGAAGAATTAACATCGTGAAAATGTCCTTTCTACCCATAGCAGTCTACAAATTCAACGCAATCTCCGTCAAAATAGCAACAACTTTCTTCACAGAAATAGAAAAAGCAGTGCTAACATTCATATGGAATACGAAAAGATCCTGAATAGCCAAAGCAATTTTGAGCTTAAAAGCACCCCAAAAACAGAAAGGCTGGAGGCATAACACCACCCAATTTCAAATTCTATGACAAGGCTCAAAACAGCATGGTGATGGCATAGAAACAGACACTCAGATCAATGGAACAGGATAGAAAACCCAGGAATAATCAATTTGCCTACTTACAGCCAACCGATTTTTGACAAAGCCAACCAGAACATACGCTGTGGAAAAGACAGCCTCTTCAGGAAATAAACGGTGCCCGCAAAATTGGACAATCCACATGCAGAAGAATGAAACTGGACCAGCATCTCACCATATGCCAAAATCGACTCGAAATGGATTAAAGACCAGAATATAAGACCCCAAACCATTACATGACTGAAGGAAAACAGAGGGGAAACACTCCAGGAAGTAGGTGGGGGCAAAGGCTTTATGAATAAGACCCGAAAACCCACAAGCAACAATATAAAAACTAAACAAATGAGCTAATGTCAAACTAAGAAGCTTCCACACAGCAAAGGAAACAATCAACAGAGCAGAAAGGCACCCTAAAAAAAGGGAGAAAATATGTGTAAACTATACGTCTGCCAAGGGCTTAATGTCCAGAACATACCAAGAACTCAAACAGCTGTACAGTATGAAAACAAGTAATCCGATTTAAAACTGGGCAAACGAGATGAATAGACATTTTTCAAAGACATACAAATGGCCAACGGTACACGAAAAAATGCTCAGCATCACTAGTCATCAGAGAAATGCAAATCAAAACCACATTGAGATATCATGTCAACCCAGATAGACTGGCCATTGTTAAAAAGACCATTAATAAGAAATGCTACTGAGGATATGAGGAAAGGAGAACTCTTCTCCAATGTTGGTGGGACTGTAAATTAGCACAGCCACTATGGAAAACAGTAAAGAAGTTTCCTCCAATACAGATAGTACTACCATATGATCCAGCAGTTCCACTACTGGGTATATATCCAAAGAAATGGAAATCATATGGAAGGGACACCTGCACTCCCATGTTCACTGCAGCTTTACTTACAATAGCCAAAATATAGAACCAACCTCAGTGCCCTTCGACAGATGACTGGATAAAAAAAATGTGATACACGTACACCATGGAATAATACTCAGTGATAAAGAAAAAGAATGAAATTCTGCCATCGGTAACAACCTGGATGAGTCTGGAGAAAATTATGTTGTGTGAAATAAGCCAGACAAGGGAAGATAAATATCACATGCTCTCACTTATAACTAGGTAGAAAGGAAGGAAGGAAGGAAGGAAGGAAGGAAGGAAGGAAGGAAGGAAGGAAGGAAGGAAGGAAGCAAAGGACTACAACAGTTCCTTGAACTTTCAGAAGGACAGAAGAAACCAATGGTTACTAGAGATGAGGGGATGGACGGAGGGAGGGAGTTGGGGGCGTGATGGGTCAGGCAAAGGGCATAAAGAAAAATCATGATTTGTAATAATGAATATGCTAATAAAAATAATTAAAAAAGTAAGACACTTTAAAACACAAAAAGAATGCCATTATTGACATTCCAGAAAATTCCAGCTATGTGGATAACATTAAAAACCAGCTGTCAAGCTAAATCCTTTATCAGTACAAATTTTGATATTTCTTCAAATTGGGAGGAGAATGTTGGTTTCGATGTACAATGTCTGGTTACTCCCAGCCTCATCTATTTGTCACTGACGACCCTGGGACAGACGGAAAAAAAAAAAAAAAACGGTTTCTGCAACTTTTAAAATACAGACACGCCCTCCACCACCAACTTTCAATTTCTACAAAACGTCCTTGGGTTCTAGTATTCTTGCACATGTTTGTTCTCTTACAGGAAATTTGCTCCTTAGGATTTCACTGCAATGTGCTTCTGGATCCCATGCCATGATTTATCTCTGAGGACCCCTGTTCCCCTGGATCCATTTCACCCCGTGCCTGGCCACCTGTGTGGCACACACACATAGGAGCAGGAGGACAAGGCTTTGAGATGGGGAACCCGCACAAGCAATTATCTGGGTTTAGGTCTGCAGGTTATTAAGGTTTTCCGTTTCAACTTCCACAGCTAGAACGAAAGTGTAGAAATCTGTTTTCTAGTTAAAATCTGTTCACATCCCAAGTGTTTTTTAAGTTACTTAACAAGCCTTTGGTAGTCCGAAATACCGGGAAGTGTGCCTGTAACTAGAAACACAAGAAACTTCCATTTCAAAATTGTCATAAACCAGGGATACTTTAGAAAAACCTTTTCAGCCCACTTCGTGCCTTGAGTAATGGTGGGTAAACAGTGGAAACCAAGAGAGGCAACATGGAAGCAAACGGATATAAAAGCACAAGGGAGACATCATGCTCTTGGGGAGAACTAAAATGCAAATTGTGTCTGTAAACGAAAGAAATTATACAGAAATCCCAGAAAAACAATTGACTGAAAATCAGACGAACGATCCCATGTTCATCTCATCACCTTGAGAACACGAAGGATACTTTTGTACAGGCAGCACACCTCCTTAAAGCAGCAGCAGAGTGCTTCGTGCACAGCAAGGCCTAGTTCACCGAGCAGCTGGACCTGTGCCCACACCCAGAGGGCAGCACCAGCCACGTGGGTGCAGAGGAGGTTGTCCCGGTGAACTCCACAAGCGGCAGCAACGCTCGGCTCTACGCCACAGGACTTCTGACAACGGACACAGTCGCACAGACTGCAAGTGGACCCCACATCAGCCTCAAGACCTCCCCCACCCGAAAACATCTCCACAGCCAGCCAGGGAGGCAAAGGAAGGGTCTTCATGGCGTGCAGAGTTACAATGAATCTGTGTTCACGCTGCCCCCTCCCACTGTACCCGTCGAGACCCAGACGATGTGCCCTGCTACTACAAAGTCGAAGAGATGTTTGATGGGGGCAGAGCGGAAGAGGCACATTGAATTTGGATCATTTTACCCATGACCCTTCTCTCCTCCCAACCCTCTTTGGGAAAGATGACATTTCTGGGGAAACAGAAGGTGATCAGAAGCAAGTAGCTCAAATGTATGTCCCTTGTAAATTTCGGATATCCATCAATTTCAATTTTGAGATATAGAGAAGTGCTGGGAAGTTTAATTGGCCGTATCAGTGTCAGTGAAGAGCTGATGGAAGAAGTGCGAAAGGCCAAAGGAGAAAACCCATGAGTAGAGAAATTAGCCTTCGGCTAATCTTATCTTCTCTGCTTCCATATATCCCTGTCCGTCCTCAAAAGTTGAGTGAGGTAGGAGATGATAAGATTGAGATTAGGGCAAATTATTTCCCCATCTTTTCCTTTCTCCAATGCACAGTCTCCTCAACCCGCACACTTGGAGTCTCAGGGTCAGCTCTCCAATACTGGTCGACACAGAGGAAAACCAACTGAACCAAAACGAATCCACCGAATTATCTCTGCTGTGCTTATTTATACCTTCCCGGGTTTTCTTTCCTTTACTGTTAAGTGCCTATAATCAACTTCAATCATTTTAGCAGAGTACTAAAGAGTGACTGCTCCCAACCCCTTCAGATAGGTGATGCTTATGTTTACATCTGCTTATCAGCTCTGTCAAAGTGCTGTTTCGTGGAGGTGCTGTAATTTGATGAACACATGAGACATGCTATTTGCTAGCAAGAAATTCTCAGCTCAAACAAGCTAAGGTGTATGGAGATTCAGTATAACACAGTAATTGGTTAACTCAGTTTACTTGGGACTCCATTTCTTAGGTCTTGGGCTGTTTACATAACCAAAAGGAGTGTGTGTGTGTGTGTGTGTGTGTGTGTGTGTGTGTGTGTGTGTATGTGTGTGTGTGTGTGTGTGTGTGTGTGTGTGTGTGTACCACACTTGACCTAGCACCTACCTGCACAAGTACCCCCCTGCCAAGTGATGTGTTTAAAGGCCAACAAAAAGGAAAACACAGAACACATTTATAATCCTGAAAATCTAGGGCTACTTAACCTTTCTGCTGCTTAATTTTAAAGGCAAAAAATGTACTATGAGCAGCATAAATAAGAACTGATTTGAGCATAGTTTTATAATAGATAAAATGTACCTGATGGGTCTAATTCAAATTTCTAAAATCTAACTGTGCCGCATTAGTCTGAGATACAAGATCTAAAGCTGCATGATCTAATCTGAGAATTTACGGACCTGTTTGAAATACCTTCATTTGATTAATTTGAAATGGAGGCCAGGGTATGACCTCTAACAGTCTGATCTTTAATAACCGCTCAAGAGATGAGGCAGGAAGTCAGTCGCGCTTAGAATTCTATGCACTTTCCTCTAGTGAGCACACCCTGCGGTTCCACGCGTGCAAGCACACCCCTCGCTCACTGCGGGATCTACAGAGCAGCTGTACATGCCCTTCAAAACTCAAATGCGTGTTATGTGGGTGTGCGGTATAGGGGTAGGACATGAAAAAACTCCCACCTGTCCAGTCCGAGAGAAATTTAACTCCTGAGAAGCACACCTTAGTTGAACATCAGATGCAACACTAATTTGCAGAGGTTCCCACAACATAGGAACAAAAGGGCTGACGTTATGTGTTGATAGCAGATCGTGTGTGAAAACTAAAGTTTTATACGGGGCTGTACGAAGACTAACTGAGGTCTGGAAAATGAGGAATTTTAAATGCTGGACAGTCTCTATACTCAGATTCCGCTGAAGACAATGCAAATACTTATAAGAGCCTGATAATAAAAACAGATTAAAAAACTTAATCATCAAGGTGAAGCATTTAGTAATGAGGTTTGTACAGCTTTTCGGAAAACACTGACTGGAAGTCCCAACCGGCTAGAGGTAGGCCAGTGTCAGGAGGCATCCCGGCCATGGGCATTAGCTTCCAGCACTGATGGTGCAGCCAGTGTCGATGATAAGAATTAAAACACAACTGCAACCCCCAGTCCTGGACAGGCTCAGGAAGCGGCTATCTGGAAAGAGTGGGAGGGGTCCAGGAGGCCAGCCCCCAGGTGATACATACGTTTGCACAACAGTGACGGCGAGCCACGGGAAGTCTTTTCCAGCTGTACTGCGCTGTAATTGTGGTCGCTTGCTCAGGACAGCATGCTGCTGTCACAAGTTGTCTCCTTCCTGAGGGATTTGCTGCTAGAAAAAGCCACCACCGCCTTCTTCACTGTGCCTTCTTCTTCTTCTTTTTCTTTTTTTTCCTGGAGCTTGTCTCTTCTGCAGAGAAGAGCTTTTAACACCTCCCTGGATAGTCAGTAAAACCCCAAGCATTAAGAAGGCCAGAAAATACACGTCCACTTCATTTCACTGAAAAAGAAAGGTCATGATCCTATCCCTTCTTTGGGTCATCCACCCTGAGTCTGCACACCACATTTGCTCAGCAGCAGTCTGGCTACCCTTGCACATCCAGCAAACCCTTAGCACTCCTTCCTCTTATTCAGGATTCCAACTTTTTGAGCGACAAGAAGATCCCTGACACAGAGGGATCCTTGCTGAGGTATGAGAGCAGTGACACAGGATGCAAGAAGAGCACAAATGATGTTTCTTTATCCTCTGCCAAGCCCAGGGCACGCTTGGTGCTGCCATTCTCCTCCTGGGTGCAGCAGCAAACGCTTCTTCGTCAGTTCTATGATCCAACACTGCCGCCCTTAAAAATTAAGTCACCTCAAAAGTTACATAAGTATTTGAAAATACTCAAGAAAACTCTCCAAACACTGCTAGTTACACTTTGCTTGTCATAAATGGAACATCAATCTGAGCCCCAGGACAGGCCAGAGACAAGAACCTGTGATTTCCAGCCAGGCCTGAATTCTCCCCAAATTCCACAGAGTACCAAAACAGGACAATCTTGGCAGGAGCCAAGGGCAGCCTCCTCTACCCTGAAGCAGGCCATGCCTGGAGTCCTTGGCATGAACCGAGGGCAGCATCTCCTGCCTGGAAGCAGTCATGAAGCACACCGAAACACCACTTCCACGTGGGTGGGCCACTGTTGCTTTGCCTCCCACAGATCTGTCCCCCCTTTTCCCCTGGGTGATGGAGCTTCCAAAGATTCCTCAAAGCCCATCTCTTTTGAGCAGTGAGAAGCCCCGGGCTTCTCTTCCTGTATTTATTCTCCAGACCAAGAAGTTACAGGAAGAGACATAGGTGGGTGGGGTTTTGAACATAGGTTCAGTTTTACAAGTTTTGCAATAGAAGCTGGTAACATTCAGTCAAAACAAGTCAGATGACACTCTGTTAGGCAATTAAGTGATCCACTATAACAAAGCCTTGATTTACCCGAAATTCCTTTTCCCTCTAGCAGCTTTTTAGTAACGTTGCCTATCAATTAGTCACTTGTCTGTCTTAGAATCAGCAGCCTTGCTGTGTTATGATTCTTTTCCTGCAACAGAGACTCGATGCCCGGGGGTTAAAATTCCTGTCCTTTGCAAGGTCAATATTTGAAACTGCAAGGCTTTTGGTGACTAAAGTCACCTATTACCCAAGAGCAGTAATAGGAAATTAATGTAATACATTAAAAAAGGTAATTGCCTTCCTTAACCACGAAGATGGCATTTTATAAAATTAGCTGCTTCTCTTAAAAGGCAACCTTCATTATCCTTTACCTACTCTTTAAAGACTATACAAACAGGAATAAGTAAATTATGGATAAAATGTTCTATAACTGGGAGAACTCAACGGCCAGTTGCCCACAGCTTACCTGCTGGTGTCCTGTGACACATATTGAAGCCTCCGTTGTACTTTGAGGAAAAATGTTCAAAACATGCCCAAAGTTCTACCCAGCAGCCGCCCCGGGAACCTGCATGCACTTCTGTCCCACTGCGAGTGGCAACCACATCGGCGGTGCTGGACTCGGGTCAGCCCTGCTGGAATGGCAGTGAAAGAGAAACTCATGTTTGAGCACAGCTAAGACGTAAACGTGCAAGTGCAATTTTTAGTGAACAGTGTCGCGTATACATTTACAGGCGGCCAAGGGATAACTCTGTGACCAAAGGAAAACAAAACCTATTCTAGAAAAACAGCAGCTCTGCCTTTCAGGGATGAGACAACCCTGCAAGCTGCTGAGCTCTCTGCTGGTCACCGGTGATGTCATCCCGGTAGCACGGACCCTGTCACCGCCAGAGGTGCCTCACCCAGTCCCCTCCCATCTGTCCGCTGGACTGGAGGGGCGCCATTCTGTCCACACAGCTTCCTTGAGCACCTGCACCCTTGGGGCCTGCTTGTTGGGAGGAAAGCTGTCACCCGCGGCAGCTGGCTTAAACCTTAGCAGCAGGAGGAACAGCTGCCCGTGGCCAGGCCACTGCCCCAGATGAAACTGTTGCTGCCGGGCCTGGCCATCTCTTCCCAACGGAAATAAGTTGTTTGGGGTTCAGCAGACTCTAGAATGAAGCGGGCCCCTTGGGCACAGGGAGCAACAGCACATCCTAGTGGGCTAATTTCCCCAAAGCTTGAAACTAGGTGTCTTGTCTCACTCCAAGGATGGCTGTGGCACTACAGCATCGCTGGACGCTGGGTGGCAGTAGAGGGCCTCACAGAAACCAGGCACAGACGATCTGGCCTCCAGCAAAGGAATGATGCTAATGCGCTCCTCTGGGTAGAATTTGCACAATAACCCACATGGAAGTCGCAGCAGGACAGGGATGAAAACTATGGGGCAAGAGGTCAAGTCTGCACAATCCCAACCAACCCCACAGATGCCCATGTCCAGTAACCGCACACACTGGATGGCTCCCCACAGGCAAAGGAACAGGTGAGACACACCCCTTCTCTGTACCTGGTGACGGATTCAGGGAAGTCAGGCTCCAGGCCCTCTCTCACTCCCACCGTGTCCTGAATCCTCACCATCAGCTACAGCTGCAAGGACTGTTTCTCTTCTGTGAACCTGCAAGCTAAGGGTCTGAAGCGACACAGTGGAGAAAGCATGCGAGGAAATTCTGCTCTACTTTTCCACCTCAGTGAGGCACGTGCACAATGTAGTTTCCCATCTCAACTGTTGCTTCGCTGTCAAGATTTCTTTTGGTGTGAGAGACCAAGGTGTCAGTAGCAAAAGAAAATGTTTTGCTTTTGCTCCCCTCAGTATGCTTCAACATTTCCAAGTGAATTTCACGTCACAAGGGGAGATGGGGATTGCCCTCAACTGGAATGTGGGTCACCTCCCAGCTGTGTGGTGATGTGTCTGGGGCCAAGGCCAGAGCTGCTGCTTTTCCAGATTTTCCAAGCCAGAAACAAGCACTGTTCACTTTAATAAGGTTAAGTTTAAACCGACATCCTTTTTTGGTGCCTAAACTGTTGACTACATACCCCAGCAAGACAGAAGCGTGTGAAAGCCGTCCATTCACACTCCCCTTCTCCCAGACGGTCACATGCGCATATGCCCAGAGCTGAAGGCACTGTGCAAAGCACGGTGCAGTATATGCGGCCAGTAACCGTGTGTTCTTCTCACTGAACACTTCCAGGGTTGCATCAAGTAAAAGTTGCCTCAACTTTCACTGAAGTAGATAAAAGCTGCAAAAACCCTTACTGATTTCCTAAGTTTACTTCTCTAAGTCCCAAAAGCTAAGACTACAACTACGTTAGCGTTCATGTATGACAAACAAATATTAAATAGTTTACACCTTTATACCAATTTATCTGTAGCTCGTGCAGGTCCAATTGGACCTGGCAGACATCTACAGAACATTTCATGCAACAACTAGAGAATACACATTTTTTCTCATCGGCACATGGAACATTCTCCAGGATAGACCACATGTTAGGTCACAAAACAGGTTTCAGCAAATTTTTCAAAGCTGACATCATTCCTAGTATCTTTTCTGACCACAATTGACTAGCACTGGAAATCAATTACAAGCGAATTTCTGGAAACTACTCCAGTGCATGAAAACTGAACAACAGGCTCCCGAATGACCTATGGGTCCAAGAAGAAATTAAAAAGGAAATCAAAAACGTTCTTGAAACTAATGAAAAAAGATGCATCCTACCAAAACCTGTGGGATACTGTAAAAGCAACAGCGACGAGGCAATATATTGCAATACATGCTCACATCAAAAGGATGGAGAAACTTCACGTAAATGACCGAACCGTACACCTCAAAGAACCACCACCACCACAACAATGCAATCATAAAAGTACTAGAGAGAAAGAAATAATTAACATCAGGGCAGAGTTCAATGAAATGGAGACCCCCAAAACGATACAAAGGATCAGCGAAACACAAAGTTGTTTTTTGAGAAGATAAATAAAATAGACAAACCATTAGCTTTGCCCACTCTCACCACACTCATTCAACATAGTATTGAAAGCCCTAACCAGAGCAATCAAGCAAGACAAAGAAATAAAGGGCATTCAGATTGGGAAGGACAAAGTCAAGTTGTCCCTGTTTGCAGATGACGCGATCTTATAGATAGAAAACCTAAAGGCTACCAGAACGCCCTTACGGCTGACTAACAATTTTAATAATTTTGCGGGGTACAAAATCAACACCCACAGATCAGGAGCATTTTTATACTCCGATAATGAACTGGCAGAAAAAGAAATCAAGAAAGCAAGCCCATTTACAATAGTCACCCCCAAGATAAAATACCTAGGAACCAATTGAACCAAGGAGGTTAATGCAGATCTCTACAATGAGAACTACCAAACACCAGTGAGAGAAATTAAAGAGCACCCAAAAATAGTGGAATGACATACCAGGCTCCGGTACGGGAAGAATTAACATCGTGAAAATGTCCTTTCTACCCATAGCAGTCTACAAATTCAACGCAATCTCCGTCAAAATAGCAACAACTTTCTTCACAGAAATAGAAAAAGCAGTGCTAACATTCATATGGAATACGAAAAGATCCTGAATAGCCAAAGCAATTTTGAGCTTAAAAGCACCCCAAAAACAGAAAGGCTGGAGGCATAACACCACCCAATTTCAAATTCTATGACAAGGCTCAAAACAGCATGGTGATGGCATAGAAACAGACACTCAGATCAATGGAACAGGATAGAAAACCCAGGAATAATCAATTTGCCTACTTACAGCCAACCGATTTTTGACAAAGCCAACCAGAACATACGCTGTGGAAAAGACAGCCTCTTCAGGAAATAAACGGTGCCCGCAAAATTGGACAATCCACATGCAGAAGAATGAAACTGGACCAGCATCTCACCATATGCCAAAATCGACTCGAAATGGATTAAAGACCAGAATATAAGACCCCAAACCATTACATGACTGAAGGAAAACAGAGGGGAAACACTCCAGGAAGTAGGTGGGGGCAAAGGCTTTATGAATAAGACCCGAAAACCCACAAGCAACAATATAAAAACTAAACAAATGAGCTAATGTCAAACTAAGAAGCTTCCACACAGCAAAGGAAACAATCAACAGAGCAGAAAGGCACCCTAAAAAAAGGGAGAAAATATGTGTAAACTATACGTCTGCCAAGGGCTTAATGTCCAGAACATACCAAGAACTCAAACAGCTGTACAGTATGAAAACAAGTAATCCGATTTAAAACTGGGCAAACGAGATGAATAGACATTTTTCAAAGACATACAAATGGCCAACGGTACACGAAAAAATGCTCAGCATCACTAGTCATCAGAGAAATGCAAATCAAAACCACATTGAGATATCATGTCAACCCAGATAGACTGGCCATTGTTAAAAAGACCATTAATAAGAAATGCTACTGAGGATATGAGGAAAGGAGAACTCTTCTCCAATGTTGGTGGGACTGTAAATTAGCACAGCCACTATGGAAAACAGTAAAGAAGTTTCCTCCAATACAGATAGTACTACCATATGATCCAGCAGTTCCACTACTGGGTATATATCCAAAGAAATGGAAATCATATGGAAGGGACACCTGCACTCCCATGTTCACTGCAGCTTTACTTACAATAGCCAAAATATAGAACCAACCTCAGTGCCCTTCGACAGATGACTGGATAAAAAAAATGTGATACACGTACACCATGGAATAATACTCAGTGATAAAGAAAAAGAATGAAATTCTGCCATCGGTAACAACCTGGATGAGTCTGGAGAAAATTATGTTGTGTGAAATAAGCCAGACAAGGGAAGATAAATATCACATGCTCTCACTTATAACTAGGTAGAAAGGAAGGAAGGAAGGAAGGAAGGAAGGAAGGAAGGAAGGAAGGAAGGAAGGAAGGAAGGAAGGAAGGAAGGAAGGAAGGAAGCAAAGGACTACAACAGTTCCTTGAACTTTCAGAAGGACAGAAGAAACCAATGGTTACTAGAGATGAGGGGATGGACGGAGGAGGGAGTTGGGGGCGTGATGGGTCAGGCAAAGGGCATAAAGAAAAATCATGATTTGTAATAATGAATATGCTAATAAAAATAATTAAAAAAGTAAGACACTTTAAAACACAAAAAGAATGCCATTATTGACATTCCAGAAAATTCCAGCTATGTGGATAACATTAAAAACCAGCTGTCAAGCTAAATCCTTTATCAGTACAAATTTTGATATTTCTTCAAATTGGGAGGAGAATGTTGGTTTCGATGTACAATGTCTGGTTACTCCCAGCCTCATCTATTTGTCACTGACGACCCTGGGACAGACGGAAAAAAAAAAAAAAAACGGTTTCTGCAACTTTTAAAATACAGACACGCCCTCCACCACCAACTTTCAATTTCTACAAAACGTCCTTGGGTTCTAGTATTCTTGCACATGTTTGTTCTCTTACAGGAAATTTGCTCCTTAGGATTTCACTGCAATGTGCTTCTGGATCCCATGCCATGATTTATCTCTGAGGACCCCTGTTCCCCTGGATCCATTTCACCCCGTGCCTGGCCACCTGTGTGGCACACACACATAGGAGCAGGAGGACAAGGCTTTGAGATGGGGAACCCGCACAAGCAATTATCTGGGTTTAGGTCTGCAGGTTATTAAGGTTTTCCGTTTCAACTTCCACAGCTAGAACGAAAGTGTAGAAATCTGTTTTCTAGTTAAAATCTGTTCACATCCCAAGTGTTTTTTAAGTTACTTAACAAGCCTTTGGTAGTCCGAAATACCGGGAAGTGTGCCTGTAACTAGAAACACAAGAAACTTCCATTTCAAAATTGTCATAAACCAGGGATACTTTAGAAAAACCTTTTCAGCCCACTTCGTGCCTTGAGTAATGGTGGGTAAACAGTGGAAACCAAGAGAGGCAACATGGAAGCAAACGGATATAAAAGCACAAGGGAGACATCATGCTCTTGGGGAGAACTAAAATGCAAATTGTGTCTGTAAACGAAAGAAATTATACAGAAATCCCAGAAAAACAATTGACTGAAAATCAGACGAACGATCCCATGTTCATCTCATCACCTTGAGAACACGAAGGATACTTTTGTACAGGCAGCACACCTCCTTAAAGCAGCAGCAGAGTGCTTCGTGCACAGCAAGGCCTAGTTCACCGAGCAGCTGGACCTGTGCCCACACCCAGAGGGCAGCACCAGCCACGTGGGTGCAGAGGAGGTTGTCCCGGTGAACTCCACAAGCGGCAGCAACGCTCGGCTCTACGCCACAGGACTTCTGACAACGGACACAGTCGCACAGACTGCAAGTGGACCCCACATCAGCCTCAAGACCTCCCCCACCCGAAAACATCTCCACAGCCAGCCAGGGAGGCAAAGGAAGGGTCTTCATGGCGTGCAGAGTTACAATGAATCTGTGTTCACGCTGCCCCCTCCCACTGTACCCGTCGAGACCCAGACGATGTGCCCTGCTACTACAAAGTCGAAGAGATGTTTGATGGGGGCAGAGCGGAAGAGGCACATTGAATTTGGATCATTTTACCCATGACCCTTCTCTCCTCCCAACCCTCTTTGGGAAAGATGACATTTCTGGGGAAACAGAAGGTGATCAGAAGCAAGTAGCTCAAATGTATGTCCCTTGTAAATTTCGGATATCCATCAATTTCAATTTTGAGATATAGAGAAGTGCTGGGAAGTTTAATTGGCCGTATCAGTGTCAGTGAAGAGCTGATGGAAGAAGTGCGAAAGGCCAAAGGAGAAAACCCATGAGTAGAGAAATTAGCCTTCGGCTAATCTTATCTTCTCTGCTTCCATATATCCCTGTCCGTCCTCAAAAGTTGAGTGAGGTAGGAGATGATAAGATTGAGATTAGGGCAAATTATTTCCCCATCTTTTCCTTTCTCCAATGCACAGTCTCCTCAACCCGCACACTTGGAGTCTCAGGGTCAGCTCTCCAATACTGGTCGACACAGAGGAAAACCAACGGAACCAAAACGAATCCACCGAATTATCTCTGCTGTGCTTATTTATACCTTCCCGGGTTTTCTTTCCTTTACTGTTAAGTGCCTATAATCAACTTCAATCATTTTAGCAGAGTACTAAAGAGTGACTGCTCCCAACCCCTTCAGATAGGTGATGCTTATGTTTACATCTGCTTATCAGCTCTGTCAAAGTGCTGTTTCGTGGAGGTGCTGTAATTTGATGAACACATGAGACATGCTATTTGCTAGCAAGAAATTCTCAGCTCAAACAAGCTAAGGTGTATGGAGATTCAGTATAACACAGTAATTGGTTAACTCAGTTTACTTGGGACTCCATTTCTTAGGTCTTGGGCTGTTTTCATAACCAAAAGGAGTGTGTGTGTGTGTGTGTGTGTGTGTGTGTGTGTGTGTGTGTGTGTGTGTGTGTGTACCACACTTGACCTAGCACCTACCTGCACAAGTACCCCCCTGCCAAGTGATGTGTTTAAAGGCCAACAAAAAGGAAAACACAGAACACATTTATAATCCTGAAAATCTAGGGCTACTTAACCTTTTTGCTGCTTAATTTTAAAGGCAAAAAATGTACTATGAGCAGCATAAATAAGAACTGATTTGAGCATAGTTTTATAATAGATAAAATGTACCTGATGGGTCTAATTCAAATTTCTAAAATCTAACTGTGCCGCATTAGTCTGAGATACAAGATCTAAAGCTGCATGATCTAATCTGAGAATTTACGGACCTGTTTGAAATACCTTCATTTGATTAATTTGAAATGGAGGCCAGGGTATGACCTCTAACAGTCTGATCTTTAATAACCGCTCAAGAGATGAGGCAGGAAGTCAGTCGCGCTTAGAATTCTATGCACTTTCCTCTAGTGAGCACACCCTGCGGTTCCACGCGTGCAAGCACACCCCTCGCTCACTGCGGGATCTACAGAGCAGCTGTACATGCCCTTCAAAACTCAAATGCGTGTTATGTGGGTGTGCGGTATAGGGGTAGGACATGAAAAAACTCCCACCTGTCCAGTCCGAGAGAAATTTAACTCCTGAGAAGCACACCTTAGTTGAACATCAGATGCAACACTAATTTGCAGAGGTTCCCACAACATAGGAACAAAAGGGCTGACGTTATGTGTTGATAGCAGATCGTGTGTGAAAACTAAAGTTTTATACGGGGCTGTACGAAGACTAACTGAGGTCTGGAAAATGAGGAATTTTAAATGCTGGACAGTCTCTATACTCAGATTCCGCTGAAGACAATGCAAATACTTATAAGAGCCTGATAATAAAACCAGATTAAAAAAACTTAATCATCAAGGTGAAGCATTTAGTAATGAGGTTTGTACAGCTTTTCGGAAAACACTGACTGGAAGTCCCAACCGGCTAGAGGTAGGCCAGTGTCAGGAGGCATCCCGGACATGGGCATTAGCTTCCAGCACTGATGGTGCAGCCAGTGTCGATGATAAGAATTAAAACACAACTGCAACCCCCAGTCCTGGACAGGCTCAGGAAGCGGCTATCTGGAAAGAGTGGGAGGGGTCCAGGAGGCCAGCCCCCAGGTGATACATACGTTTGCACAACAGTGACGGCGAGCCACGGGAAGTCTTTTCCAGCTGTACTGCGCTGTAATTGTGGTCGCTTGCTCAGGACAGCATGCTGCTGTCACAAGTTGTCTCCTTCCTGAGGGATTTGCTGCTAGAAAAAGCCACCACCGCCTTCTTCACTGTGCCTTCTTCTTCTTCTTTTTCTTTTTTTTCCTGGAGCTTGTCTCTTCTGCAGAGAAGAGCTTTTAACACCTCCCTGGATAGTCAGTAAAACCCCAAGCATTAAGAAGGCCAGAAAATACACGTCCACTTCATTTCACTGAAAAAGAAAGGTCATGATCCTGTCCCTTCTTTGGGTCATCCACCCTGAGTCTGCACACCACATTTGCTCAGCAGCAGTCTGGCTACCCTTGCACATCCAGCAAACCCTTAGCACTCCTTCCTCTTATTCAGGATTCCAACTTTTTGAGCGACAAGAAGATCCCTGACACAGAGGGATCCTTGCTGAGGTATGAGAGCAGTGACACAGGATGCAAGAAGAGCACAAATGATGTTTCTTTATCCTCTGCCAAGCCCAGGGCACGCTTGGTGCTGCCATTCTCCTCCTGGGTGCAGCAGCAAACGCTTCTTCGTCAGTTCTATGATCCAACACTGCCGCCCTTAAAAATTAAGTCACCTCAAAAGTTACATAAGTATTTGAAAATACTCAAGAAAACTCTCCAAACACTGCTAGTTACACTTTGCTTGTCATAAATGGAACATCAATCTGAGCCCCAGGACAGGCCAGAGACAAGAACCTGTGATTTCCAGCCAGGCCTGAATTCTCCCCAAATTCCACAGAGTACCAAAACAGGACAATCTTGGCAGGAGCCAAGGGCAGCCTCCTCTACCCTGAAGCAGGCCATGCCTGGAGTCCTTGGCATGAACCGAGGGCAGCATCTCCTGCCTGGAAGCAGTCATGAAGCACACCGAAACACCACTTCCACGTGGGTGGGCCACTGTTGCTTTGCCTCCCACAGATCTGTCCCCCCTTTTCCCCTGGGTGATGGAGCTTCCAAAGATTCCTCAAAGCCCATCTCTTTTGAGCAGTGAGAAGCCCCGGGCTTCTCTTCCTGCATTTATTCTCCAGACCAAGAAGTTACAGGAAGAGACATAGGTGGGTGGGGTTTTGAACATAGGTTCAGTTTTACAAGTTTTGCAATAGAAGCTGGTAACATTCAGTCAAAACAAGTCAGATGACACTCTGTTAGGCAATTAAGTGATCCACTATAACAAAGCCTTGATTTACCCGAAATTCCTTTTCCCTCTAGCAGCTTTTTAGTAACGTTGCCTATCAATTAGTCACTTGTCTGTCTTAGAATCAGCAGCCTTGCTGTGTTATGATTCTTTTCCTGCAACAGAGACTCGATGCCCGGGGGTTAAAATTCCTGTCCTTTGCAAGGTCAATATTTGAAACTGCAAGGCTTTTGGTGACTAAAGTCACCTATTACCCAAGAGCAGTAATAGGAAATTAATGTAATACATTAAAAAAGGTAATTGCCTTCCTTAACCACGAAGATGGCATTTTATAAAATTAGCTGCTTCTCTTAAAAGGCAACCTTCATTATCCTTTACCTACTCTTTAAAGACTATACAAACAGGAATAAGTAAATTATGGATAAAATGTTCTATAACTGGGAGAACTCAACGGCCAGTTGCCCACAGCTTACCTGCTGGTGTCCTGTGACACATATTGAAGCCTCCGTTGTACTTTGAGGAAAAATGTTCAAAACATGCCCAAAGTTCTACCCAGCAGCCGCCCCGGGAACCTGCATGCACTTCTGTCCCACTGCGAGTGGCAACCACATCGGCGGTGCTGGACTCGGGTCAGCCCTGCTGGAATGGCAGTGAAAGAGAAACTCATGTTTGAGCACAGCTAAGACGTAAACGTGCAAGTGCAATTTTTAGTGAACAGTGTCGCGTATACATTTACAGGCGGCCAAGGGATAACTCTGTGACCAAAGGAAAACAAAACCTATTCTAGAAAAACAGCAGCTCTGCCTTTCAGGGATGAGACAACCCTGCAAGCTGCTGAGCTCTCTGCTGGTCACCGGTGATGTCATCCCGGTAGCACGGACCCTGTCACCGCCAGAGGTGCCTCACCCAGTCCCCTCCCATCTGTCCGCTGGACTGGAGGGGCGCCATTCTGTCCACACAGCTTCCTTGAGCACCTGCACCCTTGGGGCCTGCTTGTTGGGAGGAAAGCTGTCACCCGCGGCAGCTGGCTTAAACCTTAGCAGCAGGAGGAACAGCTGCCCGTGGCCAGGCCACTGCCCCAGATGAAACTGTTGCTGCCGGGCCTGGCCATCTCTTCCCAACGGAAATAAGTTGTTTGGGGTTCAGCAGACTCTAGAATGAAGCGGGCCCCTTGGGCACAGGGAGCAACAGCACATCCTAGTGGGCTAATTTCCCCAAAGCTTGAAACTAGGTGTCTTGTCTCACTCCAAGGATGGCTGTGGCACTACAGCATCGCTGGACGCTGGGTGGCAGTAGAGGGCCTCACAGAAACCAGGCACAGACGATCTGGCCTCCAGCAAAGGAACGATGCTAATGCGCTCCTCTGGGTAGAATTTGCACAATAACCCACATGGAAGTCGCAGCAGGACAGGGATGAAAACTATGGGGCAAGAGGTCAAGTCTGCACAATCCCAACCAACCCCACAGATGCCCATGTCCAGTAACCGCACACACTGGATGGCTCCCCACAGGCAAAGGAACAGGTGAGACACACCCCTTCTCTGTACCTGGTGACGGATTCAGGGAAGTCAGGCTCCAGGCCCTCTCTCACTCCCACCGTGTCCTGAATCCTCACCATCAGCTACAGCTGCAAGGACTGTTTCTCTTCTGTGAACCTGCAAGCTAAGGGTCTGAAGCGACACAGTGGAGAAAGCATGCGAGGAAATTCTGCTCTACTTTTCCACCTCAGTGAGGCACGTGCACAATGTAGTTTCCCATCTCAACTGTTGCTTCGCTGTCAAGATTTCTTTTGGTGTGAGAGACCAAGGTGTCAGTAGCAAAAGAAAATGTTTTGCTTTTGCTCCCCTCAGTATGCTTCAACATTTCCAAGTGAATTTCACGTCACAAGGGGAGATGGGGATTGCCCTCAACTGGAATGTGGGTCACCTCCCAGCTGTGTGGTGATGTGTCTGGGGCCAAGGCCAGAGCTGCTGCTTTTCCAGATTTTCCAAGCCAGAAACAAGCACTGTTCACTTTAATAAGGTTAAGTTTAAACCGACATCCTTTTTTGGTGCCTAAACTGTTGACTACATACCCCAGCAAGACAGAAGCGTGTGAAAGCCGTCCATTCACACTCCCCTTCTCCCAGACGGTCACATGCGCATATGCCCAGAGCTGAAGGCACTGTGCAAAGCACGGTGCAGTATATGCGGCCAGTAACCGTGTGTTCTTCTCACTGAACACTTCCAGGGTTGCATCAAGTAAAAGTTGCCTCAACTTTCACTGAAGTAGATAAAAGCTGCAAAAACCCTTACTGATTTCCTAAGTTTACTTCTCTAAGTCCCAAAAGCTAAGACTACAACTACGTTAGCGTTCATGTATGACAAACAAATATTAAATAGTTTACACCTTTATACCAATTTATCTGTAGCTCGTGCAGGTCCAATTGGACCTGGCAGACATCTACAGAACATTTCATGCAACAACTAGAGAATACACATTTTTTCTCATCGGCACGTGGAACATTCTCCAGGATAGACCACATGTTAGGTCACAAAACAGGTTTCAGCAAATTTTTCAAAGCTGACATCATTCCTAGTATCTTTTCTGACCACAATTGACTAGCACTGGAAATCAATTACAAGCGAATTTCTGGAAACTACTCCAGTGCATGAAAACTGAACAACAGGCTCCCGAATGACCTATGGGTCCAAGAAGAAATTAAAAAGGAAATCAAAAACGTTCTTGAAACTAATGAAAAAAGATGCATCCTACCAAAACCTGTGGGATACTGTAAAAGCAACAGCGACGAGGCAATATATTGCAATACATGCTCACATCAAAAGGATGGAGAAACTTCACGTAAATGACCGAACCGTACACCTCAAAGAACCACCACCACCACAACAATGCAATCATAAAAGTACTAGAGAGAAAGAAATAATTAACATCAGGGCAGAGTTCAATGAAATGGAGACCCCCAAAACGATACAAAGGATCAGCGAAACACAAAGTTGTTTTTTGAGAAGATAAATAAAATAGACAAACCATTAGCTTTGCCCACTCTCACCACACTCATTCAACATAGTATTGAAAGCCCTAACCAGAGCAATCAAGCAAGACAAAGAAATAAAGGGCATTCAGATTGGGAAGGACAAAGTCAAGTTGTCCCTGTTTGCAGATGACGCGATCTTATAGATAGAAAACCTAAAGGCTACCAGAACGCCCTTACGGCTGACTAACAATTTTAATAATTTTGCGGGGTACAAAATCAACACCCACAGATCAGGAGCATTTTTATACTCCGATAATGAACTGGCAGAAAAAGAAATCAAGAAAGCAAGCCCATTTACAATAGTCACCCCCAAGATAAAATACCTAGGAACCAATTGAACCAAGGAGGTTAATGCAGATCTCTACAATGAGAACTACCAAACACCAGTGAGAGAAATTAAAGAGCACCCAAAAATAGTGGAATGACATACCAGGCTCCGGTACGGGAAGAATTAACATCGTGAAAATGTCCTTTCTACCCATAGCAGTCTACAAATTCAACGCAATCTCCGTCAAAATAGCAACAACTTTCTTCACAGAAATAGAAAAAGCAGTGCTAACATTCATATGGAATACGAAAAGATCCTGAATAGCCAAAGCAATTTTGAGCTTAAAAGCACCCCAAAAACAGAAAGGCTGGAGGCATAACACCACCCAATTTCAAATTCTATGACAAGGCTCAAAACAGCATGGTGATGGCATAGAAACAGACACTCAGATCAATGGAACAGGATAGAAAACCCAGGAATAATCAATTTGCCTACTTACAGCCAACCGATTTTTGACAAAGCCAACCAGAACATACGCTGTGGAAAAGACAGCCTCTTCAGGAAATAAACGGTGCCCGCAAAATTGGACAATCCACATGCAGAAGAATGAAACTGGACCAGCATCTCACCATATGCCAAAATCGACTCGAAATGGATTAAAGACCAGAATATAAGACCCCAAACCATTACATGACTGAAGGAAAACAGAGGGGAAACACTCCAGGAAGTAGGTGGGGGCAAAGGCTTTATGAATAAGACCCGAAAACCCACAAGCAACAATATAAAAACTAAACAAATGAGCTAATGTCAAACTAAGAAGCTTCCACACAGCAAAGGAAACAATCAACAGAGCAGAAAGGCACCCTAAAAAAAGGGAGAAAATATGTGTAAACTATACGTCTGCCAAGGGCTTAATGTCCAGAACATACCAAGAACTCAAACAGCTGTACAGTATGAGAACAAGTAATCCGATTTAAAACTGGGCAAACGAGATGAATAGACATTTTTCAAAGACATACAAATGGCCAACGGTACACGAAAAAATGCTCAGCATCACTAGTCATCAGAGAAATGCAAATCAAAACCACATTGAGATATCATGTCAACCCAGATAGACTGGCCATTGTTAAAAAGACCATTAATAAGAAATGCTACTGAGGATATGAGGAAAGGAGAACTCTTCTCCAATGTTGGTGGGACTGTAAATTAGCACAGCCACTATGGAAAACAGTAAAGAAGTTTCCTCCAATACAGATAGTACTACCATATGATCCAGCAGTTCCACTACTGGGTATATATCCAAAGAAATGGAAATCATATGGAAGGGACACCTGCACTCCCATGTTCACTGCAGCTTTACTTACAATAGCCAAAATATAGAACCAACCTCAGTGCCCTTCGACAGATGACTGGATAAAAAAAATGTGATACACGTACACCATGGAATAATACTCAGTGATAAAGAAAAAGAATGAAATTCTGCCATCGGTAACAACCTGGATGAGTCTGGAGAAAATTATGTTGTGTGAAATAAGCCAGACAAGGGAAGATAAATATCACATGCTCTCACTTATAACTAGGTAGAAAGGAAGGAAGGAAGGAAGGAAGGAAGGAAGGAAGGAAGGAAGGAAGGAAGGAAGGAAGGAAGGAAGCAAAGGACTACAACAGTTCCTTGAACTTTCAGAAGGACAGAAGAAACCAATGGTTACTAGAGATGAGGGGATGGACGGAGGAGGGAGTTGGGGGCGTGATGGGTCAGGCAAAGGGCATAAAGAAAAATCATGATTTGTAATAATGAATATGCTAATAAAAATAATTAAAAAAGTAAGACACTTTAAAACACAAAAAGAATGCCATTATTGACATTCCAGAAAATTCCAGCTATGTGGATAACATTAAAAACCAGCTGTCAAGCTAAATCCTTTATCAGTACAAATTTTGATATTTCTTCAAATTGGGAGGAGAATGTTGGTTTCGATGTACAATGTCTGGTTACTCCCAGCCTCATCTATTTGTCACTGACGACCCTGGGACAGACGGAAAAAAAAAAAAAAAAAACGGTTTCTGCAACTTTTAAAATACAGACACGCCCTCCACCACCAACTTTCAATTTCTACAAAACGTCCTTGGGTTCTAGTATTCTTGCACATGTTTGTTCTCTTACAGGAAATTTGCTCCTTAGGATTTCACTGCAATGTGCTTCTGGATCCCATGCCATGATTTATCTCTGAGGACCCCTGTTCCCCTGGATCCATTTCACCCCGTGCCTGGCCACCTGTGTGGCACACACACATAGGAGCAGGAGGACAAGGCTTTGAGATGGGGAACCCGCACAAGCAATTATCTGGGTTTAGGTCTGCAGGTTATTAAGGTTTTCCGTTTCAACTTCCACAGCTAGAACGAAAGTGTAGAAATCTGTTTTCTAGTTAAAATCTGTTCACATCCCAAGTGTTTTTTAAGTTACTTAACAAGCCTTTGGTAGTCCGAAATACCGGGAAGTGTGCCTGTAACTAGAAACACAAGAAACTTCCATTTCAAAATTGTCATAAACCAGGGATACTTTAGAAAAACCTTTTCAGCCCACTTCGTGCCTTGAGTAATGGTGGGTAAACAGTGGAAACCAAGAGAGGCAACATGGAAGCAAACGGATATAAAAGCACAAGGGAGACATCATGCTCTTGGGGAGAACTAAAATGCAAATTGTGTCTGTAAACGAAAGAAATTATACAGAAATCCCAGAAAAACAATTGACTGAAAATCAGACGAACGATCCCATGTTCATCTCATCACCTTGAGAACACGAAGGATACTTTTGTACAGGCAGCACACCTCCTTAAAGCAGCAGCAGAGTGCTTCGTGCACAGCAAGGCCTAGTTCACTGAGCAGCTGGACCTGTGCCCACACCCAGAGGGCAGCACCAGCCACGTGGGTGCAGAGGAGGTTGTCCCGGTGAACTCCACAAGCGGCAGCAACGCTCGGCTCTACGCCACAGGACTTCTGACAACGGACACAGTCGCACAGACTGCAAGTGGACCCCACATCAGCCTCAAGACCTCCCCCACCCGAAAACATCTCCACAGCCAGCCAGGGAGGCAAAGGAAGGGTCTTCATGGCGTGCAGAGTTACAATGAATCTGTGTTCACGCTGCCCCCTCCCACTGTACCCGTCGAGACCCAGACGATGTGCCCTGCTACTACAAAGTCGAAGAGATGTTTGATGGGGGCAGAGCGGAAGAGGCACATTGAATTTGGATCATTTTACCCATGACCCTTCTCTCCTCCCAACCCTCTTTGGGAAAGATGACATTTCTGGGGAAACAGAAGGTGATCAGAAGCAAGTAGCTCAAATGTATGTCCCTTGTAAATTTCGGATATCCATCAATTTCAATTTTGAGATATAGAGAAGTGCTGGGAAGTTTAATTGGCCGTATCAGTGTCAGTGAAGAGCTGATGGAAGAAGTGCGAAAGGCCAAAGGAGAAAACCCATGAGTAGAGAAATTAGCCTTCGGCTAATCTTATCTTCTCTCCTTCCATATATCCCTGTCCGTCCTCAAAAGTTGAGTGAGGTAGGAGATGATAAGATTGAGATTAGGGCAAATTATTTCCCCATCTTTTCCTTTCTCCAATGCACAGTCTCCTCAACCCGCACACTTGGAGTCTCAGGGTCAGCTCTCCAATACTGGTCGACACAGAGGAAAACCAACGGAACCAAAACGAATCCACCGAATTATCTCTGCTGTGCTTATTTATACCTTCCCGGGTTTTCTTTCCTTTACTGTTAAGTGCCTATAATCAACTTCAATCATTTTAGCAGAGTACTAAAGAGTGACTGCTCCCAACCCCTTCAGATAGGTGATGCTTATGTTTACATCTGCTTATCAGCTCTGTCAAAGTGCTGTTTCGTGGAGGTGCTGTAATTTGATGAACACATGAGACATGCTATTTGCTAGCAAGAAATTCTCAGCTCAAACAAGCTAAGGTGTATGGAGATTCAGTATAACACAGTAATTGGTTAACTCAGTTTACTTGGGACTCCATTTCTTAGGTCTTGGGCTGTTTACATAACCAAAAGGAGTGTGTGTGTGTGTGTGTGTGTGTGTGTGTGTGTGTGTGTGTGTGTGTGTGTGTGTGTGTGTGTGTGTGTGTGTACCACACTTGACCTAGCACCTACCTGCACAAGTACCCCCCTGCCAAGTGATGTGTTTAAAGGCCAACAAAAAGGAAAACACAGAACACATTTATAATCCTGAAAATCTAGGGCTACTTAACCTTTTTGCTGCTTAATTTTAAAGGCAAAAAATGTACTATGAGCAGCATAAATAAGAACTGATTTGAGCATAGTTTTATAATAGATAAAATGTACCTGATGGGTCTAATTCAAATTTCTAAAATCTAACTGTGCCGCATTAGTCTGAGATACAAGATCTAAAGCTGCATGATCTAATCTGAGAATTTACGGACCTGTTTGAAATACCTTCATTTGATTAATTTGAAATGGAGGCCAGGGTATGACCTCTAACAGTCTGATCTTTAATAACCGCTCAAGAGATGAGGCAGGAAGTCAGTCGCGCTTAGAATTCTATGCACTTTCCTCTAGTGAGCACACCCTGCGGTTCCACGCATGCAAGCACACCCCTCGCTCACTGCGGGATCTACAGAGCAGCTGTACATGCCCTTCAAAACTCAAATGCGTGTTATGTGGGTGTGCGGTATAGGGGTAGGACATGAAAAAACTCCCACCTGTCCAGTCCGAGAGAAATTTAACTCCTGAGAAGCACACCTTAGTTGAACATCAGATGCAACACTAATTTGCAGAGGTTCCCACAACATAGGAACAAAAGGGCTGACGTTATGTGTTGATAGCAGATCGTGTGTGAAAACTAAAGTTTTATACGGGGCTGTACGAAGACTAACTGAGGTCTGGAAAATGAGGAATTTTAAATGCTGGACAGTCTCTATACTCAGATTCCGCTGAAGACAATGCAAATACTTATAAGAGCCTGATAATAAAACCAGATTAAAAAAACTTAATCATCAAGGTGAAGCATTTAGTAATGAGGTTTGTACAGCTTTTCGGAAAACACTGACTGGAAGTCCCAACCGGCTAGAGGTAGGCCAGTGTCAGGAGGCATCCCGGACATGGGCATTAGCTTCCAGCACTGATGGTGCAGCCAGTGTCGATGATAAGAATTAAAACACAACTGCAACCCCCAGTCCTGGACAGGCTCAGGAAGCGGCTATCTGGAAAGAGTGGGAGGGGTCCAGGAGGCCAGCCCCCAGGTGATACATACGTTTGCACAACAGTGACGGCGAGCCACGGGAAGTCTTTTCCAGCTGTACTGCGCTGTAATTGTGGTCGCTTGCTCAGGACAGCATGCTGCTGTCACAAGTTGTCTCCTTCCTGAGGGATTTGCTGCTAGAAAAAGCCACCACCGCCTTCTTCACTGTGCCTTCTTCTTCTTCTTTTTCTTTTTTTTCCTGGAGCTTGTCTCTTCTGCAGAGAAGAGCTTTTAACACCTCCCTGGATAGTCAGTAAAACCCCAAGCATTAAGAAGGCCAGAAAATACACGTCCACTTCATTTCACTGAAAAAGAAAGGTCATGATCCTGTCCCTTCTTTGGGTCATCCACCCTGAGTCTGCACACCACATTTGCTCAGCAGCAGTCTGGCTACCCTTGCACATCCAGCAAACCCTTAGCACTCCTTCCTCTTATTCAGGATTCCAACTTTTTGAGCGACAAGAAGATCCCTGACACAGAGGGATCCTTGCTGAGGTATGAGAGCAGTGACACAGGATGCAAGAAGAGCACAAATGATGTTTCTTTATCCTCTGCCAAGCCCAGGGCACGCTTGGTGCTGCCATTCTCCTCCTGGGTGCAGCAGCAAACGCTTCTTCGTCAGTTCTATGATCCAACACTGCCGCCCTTAAAAATTAAGTCACCTCAAAAGTTACATAAGTATTTGAAAATACTCAAGAAAACTCTCCAAACACTGCTAGTTACACTTTGCTTGTCATAAATGGAACATCAATCTGAGCCCCAGGACAGGCCAGAGACAAGAACCTGTGATTTCCAGCCAGGCCTGAATTCTCCCCAAATTCCACAGAGTACCAAAACAGGACAATCTTGGCAGGAGCCAAGGGCAGCCTCCTCTACCCTGAAGCAGGCCATGCCTGGAGTCCTTGGCATGAACCGAGGGCAGCATCTCCTGCCTGGAAGCAGTCATGAAGCACACCGAAACACCACTTCCATGTGGGTGGGCCACTGTTGCTTTGCCTCCCACAGATCTGTCCCCCCTTTTCCCCTGGGTGATGGAGCTGCCAAAGATTCCTCAAAGCCCATCTCTTTTGAGCAGTGAGAAGCCCCGGGCTTCTCTTCCTGCATTTATTCTCCAGACCAAGAAGTTACAGGAAGAGACATAGGTGGGGTTTTGCTAAGTTCAGTTTTACAAGTTTTGCAATTGAAGCTGGTAACTTTCAGTCAAAACAAGTCAGATGACACTCTGTTAGGCAATTAAGTGATCCACTAATAAAGCCTTGATTTACCCGAAATTCCTTTTCCCTCTAGCAGCTTTTTAGTAACGTTGCCTATCAATTAGTCACTTGTCTGTCTTAGAATCAGCAGCCTTGCTGTGTTATGATTCTTTTCCTGCAGCAGAGACTCAATGCCCTGGGGGAAATTTCCTGTCCTTTGCAAGGTCAATATTTGAAACTGCAAGGTTTTGGGAAATCAGGCCCTGTGAGGTACATTTTTTGTATGAATCCTCTACAGGCCACTACAGCCACCACCACAGCCACGGCTGCTGCAAAAGCAGCTTAAGACCACCAAAGTAGCACAGCTCTCATGCAGGCAGCCCACCAGACACTTGACTGCTTTGACACAAGGAAAGACACCAGTGGAGTCACACACACCTACTGCTTATGTTTCATAGTCAAGGCTATGGAATTCTTATTAAAATATGCATAATTACGTATTCACCTTCATAGAACAACTTACGCCCTAAGTTTGGTTTGACTCATAACCTGCATCTGATATCAACTTTTGGCACAAGGACACCATTTCTTTCCTTTTCTTTTGTTTTTTTTTTTGTGTGTGTGTGACCGGTAAAGGGATCGCAGCCCTCACCTTGCTGTCACCCTCCCCGCGCACAGCCAGTGAGTGCACCGGCCATCCCTGTATAGGATCCGAACCCGCGGCCTCGACGCTCCCAGGGCCGCAGCGCTCCCAGCGCTGCACTCTCCCGAGTGAGCCACAGGAGCGGCCTGAGGACGCCATTTTCCTCTAACACCAGTCGTCAGCGTCACAAGTCGGCTCCCAAGAACGGGGCTGCGGCCTGCTCGGGAGTGGGCAGAAGCAGGCAGGGCCTCAGCTGACAGCACATAGGCACCCCGTAGAGCTGGGAGCAGAAGCCGCTGATGGAGCGGCACCCGCGCTGCAGTACCGGCGCTTTGACCTGCCACTGTAACACGCTCGGGCGTGGTTCTCTGCACGGGGGCCGTGAACGGGACCCGGTGGAGCCGCGGTACCAGCACCAGCACCTCAGACCGGGCTCTGCGAAACCCGACCCGGGGTGGGAAGTGCTTGAAGCTCACCTGAGAGTTGCGTGACAGTCACGTAACCAGGGCCGTGGGCGGGGCTGACATTCACCTGAACAGCGCGTGAATGGGCTTAAGGGTTACGAGACCAGTGCGCGCATGGGGCGTGACCGGAGCATGGGAGGGGCTTTGGGATCACGTGACCAGATTGCGCGAGTGGCCTGGCCAGAGCATGGGAGGGGCCCTTGTTCCCAGCCATGTGCAGAGCGGTGGCCCAGGATTCGGAGTGCGTTGGCTGTTAGCGTGTTGCAGCTGGAGCACAGGAGAGCCTGAGACAATGCCTTTTATTTAGATTTTTCTCTGCAGGGGGTTTTTGGGTATCATTTTTATTCCATCTGCAAGCTTGAATTAAGAATTTAAAAAGGACAGGGGAAGCCAATTTTTTTTCCTTCGTTAGCACGTCTCAGGTGATTAGCTCGTGATTCCTCCTTTTGGTATCAGGTTATCTATCAGATTGGGACCATCTTCTCATTGTCCTGAAGTTAACCTGTGACCTCTTCCGGTTGGCAAGCTGTGGTTAATATCTACCCTATTAATGGGGTGGGACTATTGCATTTACAAAGTGATAGTACTATCATATGACCTATGTCTATTGCTAAATGTTAAGTACAAATTTGCTAAAAGGAACAATGCTAACATTTAAATTCTAATGGGGGTGTAATGATCTTATGTTCTAATGGAATGAACCTACTGTTGATATGCAAAAAGGAACAGGGGATATTTGAGCAGCATTATCATGCACATCTTGAGGTTATGCATTGGCTGTGGCCCTATAATCTTGATCTAAATGTTAAAGTGTCCTTGTGCACAGCACCGTCCCTCACAAAACCAGTTACATTTGCCTCTTAGGTCTCATTTTGCTGGTTTAATAATTTTACAGCATCTACTTTTATCCCAATATCTAATTCTTAATGATTTACTTAAAACTGGATACCACCAAGTAAAGGGGGTTCTACAGTTTCGTTCCCATATCCTTAATTTGTCCCAATCATGTAATTTCTCATGAATGCCAACCGTTCTCTTGCCATGAATATAACCTCCAGTAAATGATGTTTGCCAACTTACATTAGGCTGCGGCTCATATTTAGTCATGAGCGGTGCTTTTGGAACATACGTTGCTGTGGTCAATTTACCATAAGGGGATAATTTTGAATTGTCCAACTGACGCGGATCCTCTGTGGGAATGTTTAGTTCAATGACCGTATAATTATTTGTGTTATTTTTATAATCTTTTGGGAATTCAGAGAACTGCCACGCTAACCAAAATATCGACAGAGAAGGCAAAAGCCACCAAGCCGAGGCAGGAACCCTGATGGGTTGTAGCAAGGGCTCGTAGCTGCGGCCTGGTCAGCAGCTCTCCCTCCAGCGGCCTTGCCAACTTGGAGAGGGCAGCCCAAGCTGACTCCTTTAGGATCCTGCCACGGCGTGGACCACGCCAGCTCCCCCTTTTTTACTTCGGAATTTCAAGACGAGGAGTTCTCATCGTGTTGTCTTTATTGCGGATCCGAGGTATCTGATGAGGACTGGAAAAACAAACAACAACAATAATAATTCTGATTATGAACACGCCAGCTGAATGTATCAAAGACCAAAAGGGAGTACTCATCAAAGCAGAATGAAGGGACTGGCATATCCCGTTGGCCACATCTTTGGGGACTATGGATTGTCAATGGGCATGAGAAAGGTCGGATGTTTTTTGATGTAAATTTGTGAAATCTCCTCCTAGGGTAGAATGATTCCAAATTCCTTTTCTATGCATCTGAGTCTGTTGCCATGAAGCATGAGAATCGTTATAAGGAAGGGGGGTAACACAGATCCGTTTATAATTATGGTGACAAGCAGTTGTAAGTTGAACCGTAATGTTTTGTATCTCTTGTCCTAAAAAGAAAACTGCTTCTTCTAATACATGAATCCTATCTGCTAATGGTCTGTCTATCTTTTCTTGTTGAAAGAGAACTGTGGAAACATTTAAAGAGAAATTATTAATATGTTCAGCCGTATGAACTTGCTGTGCCAAAGCAGCAGTAGAAGCGGCGACAGGCCCTATGATAGCAACGAAAGCAGAAATTCCTAAAATTAAAGCTGCAATAAAACGTTTAGGACGAGACAGAGCGTATGGTAACTTTTGCAAAGCGGCGAATCCTGGATCAGCATACCAGGATTGTGAAACATTTACAGGAAGGAAAACAGAAGAAGGTCGTCTTAACAGAAAATAATGTTGTTGAGGGGAAAAGGGATCTAAACAATCAGTAATGGAACAATTAACACAATCAACATGGGTTATAGCTCCTGAATAAGTTGTATTTAATTGGTTTGAATTATTGTAGACCAACATAGCGTAAGGGGCTTGTATGTAATAAGTTCTATTATTTTGTGGTCTATGAAATTTGGTTCCATTTAGAGCAGCAAACAAACGGTATAATTGCGTTTGTGGAGTTGCTCCGGTGTTATTATTTATCCAAATAGGTGTAGCCCATCCAGGAGTATACCAATAATGAATAGGATCTGGCTTGGGCAAAATATTATCGTTCCAATTAAATTTTGCAGTATTATTATTTAAATAATTTCTATAATCCTAACCAGGGCTAGAAATAGACAAATCACATACCTTTGAAGTAGAATTGTTCTAATAAAATACAACAGTTTTATTTTTAAAACCACAATTAGACCCATTGGGGAAACCTGCTCGAGAAGAGAGTCCGTCCCATGCATGAGCTTCTTTCTGTAAACACGTTGGAATAGAAGAAGGCAGAGAAATTGATGGCCTAGTGTTAAAATTTGCTAAAGAAACGCAAGATAAAGCCCAAGGATCTCGACTAATGGCTGGCGACCGAGCAGTTGGCTTGCCAGCACTAGATCAAGAGTCTGTAATCCTAGGAGAATCGGTTAACAATGTTTTATAACCCGTAGAAACACAATGTTTAATAGGAGGAACATTAGGAGAAGAGAAACATAAAGGCATTTTCTCAGTGAAAGCTGAAAAATGAAAAGGTTGTGGAAAATGAGGCTTCTCATAAATATTAGGATCTCTACCGAAGAGGCGAGAATGGTTAGTTATTTTAATTTTTTCCTGGTCCCAGGAAGCCAAATGGAACAAAGGAGAGAGAGAGAGAGAGAGAGAGAGAGAGAGAGAGAGAGAGAGAGAGAGAGAGAGAGAGAGAGAGAGAGAGAGAGAGAGAGAGAGTTAGGGTTTGTTTTCAAATAAGGATATTGCACAAACCTATAACATTTTAAATTAACTGATCAATTAACTTTTGTTGTTCTGACCTTTGTGAACAATTTCACAAGCCCATTAGATTTTTTATTAAAATTTTGGAGCTTCAGTTTAAAGCTATAAACTGAAAGTTTGTCAGGAAACTGTACCTATTCAAGTTTGTTCATAAAATATTTAAAAACATAACCTTTTAAAATGATAATTAAACCAAAATTATGACTGGTAACATTTATATTAAAACAGATATTTAAAAACCTTACAAAATGTTGGAACACATATCCATAACACCTTCAGTATTAATAATGCTTTCCCACATAGTCAAACCTCATTAAACAAGCCAATTAGTTTTGATACATCTTTTAGATATCCTTTGAGAAACTCCAGGGCCCTCGGAATTTCCCAAACTTATTTTAAAGTTTCAGAATTTAATGTTGGAAAGCTGTGTTAAATAACAAAAGGCTTAAAACATTTAATTGAATAAAATCATAAATTACTACAAAAAATAAAACCAAACTGACAAAGGGTTTTAAAGGCAAAGAGCACATGATAAAACATGAAATAAGATCCCCAGGCCAGTTATCTAAAAGACAAAGAAAAACCTTTTACAATTTTGTAGTAAGAGCACTCGTGTGTCTCTCTCTCTCTGTCTCTCTCTCTCTCTCTGTCTCTCTCTCTCTCTTTTGCTGTAAAACCCTTTTAACAAACTTACTACCTAAACCATTATCAAGACTTACTCAGACATTCTGTTTTTGTCCTATACTTTCTGCTTTTTAAATAGCCAGTCATTTTACTGTAGGACAAAATACACTGTACCAGATACTTTTTTACATAAAAATTATTTTTCTTTCTCTTTATCCTCTTCAAACATATATATATATATATATATATATATATATATAGAAAGAGAGAGAGAGAGAGAGAGAGAGAGATTTAGTTATATTTTTGGTTTTTGTGGGGTTTACAATTTAAAAGCCTTTATCAAAGACAAACGTAGTCCTGTTTGATTAGTAAACCCTGGCAACAATGTCTGTTGATAAGAACATTTTTATACCTTTAGGTTAGTAAATAAGCATCCATCCATTAGAGCAAACTATACAAAGCTCAGTTTGAGTTTTAGCTGAATTTAGGAAATACATATTTACCGTTTCTCAGCCCCAAACTTGGTGCATTAGATTTATACCCTTATCAGTTAATGCTAACTAAGACTTATGCGATATTTGGCGTAAGTTTCTTTTCACTAGCCATTTTGGGTCCCGGGTTTCCAAGTGGCGTTTGGAGCCCCGTGGAATCCAGAGAGGCAGAGGGCAGTATCCACTATGTATGTCTAAAAGATATTGTTTCTCCCAGCATGGCCAGGAGGCAGAGCTGAGATAACAAGGAGACACTTTGACCTAGAGACAATTTTAGGTAAAAGGTTGGAATCAAACTTTGAAAATATATTTATCAAAACATTAGAAAATTTAAGGCACGTGAACTTGAAAAATAGACTTCATTATTTAATGAGCGCGCAGTAATTATAAGCCAATTAGGTACCTTGCACATAAAACAATTACACAAACAGACATGAACATATAGGCATAACATACAGCTGACGCACGCACCTATGCAGACATAAACAACAAGAACAAACAAGGATCTTATAAGTTTTGTTTAAGATGTAAATCAAGCTCACTAGGAAAAAGGACAGTCAGGTTTAGATTGCGTTTTTCTTCAAAAAGACATACAGGTGAGGCCTCACCCTGCCTTAAAGGAAGCAAGATAACAACAAATTGACATTGTAAAGCAAAGTATGCAAGCCTTTGCAAGAGGATGGAGAGATTTTCTTCCTTTGAAGAAAGTAGCATAAAACTCTACCATAAAAGTTTGTGAAAAAATTACGTAAATGAGACTAAAAGAGAATTTAGAAGTCTGTTTAAAATACCAAGTGGATGCGAGAAAATTTGAGACCATCTAATTAAACAGGTCAATCTTAGTCTATATTTTTGTTTCTCAAATGAGTTACTGAGCTCAAGAGCTGAGCCAACAATTAGAAATGAAACCATTTGACTCTTGAGGTTTTTAGGAGAAAATCTGGTGTTTTTGCTTTGTTTTTACATATAGCATAAATTTTTATCTTGACAAACGAAACACACTAAAGCTACCTTCACTTTGGAAAAACATTTGTTTTTTTCATAAACGTATGTTAAATACCACTTAAATGTCTTCATTAGCACATGGAGAAAAAAAAAAACAAACCCGCAGCACTAAGTTTGATACTCTGAGAGAAATATCTACTTTACAAATCACACACAAGATAATCACCTGCTGATTATGTTTCATAGTCAAGGCTACGGAATTCTTATTAAAATATGTACAATTACCTATTCACCCTCATAGAACAACTTACGCCCTAAATTACGTTTGACTCATAACCTCCATCTCATATCAACTTTTGGCACAAGGACGCCATTTCTTTCTTTTTTCTTTTCTTTTCTTTTTTTTTGTGACCGGTAAAGGGATCGCAGCCCTCACCTTGCTGCCACCCGCCCCGCGCTCAGCCAGTGAGTGCACCGGCCGTCCCTATATAGGATCCGAACCCGCGGCCTCAGCGCTCCCAGCGCCGCTGCGCTCCCAGCGCTGCACTCTCGCGAGTGAGAGCCACAGGAGCGGCCCGAGGACCCCATTTTCCTCTAACACCAGTCGTCCGCGTCACACGTCGGCTCCCACGAACGGGGCTGCGGCCATTTTTCTTGATGATACTTAGTTGCCTCTTCATCTAACTTTTCCTGCCTTTCAGGGCTTAAAGGATCCTCATCAGAGTCATCACTTCTTTCCCTCTCCAGTGGATTATTAGATGTTAAACTGAGCTTCTGCTTACAAGCTGCAACCGGGAATAAGCTATCTTGGGACCCCTAAGTTGGTCCCTTCTTGTCTGACAGCAAAGGAGCTCTCTCTTGAGGATTATCACCCGGTACAGTAAATTCATTCACACTGAATGCCTTGCCTCAACGCACTCCAAATAGAAAAGGCAGAGACTGGCATATTCGCTCTGAAACTTACTGCGTCAGATATTCTAGTTCCTTGCTCTTAAATTGTGCCTTCCCTGTGGTATTTTCCAGTGATACCATGGAAGTTTTCCAAGCTCAGTTCCCTGTATGAAGGATAGCGGGGTGGCAAACATTGGGAGTGTCTTGCTTGGCTCTTGCCATGTGAGATTAACAGTGATGTCACTAGTCTCTGGACAGATTTGCTTCTGGTGCAGGTGGCCTCAAACTCACCAAACGCGGCCATGTACTTACTGCTCCATGAAATGGTGAACTGATGCTGTCAACTTCAATAAAACTTAATAAGCATTCATTAAGAACTTAGTACAACTTGTATATCTTTAAGCCATGGCCCTCAGATAAATATTGCAGTCTTGAGATATGCTTGTTAGATTAAACCTCAATAAAAAATGTTTTTTGGCTGTTTTCAAATCTTTGTATAGGCAACGGACGAGCCTAGGGACACTTGCAAGTTAATAATGTCTTCTAAAGACACAGCATTGTATTCGTTGTCATCATGGAAAAATAAAAAGTCCTTTGCAGTCTTAGTGAAGGTATTCATCTTTGAGATCGGAGGATTTAATCTTATTTTGGAAATGTCACTGCATTCTGAAGCAGAGACTTTTAGAAGATGTTCAAACCTCGTACTTCTGAATATTGAAATTTTGGACTTGACATTTACTAAGTATCGATAATGTAAAACTGGTATACTTGTAAAACGAAAAACATAAATTAAAGAAAATAAATGAACTGTGCCTCCCACAAGTTCTAGGACATGGACACAACCCTGCCCCACATCTTTACAACTACATAACAATGACGGTCTTTTTTCCCAGTTGCCAAGACCTTGTTCCCCAGTTCTAAGACCTCATCAGAATTGCCCATCCTGTGTACATTTCTGCCAACATTCTGATCACAACCCCTTAAGTAATCTCTAAGAAGTTGCAGACTTAGGGAACTGCATTTGTTCTTCTTCTGAGCCCTCACCAGAATTTCCCTTAATTCTTTGTTGATGGCAATCTAAGCTTTTCCCAGCCTGCTTCTCTCAATTCTTCCAGCCTCTACCTTGAGGGGTGAATGGGTTGTCTTCATGTGGGGAGGGGAGGGATTAGAGTGGGAACTTTGGCTCCCAGGTTCTTTAGTAGTGGAGTTTGCAGGTCCTACTGTTGATACTGTAAGTTTTTCTAAGGCCATGGGGTTCCAGTTCCCTGGCGGTCACTTCTGTGCAGGTCAAGGCAGTGGTTCTCTTTAGTATTTACTTGTGAACTGTACCTGATTGTTTTATGCTTCTGTTAACAAGACACGTCTTACCTTTTCTATACCCCTGTTCCGTGATAGGAAGTGACTTACGTTTGACTGTTGAGGAGCCAAGATTGAATGTGTTTTTAACAGGCCGGCTTCCTATCGTCCTTGGGTCCCTGCAGTGTGGCACATGTCTGAGAGGCTCTTATGTCTGATGGACTCAGAAGTCCATTAGGACAGTTTTCCTTACATGGGGTCTCCCTTTTTCATTCCTTTCTTAAACGGTGGGTCCCTTACGATGGATGTATAATATTGGCCTCTGTGTGGTTAGTATCAAATGATGTATATTAATTCCATTACAGAGGTTGTATGAGCATCAGTTAGTGGAAACGTCCTAATCAGGAAAGAGAAGGTCAAAGAGCACGGTCTGAATCTAGCTCACCTCTTCTCAGTGCACACACTTGCCTGTGAGACAGTCTTCATTGCCTAGGCCTCATTTTATTTTTACGAGTAATTTAGGGGGTGAGTTGTTCTATGAAGTTGAATAGGTAATTGTACATATTTTAATAAGAATTCCGTAGCCTTGACTAGGAAACATGATCAGTAGGTGATTATCTTGTGTGTGGTTTGTAAAGCAGATATTTCTCTCTGAGTATCAAACTGAGAGCTGGGGTTCAAATACACACTCACTTCAACAACATCAACGACATGACTCCAAATCATAAGCTTCAAAATGAGACGTCCACGAAAGACTAAAACTTCCCCGACTGGACTAGTTGATGTTACGTTCTCCCGCATTCAGTGAGAAAGAGATTATTGCTGGGACAATTCCAAGACACGTGACTAAAGTCACCTATTACCCAAGAGCAGTAATAGGAAATTAATGTGATACATTAAAAAAGGTAATTGCCTTCCTTAACCACGAAGATGGCATTTTAAAAAATTAGCTGCTTCTCTTACAAGCCAACCTTCATTATCCTTTACCTACTCTTTAAAGACTATACAAACAGGAATAAGCAAATTATGGATAAAATGTTCTATAACTGGGAGAACTCAACGGCCAGTTGCCCACAGCTTACCTGCTGGTGTCCTGTGACACATATTGAAGCCTCCGTTGTACTTTGAGGAAAAATGTTCAAAACATGCCCAAAGTTCTACCCAGCAGCCGCCCCGGGAACCTGCATGCACTTCTGTCCCACTGCGAGTGGCAACCACATCGGCGGTGCTGGACTCGGGTCAGCCCTGCTGGAATGGCAGTGAAAGAGAAACTCAGGTTTGAGCACAGCTAAGACGTAAACGTGCAAGTGCACGTTTTAGCGAACAGTGTCGTGTATCCATTTACAGGCGGCCAAGGGATAACTCTGTGACCAAAGGGAAACAAAACCTATTCTAGAAAAACAGCAGCTCTGCCTTTCAGGGATGAGACAACCCTGCAAGCTGCTGAGCTCTCTGCTGGTCAGCGGTGATGTCATCCCGGTAGCACTGACCCTGCCACCGTCAGAGGTGCCTCACCCAGTCCCCTCCCATCTGTCCGCTGGACAGGAGGGGCGCCATTCTGTCCACACCGCTTCCTTCAGCACCTGCACCCTTGGGGCCTGCTTGTTGGGAGGAAAGCTGTCACCCGCGGCAGCTGGCTTAAACCTTAGCAGCAGGAGGAACAGCTAGGTGCCCGTGGCCAGGCCACTGCCCCAGATGAAACTGTTGCTGCCGGGCCTGGCCATCTCTTCCCAACGGAAGTACGTTGTTTGGGGTTCAGCAGACTCTAGAATGAAGCGGGCCCCTTGGGCACAGGGAGCAACAGCACATCCTAGTGGGCCAATATCCCCAAAGCTTGAAACTAGGTGTCTTGTCTCACTCCAAGGATGGCTGTGGCACTACAGCATCGCTGGACGCTGGGTGGCAGTAGAGGGCCTCACAGAAATCAGGAGCAGCCAATCTGGCCTCCAGCAAAGGAACGATGCTAATGCGCTCCTCTGGGTAGAATTTGCACAATAACCCACATGGAAGTCGCAGCAGGACAGGGATGAAAACTATGGGGCAAGAGGTCAAGTCTGCACAATCCCAACCAACCCCACAGATGCCCATGTCCAGTAACCGCACACACTGGATGGCTCCCCACAGGCAAAGGAACAGGTGAGACACACCCCTTCTCTGTACCTGGTGACGGATTCAGGGAAGTCAGGCTCCAGGCCCTCTCTCACTCCCACCGTGTCCTGAATCCTCACCATCAGCTACAGCTGCAAGGACTGTTTCTCTTCTGTGAACCTGCAAGCTAAGGGTCTGAAGCGACACAGTGGAGAAAGCATGCGAGGAAATTCTGCTCTACTTTTCCACCTCAGTGAGGCACGTGCACAATGTAGTTTCCCATCTCAACTGTTGCTTCGCTGTCAAGATTTCTTTTGGTGTGAGAGACCAAGGTGTCAGTAGCAAAAGAAAATGTTTTGCTTTTGCTCCCCTCAGTATGCTTCAACATTTCCAAGTGAATTTCACGTCACAAGGGGAGATGGGGATTGCCCTCAACTGGAATGTGGGTCACCTCCCAGCTGTGTGGTGATGTGTCTGGGGCCAAGGCCAGAGCTGCTGCTTTTCCAGATTTTCCAAGCCAGAAACAAGCACTGTTCACTTTAATAAGGTTAAGTTTAAACCGACATCCTTTTTTGGTGCCTAAACTGTTGACTACATACCCCAGCAAGACAGAAGCGTGTGAAAGCCGTCCATTCACACTCCCCTTCTCCCAGACGGTCACATGCGCATATGCCCAGAGCTGAAGGCACTGTGCAAAGCACGGTGCAGTATATGCGGCCAGTAACCGTGTGTTCTTCTCACTGAACACTTCCAGGGTTGCATCAAGTAAAAGTTGCCTCAACTTTCACTGAAGTAGATAAAAGCTGCAAAAACCCTTACTGATTTCCTAAGTTTACTTCTCTAAGTCCCAAAAGCTAAGACTACAACTACGTTAGCGTTCATGTATGACAAACAAATATTAAATAGTTTACACCTTTATACCAATTTATCTGTAGCTCGTGCAGGTCCAATTGGACCTGGCAGACATCTACAGAACATTTCATGCAACAACTAGAGAATACACATTTTTTCTCATCGGCACGTGGAACATTCTCCAGGATAGACCACATGTTAGGTCACAAAACAGGTTTCAGCAAATTTTTCAAAGCTGACATCATTCCTAGTATCTTTTCTGACCACAATTGACTAGCACTGGAAATCAATTACAAGCGAATTTCTGGAAACTACTCCAGTGCATGAAAACTGAACAACAGGCTCCCGAATGACCTATGGGTCCAAGAAGAAATTAAAAAGGAAATCAAAAACGTTCTTGAAACTAATGAAAAAAGATGCATCCTACCAAAACCTGTGGGATACTGTAAAAGCAACAGCGACGAGGCAATATATTGCAATACATGCTCACATCAAAAGGATGGAGAAACTTCACGTAAATGACCGAACCGTACACCTCAAAGAACCACCACCACCACAACAATGCAATCATAAAAGTACTAGAGAGAAAGAAATAATTAACATCAGGGCAGAGTTCAATGAAATGGAGACCCCCAAAACGATACAAAGGATCAGCGAAACACAAAGTTGTTTTTTGAGAAGATAAATAAAATAGACAAACCATTAGCTTTGCCCACTCTCACCACACTCATTCAACATAGTATTGAAAGCCCTAACCAGAGCAATCAAGCAAGACAAAGAAATAAAGGGCATTCAGATTGGGAAGGACAAAGTCAAGTTGTCCCTGTTTGCAGATGACGCGATCTTATAGATAGAAAACCTAAAGGCTACCAGAACGCCCTTACGGCTGACTAACAATTTTAATAATTTTGCGGGGTACAAAATCAACACCCACAGATCAGGAGCATTTTTATACTCCGATAATGAACTGGCAGAAAAAGAAATCAAGAAAGCAAGCCCATTTACAATAGTCACCCCCAAGATAAAATACCTAGGAACCAATTGAACCAAGGAGGTTAATGCAGATCTCTACAATGAGAACTACCAAACACCAGTGAGAGAAATTAAAGAGCACCCAAAAATAGTGGAATGACATACCAGGCTCTGGTACGGGAAGAATTAACATCGTGAAAATGTCCTTTCTACCCATAGCAGTCTACAAATTCAACGCAATCTCCGTCAAAATAGCAACAACTTTCTTCACAGAAATAGAAAAAGCAGTGCTAACATTCATATGGAATACGAAAAGATCCTGAATAGCCAAAGCAATTTTGAGCTTAAAAGCACCCCAAAAACAGAAAGGCTGGAGGCATAACACCACCCAATTTCAAATTCTATGACAAGGCTCAAAACAGCATGGTGATGGCATAGAAACAGACACTCAGATCAATGGAACAGGATAGAAAACCCAGGAATAATCAATTTGCCTACTTACAGCCAACCGATTTTTGACAAAGCCAACCAGAACATACGCTGTGGAAAAGACAGCCTCTTCAGGAAATAAACGGTGCCCGCAAAATTGGACAATCCACATGCAGAAGAATGAAACTGGACCAGCATCTCACCATATGCCAAAATCGACTCGAAATGGATTAAAGACCAGAATATAAGACCCCAAACCATTACATGACTGAAGGAAAACAGAGGGGAAACACTCCAGGAAGTAGGTGGGGGCAAAGGCTTTATGAATAAGACCCGAAAACCCACAAGCAACAATATAAAAACTAAACAAATGAGCTAATGTCAAACTAAGAAGCTTCCACACAGCAAAGGAAACAATCAACAGAGCAGAAAGGCACCCTAAAAAAAGGGAGAAAATATGTGTAAACTATACGTCTGCCAAGGGCTTAATGTCCAGAACATACCAAGAACTCAAACAGCTGTACAGTATGAAAACAAGTAATCCGATTTAAAACTGGGCAAACGAGATGAATAGACATTTTTCAAAGACATACAAATGGCCAACGGTACACGAAAAAATGCTCAGCATCACTAGTCATCAGAGAAATGCAAATCAAAACCACATTGAGATATCATGTCAACCCAGATAGACTGGCCATTGTTAAAAAGACCATTAATAAGAAATGCTACTGAGGATATGAGGAAAGGAGAACTCTTCTCCAATGTTGGTGGGACTGTAAATTAGCACAGCCACTATGGAAAACAGTAAAGAAGTTTCCTCCAATACAGATAGTACTACCATATGATCCAGCAGTTCCACTACTGGGTATATATCCAAAGAAATGGAAATCATATGGAAGGGACACCTGCACTCCCATGTTCACTGCAGCTTTACTTACAATAGCCAAAATATAGAACCAACCTCAGTGCCCTTCGACAGATGACTGGATAAAAAAAATGTGATACACGTACACCATGGAATAATACTCAGTGATAAAGAAAAAGAATGAAATTCTGCCATCGGTAACAACCTGGATGAGTCTGGAGAAAATTATGTTGTGTGAAATAAGCCAGACAAGGGAAGATAAATATCACATGCTCTCACTTATAACTAGGTAGAAAGGAAGGAAGGAAGGAAGGAAGGAAGGAAGGAAGGAAGGAAGGAAGGAAGGAAGGAAGGAAGGAAGGAAGGAAGGAAGCAAAGGACTACAACAGTTCCTTGAACTTTCAGAAGGACAGAAGAAACCAATGGTTACTAGAGATGAGGGGATGGACGGAGGAGGGAGTTGGGGGCGTGATGGGTCAGGCAAAGGGCATAAAGAAAAATCATGATTTGTAATAATGAATATGCTAATAAAAATAATTAAAAAAGTAAGACACTTTAAAACACAAAAAGAATGCCATTATTGACATTCCAGAAAATTCCAGCTATGTGGATAACATTAAAAACCAGCTGTCAAGCTAAATCCTTTATCAGTACAAATTTTGATATTTCTTCAAATTGGGAGGAGAATGTTGGTTTCGATGTACAATGTCTGGTTACTCCCAGCCTCATCTATTTGTCACTGACGACCCTGGGACAGACGGAAAAAAAAAAAAAAAAAACGGTTTCTGCAACTTTTAAAATACAGACACGCCCTCCACCACCAACTTTCAATTTCTACAAAACGTCCTTGGGTTCTAGTATTCTTGCACATGTTTGTTCTCTTACAGGAAATTTGCTCCTTAGGATTTCACTGCAATGTGCTTCTGGATCCCATGCCATGATTTATCTCTGAGGACCCCTGTTCCCCTGGATCCATTTCACCCCGTGCCTGGCCACCTGTGTGGCACACACACATAGGAACAGGAGGACAAGGCTTTGAGATGGGGAACCCGCACAAGCAATTATCTGGGTTTAGGTCTGCAGGTTATTAAGGTTTTCCGTTTCAACTTCCACAGCTAGAACGAAAGTGTAGAAATCTGTTTTCTAGTTAAAATCTGTTCACATCCCAAGTGTTTTTTAAGTTACTTAACAAGCCTTTGGTAGTCCGAAATACCGGGAAGTGTGCCTGTAACTAGAAACACAAGAAACTTCCATTTCAAAATTGTCATAAACCAGGGATACTTTAGAAAAACCTTTTCAGCCCACTTCGTGCCTTGAGTAATGGTGGGTAAACAGTGGAAACCAAGAGAGGCAACATGGAAGCAAACGGATATAAAAGCACAAGGGAGACATCATGCTCTTGGGGAGAACTAAAATGCAAATTGTGTCTGTAAACGAAAGAAATTATACAGAAATCCCAGAAAAACAATTGACTGAAAATCAGACGAACGATCCCATGTTCATCTCATCACCTTGAGAACACGAAGGATACTTTTGTACAGGCAGCACACCTCCTTAAAGCAGCAGCAGAGTGCTTCGTGCACAGCAAGGCCTAGTTCACCGAGCAGCTGGACCTGTGCCCACACCCAGAGGGCAGCACCAGCCACGTGGGTGCAGAGGAGGTTGTCCCGGTGAACTCCACAAGCGGCAGCAACGCTCGGCTCTACGCCACAGGACTTCTGACAACGGACACAGTCGCACAGACTGCAAGTGGACCCCACATCAGCCTCAAGACCTCCCCCACCCGAAAACATCTCCACAGCCAGCCAGGGAGGCAAAGGAAGGGTCTTCATGGCGTGCAGAGTTACAATGAATCTGTGTTCACGCTGCCCCCTCCCACTGTACCCGTCGAGACCCAGACGATGTGCCCTGCTACTACAAAGTCGAAGAGATGTTTGATGGGGGCAGAGCGGAAGAGGCACATTGAATTTGGATCATTTTACCCATGACCCTTCTCTCCTCCCAACCCTCTTTGGGAAAGATGACATTTCTGGGGAAACAGAAGGTGATCAGAAGCAAGTAGCTCAAATGTATGTCCCTTGTAAATTTCGGATATCCATCAATTTCAATTTTGAGATATAGAGAAGTGCTGGGAAGTTTAATTGGCCGTATCAGTGTCAGTGAAGAGCTGATGGAAGAAGTGCGAAAGGCCAAAGGAGAAAACCCATGAGTAGAGAAATTAGCCTTCGGCTAATCTTATCTTCTCTGCTTCCATATATCCCTGTCCGTCCTCAAAAGTTGAGTGAGGTAGGAGATGATAAGATTGAGATTAGGGCAAATTATTTCCCCATCTTTTCCTTTCTCCAATGCACAGTCTCCTCAACCCGCACACTTGGAGTCTCAGGGTCAGCTCTCCAATACTGGTCGACACAGAGGAAAACCAACTGAACCAAAACGAATCCACCGAATTATCTCTGCTGTGCTTATTTATACCTTCCCGGGTTTTCTTTCCTTTACTGTTAAGTGCCTATAATCAACTTCAATCATTTTAGCAGAGTACTAAAGAGTGACTGCTCCCAACCCCTTCAGATAGGTGATGCTTATGTTTACATCTGCTTATCAGCTCTGTCAAAGTGCTGTTTCGTGGAGGTGCTGTAATTTGATGAACACATGAGACATGCTATTTGCTAGCAAGAAATTCTCAGCTCAAACAAGCTAAGGTGTATGGAGATTCAGTATAACACAGTAATTGGTTAACTCAGTTTACTTGGGACTCCATTTCTTAGGTCTTGGGCTGTTTACATAACCAAAAGGAGTGTGTGTGTGTGTGTGTGTGTGTGTGTGTGTGTGTGTGTGTGTGTGTGTGTGTGTGTGTACCACACTTGACCTAGCACCTACCTGCACAAGTACCCCCCTGCCAAGTGATGTGTTTAAAGGCCAACAAAAAGGAAAACACAGAACACCTTTATAATCCTGAAAATCTAGGGCTACTTAACCTTTCTGCTGCTTAATTTTAAAGGCAAAAAATGTACTATGAGCAGCATAAATAAGAACTGATTTGAGCATAGTTTTATAATAGATAAAATGTACCTGATGGGTCTAATTCAAATTTCTAAAATCTAACTGTGCCGCATTAGTCTGAGATACAAGATCTAAAGCTGCATGATCTAATCTGAGAATTTACGGACCTGTTTGAAATACCTTCATTTGATTAATTTGAAATGGAGGCCAGGGTATGACCTCTAACAGTCTGATCTTTAATAACCGCTCAAGAGATGAGGCAGGAAGTCAGTCGCGCTTAGAATTCTATGCACTTTCCTCTAGTGAGCACACCCTGCGGTTCCACGCGTGCAAGCACACCCCTCGCTCACTGCGGGATCTACAGAGCAGCTGTACATGCCCTTCAAAACTCAAATGCGTGTTATGTGGGTGTGCGGTATAGGGGTAGGACATGAAAAAACTCCCACCTGTCCAGTCCGAGAGAAATTTAACTCCTGAGAAGCACACCTTAGTTGAACATCAGATGCAACACTAATTTGCAGAGGTTCCCACAACATAGGAACAAAAGGGCTGACGTTATGTGTTGATAGCAGATCGTGTGTGAAAACTAAAGTTTTATACGGGGCTGTACGAAGACTAACTGAGGTCTGGAAAATGAGGAATTTTAAATGCTGGACAGTCTCTATACTCAGATTCCGCTGAAGACAATGCAAATACTTATAAGAGCCTGATAATAAAAACAGATTAAAAAAACTTAATCATCAAGGTGAAGCATTTAGTAATGAGGTTTGTACAGCTTTTCGGAAAACACTGACTGGAAGTCCCAACCGGCTAGAGGTAGGCCAGTGTCAGGAGGCATCCCGGACATGGGCATTAGCTTCCAGCACTGATGGTGCAGCCAGTGTCGATGATAAGAATTAAAACACAACTGCAACCCCCAGTCCTGGACAGGCTCAGGAAGCGGCTATCTGGAAAGAGTGGGAGGGGTCCAGGAGGCCAGCCCCCAGGTGATACATACGTTTGCACAACAGTGACGGCGAGCCACGGGAAGTCTTTTCCAGCTGTACTGCGCTGTAATTGTGGTCGCTTGCTCAGGACAGCATGCTGCTGTCACAAGTTGTCTCCTTCCTGAGGGATTTGCTGCTAGAAAAAGCCACCACCGCCTTCTTCACTGTGCCTTCTTCTTCTTCTTTTTCTTTTTTTTCCTGGAGCTTGTCTCTTCTGCAGAGAAGAGCTTTTAACACCTCCCTGGATAGTCAGTAAAACCCCAAGCATTAAGAAGGCCAGAAAATACACGTCCACTTCATTTCACTGAAAAAGAAAGGTCATGATCCTGTCCCTTCTTTGGGTCATCCACCCTGAGTCTGCACACCACATTTGCTCAGCAGCAGTCTGGCTACCCTTGCACATCCAGCAAACCCTTAGCACTCCTTCCTCTTATTCAGGATTCCAACTTTTTGAGCGACAAGAAGATCCCTGACACAGAGGGATCCTTGCTGAGGTATGAGAGCAGTGACACAGGATGCAAGAAGAGCACAAATGATGTTTCTTTATCCTCTGCCAAGCCCAGGGCACGCTTGGTGCTGCCATTCTCCTCCTGGGTGCAGCAGCAAACGCTTCTTCGTCAGTTCTATGATCCAACACTGCCGCCCTTAAAAATTAAGTCACCTCAAAAGTTACATAAGTATTTGAAAATACTCAAGAAAACTCTCCAAACACTGCTAGTTACACTTTGCTTGTCATAAATGGAACATCAATCTGAGCCCCAGGACAGGCCAGAGACAAGAACCTGTGATTTCCAGCCAGGCCTGAATTCTCCCCAAATTCCACAGAGTACCAAAACAGGACAATCTTGGCAGGAGCCAAGGGCAGCCTCCTCTACCCTGAAGCAGGCCATGCCTGGAGTCCTTGGCATGAACCGAGGGCAGCATCTCCTGCCTGGAAGCAGTCATGAAGCACACCGAAACACCACTTCCATGTGGGTGGGCCACTGTTGCTTTGCCTCCCACAGATCTGTCCCCCCTTTTCCCCTGGGTGATGGAGCTGCCAAAGATTCCTCAAAGCCCATCTCTTTTGAGCAGTGAGAAGCCCCGGGCTTCTCTTCCTGCATTTATTCTCCAGACCAAGAAGTTACAGGAAGAGACATAGGTGGGGTTTTGCTAAGTTCAGTTTTACAAGTTTTGCAATTGAAGCTGGTAACTTTCAGTCAAAACAAGTCAGATGACACTCTGTTAGGCAATTAAGTGATCCACTAATAAAGCCTTGATTTACCCGAAATTCCTTTTCCCTCTAGCAGCTTTTTAGTAACGTTGCCTATCAATTAGTCACTTGTCTGTCTTAGAATCAGCAGCCTTGCTGTGTTATGATTCTTTTCCTGCAGCAGAGACTCAATGCCCTGGGGGAAATTTCCTGTCCTTTGCAAGGTCAATATTTGAAACTGCAAGGTTTTGGGAAATCAGGCCCTGTGAGGTACATTTTTTGTATGAATCCTCTACAGGCCACTACAGCCACCACCACAGCCACGGCTGCTGCAAAAGCAGCTTAAGACCACCAAAGTAGCACAGCTCTCATGCAGGCAGCCCACCAGACACTTGACTGCTTTGACACAAGGAAAGACACCAGTGGAGTCACACACACCTACTGCTTATGTTTCATAGTCAAGGCTATGGAATTCTTATTAAAATATGCATAATTACGTATTCACCTTCATAGAACAACTTACGCCCTAAGTTTGGTTTGACTCATAACCTGCATCTGATATCAACTTTTGGCACAAGGACACCATTTCTTTCCTTTTCTTTTGTTTTTTTTTGTGTGTGTGTGTGACCGGTAAAGGGATCGCAGCCCTCACCTTGCTGTCACCCTCCCCGCGCACAGCCAGTGAGTGCACCGGCCATCCCTGTATAGGATCCGAACCCGCGGCCTCGACGCTCCCAGGGCCGCAGCGCTCCCAGCGCTGCACTCTCCCGAGTGAGCCACAGGAGCGGCCTGAGGACGCCATTTTCCTCTAACACCAGTCGTCAGCGTCACAAGTCGGCTCCCAAGAACGGGGCTGCGGCCTGCTCGGGAGTGGGCAGAAGCAGGCAGGGCCTCAGCTGACAGCACATAGGCACCCCGTAGAGCTGGGAGCAGAAGCCGCTGATGGAGCGGCACCCGCGCTGCAGTACCGGCGCTTTGACCTGCCACTGTAACACGCTCGGGCGTGGTTCTCTGCACGGGGGCCGTGAACGGGACCCGGTGGAGCCGCGGTACCAGCACCAGCACCTCAGACCGGGCTCTGCGAAACCCGACCCGGGGTGGGAAGTGCTTGAAGCTCACCTGAGAGTTGCGTGACAGTCACGTAACCAGGGCCGTGGGCGGGGCTGACATTCACCTGAACAGCGCGTGAATGGGCTTAAGGGTTACGAGACCAGTGCGCGCATGGGGCGTGACCGGAGCATGGGAGGGGCTTTGGGATCACGTGACCAGATTGCGCGAGTGGCCTGGCCAGAGCATGGGAGGGGCCCTTGTTCCCAGCCATGTGCAGAGCGGTGGCCCAGGATTCGGAGTGCGTTGGCTGTTAGCGTGTTGCAGCTGGAGCACAGGAGAGCCTGAGACAATGCCTTTTATTTAGATTTTTCTCTGCAGGGGGTTTTTGGGTATCATTTTTATTCCATCTGCAAGCTTGAATTAAGAATTTAAAAAGGACAGGGGAAGCCAATTTTTTTTCCTTCGTTAGCACGTCTCAGGTGATTAGCTCGTGATTCCTCCTTTTGGTATCAGGTTATCTATCAGATTGGGACCATCTTCTCATTGTCCTGAAGTTAACCTGTGACCTCTTCCGGTTGGCAAGCTGTGGTTAATATCTACCCTATTAATGGGGTGGGACTATTGCATTTACAAAGTGATAGTACTATCATATGACCTATGTCTATTGCTAAATGTTAAGTACAAATTTGCTAAAAGGAACAATGCTAACATTTAAATTCTAATGGGGGTGTAATGATCTTATGTTCTAATGGAATGAACCTACTGTTGATATGCAAAAAGGAACAGGGGATATTTGAGCAGCATTATCATGCACATCTTGAGGTTATGCATTGGCTGTGGCCCTATAATCTTGATCTAAATGTTAAAGTGTCCTTGTGCACAGCACCGTCCCTCACAAAACCAGTTACATTTGCCTCTTAGGTCTCATTTTGCTGGTTTAATAATTTTACAGCATCTACTTTTATCCCAATATCTAATTCTTAATGATTTACTTAAAACTGGATACCACCAAGTAAAGGGGGTTCTACAGTTTCGTTCCCATATCCTTAATTTGTCCCAATCATGTAATTTCTCATGAATGCCAACCGTTCTCTTGCCATGAATATAACCTCCAGTAAATGATGTTTGCCAACTTACATTAGGCTGCGGCTCATATTTAGTCATGAGCGGTGCTTTTGGAACATACGTTGCTGTGGTCAATTTACCATAAGGGGATAATTTTGAATTGTCCAACTGACGCGGATCCTCTGTGGGAATGTTTAGTTCAATGACCGTATAATTATTTGTGTTATTTTTATAATCTTTTGGGAATTCAGAGAACTGCCACGCTAACCAAAATATCGACAGAGAAGGCAAAAGCCACCAAGCCGAGGCAGGAACCCTGATGGGTTGTAGCAAGGGCTCGTAGCTGCGGCCTGGTCAGCAGCTCTCCCTCCAGCGGCCTTGCCAACTTGGAGAGGGCAGCCCAAGCTGACTCCTTTAGGATCCTGCCACGGCGTGGACCACGCCAGCTCCCCCTTTTTTACTTCGGAATTTCAAGACGAGGAGTTCTCATCGTGTTGTCTTTATTGCGGATCCGAGGTATCTGATGAGGACTGGAAAAACAAACAACAACAATAATAATTCTGATTATGAACACGCCAGCTGAATGTATCAAAGACCAAAAGGGAGTACTCATCAAAGCAGAATGAAGGGACTGGCATATCCCGTTGGCCACATCTTTGGGGACTATGGATTGTCAATGGGCATGAGAAAGGTCGGATGTTTTTTGATGTAAATTTGTGAAATCTCCTCCTAGGGTAGAATGATTCCAAATTCCTTTTCTATGCATCTGAGTCTGTTGCCATGAAGCATGAGAATCGTTATAAGGAAGGGGGGTAACACAGATCCGTTTATAATTATGGTGACAAGCAGTTGTAAGTTGAACCGTAATGTTTTGTATCTCTTGTCCTAAAAAGAAAACTGCTTCTTCTAATACATGAATCCTATCTGCTAATGGTCTGTCTATCTTTTCTTGTTGAAAGAGAACTGTGGAAACATTTAAAGAGAAATTATTAATATGTTCAGCCGTATGAACTTGCTGTGCCAAAGCAGCAGTAGAAGCGGCGACAGGCCCTATGATAGCAACGAAAGCAGAAATTCCTAAAATTAAAGCTGCAATAAAACGTTTAGGACGAGACAGAGCGTATGGTAACTTTTGCAAAGCGGCGAATCCTGGATCAGCATACCAGGATTGTGAAACATTTACAGGAAGGAAAACAGAAGAAGGTCGTCTTAACAGAAAATAATGTTGTTGAGGGGAAAAGGGATCTAAACAATCAGTAATGGAACAATTAACACAATCAACATGGGTTATAGCTCCTGAATAAGTTGTATTTAATTGGTTTGAATTATTGTAGACCAACATAGCGTAAGGGGCTTGTATGTAATAAGTTCTATTATTTTGTGGTCTATGAAATTTGGTTCCATTTAGAGCAGCAAACAAACGGTATAATTGCGTTTGTGGAGTTGCTCCGGTGTTATTATTTATCCAAATAGGTGTAGCCCATCCAGGAGTATACCAATAATGAATAGGATCTGGCTTGGGCAAAATATTATCGTTCCAATTAAATTTTGCAGTATTATTATTTAAATAATTTCTATAATCCTAACCAGGGCTAGAAATAGACAAATCACATACCTTTGAAGTAGAATTGTTCTAATAAAATACAACAGTTTTATTTTTAAAACCACAATTAGACCCATTGGGGAAACCTGCTCGAGAAGAGAGTCCGTCCCATGCATGAGCTTCTTTCTGTAAACACGTTGGAATAGAAGAAGGCAGAGAAATTGACGGCCTAGTGTTAAAATTTGCTAAAGAAACGCAAGATAAAGCCCAAGGATCTCGACTAATGGCTGGCGACCGAGCAGTTGGCTTGCCAGCACTAGATCAAGAGTCTGTAATCCTAGGAGAATCGGTTAACAATGTTTTATAACCCGTAGAAACACAATGTTTAATAGGAGGAACATTAGGAGAAGAGAAACATAAAGGCATTTTCTCAGTGAAAGCTGAAAAATGAAAAGGTTGTGGAAAATGAGGCTTCTCATAAATATTAGGATCTCTACCGAAGAGGCGAGAATGGCTAGTTATTTTAATTTTTTCCTGGTCCCAGGAAGCCAAATGGAACAAAGGAGAGAGAGAGAGAGAGAGAGAGAGAGAGAGAGAGAGAGAGAGAGAGAGAGAGAGAGAGAGAGAGAGAGAGAGAGAGAGAGAGAGAGAGAGAGAGAGAGAGTTAGGGTTTGTTTTCAAATAAGGATATTGCACAAACCTATAACATTTTAAATTAACTGATCAATTAACTTTTGTTGTTCTGACCTTTGTGAACAATTTCACAAGCCCATTAGATTTTTTATTAAAATTTTGGAGCTTCAGTTTAAAGCTATAAACTGAAAGTTTGTCAGGAAACTGTACCTATTCAAGTTTGTTCATAAAATATTTAAAAACATAACCTTTTAAAATGATAATTAAACCAAAATTATGACTGGTAACATTTATATTAAAACAGATATTTAAAAACCTTACAAAATGTTGGAACACATATCCATAACACCTTCAGTATTAATAATGCTTTCCCACATAGTCAAACCTCATTAAACAAGCCAATTAGTTTTGATACATCTTTTAGATATCCTTTGAGAAACTCCAGGGCCCTCGGAATTTCCCAAACTTATTTTAAAGTTTCAGAATTTAATGTTGGAAAGCTGTGTTAAATAACAAAAGGCTTAAAACATTTAATTGAATAAAATCATAAATTACTACAAAAAATAAAACCAAACTGACAAAGGGTTTTAAAGGCAAAGAGCACATGATAAAACATGAAATAAGATCCCCAGGCCAGTTATCTAAAAGACAAAGAAAAACCTTTTACAATTTTGTAGTAAGAGCACTCGTGTGTCTCTCTCTCTCTGTCTCTCTCTCTCTCTCTGTCTCTCTCTCTCTCTTTTGCTGTAAAACCCTTTTAACAAACTTACTACCTAAACCATTATCAAGACTTACTCAGACATTCTGTTTTTGTCCTATACTTTCTGCTTTTTAAATAGCCAGTCATTTTACTGTAGGACAAAATACACTGTACCAGATACTTTTTTACATAAAAATTATTTTTCTTTCTCTTTATCCTCTTCAAACATATATATATATATATATATATATATATATATATAGAAAGAGAGAGAGAGAGAGAGAGAGAGAGATTTAGTTATATTTTTGGTTTTTGTGGGGTTTACAATTTAAAAGCCTTTATCAAAGACAAACGTAGTCCTGTTTGATTAGTAAACCCTGGCAACAATGTCTGTTGATAAGAACATTTTTATACCTTTAGGTTAGTAAATAAGCATCCATCCATTAGAGCAAACTATACAAAGCTCAGTTTGAGTTTTAGCTGAATTTAGGAAATACATATTTACCGTTTCTCAGCCCCAAACTTGGTGCATTAGATTTATACCCTTATCAGTTAATGCTAACTAAGACTTATGCGATATTTGGCGTAAGTTTCTTTTCACTAGCCATTTTGGGTCCCGGGTTTCCAAGTGGCGTTTGGAGCCCCGTGGAATCCAGAGAGGCAGAGGGCAGTATCCACTATGTATGTCTAAAAGATATTGTTTCTCCCAGCATGGCCAGGAGGCAGAGCTGAGATAACAAGGAGACACTTTGACCTAGAGACAATTTTAGGTAAAAGGTTGGAATCAAACTTTGAAAATATATTTATCAAAACATTAGAAAATTTAAGGCACGTGAACTTGAAAAATAGACTTCATTATTTAATGAGCGCGCAGTAATTATAAGCCAATTAGGTACCTTGCACATAAAACAATTACACAAACAGACATGAACATATAGGCATAACATACAGCTGACGCACGCACCTATGCAGACATAAACAACAAGAACAAACAAGGATCTTATAAGTTTTGTTTAAGATGTAAATCAAGCTCACTAGGAAAAAGGACAGTCAGGTTTAGATTGCGTTTTTCTTCAAAAAGACATACAGGTGAGGCCTCACCCTGCCTTAAAGGAAGCAAGATAACAACAAATTGACATTGTAAAGCAAAGTATGCAAGCCTTTGCAAGAGGATGGAGAGATTTTCTTCCTTTGAAGAAAGTAGCATAAAACTCTACCATAAAAGTTTGTGAAAAAATTACGTAAATGAGACTAAAAGAGAATTTAGAAGTCTGTTTAAAATACCAAGTGGATGCGAGAAAATTTGAGACCATCTAATTAAACAGGTCAATCTTAGTCTATATTTTTGTTTCTCAAATGAGTTACTGAGCTCAAGAGCTGAGCCAACAATTAGAAATGAAACCATTTGACTCTTGAGGTTTTTAGGAGAAAATCTGGTGTTTTTGCTTTGTTTTTACATATAGCATAAATTTTTATCTTGACAAACGAAACACACTAAAGCTACCTTCACTTTGGAAAAACATTTGTTTTTTTCATAAACGTATGTTAAATACCACTTAAATGTCTTCATTAGCACATGGAGAAAAAAAAAAACAAACCCGCAGCACTAAGTTTGATACTCTGAGAGAAATATCTACTTTACAAATCACACACAAGATAATCACCTGCTGATTATGTTTCATAGTCAAGGCTACGGAATTCTTATTAAAATATGTACAATTACCTATTCACCCTCATAGAACAACTTACGCCCTAAATTACGTTTGACTCATAACCTCCATCTCATATCAACTTTTGGCACAAGGACGCCATTTCTTTCTTTTTTCTTTTCTTTTCTTTTTTTTTGTGACCGGTAAAGGGATCGCAGCCCTCACCTTGCTGCCACCCGCCCCGCGCTCAGCCAGTGAGTGCACCGGCCGTCCCTATATAGGATCCGAACCCGCGGCCTCAGCGCTCCCAGCGCCGCTGCGCTCCCAGCGCTGCACTCTCGCGAGTGAGAGCCACAGGAGCGGCCCGAGGACCCCATTTTCCTCTAACACCAGTCGTCCGCGTCACACGTCGGCTCCCACGAACGGGGCTGCGGCCATTTTTCTTGATGATACTTAGTTGCCTCTTCATCTAACTTTTCCTGCCTTTCAGGGCTTAAAGGATCCTCATCAGAGTCATCACTTCTTTCCCTCTCCAGTGGATTATTAGATGTTAAACTGAGCTTCTGCTTACAAGCTGCAACCGGGAATAAGCTATCTTGGGACCCCTAAGTTGGTCCCTTCTTGTCTGACAGCAAAGGAGCTCTCTCTTGAGGATTATCACCCGGTACAGTAAATTCATTCACACTGAATGCCTTGCCTCAACGCACTCCAAATAGAAAAGGCAGAGACTGGCATATTCGCTCTGAAACTTACTGCGTCAGATATTCTAGTTCCTTGCTCTTAAATTGTGCCTTCCCTGTGGTATTTTCCAGTGATACCATGGAAGTTTTCCAAGCTCAGTTCCCTGTATGAAGGATAGCGGGGTGGCAAACATTGGGAGTGTCTTGCTTGGCTCTTGCCATGTGAGATTAACAGTGATGTCACTAGTCTCTGGACAGATTTGCTTCTGGTGCAGGTGGCCTCAAACTCACCAAACGCGGCCATGTACTTACTGCTCCATGAAATGGTGAACTGATGCTGTCAACTTCAATAAAACTTAATAAGCATTCATTAAGAACTTAGTACAACTTGTATATCTTTAAGCCATGGCCCTCAGATAAATATTGCAGTCTTGAGATATGCTTGTTAGATTAAACCTCAATAAAAAATGTTTTTTGGCTGTTTTCAAATCTTTGTATAGGCAACGGACGAGCCTAGGGACACTTGCAAGTTAATAATGTCTTCTAAAGACACAGCATTGTATTCGTTGTCATCATGGAAAAATAAAAAGTCCTTTGCAGTCTTAGTGAAGGTATTCATCTTTGAGATCGGAGGATTTAATCTTATTTTGGAAATGTCACTGCATTCTGAAGCAGAGACTTTTAGAAGATGTTCAAACCTCGTACTTCTGAATATTGAAATTTTGGACTTGACATTTACTAAGTATCGATAATGTAAAACTGGTATACTTGTAAAACGAAAAACATAAATTAAAGAAAATAAATGAACTGTGCCTCCCACAAGTTCTAGGACATGGACACAACCCTGCCCCACATCTTTACAACTACATAACAATGACGGTCTTTTTTCCCAGTTGCCAAGACCTTGTTCCCCAGTTCTAAGACCTCATCAGAATTGCCCATCCTGTGTACATTTCTGCCAACATTCTGATCACAACCCCTTAAGTAATCTCTAAGAAGTTGCAGACTTAGGGAACTGCATTTGTTCTTCTTCTGAGCCCTCACCAGAATTTCCCTTAATTCTTTGTTGATGGCAATCTAAGCTTTTCCCAGCCTGCTTCTCTCAATTCTTCCAGCCTCTACCTTGAGGGGTGAATGGGTTGTCTTCATGTGGGGAGGGGAGGGATTAGAGTGGGAACTTTGGCTCCCAGGTTCTTTAGTAGTGGAGTTTGCAGGTCCTACTGTTGATACTGTAAGTTTTTCTAAGGCCATGGGGTTCCAGTTCCCTGGCGGTCACTTCTGTGCAGGTCAAGGCAGTGGTTCTCTTTAGTATTTACTTGTGAACTGTACCTGATTGTTTTATGCTTCTGTTAACAAGACACGTCTTACCTTTTCTATACCCCTGTTCCGTGATAGGAAGTGACTTACGTTTGACTGTTGAGGAGCCAAGATTGAATGTGTTTTTAACAGGCCGGCTTCCTATCGTCCTTGGGTCCCTGCAGTGTGGCACATGTCTGAGAGGCTCTTATGTCTGATGGACTCAGAAGTCCATTAGGACAGTTTTCCTTACATGGGGTCTCCCTTTTTCATTCCTTTCTTAAACGGTGGGTCCCTTACGATGGATGTATAATATTGGCCTCTGTGTGGTTAGTATCAAATGATGTATATTAATTCCATTACAGAGGTTGTATGAGCATCAGTTAGTGGAAACGTCCTAATCAGGAAAGAGAAGGTCAAAGAGCACGGTCTGAATCTAGCTCACCTCTTCTCAGTGCACACACTTGCCTGTGAGACAGTCTTCATTGCCTAGGCCTCATTTTATTTTTACGAGTAATTTAGGGGGTGAGTTGTTCTATGAAGTTGAATAGGTAATTGTACATATTTTAATAAGAATTCCGTAGCCTTGACTAGGAAACATGATCAGTAGGTGATTATCTTGTGTGTGGTTTGTAAAGCAGATATTTCTCTCTGAGTATCAAACTGAGAGCTGGGGTTCAAATACACACTCACTTCAACAACATCAACGACATGACTCCAAATCATAAGCTTCAAAATGAGACGTCCACGAAAGACTAAAACTTCCCCGACTGGACTAGTTGATGTTACGTTCTCCCGCATTCAGTGAGAAAGAGATTATTGCTGGGACAATTCCAAGACACGTGACTAAAGTCACCTATTACCCAAGAGCAGTAATAGGAAATTAATGTGATACATTAAAAAAGGTAATTGCCTTCCTTAACCACGAAGATGGCATTTTAAAAAATTAGCTGCTTCTCTTACAAGCCAACCTTCATTATCCTTTACCTACTCTTTAAAGACTATACAAACAGGAATAAGCAAATTATGGATAAAATGTTCTATAACTGGGAGAACTCAACGGCCAGTTGCCCACAGCTTACCTGCTGGTGTCCTGTGACACATATTGAAGCCTCCGTTGTACTTTGAGGAAAAATGTTCAAAACATGCCCAAAGTTCTACCCAGCAGCCGCCCCGGGAACCTGCATGCACTTCTGTCCCACTGCGAGTGGCAACCACATCGGCGGTGCTGGACTCGGGTCAGCCCTGCTGGAATGGCAGTGAAAGAGAAACTCAGGTTTGAGCACAGCTAAGACGTAAACGTGCAAGTGCACGTTTTAGCGAACAGTGTCGTGTATCCATTTACAGGCGGCCAAGGGATAACTCTGTGACCAAAGGGAAACAAAACCTATTCTAGAAAAACAGCAGCTCTGCCTTTCAGGGATGAGACAACCCTGCAAGCTGCTGAGCTCTCTGCTGGTCAGCGGTGATGTCATCCCGGTAGCACTGACCCTGCCACCGTCAGAGGTGCCTCACCCAGTCCCCTCCCATCTGTCCGCTGGACAGGAGGGGCGCCATTCTGTCCACACCGCTTCCTTCAGCACCTGCACCCTTGGGGCCTGCTTGTTGGGAGGAAAGCTGTCACCCGCGGCAGCTGGCTTAAACCTTAGCAGCAGGAGGAACAGCTAGGTGCCCGTGGCCAGGCCACTGCCCCAGATGAAACTGTTGCTGCCGGGCCTGGCCATCTCTTCCCAACGGAAGTACGTTGTTTGGGGTTCAGCAGACTCTAGAATGAAGCGGGCCCCTTGGGCACAGGGAGCAACAGCACATCCTAGTGGGCCAATATCCCCAAAGCTTGAAACTAGGTGTCTTGTCTCACTCCAAGGATGGCTGTGGCACTACAGCATCGCTGGACGCTGGGTGGCAGTAGAGGGCCTCACAGAAATCAGGAGCAGCCAATCTGGCCTCCAGCAAAGGAACGATGCTAATGCGCTCCTCTGGGTAGAATTTGCACAATAACCCACATGGAAGTCGCAGCAGGACAGGGATGAAAACTATGGGGCAAGAGGTCAAGTCTGCACAATCCCAACCAACCCCACAGATGCCCATGTCCAGTAACCGCACACACTGGATGGCTCCCCACAGGCAAAGGAACAGGTGAGACACACCCCTTCTCTGTACCTGGTGACGGATTCAGGGAAGTCAGGCTCCAGGCCCTCTCTCACTCCCACCGTGTCCTGAATCCTCACCATCAGCTACAGCTGCAAGGACTGTTTCTCTTCTGTGAACCTGCAAGCTAAGGGTCTGAAGCGACACAGTGGAGAAAGCATGCGAGGAAATTCTGCTCTACTTTTCCACCTCAGTGAGGCACGTGCACAATGTAGTTTCCCATCTCAACTGTTGCTTCGCTGTCAAGATTTCTTTTGGTGTGAGAGACCAAGGTGTCAGTAGCAAAAGAAAATGTTTTGCTTTTGCTCCCCTCAGTATGCTTCAACATTTCCAAGTGAATTTCACGTCACAAGGGGAGATGGGGATTGCCCTCAACTGGAATGTGGGTCACCTCCCAGCTGTGTGGTGATGTGTCTGGGGCCAAGGCCAGAGCTGCTGCTTTTCCAGATTTTCCAAGCCAGAAACAAGCACTGTTCACTTTAATAAGGTTAAGTTTAAACCGACATCCTTTTTTGGTGCCTAAACTGTTGACTACATACCCCAGCAAGACAGAAGCGTGTGAAAGCCGTCCATTCACACTCCCCTTCTCCCAGACGGTCACATGCGCATATGCCCAGAGCTGAAGGCACTGTGCAAAGCACGGTGCAGTATATGCGGCCAGTAACCGTGTGTTCTTCTCACTGAACACTTCCAGGGTTGCATCAAGTAAAAGTTGCCTCAACTTTCACTGAAGTAGATAAAAGCTGCAAAAACCCTTACTGATTTCCTAAGTTTACTTCTCTAAGTCCCAAAAGCTAAGACTACAACTACGTTAGCGTTCATGTATGACAAACAAATATTAAATAGTTTACACCTTTATACCAATTTATCTGTAGCTCGTGCAGGTCCAATTGGACCTGGCAGACATCTACAGAACATTTCATGCAACAACTAGAGAATACACATTTTTTCTCATCGGCACGTGGAACATTCTCCAGGATAGACCACATGTTAGGTCACAAAACAGGTTTCAGCAAATTTTTCAAAGCTGACATCATTCCTAGTATCTTTTCTGACCACAATTGACTAGCACTGGAAATCAATTACAAGCGAATTTCTGGAAACTACTCCAGTGCATGAAAACTGAACAACAGGCTCCCGAATGACCTATGGGTCCAAGAAGAAATTAAAAAGGAAATCAAAAACGTTCTTGAAACTAATGAAAAAAGATGCATCCTACCAAAACCTGTGGGATACTGTAAAAGCAACAGCGACGAGGCAATATATTGCAATACATGCTCACATCAAAAGGATGGAGAAACTTCACGTAAATGACCGAACCGTACACCTCAAAGAACCACCACCACCACAACAATGCAATCATAAAAGTACTAGAGAGAAAGAAATAATTAACATCAGGGCAGAGTTCAATGAAATGGAGACCCCCAAAACGATACAAAGGATCAGCGAAACACAAAGTTGTTTTTTGAGAAGATAAATAAAATAGACAAACCATTAGCTTTGCCCACTCTCACCACACTCATTCAACATAGTATTGAAAGCCCTAACCAGAGCAATCAAGCAAGACAAAGAAATAAAGGGCATTCAGATTGGGAAGGACAAAGTCAAGTTGTCCCTGTTTGCAGATGACGCGATCTTATAGATAGAAAACCTAAAGGCTACCAGAACGCCCTTACGGCTGACTAACAATTTTAATAATTTTGCGGGGTACAAAATCAACACCCACAGATCAGGAGCATTTTTATACTCCGATAATGAACTGGCAGAAAAAGAAATCAAGAAAGCAAGCCCATTTACAATAGTCACCCCCAAGATAAAATACCTAGGAACCAATTGAACCAAGGAGGTTAATGCAGATCTCTACAATGAGAACTACCAAACACCAGTGAGAGAAATTAAAGAGCACCCAAAAATAGTGGAATGACATACCAGGCTCTGGTACGGGAAGAATTAACATCGTGAAAATGTCCTTTCTACCCATAGCAGTCTACAAATTCAACGCAATCTCCGTCAAAATAGCAACAACTTTCTTCACAGAAATAGAAAAAGCAGTGCTAACATTCATATGGAATACGAAAAGATCCTGAATAGCCAAAGCAATTTTGAGCTTAAAAGCACCCCAAAAACAGAAAGGCTGGAGGCATAACACCACCCAATTTCAAATTCTATGACAAGGCTCAAAACAGCATGGTGATGGCATAGAAACAGACACTCAGATCAATGGAACAGGATAGAAAACCCAGGAATAATCAATTTGCCTACTTACAGCCAACCGATTTTTGACAAAGCCAACCAGAACATACGCTGTGGAAAAGACAGCCTCTTCAGGAAATAAACGGTGCCCGCAAAATTGGACAATCCACATGCAGAAGAATGAAACTGGACCAGCATCTCACCATATGCCAAAATCGACTCGAAATGGATTAAAGACCAGAATATAAGACCCCAAACCATTACATGACTGAAGGAAAACAGAGGGGAAACACTCCAGGAAGTAGGTGGGGGCAAAGGCTTTATGAATAAGACCCGAAAACCCACAAGCAACAATATAAAAACTAAACAAATGAGCTAATGTCAAACTAAGAAGCTTCCACACAGCAAAGGAAACAATCAACAGAGCAGAAAGGCACCCTAAAAAAAGGGAGAAAATATGTGTAAACTATACGTCTGCCAAGGGCTTAATGTCCAGAACATACCAAGAACTCAAACAGCTGTACAGTATGAAAACAAGTAATCCGATTTAAAACTGGGCAAACGAGATGAATAGACATTTTTCAAAGACATACAAATGGCCAACGGTACACGAAAAAATGCTCAGCATCACTAGTCATCAGAGAAATGCAAATCAAAACCACATTGAGATATCATGTCAACCCAGATAGACTGGCCATTGTTAAAAAGACCATTAATAAGAAATGCTACTGAGGATATGAGGAAAGGAGAACTCTTCTCCAATGTTGGTGGGACTGTAAATTAGCACAGCCACTATGGAAAACAGTAAAGAAGTTTCCTCCAATACAGATAGTACTACCATATGATCCAGCAGTTCCACTACTGGGTATATATCCAAAGAAATGGAAATCATATGGAAGGGACACCTGCACTCCCATGTTCACTGCAGCTTTACTTACAATAGCCAAAATATAGAACCAACCTCAGTGCCCTTCGACAGATGACTGGATAAAAAAAATGTGATACACGTACACCATGGAATAATACTCAGTGATAAAGAAAAAGAATGAAATTCTGCCATCGGTAACAACCTGGATGAGTCTGGAGAAAATTATGTTGTGTGAAATAAGCCAGACAAGGGAAGATAAATATCACATGCTCTCACTTATAACTAGGTAGAAAGGAAGGAAGGAAGGAAGGAAGGAAGGAAGGAAGGAAGGAAGGAAGGAAGGAAGGAAGGAAGGAAGGAAGGAAGGAAGCAAAGGACTACAACAGTTCCTTGAACTTTCAGAAGGACAGAAGAAACCAATGGTTACTAGAGATGAGGGGATGGACGGAGGAGGGAGTTGGGGGCGTGATGGGTCAGGCAAAGGGCATAAAGAAAAATCATGATTTGTAATAATGAATATGCTAATAAAAATAATTAAAAAAGTAAGACACTTTAAAACACAAAAAGAATGCCATTATTGACATTCCAGAAAATTCCAGCTATGTGGATAACATTAAAAACCAGCTGTCAAGCTAAATCCTTTATCAGTACAAATTTTGATATTTCTTCAAATTGGGAGGAGAATGTTGGTTTCGATGTACAATGTCTGGTTACTCCCAGCCTCATCTATTTGTCACTGACGACCCTGGGACAGACGGAAAAAAAAAAAAAAAAACGGTTTCTGCAACTTTTAAAATACAGACACGCCCTCCACCACCAACTTTCAATTTCTACAAAACGTCCTTGGGTTCTAGTATTCTTGCACATGTTTGTTCTCTTACAGGAAATTTGCTCCTTAGGATTTCACTGCAATGTGCTTCTGGATCCCATGCCATGATTTATCTCTGAGGACCCCTGTTCCCCTGGATCCATTTCACCCCGTGCCTGGCCACCTGTGTGGCACACACACATAGGAACAGGAGGACAAGGCTTTGAGATGGGGAACCCGCACAAGCAATTATCTGGGTTTAGGTCTGCAGGTTATTAAGGTTTTCCGTTTCAACTTCCACAGCTAGAACGAAAGTGTAGAAATCTGTTTTCTAGTTAAAATCTGTTCACATCCCAAGTGTTTTTTAAGTTACTTAACAAGCCTTTGGTAGTCCGAAATACCGGGAAGTGTGCCTGTAACTAGAAACACAAGAAACTTCCATTTCAAAATTGTCATAAACCAGGGATACTTTAGAAAAACCTTTTCAGCCCACTTCGTGCCTTGAGTAATGGTGGGTAAACAGTGGAAACCAAGAGAGGCAACATGGAAGCAAACGGATATAAAAGCACAAGGGAGACATCATGCTCTTGGGGAGAACTAAAATGCAAATTGTGTCTGTAAACGAAAGAAATTATACAGAAATCCCAGAAAAACAATTGACTGAAAATCAGACGAACGATCCCATGTTCATCTCATCACCTTGAGAACACGAAGGATACTTTTGTACAGGCAGCACACCTCCTTAAAGCAGCAGCAGAGTGCTTCGTGCACAGCAAGGCCTAGTTCACCGAGCAGCTGGACCTGTGCCCACACCCAGAGGGCAGCACCAGCCACGTGGGTGCAGAGGAGGTTGTCCCGGTGAACTCCACAAGCGGCAGCAACGCTCGGCTCTACGCCACAGGACTTCTGACAACGGACACAGTCGCACAGACTGCAAGTGGACCCCACATCAGCCTCAAGACCTCCCCCACCCGAAAACATCTCCACAGCCAGCCAGGGAGGCAAAGGAAGGGTCTTCATGGCGTGCAGAGTTACAATGAATCTGTGTTCACGCTGCCCCCTCCCACTGTACCCGTCGAGACCCAGACGATGTGCCCTGCTACTACAAAGTCGAAGAGATGTTTGATGGGGGCAGAGCGGAAGAGGCACATTGAATTTGGATCATTTTACCCATGACCCTTCTCTCCTCCCAACCCTCTTTGGGAAAGATGACATTTCTGGGGAAACAGAAGGTGATCAGAAGCAAGTAGCTCAAATGTATGTCCCTTGTAAATTTCGGATATCCATCAATTTCAATTTTGAGATATAGAGAAGTGCTGGGAAGTTTAATTGGCCGTATCAGTGTCAGTGAAGAGCTGATGGAAGAAGTGCGAAAGGCCAAAGGAGAAAACCCATGAGTAGAGAAATTAGCCTTCGGCTAATCTTATCTTCTCTCCTTCCATATATCCCTGTCCGTCCTCAAAAGTTGAGTGAGGTAGGAGATGATAAGATTGAGATTAGGGCAAATTATTTCCCCATCTTTTCCTTTCTCCAATGCACAGTCTCCTCAACCCGCACACTTGGAGTCTCAGGGTCAGCTCTCCAATACTGGTCGACACAGAGGAAAACCAACTGAACCAAAACGAATCCACCGAATTATCTCTGCTATGCTTATTTATACCTTCCCGGGTTTTCTTTCCTTTACTGTTAAGTGCCTATAATCAACTTCAATCATTTTAGCAGAGTACTAAAGAGTGACTGCTCCCAACCCCTTCAGATAGGTGATGCTTATGTTTACATCTGCTTATCAGCTCTGTCAAAGTGCTGTTTCGTGGAGGTGCTGTAATTTGATGAACACATGAGACATGCTATTTGCTAGCAAGAAATTCTCAGCTCAAACAAGCTAAGGTGTATGGAGATTCAGTATAACACAGTAATTGGTTAACTCAGTTTACTTGGGACTCCATTTCTTAGGTCTTGGGCTGTTTACATAACCAAAAGGAGTGTGTGTGTGTGTGTGTGTGTGTGTGTGTGTGTGTGTGTGTGTGTGTGTGTGTGTACCACACTTGACCTAGCACCTACCTGCACAAGTACCCCCCTGCCAAGTGATGTGTTTAAAGGCCAACAAAAAGGAAAACACAGAACACCTTTATAATCCTGAAAATCTAGGGCTACTTAACCTTTCTGCTGCTTAATTTTAAAGGCAAAAAATGTACTATGAGCAGCATAAATAAGAACTGATTTGAGCATAGTTTTATAATAGATAAAATGTACCTGATGGGTCTAATTCAAATTTCTAAAATCTAACTGTGCCGCATTAGTCTGAGATACAAGATCTAAAGCTGCATGATCTAATCTGAGAATTTACGGACCTGTTTGAAATACCTTCATTTGATTAATTTGAAATGGAGGCCAGGGTATGACCTCTAACAGTCTGATCTTTAATAACCGCTCAAGAGATGAGGCAGGAAGTCAGTCGCGCTTAGAATTCTATGCACTTTCCTCTAGTGAGCACACCCTGCGGTTCCACGCGTGCAAGCACACCCCTCGCTCACTGCGGGATCTACAGAGCAGCTGTACATGCCCTTCAAAACTCAAATGCGTGTTATGTGGGTGTGCGGTATAGGGGTAGGACATGAAAAAACTCCCACCTGTCCAGTCCGAGAGAAATTTAACTCCTGAGAAGCACACCTTAGTTGAACATCAGATGCAACACTAATTTGCAGAGGTTCCCACAACATAGGAACAAAAGGGCTGACGTTATGTGTTGATAGCAGATCGTGTGTGAAAACTAAAGTTTTATACGGGGCTGTACGAAGACTAACTGAGGTCTGGAAAATGAGGAATTTTAAATGCTGGACAGTCTCTATACTCAGATTCCGCTGAAGACAATGCAAATACTTATAAGAGCCTGATAATAAAAACAGATTAAAAAACTTAATCATCAAGGTGAAGCATTTAGTAATGAGGTTTGTACAGCTTTTCGGAAAACACTGACTGGAAGTCCCAACCGGCTAGAGGTAGGCCAGTGTCAGGAGGCATCCCGGACATGGGCATTAGCTTCCAGCACTGATGGTGCAGCCAGTGTTGATGATAAGAATTAAAACACAACTGCAACCCCCAGTCCTGGACAGGCTCAGGAAGCGGCTATCTGGAAAGAGTGGGAGGGGTCCAGGAGGCCAGCCCCCAGGTGATACATACGTTTGCACAACAGTGACGGCGAGCCACGGGAAGTCTTTTCCAGCTGTACTGCGCTGTAATTGTGGTCGCTTGCTCAGGACAGCATGCTGCTGTCACAAGTTGTCTCCTTCCTGAGGGATTTGCTGCTAGAAAAAGCCACCACCGCCTTCTTCACTGTGCCTTCTTCTTCTTCTTTTTCTTTTTTTTCCTGGAGCTTGTCTCTTCTGCAGAGAAGAGCTTTTAACACCTCCCTGGATAGTCAGTAAAACCCCAAGCATTAAGAAGGCCAGAAAATACACGTCCACTTCATTTCACTGAAAAAGAAAGGTCATGATCCTATCCCTTCTTTGGGTCATCCACCCTGAGTCTGCACACCACATTTGCTCAGCAGCAGTCTGGCTACCCTTGCACATCCAGCAAACCCTTAGCACTCCTTCCTCTTATTCAGGATTCCAACTTTTTGAGCGACAAGAAGATCCCTGACACAGAGGGATCCTTGCTGAGGTATGAGAGCAGTGACACAGGATGCAAGAAGAGCACAAATGATGTTTCTTTATCCTCTGCCAAGCCCAGGGCACGCTTGGTGCTGCCATTCTCCTCCTGGGTGCAGCAGCAAACGCTTCTTCGTCAGTTCTATGATCCAACACTGCCGCCCTTAAAAATTAAGTCACCTCAAAAGTTACATAAGTATTTGAAAATACTCAAGAAAACTCTCCAAACACTGCTAGTTACACTTTGCTTGTCATAAATGGAACATCAATCTGAGCCCCAGGACAGGCCAGAGACAAGAACCTGTGATTTCCAGCCAGGCCTGAATTCTCCCCAAATTCCACAGAGTACCAAAACAGGACAATCTTGGCAGGAGCCAAGGGCAGCCTCCTCTACCCTGAAGCAGGCCATGCCTGGAGTCCTTGGCATGAACCGAGGGCAGCATCTCCTGCCTGGAAGCAGTCATGAAGCACACCGAAACACCACTTCCACGTGGGTGGGCCACTGTTGCTTTGCCTCCCACAGATCTGTCCCCCCTTTTCCCCTGGGTGATGGAGCTTCCAAAGATTCCTCAAAGCCCATCTCTTTTGAGCAGTGAGAAGCCCCGGGCTTCTCTTCCTGCATTTATTCTCCAGACCAAGAAGTTACAGGAAGAGACATAGGTGGGTGGGGTTTTGAACATAGGTTCAGTTTTACAAGTTTTGCAATAGAAGCTGGTAACATTCAGTCAAAACAAGTCAGATGACACTCTGTTAGGCAATTAAGTGATCCACTATAACAAAGCCTTGATTTACCCGAAATTCCTTTTCCCTCTAGCAGCTTTTTAGTAACGTTGCCTATCAATTAGTCACTTGTCTGTCTTAGAATCAGCAGCCTTGCTGTGTTATGATTCTTTTCCTGCAACAGAGACTCGATGCCCGGGGGTTAAAATTCCTGTCCTTTGCAAGGTCAATATTTGAAACTGCAAGGCTTTTGGTGACTAAAGTCACCTATTACCCAAGAGCAGTAATAGGAAATTAATGTAATACATTAAAAAAGGTAATTGCCTTCCTTAACCACGAAGATGGCATTTTATAAAATTAGCTGCTTCTCTTAAAAGGCAACCTTCATTATCCTTTACCTACTCTTTAAAGACTATACAAACAGGAATAAGTAAATTATGGATAAAATGTTCTATAACTGGGAGAACTCAACGGCCAGTTGCCCACAGCTTACCTGCTGGTGTCCTGTGACACATATTGAAGCCTCCGTTGTACTTTGAGGAAAAATGTTCAAAACATGCCCAAAGTTCTACCCAGCAGCCGCCCCGGGAACCTGCATGCACTTCTGTCCCACTGCGAGTGGCAACCACATCGGCGGTGCTGGACTCGGGTCAGCCCTGCTGGAATGGCAGTGAAAGAGAAACTCATGTTTGAGCACAGCTAAGACGTAAACGTGCAAGTGCAATTTTTAGTGAACAGTGTCGCGTATACATTTACAGGCGGCCAAGGGATAACTCTGTGACCAAAGGAAAACAAAACCTATTCTAGAAAAACAGCAGCTCTGCCTTTCAGGGATGAGACAACCCTGCAAGCTGCTGAGCTCTCTGCTGGTCACCGGTGATGTCATCCCGGTAGCACGGACCCTGTCACCGCCAGAGGTGCCTCACCCAGTCCCCTCCCATCTGTCCGCTGGACTGGAGGGGCGCCATTCTGTCCACACAGCTTCCTTGAGCACCTGCACCCTTGGGGCCTGCTTGTTGGGAGGAAAGCTGTCACCCGCGGCAGCTGGCTTAAACCTTAGCAGCAGGAGGAACAGCTGCCCGTGGCCAGGCCACTGCCCCAGATGAAACTGTTGCTGCCGGGCCTGGCCATCTCTTCCCAACGGAAATAAGTTGTTTGGGGTTCAGCAGACTCTAGAATGAAGCGGGCCCCTTGGGCACAGGGAGCAACAGCACATCCTAGTGGGCTAATTTCCCCAAAGCTTGAAACTAGGTGTCTTGTCTCACTCCAAGGATGGCTGTGGCACTACAGCATCGCTGGACGCTGGGTGGCAGTAGAGGGCCTCACAGAAACCAGGCACAGACAATCTGGCCTCCAGCAAAGGAATGATGCTAATGCGCTCCTCTGGGTAGAATTTGCACAATAACCCACATGGAAGTCGCAGCAGGACAGGGATGAAAACTATGGGGCAAGAGGTCAAGTCTGCACAATCCCAACCAACCCCACAGATGCCCATGTCCAGTAACCGCACACACTGGATGGCTCCCCACAGGCAAAGGAACAGGTGAGACACACCCCTTCTCTGTACCTGGTGACGGATTCAGGGAAGTCAGGCTCCAGGCCCTCTCTCACTCCCACCGTGTCCTGAATCCTCACCATCAGCTACAGCTGCAAGGACTGTTTCTCTTCTGTGAACCTGCAAGCTAAGGGTCTGAAGCGACACAGTGGAGAAAGCATGCGAGGAAATTCTGCTCTACTTTTCCACCTCAGTGAGGCACGTGCACAATGTAGTTTCCCATCTCAACTGTTGCTTCGCTGTCAAGATTTCTTTTGGTGTGAGAGACCAAGGTGTCAGTAGCAAAAGAAAATGTTTTGCTTTTGCTCCCCTCAGTATGCTTCAACATTTCCAAGTGAATTTCACGTCACAAGGGGAGATGGGGATTGCCCTCAACTGGAATGTGGGTCACCTCCCAGCTGTGTGGTGATGTGTCTGGGGCCAAGGCCAGAGCTGCTGCTTTTCCAGATTTTCCAAGCCAGAAACAAGCACTGTTCACTTTAATAAGGTTAAGTTTAAACCGACATCCTTTTTTGGTGCCTAAACTGTTGACTACATACCCCAGCAAGACAGAAGCGTGTGAAAGCCGTCCATTCACACTCCCCTTCTCCCAGACGGTCACATGCGCATATGCCCAGAGCTGAAGGCACTGTGCAAAGCACGGTGCAGTATATGCGGCCAGTAACCGTGTGTTCTTCTCACTGAACACTTCCAGGGTTGCATCAAGTAAAAGTTGCCTCAACTTTCACTGAAGTAGATAAAAGCTGCAAAAACCCTTACTGATTTCCTAAGTTTACTTCTCTAAGTCCCAAAAGCTAAGACTACAACTACGTTAGCGTTCATGTATGACAAACAAATATTAAATAGTTTACACCTTTATACCAATTTATCTGTAGCTCGTGCAGGTCCAATTGGACCTGGCAGACATCTACAGAACATTTCATGCAACAACTAGAGAATACACATTTTTTCTCATCGGCACATGGAACATTCTCCAGGATAGACCACATGTTAGGTCACAAAACAGGTTTCAGCAAATTTTTCAAAGCTGACATCATTCCTAGTATCTTTTCTGACCACAATTGACTAGCACTGGAAATCAATTACAAGCGAATTTCTGGAAACTACTCCAGTGCATGAAAACTGAACAACAGGCTCCCGAATGACCTATGGGTCCAAGAAGAAATTAAAAAGGAAATCAAAAACGTTCTTGAAACTAATGAAAAAAGATGCATCCTACCAAAACCTGTGGGATACTGTAAAAGCAACAGCGACGAGGCAATATATTGCAATACATGCTCACATCAAAAGGATGGAGAAACTTCACGTAAATGACCGAACTGTACACCTCAAAGAACCACCACCACCAAAACAATGCAATCATAAAAGTACTAGAGAGAAAGAAATAATTAACATCAGGGCAGAGTTCAATGAAATGGAGACCCCCAAAACGATACAAAGGATCAGCGAAACACAAAGTTGTTTTTTGAGAAGATAAATAAAATAGACAAACCATTAGCTTTGCCCACTCTCACCACACTCATTCAACATAGTATTGAAAGCCCTAACCAGAGCAATCAAGCAAGACAAAGAAATAAAGGGCATTCAGATTGGGAAGGACAAAGTCAAGTTGTCCCTGTTTGCAGATGACGCGATCTTATAGATAGAAAACCTAAAGGCTACCAGAACGCCCTTACGGCTGACTAACAATTTTAATAATTTTGCGGGGTACAAAATCAACACCCACAGATCAGGAGCATTTTTATACTCCGATAATGAACTGGCAGAAAAAGAAATCAAGAAAGCAAGCCCATTTACAATAGTCACCCCCAAGATAAAATACCTAGGAACCAATTGAACCAAGGAGGTTAATGCAGATCTCTACAATGAGAACTACCAAACACCAGTGAGAGAAATTAAAGAGCACCCAAAAATAGTGGAATGACATACCAGGCTCTGGTACGGGAAGAATTAACATCGTGAAAATGTCCTTTCTACCCATAGCAGTCTACAAATTCAACGCAATCTCCGTCAAAATAGCAACAACTTTCTTCACAGAAATAGAAAAAGCAGTGCTAACATTCATATGGAATACGAAAAGATCCTGAATAGCCAAAGCAATTTTGAGCTTAAAAGCACCCCAAAAACAGAAAGGCTGGAGGCATAACACCACCCAATTTCAAATTCTATGACAAGGCTCAAAACAGCATGGTGATGGCATAGAAACAGACACTCAGATCAATGGAACAGGATAGAAAACCCAGGAATAATCAATTTGCCTACTTACAGCCAACCGATTTTTGACAAAGCCAACCAGAACATACGCTGTGGAAAAGACAGCCTCTTCAGGAAATAAACGGTGCCCGCAAAATTGGACAATCCACATGCAGAAGAATGAAACTGGACCAGCATCTCACCATATGCCAAAATCGACTCGAAATGGATTAAAGACCAGAATATAAGACCCCAAACCATTACATGACTGAAGGAAAACAGAGGGGAAACACTCCAGGAAGTAGGTGGGGGCAAAGGCTTTATGAATAAGACCCGAAAACCCACAAGCAACAATATAAAAACTAAACAAATGAGCTAATGTCAAACTAAGAAGCTTCCACACAGCAAAGGAAACAATCAACAGAGCAGAAAGGCACCCTAAAAAAAGGGAGAAAATATGTGTAAACTATACGTCTGCCAAGGGCTTAATGTCCAGAACATACCAAGAACTCAAACAGCTGTACAGTATGAAAACAAGTAATCCGATTTAAAACTGGGCAAACGAGATGAATAGACATTTTTCAAAGACATACAAATGGCCAACGGTACACGAAAAAATGCTCAGCATCACTAGTCATCAGAGAAATGCAAATCAAAACCACATTGAGATATCATGTCAACCCAGATAGACTGGCCATTGTTAAAAAGACCATTAATAAGAAATGCTACTGAGGATATGAGGAAAGGAGAACTCTTCTCCAATGTTGGTGGGACTGTAAATTAGCACAGCCACTATGGAAAACAGTAAAGAAGTTTCCTCCAATACAGATAGTACTACCATATGATCCAGCAGTTCCACTACTGGGTATATATCCAAAGAAATGGAAATCATATGGAAGGGACACCTGCACTCCCATGTTCACTGCAGCTTTACTTACAATAGCCAAAATATAGAACCAACCTCAGTGCCCTTCGACAGATGACTGGATAAAAAAAATGTGATACACGTACACCATGGAATAATACTCAGTGATAAAGAAAAAGAATGAAATTCTGCCATCGGAAACAACCTGGATGAGTCTGGAGAAAATTATGTTGTGTGAAATAAGCCAGACAAGGGAAGATAAATATCACATGCTCTCACTTATAACTAGGTAGAAAGGAAGGAAGGAAGGAAGGAAGGAAGGAAGGAAGGAAGGAAGCAAAGGACTACAACAGTTCCTTGAACTTTCAGAAGGACAGAAGAAACCAATGGTTACTAGAGATGAGGGGATGGACGGAGGGAGGGAGTTGGGGGCATGATGGGTCAGGCAAAGGGCATAAAGAAAAATCATGATTTGTAATAATGAATATGCTAATAAAAATAATTTAAAAAGTAAGACACTTTAAAACACAAAAAGAATGCCATTATTGACATTCCAGAAAATTCCAGCTATGTGGATAACATTAAAAACCAGCTGTCAAGCTAAATCCTTTATCAGTACAAATTTTGATATTTCTTCAAATTGGGAGGAGAATGTTGGTTTCGATGTACAATGTCTGGTCACTCCCAGCCTCATCTATTTGTCACTGACGACCCTGGGACAGACGGAAAAAAAAAAAAAACGGTTTCTGCAACTTTTAAAATACAGACACGCCCTCCACCACCAACTTTCAATTTCTACAAAACGTCCTTGGGTTCTAGTATTCTTGCACATGTTTGTTCTCTTACAGGAAATTTGCTCCTTAGGATTTCACTGCAATGTGCTTCTGGATCCCATGCCATGATTTATCTCTGAGGACCCCTGTTCCCCTGGATCCATTTCACCCCGTGCCTGGCCACCTGTGTGGCACACACACATAGGAGCAGGAGGACAAGGCTTTGAGATGGGGAACCCGCACAAGCAATTATCTGGGTTTAGGTCTGCAGGTTATTAAGGTTTTCCGTTTCAACTTCCACAGCTAGAACGAAAGTGTAGAAATCTGTTTTCTAGTTAAAATCTGTTCACATCCCAAGTGTTTTTTAAGTTACTTAACAAGCCTTTGGTAGTCCGAAATACCGGGAAGTGTGCCTGTAACTAGAAACACAAGAAACTTCCATTTCAAAATTGTCATAAACCAGGGATACTTTAGAAAAACCTTTTCAGCCCACTTCGTGCCTTGAGTAATGGTGGGTAAACAGTGGAAACCAAGAGAGGCAACATGGAAGCAAACGGATATAAAAGCACAAGGGAGACATCATGCTCTTGGGGAGAACTAAAATGCAAATTGTGTCTGTAAACGAAAGAAATTATACAGAAATCCCAGAAAAACAATTGACTGAAAATCAGACGAACGATCCCATGTTCATCTCATCACCTTGAGAACACGAAGGATACTTTTGTACAGGCAGCACACCTCCTTAAAGCAGCAGCAGAGTGCTTCGTGCACAGCAAGGCCTAGTTCACCGAGCAGCTGGACCTGTGCCCACACCCAGAGGGCAGCACCAGCCACGTGGGTGCAGAGGAGGTTGTCCCGGTGAACTCCACAAGTGGCAGCAACGCTCGGCTCTACGCCACAGGACTTCTGACAACGGACACAGTCGCACAGACTGCAAGTGGACCCCACAGCAGCCTCAAGACCTCCCCCGCCCGAAAACATCTCCACAGCCAGCCAGGGAGGCAAAGGAAGGGTCTTCATGGCGTGCAGAGTTACAATGAATCTGTGTTCACGCTGCCCCCTCCCACTGTACCCGTCGAGACCCAGACGATGTGCCCTGCTACTACAAAGTCGAAGAGATGTTTGATGGGGGCAGAGCGGAAGAGGCACATTGAATTTGGATCATTTTACCCATGACCCTTCTCTCCTCCCAACCCTCTTTGGGAAAGATGACATTTCTGGGGAAACAGAAGGTGATCAGAAGCAAGTAGCTCAAATGTATGTCCCTTGTAAATTTCGGATATCCATCAATTTCAATTTTGAGATATAGAGAAGTGCTGGGAAGTTTAATTGGCCGTATCAGTGTCAGTGAAGAGCTGATGGAAGAAGTGCGAAAGGCCAAAGGAGAAAACCCATGAGTAGAGAAATTAGCCTTCGGCTAATCTTATCTTCTCTGCTTCCATATATCCCTGTCCGTCCTCAAAAGTTGAGTGAGGTAGGAGATGATAAGATTGAGATTAGGGCAAATTATTTCCCCATCTTTTCCTTTCTCCAATGCACAGTCTCCTCAACCCGCACACTTGGAGTCTCAGGGTCAGCTCTCCAATACTGGTCGACACAGAGGAAAACCAACGGAACCAAAACGAATCCACCGAATTATCTCTGCTGTGCTTATTTATACCTTCCCGGGTTTTCTTTCCTTTACTGTTAAGTGCCTATAATCAACTTCAATCATTTTAGCAGAGTACTAAAGAGTGACTGCTCCCAACCCCTTCAGATAGGTGATGCTTATGTTTACATCTGCTTATCAGCTCTGTCAAAGTGCTGTTTCGTGGAGGTGCTGTAATTTGATGAACACATGAGACATGCTATTTGCTAGCAAGAAATTCTCAGCTCAAACAAGCTAAGGTGTATGGAGATTCAGTATAACACAGTAATTGGTTAACTCAGTTTACTTGGGACTCCATTTCTTAGGTCTTGGGCTGTTTACATAACCAAAAGGAGTGTGTGTGTGTGTGTGTGTGTGTGTGTGTGTGTACCACACTTGACCTAGCACCTACCTGCACAAGTACCCCCCTGCCAAGTGATGTGTTTAAAGGCCAACAAAAAGGAAAACACAGAACACATTTATAATCCTGAAAATCTAGGGCTACTTAACCTTTCTGCTGCTTAATTTTAAAGGCAAAAAATGTACTATGAGCAGCATAAATAAGAACTGATTTGAGCATAGTTTTATAATAGATAAAATGTACCTGATGGGTCTAATTCAAATTTCTAAAATCTAACTGTGCCGCATTAGTCTGAGATACAAGATCTAAAGCTGCATGATCTAATCTGAGAATTTACGGACCTGTTTGAAATACCTTCATTTGATTAATTTGAAATGGAGGCCAGGGTATGACCTCTAACAGTCTGATCTTTAATAACCGCTCAAGAGATGAGGCAGGAAGTCAGTCGCGCTTAGAATTCTATGCACTTTCCTCTAGTGAGCACACCCTGCGGTTCCACGCGTGCAAGCACACCCCTCGCTCACTGCGGGATCTACAGAGCAGCTGTACATGCCCTTCAAAACTCAAATGCGTGTTATGTGGGTGTGCGGTATAGGGGTAGGACATGAAAAAACTCCCACCTGTCCAGTCCGAGAGAAATTTAACTCCTGAGAAGCACACCTTAGTTGAACATCAGATGCAACACTAATTTGCAGAGGTTCCCACAACATAGGAACAAAAGGGCTGACGTTATGTGTTGATAGCAGATCGTGTGTGAAAACTAAAGTTTTATACGGGGCTGTACGAAGACTAACTGAGGTCTGGAAAATGAGGAATTTTAAATGCTGGACAGTCTCTATACTCAGATTCCGCTGAAGACAATGCAAATACTTATAAGAGCCTGATAATAAAAACAGATTAAAAAAACTTAATCATCAAGGTGAAGCATTTAGTAATGAGGTTTGTACAGCTTTTCGGAAAACACTGACTGGAAGTCCCAACCGGCTAGAGGTAGGCCAGTGTCAGGAGGCATCCCGGACATGGGCATTAGCTTCCAGCACTGATGGTGCAGCCAGTGTCGATGATAAGAATTAAAACACAACTGCAACCCCCAGTCCTGGACAGGCTCAGGAAGCGGCTATCTGGAAAGAGTGGGAGGGGTCCAGGAGGCCAGCCCCCAGGTGATACATACGTTTGCACAACAGTGACGGCGAGCCACGGGAAGTCTTTTCCAGCTGTACTGCGCTGTAATTGTGGTCGCTTGCTCAGGACAGCATGCTGCTGTCACAAGTTGTCTCCTTCCTGAGGGATTTGCTGCTAGAAAAAGCCACCACCGCCTTCTTCACTGTGCCTTCTTCTTCTTCTTTTTCTTTTTTTTCCTGGAGCTTGTCTCTTCTGCAGAGAAGAGCTTTTAACACCTCCCTGGATAGTCAGTAAAACCCCAAGCATTAAGAAGGCCAGAAAATACACGTCCACTTCATTTCACTGAAAAAGAAAGGTCATGATCCTATCCCTTCTTTGGGTCATCCACCCTGAGTCTGCACACCACATTTGCTCAGCAGCAGTCTGGCTACCCTTGCACATCCAGCAAACCCTTAGCACTCCTTCCTCTTATTCAGGATTCCAACTTTTTGAGCGACAAGAAGATCCCTGACACAGAGGGATCCTTGCTGAGGTATGAGAGCAGTGACACAGGATGCAAGAAGAGCACAAATGATGTTTCTTTATCCTCTGCCGAGCCCAGGGCACGCTTGGTGCTGCCATTCTCCTCCTGGGTGCAGCAGCAAACGCTTCTTCGTCAGTTCTATGATCCAACACTGCCGCCCTTAAAAATTAAGTCACCTCAAAAGTTACATAAGTATTTGAAAATACTCAAGAAAACTCTCCAAACACTGCTAGTTACACTTTGCTTGTCATAAATGGAACATCAATCTGAGCCCCAGGACAGGCCAGAGACAAGAACCTGTGATTTCCAGCCAGGCCTGAATTCTCCCCAAATTCCACAGAGTACCAAAACAGGACAATCTTGGCAGGAGCCAAGGGCAGCCTCCTCTACCCTGAAGCAGGCCATGCCTGGAGTCCTTGGCATGAACCGAGGGCAGCATCTCCTGCCTGGAAGCAGTCATGAAGCACACCGAAACACCACTTCCACGTGGGTGGGCCACTGTTGCTTTGCCTCCCACAGATCTGTCCCCCCTTTTCCCCTGGGTGATGGAGCTGCCAAAGATTCCTCAAAGCCCATCTCTTTTGAGCAGTGAGAAGCCCCGGGCTTCTCTTCCTGCATTTATTCTCCAGACCAAGAAGTTACAGGAAGAGACATAGGTGGGTGGGGTTTTGAACATAGGTTCAGTTTTACAAGTTTTGCAATAGAAGCTGGTAACATTCAGTCAAAACAAGTCAGATGACACTCTGTTAGGCAATTAAGTGATCCACTATAACAAAGCCTTGATTTACCCGAAATTCCTTTTCCCTCTAGCAGCTTTTTAGTAACGTTGCCTATCAATTAGTCACTTGTCTGTCTTAGAATCAGCAGCCTTGCTGTGTTATGATTCTTTTCCTGCAACAGAGACTCGATGCCCGGGGGTTAAAATTCCTGTCCTTTGCAAGGTCAATATTTGAAACTGCAAGGCTTTTGGTGACTAAAGTCACCTATTACCCAAGAGCAGTAATAGGAAATTAATGTAATACATTAAAAAAGGTAATTGCCTTCCTTAACCACGAAGATGGCATTTTATAAAATTAGCTGCTTCTCTTAAAAGGCAACCTTCATTATCCTTTACCTACTCTTTAAAGACTATACAAACAGGAATAAGTAAATTATGGATAAAATGTTCTATAACTGGGAGAACTCAACGGCCAGTTGCCCACAGCTTACCTGCTGGTGTCCTGTGACACATATTGAAGCCTCCGTTGTACTTTGAGGAAAAATGTTCAAAACATGCCCAAAGTTCTACCCAGCAGCCGCCCCGGGAACCTGCATGCACTTCTGTCCCACTGCGAGTGGCAACCACATCGGCGGTGCTGGACTCGGGTCAGCCCTGCTGGAATGGCAGTGAAAGAGAAACTCATGTTTGAGCACAGCTAAGACGTAAACGTGCAAGTGCAATTTTTAGTGAACAGTGTCGCGTATACATTTACAGGCGGCCAAGGGATAACTCTGTGACCAAAGGAAAACAAAACCTATTCTAGAAAAACAGCAGCTCTGCCTTTCAGGGATGAGACAACCCTGCAAGCTGCTGAGCTCTCTGCTGGTCACCGGTGATGTCATCCCGGTAGCACGGACCCTGTCACCGCCAGAGGTGCCTCACCCAGTCCCCTCCCATCTGTCCGCTGGACTGGAGGGGCGCCATTCTGTCCACACAGCTTCCTTGAGCACCTGCACCCTTGGGGCCTGCTTGTTGGGAGGAAAGCTGTCACCCGCGGCAGCTGGCTTAAACCTTAGCAGCAGGAGGAACAGCTGCCCGTGGCCAGGCCACTGCCCCAGATGAAACTGTTGCTGCCGGGCCTGGCCATCTCTTCCCAACGGAAATAAGTTGTTTGGGGTTCAGCAGACTCTAGAATGAAGCGGGCCCCTTGGGCACAGGGAGCAACAGCACATCCTAGTGGGCTAATTTCCCCAAAGCTTGAAACTAGGTGTCTTGTCTCACTCCAAGGATGGCTGTGGCACTACAGCATCGCTGGACGCTGGGTGGCAGTAGAGGGCCTCACAGAAACCAGGCACAGACGATCTGGCCTCCAGCAAAGGAATGATGCTAATGCGCTCCTCTGGGTAGAATTTGCACAATAACCCACATGGAAGTCGCAGCAGGACAGGGATGAAAACTATGGGGCAAGAGGTCAAGTCTGCACAATCCCAACCAACCCCACAGATGCCCATGTCCAGTAACCGCACACACTGGATGGCTCCCCACAGGCAAAGGAACAGGTGAGACACACCCCTTCTCTGTACCTGGTGACGGATTCAGGGAAGTCAGGCTCCAGGCCCTCTCTCACTCCCACCGTGTCCTGAATCCTCACCATCAGCTACAGCTGCAAGGACTGTTTCTCTTCTGTGAACCTGCAAGCTAAGGGTCTGAAGCGACACAGTGGAGAAAGCATGCGAGGAAATTCTGCTCTACTTTTCCACCTCAGTGAGGCACGTGCACAATGTAGTTTCCCATCTCAACTGTTGCTTCGCTGTCAAGATTTCTTTTGGTGTGAGAGACCAAGGTGTCAGTAGCAAAAGAAAATGTTTTGCTTTTGCTCCCCTCAGTATGCTTCAACATTTCCAAGTGAATTTCACGTCACAAGGGGAGATGGGGATTGCCCTCAACTGGAATGTGGGTCACCTCCCAGCTGTGTGGTGATGTGTCTGGGGCCAAGGCCAGAGCTGCTGCTTTTCCAGATTTTCCAAGCCAGAAACAAGCACTGTTCACTTTAATAAGGTTAAGTTTAAACCGACATCCTTTTTTGGTGCCTAAACTGTTGACTACATACCCCAGCAAGACAGAAGCGTGTGAAAGCCGTCCATTCACACTCCCCTTCTCCCAGACGGTCACATGCGCATATGCCCAGAGCTGAAGGCACTGTGCAAAGCACGGTGCAGTATATGCGGCCAGTAACCGTGTGTTCTTCTCACTGAACACTTCCAGGGTTGCATCAAGTAAAAGTTGCCTCAACTTTCACTGAAGTAGATAAAAGCTGCAAAAACCCTTACTGATTTCCTAAGTTTACTTCTCTAAGTCCCAAAAGCTAAGACTACAACTACGTTAGCGTTCATGTATGACAAACAAATATTAAATAGTTTACACCTTTATACCAATTTATCTGTAGCTCGTGCAGGTCCAATTGGACCTGGCAGACATCTACAGAACATTTCATGCAACAACTAGAGAATACACATTTTTTCTCATCGGCACGTGGAACATTCTCCAGGATAGACCACATGTTAGGTCACAAAACAGGTTTCAGCAAATTTTTCAAAGCTGACATCATTCCTAGTATCTTTTCTGACCACAATTGACTAGCACTGGAAATCAATTACAAGCGAATTTCTGGAAACTACTCCAGTGCATGAAAACTGAACAACAGGCTCCCGAATGACCTATGGGTCCAAGAAGAAATTAAAAAGGAAATCAAAAACGTTCTTGAAACTAATGAAAAAAGATGCATCCTACCAAAACCTGTGGGATACTGTAAAAGCAACAGCGACGAGGCAATATATTGCAATACATGCTCACATCAAAAGGATGGAGAAACTTCACGTAAATGACCGAACCGTACACCTCAAAGAACCACCACCACCACAACAATGCAATCATAAAAGTACTAGAGAGAAAGAAATAATTAACATCAGGGCAGAGTTCAATGAAATGGAGACCCCCAAAACGATACAAAGGATCAGCGAAACACAAAGTTGTTTTTTGAGAAGATAAATAAAATAGACAAACCATTAGCTTTGCCCACTCTCACCACACTCATTCAACATAGTATTGAAAGCCCTAACCAGAGCAATCAAGCAAGACAAAGAAATAAAGGGCATTCAGATTGGGAAGGACAAAGTCAAGTTGTCCCTGTTTGCAGATGACGCGATCTTATAGATAGAAAACCTAAAGGCTACCAGAACGCCCTTACGGCTGACTAACAATTTTAATAATTTTGCGGGGTACAAAATCAACACCCACAGATCAGGAGCATTTTTATACTCCGATAATGAACTGGCAGAAAAAGAAATCAAGAAAGCAAGCCCATTTACAATAGTCACCCCCAAGATAAAATACCTAGGAACCAATTGAACCAAGGAGGTTAATGCAGATCTCTACAATGAGAACTACCAAACACCAGTGAGAGAAATTAAAGAGCACCCAAAAATAGTGGAATGACATACCAGGCTCTGGTACGGGAAGAATTAACATCGTGAAAATGTCCTTTCTACCCATAGCAGTCTACAAATTCAACGCAATCTCCGTCAAAATAGCAACAACTTTCTTCACAGAAATAGAAAAAGCAGTGCTAACATTCATATGGAATACGAAAAGATCCTGAATAGCCAAAGCAATTTTGAGCTTAAAAGCACCCCAAAAACAGAAAGGCTGGAGGCATAACACCACCCAATTTCAAATTCTATGACAAGGCTCAAAACAGCATGGTGATGGCATAGAAACAGACACTCAGATCAATGGAACAGGATAGAAAACCCAGGAATAATCAATTTGCCTACTTACAGCCAACCGATTTTTGACAAAGCCAACCAGAACATACGCTGTGGAAAAGACAGCCTCTTCAGGAAATAAACGGTGCCCGCAAAATTGGACAATCCACATGCAGAAGAATGAAACTGGACCAGCATCTCACCATATGCCAAAATCGACTCGAAATGGATTAAAGACCAGAATATAAGACCCCAAACCATTACATGACTGAAGGAAAACAGAGGGGAAACACTCCAGGAAGTAGGTGGGGGCAAAGGCTTTATGAATAAGACCCGAAAACCCACAAGCAACAATATAAAAACTAAACAAATGAGCTAATGTCAAACTAAGAAGCTTCCACACAGCAAAGGAAACAATCAACAGAGCAGAAAGGCACCCTAAAAAAAGGGAGAAAATATGTGTAAACTATACGTCTGCCAAGGGCTTAATGTCCAGAACATACCAAGAACTCAAACAGCTGTACAGTATGAAAACAAGTAATCCGATTTAAAACTGGGCAAACGAGATGAATAGACATTTTTCAAAGACATACAAATGGCCAACGGTACACGAAAAAATGCTCAGCATCACTAGTCATCAGAGAAATGCAAATCAAAACCACATTGAGATATCATGTCAACCCAGATAGACTGGCCATTGTTAAAAAGACCATTAATAAGAAATGCTACTGAGGATATGAGGAAAGGAGAACTCTTCTCCAATGTTGGTGGGACTGTAAATTAGCACAGCCACTATGGAAAACAGTAAAGAAGTTTCCTCCAATACAGATAGTACTACCATATGATCCAGCAGTTCCACTACTGGGTATATATCCAAAGAAATGGAAATCATATGGAAGGGACACCTGCACTCCCATGTTCACTGCAGCTTTACTTACAATAGCCAAAATATAGAACCAACCTCAGTGCCCTTCGACAGATGACTGGATAAAAAAAATGTGATACACGTACACCATGGAATAATACTCAGTGATAAAGAAAAAGAATGAAATTCTGCCATCGGAAACAACCTGGATGAGTCTGGAGAAAATTATGTTGTGTGAAATAAGCCAGACAAGGGAAGATAAATATCACATGCTCTCACTTATAACTAGGTAGAAAGGAAGGAAGGAAGGAAGGAAGGAAGGAAGGAAGGAAGGAAGCAAAGGACTACAACAGTTCCTTGAACTTTCAGAAGGACAGAAGAAACCAATGGTTACTAGAGATGAGGGGATGGACGGAGGGAGGGAGTTGGGGGCATGATGGGTCAGGCAAAGGGCATAAAGAAAAATCATGATTTGTAATAATGAATATGCTAATAAAAATAATTTAAAAAGTAAGACACTTTAAAACACAAAAAGAATGCCATTATTGACATTCCAGAAAATTCCAGCTATGTGGATAACATTAAAAACCAGCTGTCAAGCTAAATCCTTTATCAGTACAAATTTTGATATTTCTTCAAATTGGGAGGAGAATGTTGGTTTCGATGTACAATGTCTGGTCACTCCCAGCCTCATCTATTTGTCACTGACGACCCTGGGACAGACGGAAAAAAAAAAAAAACGGTTTCTGCAACTTTTAAAATACAGACACGCCCTCCACCACCAACTTTCAATTTCTACAAAACGTCCTTGGGTTCTAGTATTCTTGCACATGTTTGTTCTCTTACAGGAAATTTGCTCCTTAGGATTTCACTGCAATGTGCTTCTGGATCCCATGCCATGATTTATCTCTGAGGACCCCTGTTCCCCTGGATCCATTTCACCCCGTGCCTGGCCACCTGTGTGGCACACACACATAGGAGCAGGAGGACAAGGCTTTGAGATGGGGAACCCGCACAAGCAATTATCTGGGTTTAGGTCTGCAGGTTATTAAGGTTTTCCGTTTCAACTTCCACAGCTAGAACGAAAGTGTAGAAATCTGTTTTCTAGTTAAAATCTGTTCACATCCCAAGTGTTTTTTAAGTTACTTAACAAGCCTTTGGTAGTCCGAAATACCGGGAAGTGTGCCTGTAACTAGAAACACAAGAAACTTCCATTTCAAAATTGTCATAAACCAGGGATACTTTAGAAAAACCTTTTCAGCCCACTTCGTGCCTTGAGTAATGGTGGGTAAACAGTGGAAACCAAGAGAGGCAACATGGAAGCAAACGGATATAAAAGCACAAGGGAGACATCATGCTCTTGGGGAGAACTAAAATGCAAATTGTGTCTGTAAACGAAAGAAATTATACAGAAATCCCAGAAAAACAATTGACTGAAAATCAGACGAACGATCCCATGTTCATCTCATCACCTTGAGAACACGAAGGATACTTTTGTACAGGCAGCACACCTCCTTAAAGCAGCAGCAGAGTGCTTCGTGCACAGCAAGGCCTAGTTCACCGAGCAGCTGGACCTGTGCCCACACCCAGAGGGCAGCACCAGCCACGTGGGTGCAGAGGAGGTTGTCCCGGTGAACTCCACAAGTGGCAGCAACGCTCGGCTCTACGCCACAGGACTTCTGACAACGGACACAGTCGCACAGACTGCAAGTGGACCCCACAGCAGCCTCAAGACCTCCCCCGCCCGAAAACATCTCCACAGCCAGCCAGGGAGGCAAAGGAAGGGTCTTCATGGCGTGCAGAGTTACAATGAATCTGTGTTCACGCTGCCCCCTCCCACTGTACCCGTCGAGACCCAGACGATGTGCCCTGCTACTACAAAGTCGAAGAGATGTTTGATGGGGGCAGAGCGGAAGAGGCACATTGAATTTGGATCATTTTACCCATGACCCTTCTCTCCTCCCAACCCTCTTTGGGAAAGATGACATTTCTGGGGAAACAGAAGGTGATCAGAAGCAAGTAGCTCAAATGTATGTCCCTTGTAAATTTCGGATATCCATCAATTTCAATTTTGAGATATAGAGAAGTGCTGGGAAGTTTAATTGGCCGTATCAGTGTCAGTGAAGAGCTGATGGAAGAAGTGCGAAAGGCCAAAGGAGAAAACCCATGAGTAGAGAAATTAGCCTTCGGCTAATCTTATCTTCTCTGCTTCCATATATCCCTGTCCGTCCTCAAAAGTTGAGTGAGGTAGGAGATGATAAGATTGAGATTAGGGCAAATTATTTCCCCATCTTTTCCTTTCTCCAATGCACAGTCTCCTCAACCCGCACACTTGGAGTCTCAGGGTCAGCTCTCCAATACTGGTCGACACAGAGGAAAACCAACGGAACCAAAACGAATCCACCGAATTATCTCTGCTGTGCTTATTTATACCTTCCCGGGTTTTCTTTCCTTTACTGTTAAGTGCCTATAATCAACTTCAATCATTTTAGCAGAGTACTAAAGAGTGACTGCTCCCAACCCCTTCAGATAGGTGATGCTTATGTTTACATCTGCTTATCAGCTCTGTCAAAGTGCTGTTTCGTGGAGGTGCTGTAATTTGATGAACACATGAGACATGCTATTTGCTAGCAAGAAATTCTCAGCTCAAACAAGCTAAGGTGTATGGAGATTCAGTATAACACAGTAATTGGTTAACTCAGTTTACTTGGGACTCCATTTCTTAGGTCTTGGGCTGTTTACATAACCAAAAGGAGTGTGTGTGTGTGTGTGTGTGTGTGTGTGTGTGTACCACACTTGACCTAGCACCTACCTGCACAAGTACCCCCCTGCCAAGTGATGTGTTTAAAGGCCAACAAAAAGGAAAACACAGAACACATTTATAATCCTGAAAATCTAGGGCTACTTAACCTTTCTGCTGCTTAATTTTAAAGGCAAAAAATGTACTATGAGCAGCATAAATAAGAACTGATTTGAGCATAGTTTTATAATAGATAAAATGTACCTGATGGGTCTAATTCAAATTTCTAAAATCTAACTGTGCCGCATTAGTCTGAGATACAAGATCTAAAGCTGCATGATCTAATCTGAGAATTTACGGACCTGTTTGAAATACCTTCATTTGATTAATTTGAAATGGAGGCCAGGGTATGACCTCTAACAGTCTGATCTTTAATAACCGCTCAAGAGATGAGGCAGGAAGTCAGTCGCGCTTAGAATTCTATGCACTTTCCTCTAGTGAGCACACCCTGCGGTTCCACGCGTGCAAGCACACCCCTCGCTCACTGCGGGATCTACAGAGCAGCTGTACATGCCCTTCAAAACTCAAATGCGTGTTATGTGGGTGTGCGGTATAGGGGTAGGACATGAAAAAACTCCCACCTGTCCAGTCCGAGAGAAATTTAACTCCTGAGAAGCACACCTTAGTTGAACATCAGATGCAACACTAATTTGCAGAGGTTCCCACAACATAGGAACAAAAGGGCTGACGTTATGTGTTGATAGCAGATCGTGTGTGAAAACTAAAGTTTTATACGGGGCTGTACGAAGACTAACTGAGGTCTGGAAAATGAGGAATTTTAAATGCTGGACAGTCTCTATACTCAGATTCCGCTGAAGACAATGCAAATACTTATAAGAGCCTGATAATAAAAACAGATTAAAAAAACTTAATCATCAAGGTGAAGCATTTAGTAATGAGGTTTGTACAGCTTTTCGGAAAACACTGACTGGAAGTCCCAACCGGCTAGAGGTAGGCCAGTGTCAGGAGGCATCCCGGACATGGGCATTAGCTTCCAGCACTGATGGTGCAGCCAGTGTCGATGATAAGAATTAAAACACAACTGCAACCCCCAGTCCTGGACAGGCTCAGGAAGCGGCTATCTGGAAAGAGTGGGAGGGGTCCAGGAGGCCAGCCCCCAGGTGATACATACGTTTGCACAACAGTGACGGCGAGCCACGGGAAGTCTTTTCCAGCTGTACTGCGCTGTAATTGTGGTCGCTTGCTCAGGACAGCATGCTGCTGTCACAAGTTGTCTCCTTCCTGAGGGATTTGCTGCTAGAAAAAGCCACCACCGCCTTCTTCACTGTGCCTTCTTCTTCTTCTTTTTCTTTTTTTTCCTGGAGCTTGTCTCTTCTGCAGAGAAGAGCTTTTAACACCTCCCTGGATAGTCAGTAAAACCCCAAGCATTAAGAAGGCCAGAAAATACACGTCCACTTCATTTCACTGAGAAAGAAAGGTCATGATCCTATCCCTTCTTTGGGTCATCCACCCTGAGTCTGCACACCACATTTGCTCAGCAGCAGTCTGGCTACCCTTGCACATCCAGCAAACCCTTAGCACTCCTTCCTCTTATTCAGGATTCCAACTTTTTGAGCGACAAGAAGATCCCTGACACAGAGGGATCCTTGCTGAGGTATGAGAGCAGTGACACAGGATGCAAGAAGAGCACAAATGATGTTTCTTTATCCTCTGCCGAGCCCAGGGCACGCTTGGTGCTGCCATTCTCCTCCTGGGTGCAGCAGCAAACGCTTCTTCGTCAGTTCTATGATCCAACACTGCCGCCCTTAAAAATTAAGTCACCTCAAAAGTTACATAAGTATTTGAAAATACTCAAGAAAACTCTCCAAACACTGCTAGTTACACTTTGCTTGTCATAAATGGAACATCAATCTGAGCCCCAGGACAGGCCAGAGACAAGAACCTGTGATTTCCAGCCAGGCCTGAATTCTCCCCAAATTCCACAGAGTACCAAAACAGGACAATCTTGGCAGGAGCCAAGGGCAGCCTCCTCTACCCTGAAGCAGGCCATGCCTGGAGTCCTTGGCATGAACCGAGGGCAGCATCTCCTGCCTGGAAGCAGTCATGAAGCACACCGAAACACCACTTCCACGTGGGTGGGCCACTGTTGCTTTGCCTCCCACAGATCTGTCCCCCCTTTTCCCCTGGGTGATGGAGCTGCCAAAGATTCCTCAAAGCCCATCTCTTTTGAGCAGTGAGAAGCCCCGGGCTTCTCTTCCTGCATTTATTCTCCAGACCAAGAAGTTACAGGAAGAGACATAGGTGGGTGGGGTTTTGAACATAGGTTCAGTTTTACAAGTTTTGCAATAGAAGCTGGTAACATTCAGTCAAAACAAGTCAGATGACACTCTGTTAGGCAATTAAGTGATCCACTATAACAAAGCCTTGATTTACCCGAAATTCCTTTTCCCTCTAGCAGCTTTTTAGTAACGTTGCCTATCAATTAGTCACTTGTCTGTCTTAGAATCAGCAGCCTTGCTGTGTTATGATTCTTTTCCTGCAACAGAGACTCGATGCCCGGGGGTTAAAATTCCTGTCCTTTGCAAGGTCAATATTTGAAACTGCAAGGCTTTTGGTGACTAAAGTCACCTATTACCCAAGAGCAGTAATAGGAAATTAATGTAATACATTAAAAAAGGTAATTGCCTTCCTTAACCACGAAGATGGCATTTTATAAAATTAGCTGCTTCTCTTAAAAGGCAACCTTCATTATCCTTTACCTACTCTTTAAAGACTATACAAACAGGAATAAGTAAATTATGGATAAAATGTTCTATAACTGGGAGAACTCAACGGCCAGTTGCCCACAGCTTACCTGCTGGTGTCCTGTGACACATATTGAAGCCTCCGTTGTACTTTGAGGAAAAATGTTCAAAACATGCCCAAAGTTCTACCCAGCAGCCGCCCCGGGAACCTGCATGCACTTCTGTCCCACTGCGAGTGGCAACCACATCGGCGGTGCTGGACTCGGGTCAGCCCTGCTGGAATGGCAGTGAAAGAGAAACTCATGTTTGAGCACAGCTAAGACGTAAACGTGCAAGTGCAATTTTTAGTGAACAGTGTCGCGTATACATTTACAGGCGGCCAAGGGATAACTCTGTGACCAAAGGAAAACAAAACCTATTCTAGAAAAACAGCAGCTCTGCCTTTCAGGGATGAGACAACCCTGCAAGCTGCTGAGCTCTCTGCTGGTCACCGGTGATGTCATCCCGGTAGCACGGACCCTGTCACCGCCAGAGGTGCCTCACCCAGTCCCCTCCCATCTGTCCGCTGGACTGGAGGGGCGCCATTCTGTCCACACAGCTTCCTTGAGCACCTGCACCCTTGGGGCCTGCTTGTTGGGAGGAAAGCTGTCACCCGCGGCAGCTGGCTTAAACCTTAGCAGCAGGAGGAACAGCTGCCCGTGGCCAGGCCACTGCCCCAGATGAAACTGTTGCTGCCGGGCCTGGCCATCTCTTCCCAACGGAAATAAGTTGTTTGGGGTTCAGCAGACTCTAGAATGAAGCGGGCCCCTTGGGCACAGGGAGCAACAGCACATCCTAGTGGGCTAATTTCCCCAAAGCTTGAAACTAGGTGTCTTGTCTCACTCCAAGGATGGCTGTGGCACTACAGCATCGCTGGACGCTGGGTGGCAGTAGAGGGCCTCACAGAAACCAGGCACAGACGATCTGGCCTCCAGCAAAGGAATGATGCTAATGCGCTCCTCTGGGTAGAATTTGCACAATAACCCACATGGAAGTCGCAGCAGGACAGGGATGAAAACTATGGGGCAAGAGGTCAAGTCTGCACAATCCCAACCAACCCCACAGATGCCCATGTCCAGTAACCGCACACACTGGATGGCTCCCCACAGGCAAAGGAACAGGTGAGACACACCCCTTCTCTGTACCTGGTGACGGATTCAGGGAAGTCAGGCTCCAGGCCCTCTCTCACTCCCACCGTGTCCTGAATCCTCACCATCAGCTACAGCTGCAAGGACTGTTTCTCTTCTGTGAACCTGCAAGCTAAGGGTCTGAAGCGACACAGTGGAGAAAGCATGCGAGGAAATTCTGCTCTACTTTTCCACCTCAGTGAGGCACGTGCACAATGTAGTTTCCCATCTCAACTGTTGCTTCGCTGTCAAGATTTCTTTTGGTGTGAGAGACCAAGGTGTCAGTAGCAAAAGAAAATGTTTTGCTTTTGCTCCCCTCAGTATGCTTCAACATTTCCAAGTGAATTTCACGTCACAAGGGGAGATGGGGATTGCCCTCAACTGGAATGTGGGTCACCTCCCAGCTGTGTGGTGATGTGTCTGGGGCCAAGGCCAGAGCTGCTGCTTTTCCAGATTTTCCAAGCCAGAAACAAGCACTGTTCACTTTAATAAGGTTAAGTTTAAACCGACATCCTTTTTTGGTGCCTAAACTGTTGACTACATACCCCAGCAAGACAGAAGCGTGTGAAAGCCGTCCATTCACACTCCCCTTCTCCCAGACGGTCACATGCGCATATGCCCAGAGCTGAAGGCACTGTGCAAAGCACGGTGCAGTATATGCGGCCAGTAACCGTGTGTTCTTCTCACTGAACACTTCCAGGGTTGCATCAAGTAAAAGTTGCCTCAACTTTCACTGAAGTAGATAAAAGCTGCAAAAACCCTTACTGATTTCCTAAGTTTACTTCTCTAAGTCCCAAAAGCTAAGACTACAACTACGTTAGCGTTCATGTATGACAAACAAATATTAAATAGTTTACACCTTTATACCAATTTATCTGTAGCTCGTGCAGGTCCAATTGGACCTGGCAGACATCTACAGAACATTTCATGCAACAACTAGAGAATACACATTTTTTCTCATCGGCACGTGGAACATTCTCCAGGATAGACCACATGTTAGGTCACAAAACAGGTTTCAGCAAATTTTTCAAAGCTGACATCATTCCTAGTATCTTTTCTGACCACAATTGACTAGCACTGGAAATCAATTACAAGCGAATTTCTGGAAACTACTCCAGTGCATGAAAACTGAACAACAGGCTCCCGAATGACCTATGGGTCCAAGAAGAAATTAAAAAGGAAATCAAAAACGTTCTTGAAACTAATGAAAAAAGATGCATCCTACCAAAACCTGTGGGATACTGTAAAAGCAACAGCGACGAGGCAATATATTGCAATACATGCTCACATCAAAAGGATGGAGAAACTTCACGTAAATGACCGAACCGTACACCTCAAAGAACCACCACCACCACAACAATGCAATCATAAAAGTACTAGAGAGAAAGAAATAATTAACATCAGGGCAGAGTTCAATGAAATGGAGACCCCCAAAACGATACAAAGGATCAGCGAAACACAAAGTTGTTTTTTGAGAAGATAAATAAAATAGACAAACCATTAGCTTTGCCCACTCTCACCACACTCATTCAACATAGTATTGAAAGCCCTAACCAGAGCAATCAAGCAAGACAAAGAAATAAAGGGCATTCAGATTGGGAAGGACAAAGTCAAGTTGTCCCTGTTTGCAGATGACGCGATCTTATAGATAGAAAACCTAAAGGCTACCAGAACGCCCTTACGGCTGACTAACAATTTTAATAATTTTGCGGGGTACAAAATCAACACCCACAGATCAGGAGCATTTTTATACTCCGATAATGAACTGGCAGAAAAAGAAATCAAGAAAGCAAGCCCATTTACAATAGTCACCCCCAAGATAAAATACCTAGGAACCAATTGAACCAAGGAGGTTAATGCAGATCTCTACAATGAGAACTACCAAACACCAGTGAGAGAAATTAAAGAGCACCCAAAAATAGTGGAATGACATACCAGGCTCTGGTACGGGAAGAATTAACATCGTGAAAATGTCCTTTCTACCCATAGCAGTCTACAAATTCAACGCAATCTCCGTCAAAATAGCAACAACTTTCTTCACAGAAATAGAAAAAGCAGTGCTAACATTCATATGGAATACGAAAAGATCCTGAATAGCCAAAGCAATTTTGAGCTTAAAAGCACCCCAAAAACAGAAAGGCTGGAGGCATAACACCACCCAATTTCAAATTCTATGACAAGGCTCAAAACAGCATGGTGATGGCATAGAAACAGACACTCAGATCAATGGAACAGGATAGAAAACCCAGGAATAATCAATTTGCCTACTTACAGCCAACCGATTTTTGACAAAGCCAACCAGAACATACGCTGTGGAAAAGACAGCCTCTTCAGGAAATAAACGGTGCCCGCAAAATTGGACAATCCACATGCAGAAGAATGAAACTGGACCAGCATCTCACCATATGCCAAAATCGACTCGAAATGGATTAAAGACCAGAATATAAGACCCCAAACCATTACATGACTGAAGGAAAACAGAGGGGAAACACTCCAGGAAGTAGGTGGGGGCAAAGGCTTTATGAATAAGACCCGAAAACCCACAAGCAACAATATAAAAACTAAACAAATGAGCTAATGTCAAACTAAGAAGCTTCCACACAGCAAAGGAAACAATCAACAGAGCAGAAAGGCACCCTAAAAAAAGGGAGAAAATATGTGTAAACTATACGTCTGCCAAGGGCTTAATGTCCAGAACATACCAAGAACTCAAACAGCTGTACAGTATGAAAACAAGTAATCCGATTTAAAACTGGGCAAACGAGATGAATAGACATTTTTCAAAGACATACAAATGGCCAACGGTACACGAAAAAATGCTCAGCATCACTAGTCATCAGAGAAATGCAAATCAAAACCACATTGAGATATCATGTCAACCCAGATAGACTGGCCATTGTTAAAAAGACCATTAATAAGAAATGCTACTGAGGATATGAGGAAAGGAGAACTCTTCTCCAATGTTGGTGGGACTGTAAATTAGCACAGCCACTATGGAAAACAGTAAAGAAGTTTCCTCCAATACAGATAGTACTACCATATGATCCAGCAGTTCCACTACTGGGTATATATCCAAAGAAATGGAAATCATATGGAAGGGACACCTGCACTCCCATGTTCACTGCAGCTTTACTTACAATAGCCAAAATATAGAACCAACCTCAGTGCCCTTCGACAGATGACTGGATAAAAAAAATGTGATACACGTACACCATGGAATAATACTCAGTGATAAAGAAAAAGAATGAAATTCTGCCATCGGTAACAACCTGGATGAGTCTGGAGAAAATTATGTTGTGTGAAATAAGCCAGACAAGGGAAGATAAATATCACATGCTCTCACTTATAACTAGGTAGAAAGGAAGGAAGGAAGGAAGGAAGGAAGGAAGGAAGGAAGGAAGTAAGGAAGGAAGGAAGCAAAGGACTACAACAGTTCCTTGAACTTTCAGAAGGACAGAAGAAACCAATGGTTACTAGAGATGAGGGGATGGACGGAGGAGGGAGTTGGGGGCGTGATGGGTCAGGCAAAGGGCATAAAGAAAAATCATGATTTGTAATAATGAATATGCTAATAAAAATAATTTAAAAAGTAAGACACTTTAAAACACAAAAAGAATGCCATTATTGACATTCCAGAAAATTCCAGCTATGTGGATAACATTAAAAACCAGCTGTCAAGCTAAATCCTTTATCAGTACAAATTTTGATATTTCTTCAAATTGGGAGGAGAATGTTGGTTTCGATGTACAATGTCTGGTCACTCCCAGCCTCATCTATTTGTCACTGACGACCCTGGGACAGACGGAAAAAAAAAAAAAAAACGGTTTCTGCAACTTTTAAAATACAGACACGCCCTCCACCACCAACTTTCAATTTCTACAAAACGTCCTTGGGTTCTAGTATTCTTGCACATGTTTGTTCTCTTACAGGAAATTTGCTCCTTAGGATTTCACTGCAATGTGCTTCTGGATCCCATGCCATGATTTATCTCTGAGGACCCCTGTTCCCCTGGATCCATTTCACCCCGTGCCTGGCCACCTGTGTGGCACACACACATAGGAGCAGGAGGACAAGGCTTTGAGATGGGGAACCCGCACAAGCAATTATCTGGGTTTAGGTCTGCAGGTTATTAAGGTTTTCCGTTTCAACTTCCACAGCTAGAACGAAAGTGTAGAAATCTGTTTTCTAGTTAAAATCTGTTCACATCCCAAGTGTTTTTTAAGTTACTTAACAAGCCTTTGGTAGTCCGAAATACCGGGAAGTGTGCCTGTAACTAGAAACACAAGAAACTTCCATTTCAAAATTGTCATAAACCAGGGATACTTTAGAAAAACCTTTTCAGCCCACTTCGTGCCTTGAGTAATGGTGGGTAAACAGTGGAAACCAAGAGAGGCAACATGGAAGCAAACGGATATAAAAGCACAAGGGAGACATCATGCTCTTGGGGAGAACTAAAATGCAAATTGTGTCTGTAAACGAAAGAAATTATACAGAAATCCCAGAAAAACAATTGACTGAAAATCAGACGAACGATCCCATGTTCATCTCATCACCTTGAGAACACGAAGGATACTTTTGTACAGGCAGCACACCTCCTTAAAGCAGCAGCAGAGTGCTTCGTGCACAGCAAGGCCTAGTTCACCGAGCAGCTGGACCTGTGCCCACACCCAGAGGGCAGCACCAGCCACGTGGGTGCAGAGGAGGTTGTCCCGGTGAACTCCACAAGCGGCAGCAACGCTCGGCTCTACGCCACAGGACTTCTGACAACGGACACAGTCGCACAGACTGCAAGTGGACCCCACATCAGCCTCAAGACCTCCCCCACCCGAAAACATCTCCACAGCCAGCCAGGGAGGCAAAGGAAGGGTCTTCATGGCGTGCAGAGTTACAATGAATCTGTGTTCATGCTGCCCCCTCCCACTGTACCCGTCGAGACCCAGACGATGTGCCCTGCTACTACAAAGTCGAAGAGATGTTTGATGGGGGCAGAGCGGAAGAGGCACATTGAATTTGGATCATTTTACCCATGACCCTTCTCTCCTCCCAACCCTCTTTGGGAAAGATGACATTTCTGGGGAAACAGAAGGTGATCAGAAGCAAGTAGCTCAAATGTATGTCCCTTGTAAATTTCGGATATCCATCAATTTCAATTTTGAGATATAGAGAAGTGCTGGGAAGTTTAATTGGCCGTATCAGTGTCAGTGAAGAGCTGATGGAAGAAGTGCGAAAGGCCAAAGGAGAAAACCCATGAGTAGAGAAATTAGCCTTCGGCTAATCTTATCTTCTCTGCTTCCATATATCCCTGTCCGTCCTCAAAAGTTGAGTGAGGTAGGAGATGATAAGATTGAGATTAGGGCAAATTATTTCCCCATCTTTTCCTTTCTCCAATGCACAGTCTCCTCAACCCGCACACTTGGAGTCTCAGGGTCAGCTCTCCAATACTGGTCGACACAGAGGAAAACCAACGGAACCAAAACGAATCCACCGAATTATCTCTGCTGTGCTTATTTATACCTTCCCGGGTTTTCTTTCCTTTACTGTTAAGTGCCTATAATCAACTTCAATCATTTTAGCAGAGTACTAAAGAGTGACTGCTCCCAACCCCTTCAGATAGGTGATGCTTATGTTTACATCTGCTTATCAGCTCTGTCAAAGTGCTGTTTCGTGGAGGTGCTGTAATTTGATGAACACATGAGACATGCTATTTGCTAGCAAGAAATTCTCAGCTCAAACAAGCTAAGGTGTATGGAGATTCAGTATAACACAGTAATTGGTTAACTCAGTTTACTTGGGACTCCATTTCTTAGGTCTTGGGCTGTTTACATAACCAAAAGGAGTGTGTGTGTGTGTGTGTGTGTGTGTGTGTGTGTACCACACTTGACCTAGCACCTACCTGCACAAGTACCCCCCTGCCAAGTGATGTGTTTAAAGGCCAACAAAAAGGAAAACACAGAACACATTTATAATCCTGAAAATCTAGGGCTACTTAACCTTTCTGCTGCTTAATTTTAAAGGCAAAAAATGTACTATGAGCAGCATAAATAAGAACTGATTTGAGCATAGTTTTATAATAGATAAAATGTACCTGATGGGTCTAATTCAAATTTCTAAAATCTAACTGTGCCGCATTAGTCTGAGATACAAGATCTAAAGCTGCATGATCTAATCTGAGAATTTACGGACCTGTTTGAAATACCTTCATTTGATTAATTTGAAATGGAGGCCAGGGTATGACCTCTAACAGTCTGATCTTTAATAACCGCTCAAGAGATGAGGCAGGAAGTCAGTCGCGCTTAGAATTCTATGCACTTTCCTCTAGTGAGCACACCCTGCGGTTCCACGCGTGCAAGCACACCCCTCGCTCACTGCGGGATCTACAGAGCAGCTGTACATGCCCTTCAAAACTCAAATGCGTGTTATGTGGGTGTGCGGTATAGGGGTAGGACATGAAAAAACTCCCACCTGTCCAGTCCGAGAGAAATTTAACTCCTGAGAAGCACACCTTAGTTGAACATCAGATGCAACACTAATTTGCAGAGGTTCCCACAACATAGGAACAAAAGGGCTGACGTTATGTGTTGATAGCAGATCGTGTGTGAAAACTAAAGTTTTATACGGGGCTGTACGAAGACTAACTGAGGTCTGGAAAATGAGGAATTTTAAATGCTGGACAGTCTCTATACTCAGATTCCGCTGAAGACAATGCAAATACTTATAAGAGCCTGATAATAAAAACAGATTAAAAAAACTTAATCATCAAGGTGAAGCATTTAGTAATGAGGTTTGTACAGCTTTTCGGAAAACACTGACTGGAAGTCCCAACCGGCTAGAGGTAGGCCAGTGTCAGGAGGCATCCCGGACATGGGCATTAGCTTCCAGCACTGATGGTGCAGCCAGTGTCGATGATAAGAATTAAAACACAACTGCAACCCCCAGTCCTGGACAGGCTCAGGAAGCGGCTATCTGGAAAGAGTGGGAGGGGTCCAGGAGGCCAGCCCCCAGGTGATACATACGTTTGCACAACAGTGACGGCGAGCCACGGGAAGTCTTTTCCAGCTGTACTGCGCTGTAATTGTGGTCGCTTGCTCAGGACAGCATGCTGCTGTCACAAGTTGTCTCCTTCCTGAGGGATTTGCTGCTAGAAAAAGCCACCACCGCCTTCTTCACTGTGCCTTCTTCTTCTTCTTTTTCTTTTTTTTCCTGGAGCTTGTCTCTTCTGCAGAGAAGAGCTTTTAACACCTCCCTGGATAGTCAGTAAAACCCCAAGCATTAAGAAGGCCAGAAAATACACGTCCACTTCATTTCACTGAAAAAGAAAGGTCATGATCCTATCCCTTCTTTGGGTCATCCACCCTGAGTCTGCACACCACATTTGCTCAGCAGCAGTCTGGCTACCCTTGCACATCCAGCAAACCCTTAGCACTCCTTCCTCTTATTCAGGATTCCAACTTTTTGAGCGACAAGAAGATCCCTGACACAGAGGGATCCTTGCTGAGGTATGAGAGCAGTGACACAGGATGCAAGAAGAGCACAAATGATGTTTCTTTATCCTCTGCCGAGCCCAGGGCACGCTTGGTGCTGCCATTCTCCTCCTGGGTGCAGCAGCAAACGCTTCTTCGTCAGTTCTATGATCCAACACTGCCGCCCTTAAAAATTAAGTCACCTCAAAAGTTACATAAGTATTTGAAAATACTCAAGAAAACTCTCCAAACACTGCTAGTTACACTTTGCTTGTCATAAATGGAACATCAATCTGAGCCCCAGGACAGGCCAGAGACAAGAACCTGTGATTTCCAGCCAGGCCTGAATTCTCCCCAAATTCCACAGAGTACCAAAACAGGACAATCTTGGCAGGAGCCAAGGGCAGCCTCCTCTACCCTGAAGCAGGCCATGCCTGGAGTCCTTGGCATGAACCGAGGGCAGCATCTCCTGCCTGGAAGCAGTCATGAAGCACACCGAAACACCACTTCCATGTGGGTGGGCCACTGTTGCTTTGCCTCCCACAGATCTGTCCCCCCTTTTCCCCTGGGTGATGGAGCTTCCAAAGATTCCTCAAAGCCCATCTCTTTTGAGCAGTGAGAAGCCCCGGGCTTCTCTTCCTGCATTTATTCTCCAGACCAAGAAGTTACAGGAAGAGACATAGGTGGGTGGGGTTTTGAACATAGGTTCAGTTTTACAAGTTTTGCAATAGAAGCTGGTAACATTCAGTCAAAACAAGTCAGATGACACTCTGTTAGGCAATTAAGTGATCCACTATAACAAAGCCTTGATTTACCCGAAATTCCTTTTCCCTCTAGCAGCTTTTTAGTAACGTTGCCTATCAATTAGTCACTTGTCTGTCTTAGAATCAGCAGCCTTGCTGTGTTATGATTCTTTTCCTGCAACAGAGACTCGATGCCCGGGGGTTAAAATTCCTGTCCTTTGCAAGGTCAATATTTGAAACTGCAAGGCTTTTGGTGACTAAAGTCACCTATTACCCAAGAGCAGTAATAGGAAATTAATGTAATACATTAAAAAAGGTAATTGCCTTCCTTAACCACGAAGATGGCATTTTATAAAATTAGCTGCTTCTCTTAAAAGGCAACCTTCATTATCCTTTACCTACTCTTTAAAGACTATACAAACAGGAATAAGTAAATTATGGATAAAATGTTCTATAACTGGGAGAACTCAACGGCCAGTTGCCCACAGCTTACCTGCTGGTGTCCTGTGACACATATTGAAGCCTCCGTTGTACTTTGAGGAAAAATGTTCAAAACATGCCCAAAGTTCTACCCAGCAGCCGCCCCGGGAACCTGCATGCACTTCTGTCCCACTGCGAGTGGCAACCACATCGGCGGTGCTGGACTCGGGTCAGCCCTGCTGGAATGGCAGTGAAAGAGAAACTCATGTTTGAGCACAGCTAAGACGTAAACGTGCAAGTGCAATTTTTAGTGAACAGTGTCGCGTATACATTTACAGGCGGCCAAGGGATAACTCTGTGACCAAAGGAAAACAAAACCTATTCTAGAAAAACAGCAGCTCTGCCTTTCAGGGATGAGACAACCCTGCAAGCTGCTGAGCTCTCTGCTGGTCACCGGTGATGTCATCCCGGTAGCACGGACCCTGTCACCGCCAGAGGTGCCTCACCCAGTCCCCTCCCATCTGTCCGCTGGACTGGAGGGGCGCCATTCTGTCCACACAGCTTCCTTGAGCACCTGCACCCTTGGGGCCTGCTTGTTGGGAGGAAAGCTGTCACCCGCGGCAGCTGGCTTAAACCTTAGCAGCAGGAGGAACAGCTGCCCGTGGCCAGGCCACTGCCCCAGATGAAACTGTTGCTGCCGGGCCTGGCCATCTCTTCCCAACGGAAATAAGTTGTTTGGGGTTCAGCAGACTCTAGAATGAAGCGGGCCCCTTGGGCACAGGGAGCAACAGCACATCCTAGTGGGCTAATTTCCCCAAAGCTTGAAACTAGGTGTCTTGTCTCACTCCAAGGATGGCTGTGGCACTACAGCATCGCTGGACGCTGGGTGGCAGTAGAGGGCCTCACAGAAACCAGGCACAGACGATCTGGCCTCCAGCAAAGGAATGATGCTAATGCGCTCCTCTGGGTAGAATTTGCACAATAACCCACATGGAAGTCGCAGCAGGACAGGGATGAAAACTATGGGGCAAGAGGTCAAGTCTGCACAATCCCAACCAACCCCACAGATGCCCATGTCCAGTAACCGCACACACTGGATGGCTCCCCACAGGCAAAGGAACAGGTGAGACACACCCCTTCTCTGTACCTGGTGACGGATTCAGGGAAGTCAGGCTCCAGGCCCTCTCTCACTCCCACCGTGTCCTGAATCCTCACCATCAGCTACAGCTGCAAGGACTGTTTCTCTTCTGTGAACCTGCAAGCTAAGGGTCTGAAGCGACACAGTGGAGAAAGCATGCGAGGAAATTCTGCTCTACTTTTCCACCTCAGTGAGGCACGTGCACAATGTAGTTTCCCATCTCAACTGTTGCTTCGCTGTCAAGATTTCTTTTGGTGTGAGAGACCAAGGTGTCAGTAGCAAAAGAAAATGTTTTGCTTTTGCTCCCCTCAGTATGCTTCAACATTTCCAAGTGAATTTCACGTCACAAGGGGAGATGGGGATTGCCCTCAACTGGAATGTGGGTCACCTCCCAGCTGTGTGGTGATGTGTCTGGGGCCAAGGCCAGAGCTGCTGCTTTTCCAGATTTTCCAAGCCAGAAACAAGCACTGTTCACTTTAATAAGGTTAAGTTTAAACCGACATCCTTTTTTGGTGCCTAAACTGTTGACTACATACCCCAGCAAGACAGAAGCGTGTGAAAGCCGTCCATTCACACTCCCCTTCTCCCAGACGGTCACATGCGCATATGCCCAGAGCTGAAGGCACTGTGCAAAGCACGGTGCAGTATATGCGGCCAGTAACCGTGTGTTCTTCTCACTGAACACTTCCAGGGTTGCATCAAGTAAAAGTTGCCTCAACTTTCACTGAAGTAGATAAAAGCTGCAAAAACCCTTACTGATTTCCTAAGTTTACTTCTCTAAGTCCCAAAAGCTAAGACTACAACTACGTTAGCGTTCATGTATGACAAACAAATATTAAATAGTTTACACCTTTATACCAATTTATCTGTAGCTCGTGCAGGTCCAATTGGACCTGGCAGACATCTACAGAACATTTCATGCAACAACTAGAGAATACACATTTTTTCTCATCGGCACGTGGAACATTCTCCAGGATAGACCACATGTTAGGTCACAAAACAGGTTTCAGCAAATTTTTCAAAGCTGACATCATTCCTAGTATCTTTTCTGACCACAATTGACTAGCACTGGAAATCAATTACAAGCGAATTTCTGGAAACTACTCCAGTGCATGAAAACTGAACAACAGGCTCCCGAATGACCTATGGGTCCAAGAAGAAATTAAAAAGGAAATCAAAAACGTTCTTGAAACTAATGAAAAAAGATGCATCCTACCAAAACCTGTGGGATACTGTAAAAGCAACAGCGACGAGGCAATATATTGCAATACATGCTCACATCAAAAGGATGGAGAAACTTCACGTAAATGACCGAACCGTACACCTCAAAGAACCACCACCACCACAACAATGCAATCATAAAAGTACTAGAGAGAAAGAAATAATTAACATCAGGGCAGAGTTCAATGAAATGGAGACCCCCAAAACGATACAAAGGATCAGCGAAACACAAAGTTGTTTTTTGAGAAGATAAATAAAATAGACAAACCATTAGCTTTGCCCACTCTCACCACACTCATTCAACATAGTATTGAAAGCCCTAACCAGAGCAATCAAGCAAGACAAAGAAATAAAGGGCATTCAGATTGGGAAGGACAAAGTCAAGTTGTCCCTGTTTGCAGATGACGCGATCTTATAGATAGAAAACCTAAAGGCTACCAGAACGCCCTTACGGCTGACTAACAATTTTAATAATTTTGCGGGGTACAAAATCAACACCCACAGATCAGGAGCATTTTTATACTCCGATAATGAACTGGCAGAAAAAGAAATCAAGAAAGCAAGCCCATTTACAATAGTCACCCCCAAGATAAAATACCTAGGAACCAATTGAACCAAGGAGGTTAATGCAGATCTCTACAATGAGAACTACCAAACACCAGTGAGAGAAATTAAAGAGCACCCAAAAATAGTGGAATGACATACCAGGCTCTGGTACGGGAAGAATTAACATCGTGAAAATGTCCTTTCTACCCATAGCAGTCTACAAATTCAACGCAATCTCCGTCAAAATAGCAACAACTTTCTTCACAGAAATAGAAAAAGCAGTGCTAACATTCATATGGAATACGAAAAGATCCTGAATAGCCAAAGCAATTTTGAGCTTAAAAGCACCCCAAAAACAGAAAGGCTGGAGGCATAACACCACCCAATTTCAAATTCTATGACAAGGCTCAAAACAGCATGGTGATGGCATAGAAACAGACACTCAGATCAATGGAACAGGATAGAAAACCCAGGAATAATCAATTTGCCTACTTACAGCCAACCGATTTTTGACAAAGCCAACCAGAACATACGCTGTGGAAAAGACAGCCTCTTCAGGAAATAAACGGTGCCCGCAAAATTGGACAATCCACATGCAGAAGAATGAAACTGGACCAGCATCTCACCATATGCCAAAATCGACTCGAAATGGATTAAAGACCAGAATATAAGACCCCAAACCATTACATGACTGAAGGAAAACAGAGGGGAAACACTCCAGGAAGTAGGTGGGGGCAAAGGCTTTATGAATAAGACCCGAAAACCCACAAGCAACAATATAAAAACTAAACAAATGAGCTAATGTCAAACTAAGAAGCTTCCACACAGCAAAGGAAACAATCAACAGAGCAGAAAGGCACCCTAAAAAAAGGGAGAAAATATGTGTAAACTATACGTCTGCCAAGGGCTTAATGTCCAGAACATACCAAGAACTCAAACAGCTGTACAGTATGAAAACAAGTAATCCGATTTAAAACTGGGCAAACGAGATGAATAGACATTTTTCAAAGACATACAAATGGCCAACGGTACACGAAAAAATGCTCAGCATCACTAGTCATCAGAGAAATGCAAATCAAAACCACATTGAGATATCATGTCAACCCAGATAGACTGGCCATTGTTAAAAAGACCATTAATAAGAAATGCTACTGAGGATATGAGGAAAGGAGAACTCTTCTCCAATGTTGGTGGGACTGTAAATTAGCACAGCCACTATGGAAAACAGTAAAGAAGTTTCCTCCAATACAGATAGTACTACCATATGATCCAGCAGTTCCACTACTGGGTATATATCCAAAGAAATGGAAATCATATGGAAGGGACACCTGCACTCCCATGTTCACTGCAGCTTTACTTACAATAGCCAAAATATAGAACCAACCTCAGTGCCCTTCGACAGATGACTGGATAAAAAAAATGTGATACACGTACACCATGGAATAATACTCAGTGATAAAGAAAAAGAATGAAATTCTGCCATCGGTAACAACCTGGATGAGTCTGGAGAAAATTATGTTGTGTGAAATAAGCCAGACAAGGGAAGATAAATATCACATGCTCTCACTTATAACTAGGTAGAAAGGAAGGAAGGAAGGAAGGAAGGAAGGAAGGAAGGAAGGAAGTAAGGAAGGAAGGAAGCAAAGGACTACAACAGTTCCTTGAACTTTCAGAAGGACAGAAGAAACCAATGGTTACTAGAGATGAGGGGATGGACGGAGGAGGGAGTTGGGGGCGTGATGGGTCAGGCAAAGGGCATAAAGAAAAATCATGATTTGTAATAATGAATATGCTAATAAAAATAATTTAAAAAGTAAGACACTTTAAAACACAAAAAGAATGCCATTATTGACATTCCAGAAAATTCCAGCTATGTGGATAACATTAAAAACCAGCTGTCAAGCTAAATCCTTTATCAGTACAAATTTTGATATTTCTTCAAATTGGGAGGAGAATGTTGGTTTCGATGTACAATGTCTGGTCACTCCCAGCCTCATCTATTTGTCACTGACGACCCTGGGACAGACGGAAAAAAAAAAAAAAAACGGTTTCTGCAACTTTTAAAATACAGACACGCCCTCCACCACCAACTTTCAATTTCTACAAAACGTCCTTGGGTTCTAGTATTCTTGCACATGTTTGTTCTCTTACAGGAAATTTGCTCCTTAGGATTTCACTGCAATGTGCTTCTGGATCCCATGCCATGATTTATCTCTGAGGACCCCTGTTCCCCTGGATCCATTTCACCCCGTGCCTGGCCACCTGTGTGGCACACACACATAGGAGCAGGAGGACAAGGCTTTGAGATGGGGAACCCGCACAAGCAATTATCTGGGTTTAGGTCTGCAGGTTATTAAGGTTTTCCGTTTCAACTTCCACAGCTAGAACGAAAGTGTAGAAATCTGTTTTCTAGTTAAAATCTGTTCACATCCCAAGTGTTTTTTAAGTTACTTAACAAGCCTTTGGTAGTCCGAAATACCGGGAAGTGTGCCTGTAACTAGAAACACAAGAAACTTCCATTTCAAAATTGTCATAAACCAGGGATACTTTAGAAAAACCTTTTCAGCCCACTTCGTGCCTTGAGTAATGGTGGGTAAACAGTGGAAACCAAGAGAGGCAACATGGAAGCAAACGGATATAAAAGCACAAGGGAGACATCATGCTCTTGGGGAGAACTAAAATGCAAATTGTGTCTGTAAACGAAAGAAATTATACAGAAATCCCAGAAAAACAATTGACTGAAAATCAGACGAACGATCCCATGTTCATCTCATCACCTTGAGAACACGAAGGATACTTTTGTACAGGCAGCACACCTCCTTAAAGCAGCAGCAGAGTGCTTCGTGCACAGCAAGGCCTAGTTCACCGAGCAGCTGGACCTGTGCCCACACCCAGAGGGCAGCACCAGCCACGTGGGTGCAGAGGAGGTTGTCCCGGTGAACTCCACAAGCGGCAGCAACGCTCGGCTCTACGCCACAGGACTTCTGACAACGGACACAGTCGCACAGACTGCAAGTGGACCCCACATCAGCCTCAAGACCTCCCCCACCCGAAAACATCTCCACAGCCAGCCAGGGAGGCAAAGGAAGGGTCTTCATGGCGTGCAGAGTTACAATGAATCTGTGTTCACGCTGCCCCCTCCCACTGTACCCGTCGAGACCCAGACGATGTGCCCTGCTACTACAAAGTCGAAGAGATGTTTGATGGGGGCAGAGCGGAAGAGGCACATTGAATTTGGATCATTTTACCCATGACCCTTCTCTCCTCCCAACCCTCTTTGGGAAAGATGACATTTCTGGGGAAACAGAAGGTGATCAGAAGCAAGTAGCTCAAATGTATGTCCCTTGTAAATTTCGGATATCCATCAATTTCAATTTTGAGATATAGAGAAGTGCTGGGAAGTTTAATTGGCCGTATCAGTGTCAGTGAAGAGCTGATGGAAGAAGTGCGAAAGGCCAAAGGAGAAAACCCATGAGTAGAGAAATTAGCCTTCGGCTAATCTTATCTTCTCTGCTTCCATATATCCCTGTCCGTCCTCAAAAGTTGAGTGAGGTAGGAGATGATAAGATTGAGATTAGGGCAAATTATTTCCCCATCTTTTCCTTTCTCCAATGCACAGTCTCCTCAACCCGCACACTTGGAGTCTCAGGGTCAGCTCTCCAATACTGGTCGACACAGAGGAAAACCAACGGAACCAAAACGAATCCACCGAATTATCTCTGCTGTGCTTATTTATACCTTCCCGGGTTTTCTTTCCTTTACTGTTAAGTGCCTATAATCAACTTCAATCATTTTAGCAGAGTACTAAAGAGTGACTGCTCCCAACCCCTTCAGATAGGTGATGCTTATGTTTACATCTGCTTATCAGCTCTGTCAAAGTGCTGTTTCGTGGAGGTGCTGTAATTTGATGAACACATGAGACATGCTATTTGCTAGCAAGAAATTCTCAGCTCAAACAAGCTAAGGTGTATGGAGATTCAGTATAACACAGTAATTGGTTAACTCAGTTTACTTGGGACTCCATTTCTTAGGTCTTGGGCTGTTTACATAACCAAAAGGAGTGTGTGTGTGTGTGTGTGTGTGTGTGTGTGTGTGTACCACACTTGACCTAGCACCTACCTGCACAAGTACCCCCCTGCCAAGTGATGTGTTTAAAGGCCAACAAAAAGGAAAACACAGAACACATTTATAATCCTGAAAATCTAGGGCTACTTAACCTTTCTGCTGCTTAATTTTAAAGGCAAAAAATGTACTATGAGCAGCATAAATAAGAACTGATTTGAGCATAGTTTTATAATAGATAAAATGTACCTGATGGGTCTAATTCAAATTTCTAAAATCTAACTGTGCCGCATTAGTCTGAGATACAAGATCTAAAGCTGCATGATCTAATCTGAGAATTTACGGACCTGTTTGAAATACCTTCATTTGATTAATTTGAAATGGAGGCCAGGGTATGACCTCTAACAGTCTGATCTTTAATAACCGCTCAAGAGATGAGGCAGGAAGTCAGTCGCGCTTAGAATTCTATGCACTTTCCTCTAGTGAGCACACCCTGCGGTTCCACGCGTGCAAGCACACCCCTCGCTCACTGCGGGATCTACAGAGCAGCTGTACATGCCCTTCAAAACTCAAATGCGTGTTATGTGGGTGTGCGGTATAGGGGTAGGACATGAAAAAACTCCCACCTGTCCAGTCCGAGAGAAATTTAACTCCTGAGAAGCACACCTTAGTTGAACATCAGATGCAACACTAATTTGCAGAGGTTCCCACAACATAGGAACAAAAGGGCTGACGTTATGTGTTGATAGCAGATCGTGTGTGAAAACTAAAGTTTTATACGGGGCTGTACGAAGACTAACTGAGGTCTGGAAAATGAGGAATTTTAAATGCTGGACAGTCTCTATACTCAGATTCCGCTGAAGACAATGCAAATACTTATAAGAGCCTGATAATAAAAACAGATTAAAAAAACTTAATCATCAAGGTGAAGCATTTAGTAATGAGGTTTGTACAGCTTTTCGGAAAACACTGACTGGAAGTCCCAACCGGCTAGAGGTAGGCCAGTGTCAGGAGGCATCCCGGACATGGGCATTAGCTTCCAGCACTGATGGTGCAGCCAGTGTCGATGATAAGAATTAAAACACAACTGCAACCCCCAGTCCTGGACAGGCTCAGGAAGCGGCTATCTGGAAAGAGTGGGAGGGGTCCAGGAGGCCAGCCCCCAGGTGATACATACGTTTGCACAACAGTGACGGCGAGCCACGGGAAGTCTTTTCCAGCTGTACTGCGCTGTAATTGTGGTCGCTTGCTCAGGACAGCATGCTGCTGTCACAAGTTGTCTCCTTCCTGAGGGATTTGCTGCTAGAAAAAGCCACCACCGCCTTCTTCACTGTGCCTTCTTCTTCTTCTTTTTCTTTTTTTTCCTGGAGCTTGTCTCTTCTGCAGAGAAGAGCTTTTAACACCTCCCTGGATAGTCAGTAAAACCCCAAGCATTAAGAAGGCCAGAAAATACACGTCCACTTCATTTCACTGAAAAAGAAAGGTCATGATCCTGTCCCTTCTTTGGGTCATCCACCCTGAGTCTGCACACCACATTTGCTCAGCAGCAGTCTGGCTACCCTTGCACATCCAGCAAACCCTTAGCACTCCTTCCTCTTATTCAGGATTCCAACTTTTTGAGCGACAAGAAGATCCCTGACACAGAGGGATCCTTGCTGAGGTATGAGAGCAGTGACACAGGATGCAAGAAGAGCACAAATGATGTTTCTTTATCCTCTGCCGAGCCCAGGGCACGCTTGGTGCTGCCATTCTCCTCCTGGGTGCAGCAGCAAACGCTTCTTCGTCAGTTCTATGATCCAACACTGCCGCCCTTAAAAATTAAGTCACCTCAAAAGTTACATAAGTATTTGAAAATACTCAAGAAAACTCTCCAAACACTGCTAGTTACACTTTGCTTGTCATAAATGGAACATCAATCTGAGCCCCAGGACAGGCCAGAGACAAGAACCTGTGATTTCCAGCCAGGCCTGAATTCTCCCCAAATTCCACAGAGTACCAAAACAGGACAATCTTGGCAGGAGCCAAGGGCAGCCTCCTCTACCCTGAAGCAGGCCATGCCTGGAGTCCTTGGCATGAACCGAGGGCAGCATCTCCTGCCTGGAAGCAGTCATGAAGCACACCGAAACACCACTTCCACGTGGGTGGGCCACTGTTGCTTTGCCTCCCACAGATCTGTCCCCCCTTTTCCCCTGGGTGATGGAGCTTCCAAAGATTCCTCAAAGCCCATCTCTTTTGAGCAGTGAGAAGCCCCGGGCTTCTCTTCCTGCATTTATTCTCCAGACCAAGAAGTTACAGGAAGAGACATAGGTGGGTGGGGTTTTGAACATAGGTTCAGTTTTACAAGTTTTGCAATAGAAGCTGGTAACATTCAGTCAAAACAAGTCAGATGACACTCTGTTAGGCAATTAAGTGATCCACTATAACAAAGCCTTGATTTACCCGAAATTCCTTTTCCCTCTAGCAGCTTTTTAGTAACGTTGCCTATCAATTAGTCACTTGTCTGTCTTAGAATCAGCAGCCTTGCTGTGTTATGATTCTTTTCCTGCAACAGAGACTCGATGCCCGGGGGTTAAAATTCCTGTCCTTTGCAAGGTCAATATTTGAAACTGCAAGGCTTTTGGTGACTAAAGTCACCTATTACCCAAGAGCAGTAATAGGAAATTAATGTAATACATTAAAAAAGGTAATTGCCTTCCTTAACCACGAAGATGGCATTTTATAAAATTAGCTGCTTCTCTTAAAAGGCAACCTTCATTATCCTTTACCTACTCTTTAAAGACTATACAAACAGGAATAAGTAAATTATGGATAAAATGTTCTATAACTGGGAGAACTCAACGGCCAGTTGCCCACAGCTTACCTGCTGGTGTCCTGTGACACATATTGAAGCCTCCGTTGTACTTTGAGGAAAAATGTTCAAAACATGCCCAAAGTTCTACCCAGCAGCCGCCCCGGGAACCTGCATGCACTTCTGTCCCACTGCGAGTGGCAACCACATCGGCGGTGCTGGACTCGGGTCAGCCCTGCTGGAATGGCAGTGAAAGAGAAACTCATGTTTGAGCACAGCTAAGACGTAAACGTGCAAGTGCAATTTTTAGTGAACAGTGTCGCGTATACATTTACAGGCGGCCAAGGGATAACTCTGTGACCAAAGGAAAACAAAACCTATTCTAGAAAAACAGCAGCTCTGCCTTTCAGGGATGAGACAACCCTGCAAGCTGCTGAGCTCTCTGCTGGTCACCGGTGATGTCATCCCGGTAGCACGGACCCTGTCACCGCCAGAGGTGCCTCACCCAGTCCCCTCCCATCTGTCCGCTGGACTGGAGGGGCGCCATTCTGTCCACACAGCTTCCTTGAGCACCTGCACCCTTGGGGCCTGCTTGTTGGGAGGAAAGCTGTCACCCGCGGCAGCTGGCTTAAACCTTAGCAGCAGGAGGAACAGCTGCCCGTGGCCAGGCCACTGCCCCAGATGAAACTGTTGCTGCCGGGCCTGGCCATCTCTTCCCAACGGAAATAAGTTGTTTGGGGTTCAGCAGACTCTAGAATGAAGCGGGCCCCTTGGGCACAGGGAGCAACAGCACATCCTAGTGGGCTAATTTCCCCAAAGCTTGAAACTAGGTGTCTTGTCTCACTCCAAGGATGGCTGTGGCACTACAGCATCGCTGGACGCTGGGTGGCAGTAGAGGGCCTCACAGAAACCAGGCACAGACGATCTGGCCTCCAGCAAAGGAATGATGCTAATGCGCTCCTCTGGGTAGAATTTGCACAATAACCCACATGGAAGTCGCAGCAGGACAGGGATGAAAACTATGGGGCAAGAGGTCAAGTCTGCACAATCCCAACCAACCCCACAGATGCCCATGTCCAGTAACCGCACACACTGGATGGCTCCCCACAGGCAAAGGAACAGGTGAGACACACCCCTTCTCTGTACCTGGTGACGGATTCAGGGAAGTCAGGCTCCAGGCCCTCTCTCACTCCCACCGTGTCCTGAATCCTCACCATCAGCTACAGCTGCAAGGACTGTTTCTCTTCTGTGAACCTGCAAGCTAAGGGTCTGAAGCGACACAGTGGAGAAAGCATGCGAGGAAATTCTGCTCTACTTTTCCACCTCAGTGAGGCACGTGCACAATGTAGTTTCCCATCTCAACTGTTGCTTCGCTGTCAAGATTTCTTTTGGTGTGAGAGACCAAGGTGTCAGTAGCAAAAGAAAATGTTTTGCTTTTGCTCCCCTCAGTATGCTTCAACATTTCCAAGTGAATTTCACGTCACAAGGGGAGATGGGGATTGCCCTCAACTGGAATGTGGGTCACCTCCCAGCTGTGTGGTGATGTGTCTGGGGCCAAGGCCAGAGCTGCTGCTTTTCCAGATTTTCCAAGCCAGAAACAAGCACTGTTCACTTTAATAAGGTTAAGTTTAAACCGACATCCTTTTTTGGTGCCTAAACTGTTGACTACATACCCCAGCAAGACAGAAGCGTGTGAAAGCCGTCCATTCACACTCCCCTTCTCCCAGACGGTCACATGCGCATATGCCCAGAGCTGAAGGCACTGTGCAAAGCACGGTGCAGTATATGCGGCCAGTAACCGTGTGTTCTTCTCACTGAACACTTCCAGGGTTGCATCAAGTAAAAGTTGCCTCAACTTTCACTGAAGTAGATAAAAGCTGCAAAAACCCTTACTGATTTCCTAAGTTTACTTCTCTAAGTCCCAAAAGCTAAGACTACAACTACGTTAGCGTTCATGTATGACAAACAAATATTAAATAGTTTACACCTTTATACCAATTTATCTGTAGCTCGTGCAGGTCCAATTGGACCTGGCAGACATCTACAGAACATTTCATGCAACAACTAGAGAATACACATTTTTTCTCATCGGCACGTGGAACATTCTCCAGGATAGACCACATGTTAGGTCACAAAACAGGTTTCAGCAAATTTTTCAAAGCTGACATCATTCCTAGTATCTTTTCTGACCACAATTGACTAGCACTGGAAATCAATTACAAGCGAATTTCTGGAAACTACTCCAGTGCATGAAAACTGAACAACAGGCTCCCGAATGACCTATGGGTCCAAGAAGAAATTAAAAAGGAAATCAAAAACGTTCTTGAAACTAATGAAAAAAGATGCATCCTACCAAAACCTGTGGGATACTGTAAAAGCAACAGCGACGAGGCAATATATTGCAATACATGCTCACATCAAAAGGATGGAGAAACTTCACGTAAATGACCGAACCGTACACCTCAAAGAACCACCACCACCACAACAATGCAATCATAAAAGTACTAGAGAGAAAGAAATAATTAACATCAGGGCAGAGTTCAATGAAATGGAGACCCCCAAAACGATACAAAGGATCAGCGAAACACAAAGTTGTTTTTTGCCTTAGTGTTATCAGCACCACACTCTCCCGAGTGAGCCACGGGCCGGCCTCAAAGTTGTTTTTTGAGAAGATAAATAAAATAGACAAACCATTAGCTTTGCCCACTCTCACCACACTCATTCAACATAGTATTGAAAGCCCTAACCAGAGCAATCAAGCAAGACAAAGAAATAAAGGGCATTCAGATTGGGAAGGACAAAGTCAAGTTGTCCCTGTTTGCAGATGACGCGATCTTATAGATAGAAAACCTAAAGGCTACCAGAACGCCCTTACGGCTGACTAACAATTTTAATAATTTTGCGGGGTACAAAATCAACACCCACAGATCAGGAGCATTTTTATACTCCGATAATGAACTGGCAGAAAAAGAAATCAAGAAAGCAAGCCCATTTACAATAGTCACCCCCAAGATAAAATACCTAGGAACCAATTGAACCAAGGAGGTTAATGCAGATCTCTACAATGAGAACTACCAAACACCAGTGAGAGAAATTAAAGAGCACCCAAAAATAGTGGAATGACATACCAGGCTCTGGTACGGGAAGAATTAACATCGTGAAAATGTCCTTTCTACCCATAGCAGTCTACAAATTCAACGCAATCTCCGTCAAAATAGCAACAACTTTCTTCACAGAAATAGAAAAAGCAGTGCTAACATTCATATGGAATACGAAAAGATCCTGAATAGCCAAAGCAATTTTGAGCTTAAAAGCACCCCAAAAACAGAAAGGCTGGAGGCATAACACCACCCAATTTCAAATTCTATGACAAGGCTCAAAACAGCATGGTGATGGCATAGAAACAGACACTCAGATCAATGGAACAGGATAGAAAACCCAGGAATAATCAATTTGCCTACTTACAGCCAACCGATTTTTGACAAAGCCAACCAGAACATACGCTGTGGAAAAGACAGCCTCTTCAGGAAATAAACGGTGCCCGCAAAATTGGACAATCCACATGCAGAAGAATGAAACTGGACCAGCATCTCACCATATGCCAAAATCGACTCGAAATGGATTAAAGACCAGAATATAAGACCCCAAACCATTACATGACTGAAGGAAAACAGAGGGGAAACACTCCAGGAAGTAGGTGGGGGCAAAGGCTTTATGAATAAGACCCGAAAACCCACAAGCAACAATATAAAAACTAAACAAATGAGCTAATGTCAAACTAAGAAGCTTCCACACAGCAAAGGAAACAATCAACAGAGCAGAAAGGCACCCTAAAAAAAGGGAGAAAATATGTGTAAACTATACGTCTGCCAAGGGCTTAATGTCCAGAACATACCAAGAACTCAAACAGCTGTACAGTATGAAAACAAGTAATCCGATTTAAAACTGGGCAAACGAGATGAATAGACATTTTTCAAAGACATACAAATGGCCAACGGTACACGAAAAAATGCTCAGCATCACTAGTCATCAGAGAAATGCAAATCAAAACCACATTGAGATATCATGTCAACCCAGATAGACTGGCCATTGTTAAAAAGACCATTAATAAGAAATGCTACTGAGGATATGAGGAAAGGAGAACTCTTCTCCAATGTTGGTGGGACTGTAAATTAGCACAGCCACTATGGAAAACAGTAAAGAAGTTTCCTCCAATACAGATAGTACTACCATATGATCCAGCAGTTCCACTACTGGGTATATATCCAAAGAAATGGAAATCATATGGAAGGGACACCTGCACTCCCATGTTCACTGCAGCTTTACTTACAATAGCCAAAATATAGAACCAACCTCAGTGCCCTTCGACAGATGACTGGATAAAAAAAATGTGATACACGTACACCATGGAATAATACTCAGTGATAAAGAAAAAGAATGAAATTCTGCCATCGGTAACAACCTGGATGAGTCTGGAGAAAATTATGTTGTGTGAAATAAGCCAGACAAGGGAAGATAAATATCACATGCTCTCACTTATAACTAGGTAGAAAGGAAGGAAGGAAGGAAGGAAGGAAGGAAGGAAGGAAGTAAGGAAGGAAGGAAGCAAAGGACTACAACAGTTCCTTGAACTTTCAGAAGGACAGAAGAAACCAATGGTTACTAGAGATGAGGGGATGGACGGAGGAGGGAGTTGGGGGCGTGATGGGTCAGGCAAAGGGCATAAAGAAAAATCATGATTTGTAATAATGAATATGCTAATAAAAATAATTTAAAAAGTAAGACACTTTAAAACACAAAAAGAATGCCATTATTGACATTCCAGAAAATTCCAGCTATGTGGATAACATTAAAAACCAGCTGTCAAGCTAAATCCTTTATCAGTACAAATTTTGATATTTCTTCAAATTGGGAGGAGAATGTTGGTTTCGATGTACAATGTCTGGTCACTCCCAGCCTCATCTATTTGTCACTGACGACCCTGGGACAGACGGAAAAAAAAAAAAAAAACGGTTTCTGCAACTTTTAAAATACAGACACGCCCTCCACCACCAACTTTCAATTTCTACAAAACGTCCTTCGGTTCTAGTATTCTTGCACATGTTTGTTCTCTTACAGGAAATTTGCTCCTTAGGATTTCACTGCAATGTGCTTCTGGATCCCATGCCATGATTTATCTCTGAGGACCCCTGTTCCCCTGGATCCATTTCACCCCGTGCCTGGCCACCTGTGTGGCACACACACATAGGAGCAGGAGGACAAGGCTTTGAGATGGGGAACCCGCACAAGCAATTATCTGGGTTTAGGTCTGCAGGTTATTAAGGTTTTCCGTTTCAACTTCCACAGCTAGAACGAAAGTGTAGAAATCTGTTTTCTAGTTAAAATCTGTTCACATCCCAAGTGTTTTTTAAGTTACTTAACAAGCCTTTGGTAGTCCGAAATACCGGGAAGTGTGCCTGTAACTAGAAACACAAGAAACTTCCATTTCAAAATTGTCATAAACCAGGGATACTTTAGAAAAACCTTTTCAGCCCACTTCGTGCCTTGAGTAATGGTGGGTAAACAGTGGAAACCAAGAGAGGCAACATGGAAGCAAACGGATATAAAAGCACAAGGGAGACATCATGCTCTTGGGGAGAACTAAAATGCAAATTGTGTCTGTAAACGAAAGAAATTATACAGAAATCCCAGAAAAACAATTGACTGAAAATCAGACGAACGATCCCATGTTCATCTCATCACCTTGAGAACACGAAGGATACTTTTGTACAGGCAGCACACCTCCTTAAAGCAGCAGCAGAGTGCTTCGTGCACAGCAAGGCCTAGTTCACCGAGCAGCTGGACCTGTGCCCACACCCAGAGGGCAGCACCAGCCACGTGGGTGCAGAGGAGGTTGTCCCGGTGAACTCCACAAGCGGCAGCAACGCTCGGCTCTACGCCACAGGACTTCTGACAACGGACACAGTCGCACAGACTGCAAGTGGACCCCACATCAGCCTCAAGACCTCCCCCACCCGAAAACATCTCCACAGCCAGCCAGGGAGGCAAAGGAAGGGTCTTCATGGCGTGCAGAGTTACAATGAATCTGTGTTCACGCTGCCCCCTCCCACTGTACCCGTCGAGACCCAGACGATGTGCCCTGCTACTACAAAGTCGAAGAGATGTTTGATGGGGGCAGAGCGGAAGAGGCACATTGAATTTGGATCATTTTACCCATGACCCTTCTCTCCTCCCAACCCTCTTTGGGAAAGATGACATTTCTGGGGAAACAGAAGGTGATCAGAAGCAAGTAGCTCAAATGTATGTCCCTTGTAAATTTCGGATATCCATCAATTTCAATTTTGAGATATAGAGAAGTGCTGGGAAGTTTAATTGGCCGTATCAGTGTCAGTGAAGAGCTGATGGAAGAAGTGCGAAAGGCCAAAGGAGAAAACCCATGAGTAGAGAAATTAGCCTTCGGCTAATCTTATCTTCTCTGCTTCCATATATCCCTGTCCGTCCTCAAAAGTTGAGTGAGGTAGGAGATGATAAGATTGAGATTAGGGCAAATTATTTCCCCATCTTTTCCTTTCTCCAATGCACAGTCTCCTCAACCCGCACACTTGGAGTCTCAGGGTCAGCTCTCCAATACTGGTCGACACAGAGGAAAACCAACGGAACCAAAACGAATCCACCGAATTATCTCTGCTGTGCTTATTTATACCTTCCCGGGTTTTCTTTCCTTTACTGTTAAGTGCCTATAATCAACTTCAATCATTTTAGCAGAGTACTAAAGAGTGACTGCTCCCAACCCCTTCAGATAGGTGATGCTTATGTTTACATCTGCTTATCAGCTCTGTCAAAGTGCTGTTTCGTGGAGGTGCTGTAATTTGATGAACACATGAGACATGCTATTTGCTAGCAAGAAATTCTCAGCTCAAACAAGCTAAGGTGTATGGAGATTCAGTATAACACAGTAATTGGTTAACTCAGTTTACTTGGGACTCCATTTCTTAGGTCTTGGGCTGTTTACATAACCAAAAGGAGTGTGTGTGTGTGTGTGTGTGTGTGTGTGTGTGTGTGTGTGTGTGTGTGTGTGTGTGTGTACCACACTTGACCTAGCACCTACCTGCACAAGTACCCCCCTGCCAAGTGATGTGTTTAAAGGCCAACAAAAAGGAAAACACAGAACACATTTATAATCCTGAAAATCTAGGGCTACTTAACCTTTCTGCTGCTTAATTTTAAAGGCAAAAAATGTACTATGAGCAGCATAAATAAGAACTGATTTGAGCATAGTTTTATAATAGATAAAATGTACCTGATGGGTCTAATTCAAATTTCTAAAATCTAACTGTGCCGCATTAGTCTGAGATACAAGATCTAAAGCTGCATGATCTAATCTGAGAATTTACGGACCTGTTTGAAATACCTTCATTTGATTAATTTGAAATGGAGGCCAGGGTATGACCTCTAACAGTCTGATCTTTAATAACCGCTCAAGAGATGAGGCAGGAAGTCAGTCGCGCTTAGAATTCTATGCACTTTCCTCTAGTGAGCACACCCTGCGGTTCCACGCGTGCAAGCACACCCCTCGCTCACTGCGGGATCTACAGAGCAGCTGTACATGCCCTTCAAAACTCAAATGCGTGTTATGTGGGTGTGCGGTATAGGGGTAGGACATGAAAAAACTCCCACCTGTCCAGTCCGAGAGAAATTTAACTCCTGAGAAGCACACCTTAGTTGAACATCAGATGCAACACTAATTTGCAGAGGTTCCCACAACATAGGAACAAAAGGGCTGACGTTATGTGTTGATAGCAGATCGTGTGTGAAAACTAAAGTTTTATACGGGGCTGTACGAAGACTAACTGAGGTCTGGAAAATGAGGAATTTTAAATGCTGGACAGTCTCTATACTCAGATTCCGCTGAAGACAATGCAAATACTTATAAGAGCCTGATAATAAAAACAGATTAAAAAAACTTAATCATCAAGGTGAAGCATTTAGTAATGAGGTTTGTACAGCTTTTCGGAAAACACTGACTGGAAGTCCCAACCGGCTAGAGGTAGGCCAGTGTCAGGAGGCATCCCGGACATGGGCATTAGCTTCCAGCACTGATGGTGCAGCCAGTGTCGATGATAAGAATTAAAACACAACTGCAACCCCCAGTCCTGGACAGGCTCAGGAAGCGGCTATCTGGAAAGAGTGGGAGGGGTCCAGGAGGCCAGCCCCCAGGTGATACATACGTTTGCACAACAGTGACGGCGAGCCACGGGAAGTCTTTTCCAGCTGTACTGCGCTGTAATTGTGGTCGCTTGCTCAGGACAGCATGCTGCTGTCACAAGTTGTCTCCTTCCTGAGGGATTTGCTGCTAGAAAAAGCCACCACCGCCTTCTTCACTGTGCCTTCTTCTTCTTCTTTTTCTTTTTTTTCCTGGAGCTTGTCTCTTCTGCAGAGAAGAGCTTTTAACACCTCCCTGGATAGTCAGTAAAACCCCAAGCATTAAGAAGGCCAGAAAATACACGTCCACTTCATTTCACTGAAAAAGAAAGGTCATGATCCTATCCCTTCTTTGGGTCATCCACCCTGAGTCTGCACACCACATTTGCTCAGCAGCAGTCTGGCTACCCTTGCACATCCAGCAAACCCTTAGCACTCCTTCCTCTTATTCAGGATTCCAACTTTTTGAGCGACAAGAAGATCCCTGACACAGAGGGATCCTTGCTGAGGTATGAGAGCAGTGACACAGGATGCAAGAAGAGCACAAATGATGTTTCTTTATCCTCTGCCAAGCCCAGGGCACGCTTGGTGCTGCCATTCTCCTCCTGGGTGCAGCAGCAAACGCTTCTTCGTCAGTTCTATGATCCAACACTGCCGCCCTTAAAAATTAAGTCACCTCAAAAGTTACATAAGTATTTGAAAATACTCAAGAAAACTCTCCAAACACTGCTAGTTACACTTTGCTTGTCATAAATGGAACATCAATCTGAGCCCCAGGACAGGCCAGAGACAAGAACCTGTGATTTCCAGCCAGGCCTGAATTCTCCCCAAATTCCACAGAGTACCAAAACAGGACAATCTTGGCAGGAGCCAAGGGCAGCCTCCTCTACCCTGAAGCAGGCCATGCCTGGAGTCCTTGGCATGAACCGAGGGCAGCATCTCCTGCCTGGAAGCAGTCATGAAGCACACCGAAACACCACTTCCATGTGGGTGGGCCACTGTTGCTTTGCCTCCCACAGATCTGTCCCCCCTTTTCCCCTGGGTGATGGAGCTGCCAAAGATTCCTCAAAGCCCATCTCTTTTGAGCAGTGAGAAGCCCCGGGCTTCTCTTCCTGCATTTATTCTCCAGACCAAGAAGTTACAGGAAGAGACATAGGTGGGGTTTTGCTAAGTTCAGTTTTACAAGTTTTGCAATTGAAGCTGGTAACTTTCAGTCAAAACAAGTCAGATGACACTCTGTTAGGCAATTAAGTGATCCACTAATAAAGCCTTGATTTACCCGAAATTCCTTTTCCCTCTAGCAGCTTTTTAGTAACGTTGCCTATCAATTAGTCACTTGTCTGTCTTAGAATCAGCAGCCTTGCTGTGTTATGATTCTTTTCCTGCAGCAGAGACTCAATGCCCTGGGGGAAATTTCCTGTCCTTTGCAAGGTCAATATTTGAAACTGCAAGGTTTTGGGAAATCAGGCCCTGTGAGGTACATTTTTTGTATGAATCCTCTACAGGCCACTACAGCCACCACCACAGCCACGGCTGCTGCAAAAGCAGCTTAAGACCACCAAAGTAGCACAGCTCTCATGCAGGCAGCCCACCAGACACTTGACTGCTTTGACACAAGGAAAGACACCAGTGGAGTCACACACACCTACTGCTTATGTTTCATAGTCAAGGCTATGGAATTCTTATTAAAATATGCATAATTACGTATTCACCTTCATAGAACAACTTACGCCCTAAGTTTGGTTTGACTCATAACCTGCATCTGATATCAACTTTTGGCACAAGGACACCATTTCTTTCCTTTTCTTTTGTTTTTTTTTGTGTGTGTGTGTGACCGGTAAAGGGATCGCAGCCCTCACCTTGCTGTCACCCTCCCCGCGCACAGCCAGTGAGTGCACCGGCCATCCCTGTATAGGATCCGAACCCGCGGCCTCGACGCTCCCAGGGCCGCAGCGCTCCCAGCGCTGCACTCTCCCGAGTGAGCCACAGGAGCGGCCTGAGGACGCCATTTTCCTCTAACACCAGTCGTCAGCGTCACAAGTCGGCTCCCAAGAACGGGGCTGCGGCCTGCTCGGGAGTGGGCAGAAGCAGGCAGGGCCTCAGCTGACAGCACATAGGCACCCCGTAGAGCTGGGAGCAGAAGCCGCTGATGGAGCGGCACCCGCGCTGCAGTACCGGCGCTTTGACCTGCCACTGTAACACGCTCGGGCGTGGTTCTCTGCACGGGGGCCGTGAACGGGACCCGGTGGAGCCGCGGTACCAGCACCAGCACCTCAGACCGGGCTCTGCGAAACCCGACCCGGGGTGGGAAGTGCTTGAAGCTCACCTGAGAGTTGCGTGACAGTCACGTAACCAGGGCCGTGGGCGGGGCTGACATTCACCTGAACAGCGCGTGAATGGGCTTAAGGGTTACGAGACCAGTGCGCGCATGGGGCGTGACCGGAGCATGGGAGGGGCTTTGGGATCACGTGACCAGATTGCGCGAGTGGCCTGGCCAGAGCATGGGAGGGGCCCTTGTTCCCAGCCATGTGCAGAGCGGTGGCCCAGGATTCGGAGTGCGTTGGCTGTTAGCGTGTTGCAGCTGGAGCACAGGAGAGCCTGAGACAATGCCTTTTATTTAGATTTTTCTCTGCAGGGGGTTTTTGGGTATCATTTTTATTCCATCTGCAAGCTTGAATTAAGAATTTAAAAAGGACAGGGGAAGCCAATTTTTTTTCCTTCGTTAGCACGTCTCAGGTGATTAGCTCGTGATTCCTCCTTTTGGTATCAGGTTATCTATCAGATTGGGACCATCTTCTCATTGTCCTGAAGTTAACCTGTGACCTCTTCCGGTTGGCAAGCTGTGGTTAATATCTACCCTATTAATGGGGTGGGACTATTGCATTTACAAAGTGATAGTACTATCATATGACCTATGTCTATTGCTAAATGTTAAGTACAAATTTGCTAAAAGGAACAATGCTAACATTTAAATTCTAATGGGGGTGTAATGATCTTATGTTCTAATGGAATGAACCTACTGTTGATATGCAAAAAGGAACAGGGGATATTTGAGCAGCATTATCATGCACATCTTGAGGTTATGCATTGGCTGTGGCCCTATAATCTTGATCTAAATGTTAAAGTGTCCTTGTGCACAGCACCGTCCCTCACAAAACCAGTTACATTTGCCTCTTAGGTCTCATTTTGCTGGTTTAATAATTTTACAGCATCTACTTTTATCCCAATATCTAATTCTTAATGATTTACTTAAAACTGGATACCACCAAGTAAAGGGGGTTCTACAGTTTCGTTCCCATATCCTTAATTTGTCCCAATCATGTAATTTCTCATGAATGCCAACCGTTCTCTTGCCATGAATATAACCTCCAGTAAATGATGTTTGCCAACTTACATTAGGCTGCGGCTCATATTTAGTCATGAGCGGTGCTTTTGGAACATACGTTGCTGTGGTCAATTTACCATAAGGGGATAATTTTGAATTGTCCAACTGACGCGGATCCTCTGTGGGAATGTTTAGTTCAATGACCGTATAATTATTTGTGTTATTTTTATAATCTTTTGGGAATTCAGAGAACTGCCACGCTAACCAAAATATCGACAGAGAAGGCAAAAGCCACCAAGCCGAGGCAGGAACCCTGATGGGTTGTAGCAAGGGCTCGTAGCTGCGGCCTGGTCAGCAGCTCTCCCTCCAGCGGCCTTGCCAACTTGGAGAGGGCAGCCCAAGCTGACTCCTTTAGGATCCTGCCACGGCGTGGACCACGCCAGCTCCCCCTTTTTTACTTCGGAATTTCAAGACGAGGAGTTCTCATCGTGTTGTCTTTATTGCGGATCCGAGGTATCTGATGAGGACTGGAAAAACAAACAACAACAATAATAATTCTGATTATGAACACGCCAGCTGAATGTATCAAAGACCAAAAGGGAGTACTCATCAAAGCAGAATGAAGGGACTGGCATATCCCGTTGGCCACATCTTTGGGGACTATGGATTGTCAATGGGCATGAGAAAGGTCGGATGTTTTTTGATGTAAATTTGTGAAATCTCCTCCTAGGGTAGAATGATTCCAAATTCCTTTTCTATGCATCTGAGTCTGTTGCCATGAAGCATGAGAATCGTTATAAGGAAGGGGGGTAACACAGATCCGTTTATAATTATGGTGACAAGCAGTTGTAAGTTGAACCGTAATGTTTTGTATCTCTTGTCCTAAAAAGAAAACTGCTTCTTCTAATACATGAATCCTATCTGCTAATGGTCTGTCTATCTTTTCTTGTTGAAAGAGAACTGTGGAAACATTTAAAGAGAAATTATTAATATGTTCAGCCGTATGAACTTGCTGTGCCAAAGCAGCAGTAGAAGCGGCGACAGGCCCTATGATAGCAACGAAAGCAGAAATTCCTAAAATTAAAGCTGCAATAAAACGTTTAGGACGAGACAGAGCGTATGGTAACTTTTGCAAAGCGGCGAATCCTGGATCAGCATACCAGGATTGTGAAACATTTACAGGAAGGAAAACAGAAGAAGGTCGTCTTAACAGAAAATAATGTTGTTGAGGGGAAAAGGGATCTAAACAATCAGTAATGGAACAATTAACACAATCAACATGGGTTATAGCTCCTGAATAAGTTGTATTTAATTGGTTTGAATTATTGTAGACCAACATAGCGTAAGGGGCTTGTATGTAATAAGTTCTATTATTTTGTGGTCTATGAAATTTGGTTCCATTTAGAGCAGCAAACAAACGGTATAATTGCGTTTGTGGAGTTGCTCCGGTGTTATTATTTATCCAAATAGGTGTAGCCCATCCAGGAGTATACCAATAATGAATAGGATCTGGCTTGGGCAAAATATTATCGTTCCAATTAAATTTTGCAGTATTATTATTTAAATAATTTCTATAATCCTAACCAGGGCTAGAAATAGACAAATCACATACCTTTGAAGTAGAATTGTTCTAATAAAATACAACAGTTTTATTTTTAAAACCACAATTAGACCCATTGGGGAAACCTGCTCGAGAAGAGAGTCCGTCCCATGCATGAGCTTCTTTCTGTAAACACGTTGGAATAGAAGAAGGCAGAGAAATTGATGGCCTAGTGTTAAAATTTGCTAAAGAAACGCAAGATAAAGCCCAAGGATCTCGACTAATGGCTGGCGACCGAGCAGTTGGCTTGCCAGCACTAGATCAAGAGTCTGTAATCCTAGGAGAATCGGTTAACAATGTTTTATAACCCGTAGAAACACAATGTTTAATAGGAGGAACATTAGGAGAAGAGAAACATAAAGGCATTTTCTCAGTGAAAGCTGAAAAATGAAAAGGTTGTGGAAAATGAGGCTTCTCATAAATATTAGGATCTCTACCGAAGAGGCGAGAATGGTTAGTTATTTTAATTTTTTCCTGGTCCCAGGAAGCCAAATGGAACAAAGAGAGAGAGAGAGAGAGAGAGAGAGAGAGAGAGAGAGAGAGAGAGAGAGAGAGAGAGAGAGAGAGAGAGAGAGAGAGAGAGAGAGTTAGGGTTTGTTTTCAAATAAGGATATTGCACAAACCTATAACATTTTAAATTAACTGATCAATTAACTTTTGTTGTTCTGACCTTTGTGAACAATTTCACAAGCCCATTAGATTTTTTATTAAAATTTTGGAGCTTCAGTTTAAAGCTATAAACTGAAAGTTTGTCAGGAAACTGTACCTATTCAAGTTTGTTCATAAAATATTTAAAAACATAACCTTTTAAAATGATAATTAAACCAAAATTATGACTGGTAACATTTATATTAAAACAGATATTTAAAAACCTTACAAAATGTTGGAACACATATCCATAACACCTTCAGTATTAATAATGCTTTCCCACATAGTCAAACCTCATTAAACAAGCCAATTAGTTTTGATACATCTTTTAGATATCCTTTGAGAAACTCCAGGGCCCTCGGAATTTCCCAAACTTATTTTAAAGTTTCAGAATTTAATGTTGGAAAGCTGTGTTAAATAACAAAAGGCTTAAAACATTTAATTGAATAAAATCATAAATTACTACAAAAAATAAAACCAAACTGACAAAGGGTTTTAAAGGCAAAGAGCACATGATAAAACATGAAATAAGATCCCCAGGCCAGTTATCTAAAAGACAAAGAAAAACCTTTTACAATTTTGTAGTAAGAGCACTCGTGTGTCTCTCTCTCTCTGTCTCTCTCTCTCTCTCTGTCTCTCTCTCTCTCTTTTGCTGTAAAACCCTTTTAACAAACTTACTACCTAAACCATTATCAAGACTTACTCAGACATTCTGTTTTTGTCCTATACTTTCTGCTTTTTAAATAGCCAGTCATTTTACTGTAGGACAAAATACACTGTACCAGATACTTTTTTACATAAAAATTATTTTTCTTTCTCTTTATCCTCTTCAAACATATATATATATATATATATATATATATATATATATAGAAAGAGAGAGAGAGAGAGAGAGAGAGAGATTTAGTTATATTTTTGGTTTTTGTGGGGTTTACAATTTAAAAGCCTTTATCAAAGACAAACGTAGTCCTGTTTGATTAGTAAACCCTGGCAACAATGTCTGTTGATAAGAACATTTTTATACCTTTAGGTTAGTAAATAAGCATCCATCCATTAGAGCAAACTATACAAAGCTCAGTTTGAGTTTTAGCTGAATTTAGGAAATACATATTTACCGTTTCTCAGCCCCAAACTTGGTGCATTAGATTTATACCCTTATCAGTTAATGCTAACTAAGACTTATGCGATATTTGGCGTAAGTTTCTTTTCACTAGCCATTTTGGGTCCCGGGTTTCCAAGTGGCGTTTGGAGCCCCGTGGAATCCAGAGAGGCAGAGGGCAGTATCCACTATGTATGTCTAAAAGATATTGTTTCTCCCAGCATGGCCAGGAGGCAGAGCTGAGATAACAAGGAGACACTTTGACCTAGAGACAATTTTAGGTAAAAGGTTGGAATCAAAAAAACTTTGAAAATATATTTATCAAAACATTAGAAAATTTAAGGCACGTGAACTTGAAAAATAGACTTCATTATTTAATGAGCGCGCAGTAATTATAAGCCAATTAGGTACCTTGCACATAAAACAATTACACAAACAGACATGAACATATAGGCATAACATACAGCTGACGCACGCACCTATGCAGACATAAACAACAAGAACAAACAAGGATCTTATAAGTTTTGTTTAAGATGTAAATCAAGCTCACTAGGAAAAAGGACAGTCAGGTTTAGATTGCGTTTTTCTTCAAAAAGACATACAGGTGAGGCCTCACCCTGCCTTAAAGGAAGCAAGATAACAACAAATTGACATTGTAAAGCAAAGTATGCAAGCCTTTGCAAGAGGATGGAGAGATTTTCTTCCTTTGAAGAAAGTAGCATAAAACTCTACCATAAAAGTTTGTGAAAAAATTACGTAAATGAGACTAAAAGAGAATTTAGAAGTCTGTTTAAAATACCAAGTGGATGCGAGAAAATTTGAGACCATCTAATTAAACAGGTCAATCTTAGTCTATATTTTTGTTTCTCAAATGAGTTACTGAGCTCAAGAGCTGAGCCAACAATTAGAAATGAAACCATTTGACTCTTGAGGTTTTTAGGAGAAAATCTGGTGTTTTTGCTTTGTTTTTACATATAGCATAAATTTTTATCTTGACAAACGAAACACACTAAAGCTACCTTCACTTTGGAAAAACATTTGTTTTTTTCATAAACGTATGTTAAATACCACTTAAATGTCTTCATTAGCACATGGAGAAAAAAAAAAAAAAACCCGCAGCACTAAGTTTGATACTCTGAGAGAAATATCTACTTTACAAATCACACACAAGATAATCACCTGCTGATTATGTTTCATAGTCAAGGCTACGGAATTCTTATTAAAATATGTACAATTACCTATTCACCCTCATAGAACAACTTACGCCCTAAATTACGTTTGACTCATAACCTCCATCTCATATCAACTTTTGGCACAAGGACGCCATTTCTTTCTTTTTTCTTTTCTTTTCTTTTTTTTTGTGACCGGTAAAGGGATCGCAGCCCTCACCTTGCTGCCACCCGCCCCGCGCTCAGCCAGTGAGTGCACCGGCCGTCCCTATATAGGATCCGAACCCGCGGCCTCAGCGCTCCCAGCGCCGCTGCGCTCCCAGCGCTGCACTCTCGCGAGTGAGAGCCACAGGAGCGGCCCGAGGACCCCATTTTCCTCTAACACCAGTCGTCCGCGTCACACGTCGGCTCCCACGAACGGGGCTGCGGCCATTTTTCTTGATGATACTTAGTTGCCTCTTCATCTAACTTTTCCTGCCTTTCAGGGCTTAAAGGATCCTCATCAGAGTCATCACTTCTTTCCCTCTCCAGTGGATTATTAGATGTTAAACTGAGCTTCTGCTTACAAGCTGCAACCGGGAATAAGCTATCTTGGGACCCCTAAGTTGGTCCCTTCTTGTCTGACAGCAAAGGAGCTCTCTCTTGAGGATTATCACCCGGTACAGTAAATTCATTCACACTGAATGCCTTGCCTCAACGCACTCCAAATAGAAAAGGCAGAGACTGGCATATTCGCTCTGAAACTTACTGCGTCAGATATTCTAGTTCCTTGCTCTTAAATTGTGCCTTCCCTGTGGTATTTTCCAGTGATACCATGGAAGTTTTCCAAGCTCAGTTCCCTGTATGAAGGATAGCGGGGTGGCAAACATTGGGAGTGTCTTGCTTGGCTCTTGCCATGTGAGATTAACAGTGATGTCACTAGTCTCTGGACAGATTTGCTTCTGGTGCAGGTGGCCTCAAACTCACCAAACGCGGCCATGTACTTACTGCTCCATGAAATGGTGAACTGATGCTGTCAACTTCAATAAAACTTAATAAGCATTCATTAAGAACTTAGTACAACTTGTATATCTTTAAGCCATGGCCCTCAGATAAATATTGCAGTCTTGAGATATGCTTGTTAGATTAAACCTCAATAAAAAATGTTTTTTGGCTGTTTTCAAATCTTTGTATAGGCAACGGACGAGCCTAGGGACACTTGCAAGTTAATAATGTCTTCTAAAGACACAGCATTGTATTCGTTGTCATCATGGAAAAATAAAAAGTCCTTTGCAGTCTTAGTGAAGGTATTCATCTTTGAGATCGGAGGATTTAATCTTATTTTGGAAATGTCACTGCATTCTGAAGCAGAGACTTTTAGAAGATGTTCAAACCTCGTACTTCTGAATATTGAAATTTTGGACTTGACATTTACTAAGTATCGATAATGTAAAACTGGTATACTTGTAAAACGAAAAACATAAATTAAAGAAAATAAATGAACTGTGCCTCCCACAAGTTCTAGGACATGGACACAACCCTGCCCCACATCTTTACAACTACATAACAATGACGGTCTTTTTTCCCAGTTGCCAAGACCTTGTTCCCCAGTTCTAAGACCTCATCAGAATTGCCCATCCTGTGTACATTTCTGCCAACATTCTGATCACAACCCCTTAAGTAATCTCTAAGAAGTTGCAGACTTAGGGAACTGCATTTGTTCTTCTTCTGAGCCCTCACCAGAATTTCCCTTAATTCTTTGTTGATGGCAATCTAAGCTTTTCCCAGCCTGCTTCTCTCAATTCTTCCAGCCTCTACCTTGAGGGGTGAATGGGTTGTCTTCATGTGGGGAGGGGAGGGATTAGAGTGGGAACTTTGGCTCCCAGGTTCTTTAGTAGTGGAGTTTGCAGGTCCTACTGTTGATACTGTAAGTTTTTCTAAGGCCATGGGGTTCCAGTTCCCTGGCGGTCACTTCTGTGCAGGTCAAGGCAGTGGTTCTCTTTAGTATTTACTTGTGAACTGTACCTGATTGTTTTATGCTTCTGTTAACAAGACACGTCTTACCTTTTCTATACCCCTGTTCCGTGATAGGAAGTGACTTACGTTTGACTGTTGAGGAGCCAAGATTGAATGTGTTTTTAACAGGCCGGCTTCCTATCGTCCTTGGGTCCCTGCAGTGTGGCACATGTCTGAGAGGCTCTTATGTCTGATGGACTCAGAAGTCCATTAGGACAGTTTTCCTTACATGGGGTCTCCCTTTTTCATTCCTTTCTTAAACGGTGGGTCCCTTACGATGGATGTATAATATTGGCCTCTGTGTGGTTAGTATCAAATGATGTATATTAATTCCATTACAGAGGTTGTATGAGCATCAGTTAGTGGAAACGTCCTAATCAGGAAAGAGAAGGTCAAAGAGCACGGTCTGAATCTAGCTCACCTCTTCTCAGTGCACACACTTGCCTGTGAGACAGTCTTCATTGCCTAGGCCTCATTTTATTTTTACGAGTAATTTAGGGGGTGAGTTGTTCTATGAAGTTGAATAGGTAATTGTACATATTTTAATAAGAATTCCGTAGCCTTGACTAGGAAACATGATCAGTAGGTGATTATCTTGTGTGTGGTTTGTAAAGCAGATATTTCTCTCTGAGTATCAAACTGAGAGCTGGGGTTCAAATACACACTCACTTCAACAACATCAACGACATGACTCCAAATCATAAGCTTCAAAATGAGACGTCCACGAAAGACTAAAACTTCCCCGACTGGACTAGTTGATGTTACGTTCTCCCGCATTCAGTGAGAAAGAGATTATTGCTGGGACAATTCCAAGACACGTGACTAAAGTCACCTATTACCCAAGAGCAGTAATAGGAAATTAATGTGATACATTAAAAAAGGTAATTGCCTTCCTTAACCACGAAGATGGCATTTTAAAAAATTAGCTGCTTCTCTTACAAGCCAACCTTCATTATCCTTTACCTACTCTTTAAAGACTATACAAACAGGAATAAGTACAACATCACATTTACAATATGTACACCGGTACAACATGTACAATATGTACAGCATGTACACCGTTACCACATGTACACATGTACAACATGTACACTTGTACAGCATGAACAATATGTACACATGTACAACATGTACACCTGTACAACATGTACAAAATGAACACATGTACACTTGTAAAACATGTAAACCTGTACAACATGTACACATGTACAACATGTACAACATGTACACCTGTACAACATGTACAACATGTACAGATGTACAACATGTACAACATGCAAAACATGTACAACATGTACATCATGTACACATGTACACCTGTACAACATTTACACCTGTACAACATGTACACTTGTACACCTATACAACATGTACAACATGTACAATATGTACAACATGTACAACATGTACAACATGTACACATGTAAAACATGTACACCTGTACACCTGTACAACATGTACACCTGTACGACATGTACAACATGTACCTTATGTTTAAACCGGATAAAACGAGATTGATCCGGTTTAAACTGGATAAACCGGATTGAATCGGTTAAAACCGGTTTAAACCGGATAAAACCAGATTGAACCGGTTTAAACCGGATCAAACCGGATTGAACCGGATTAAACCGGTTTCAACCGGATAGAACCGGATAGAACCGGTTTAAACCGGATAAAACCGGATTGAAGCGGTTTAAACCGGTTCAAACCGGATAAAACCAGATTGAAACAGTTTAAACCGGATTGAACCGGCTTAAACCGGATAAAACCGGAATGAACCGGCTTAAACCTGTTTAAACTGGATAGAACCGGTTTAAACCGGTATCCGGTTTAAACCGGATAAAACCGGATTGAACCTGTCTAAACCGGTTTAAACTGGAGAAAACCGGATTGAACAGGTTTAAACTGGATAAAACCGGATTGACCCAGTTTAAACCGGTTTAAACCGGATAAAACCGGATTGAACCGGTTCAAACCGGTTTAAACCGGATAAAACCAAATTGAAACTGTTTAAAACGGATAAAATCAGATTGAACCGGTTTAAAACGGATAAAACCGGATTGAACCAGTTTAAACCTGTTTAAACCAGATGAAAACGGATAGAAACGGTTTAAACCGGATAAAACCGGATTGAACGGGTTTAATCCAGTTAAAACAGGATAGAACAGGATAGAACCAGTTTAATCCGCTTTAAAAAGGATAGAACCGGATAGAACCGGTCTAAACGAGATAAAACCGGATTGAACCGGTTTAAACCGGATAAAACCGGATTGAACCGGTTCAAACTGGTTTAAACCGGATAAAACCTGATTAAACCGTTTTAAAGTGGTTTAAACTGGATAAAACCAGATTGAACCGGTTTAAGCCAATTAAAACCGGATTGAACTGGTTTAAACTGGTCTAAACGGGATAAAACCGGTTTAAACCGGATAAAACCGGACTGAACCGGTTTAAACCGGATAAAACCAGATTGAACTAGTTTAAGCCCATTAAAACCGGATTGAACTGGTTTAAACCGCTCTAAACCGGATAAAACCGGTTTAAACTGGATAAAACCAGATTGAACCGGTTTAAACCAGATAAAACCGGATTGAACCGGTTCAAACCGGTTTAAACCGGATAAAAACGGATTGAACCGGTTTAAACCGGATAAAACCGGATTGAACCGTTTCAAACCGGTTTTAAACGGATAAAACCGGAATGAACCGGTTTAAACCGGATAAAACCGGATTGAACCGTTTCAAAACGGTTTTAACCGGATAAAACCGGAATGAACCGGTTTAAACCGGATTGAACCGGTTTAAACCGGATAAAACCGGATTGAACCGGTTTAAACTGGTTTCAACCGGATAGAAGCGGATAGAACCGGTTTAAACTGGGTAAAACCGGATTGAACCGGTTAAAACTGGATAGAACCAGATAGAACCGGTTTAAACCGGATATAACCGGACTGAACCGGTTTAAACCGGATAAAACGGGATTAAACCGTTTTAAAGTGGTTTAAACCGGATAAAACCAGATTGAACTAGTTTAAGCCGATTAAAACCGGATTGAACTGGTTTAAATCGGTCTAAACCGGATAAAACCGGTTTAAACTGGATAAAACCAGATTGAACCGGTTTAAACCAGATAAAACCGGATTGAACCGGTTTAAACCGGATAAAACCGGACTGAACCAGTTTAAACCGGTTTAAACCGGATAAAACCGGATTGATTCGGTTTAAACCGGATAAAACCGGATTGAACCGGTTTAAACCGGCTTAAACCAGATAGAACCGGATAGAACCAGATTAAAACGGATACAACCGGATAGAACCGGTTTAAACCGGATAAAACCGGATTGAAGTGGTTTAAACCGGTTTAAACCGGATAAAACCGGATTGAAGCGGATTAAACCGTTTGAAACCGGATAGAACCGGTGTAAACCGGATAGAACCGGTTTAAACCGGATAGAACCCGTTTAAACCGGATTGAACCAGTTTAAACCGGTTTAAACCGGATAAAACCGGATTGAACCGGTTTAAACCGGTTTAAAACAGATAGAACCGGATAGAACCGGTTTAAACCGGATAGAACCGGATAGAACCGGTTTAAACCGGATTAAACCGGATTGAACCGGTTTAAACTGGTTTAAAGCGGATAAAACTGGATTCAACTGGTTTAAACCGGATAAAACCGGATTGAACCGGTTTAAACCGGTTTCAAGCGGATAGAACCGGATAGAACCGGTTTAAACTGGATAAAACCGGATTGAACCTGTCTAAACCGGTTTAAACTGGAGAAAACCGGATTGAACAGGTTTAAACTGGATAAAACCGGATTGACACAGTTTAAACCGGTTTAAACCGGATAAAACCGGATTGAACCGGTTCAAACCGGTTTAAACCGGATAAAACCAAATTGAAACAGTTTAAACCGGATAAAATCAGATTGAACCGGTTTAAAACGGATAAAACCGAATTGAACTGGTTTAATCCAGTTAAAACAGGACAGAACAGGATAGAACCAGTTTAATCCGATTTAAAAAGGATAGAACCGGATAGAACCGGTTTAAACTGTTTTCAACCGAACAGAACCGGATAGAACCGGTTTAAACTGGATAAAACCGGATTGAACCGGCATAAACCGATTTAAACCAGATAAAACCGGATTGAACCGGTTCAAACCGGATAGAACCGGATAGAACCGGTTTAAACCGGATAAAACCGGATTGAAGCGGTTTAAACCGGTTAAAACCGGATAAAACCAGATTGAAACGGTTTAAACCGGATTGAAACGGCTTAAACCGGATAAAACCGGAATGAACTGGTTTAAACTGGTTTAAACCGGAAAAAACGGATTCAACCGGTTTAAACCGGATAAAACCGGATTGATTCGGTTTAAACCGGATAAAACCGGATTGAACCGGTTTAAACCGGCTTAAATCAGATAGAACCGGATAGAACCGGATTAAAATGGATACAACCGGATAGAACCGGTTTAAACCGGATAAAAACGGATTGAACCGGTTTAAACTGGTTTAAAGCGGATAAAACCGGATTGAAGTGGTATAAACCGGTTTAAACCGGATAGAACTGGATAGAACCGGTTTAAAGCGGATAAAACCGGATTGAAGCGGTTTAAACCGGTTTAAACCGGATAAAACCGGATTGAAGCGGTTTAAACCGGTTGAAACCGGATAGAACCGGTTTAAACCGGATAGAACCGGTTGAAACCGGATAGAACCCGTTTAAACCGGATAAAACCGGATTGAACCAGTTTAAACCGGTTTAAACCGGATAAAACCGGATTGAACCGGTTTAAACCGGTTTAAAACAGATAGAACCGGTTAGAACCGGTTTAAACCGGATAGAACCGGTTTAAACCGGATTAAACCGGATTGAACCGGTTTAAACCGGTTTAAAGCGGATAAAACCGGATTGAACTGGTTTAAACCGGATAAAACCGGATTGAACCGGTTTAAACCGGTTTCAACCGGATAGAACCGGATAGAACCGGTTTAAACTGGATAAAACCGGATTGAACCTGTCTAAACCGGTTTAAACTGGAGAAAACTGGATTGAACAGGTTTAAACTGGATAAAACCGGATTGACACAGTTTAAAACGGTTTAAACCGGATAAACCGGATTGAACCGGTTCAAACCGGTTTAAACCGGATAAAACCAAATTGAAACAGTTTAAACCGGATAAAATCAGATTGAACCGGTTTAAAACGGATAAAACCGGATTGAACTGGTTTAATCCAGTTAAAACAGGACAGAACAGGATAGAACCAGTTTAATCCGATTTAAAAAGGATAGAACCGGATAGAACCGGTCTAAACGAGATAAAACTGGATTGAAACGGTTTAAACTGGTTTAAACCGGATAAAACCGGATTGAACCAGTTCAAACTGGTTTAAACCGGATAAAACTGGATTAAACCGTTTTAAAGCGGTTTAAACTGGATAAAACCAGATTGAACCAGTTTAAGCCGATTAAAACCGGATTGAACTGGTTTAAACCGGTCTAAATCGGATAAAACCGGTTTAAACCGGATAAAACCAGATTGAACCGGTTTAAACCAGATAAAACCGGATTGATCCGGTTCAAACCGGTTTAAACCGGATAAAACCGGAGTGAACTGGTTTAAACCGGATAAAAACACATTGAACTGGTTTAAACCAGATAAAACCGGATTGAACCGTTTCAAACCGGTTTTAAACGGATAAAACCGGAATGAACCGGTTTAAACCGGATAAAACCGGATTGAACCAGTTTAAACCGGTTTAAACTGGATAAAACCGGATTGATCCGGTTTAAACCGGATAAAACCGGATTGAACCGGTTTAAACCGGCTTAAAATAGATAGAACCGGATAGAACCGGTTTAAACCGGATAGAACCGGCTAGAACCGGTTTAAATCGGATAAAACCGGATTGAACCGGTTTAAACCGGTTTAAAGCGGATAAAACCAGATTGAACTGGTATAAACCGGTTTAAACTGGAGAAAACCGGATTGAAGAGGTTTAAACCGGATAAAACCGGATTGACCCGGTTTAAACCGGTTTAAACCGGATAAAACTGGATTGAACCGGTTCAAACCAGTTTAAACCGGATAAAACCAAATTCATACAGTTTAAATCAGATAAAATCAGATTGAACTGGTTTAAAACGTATAAAATCGGATTGAACCAGTTTAAACCCTTTTAAACCAGATGGAAACGAATAGAACCAGTTTAAACTGGATAAAACCAGATTGAACTTTTTTAACTGGTTAAAACAGGATAGAACAGGATAGAACCGGTTTAAACCGATTTAAACAGGATAGAACCGGATAGAACCGGTTTAAACTAGATAAAAACGGATTGAACCGGTTTAAACCGGTTTAAACTTGATAAAACCGGATTGAAACGGTTCAAACTGGTTTAAACCGGATAAAACTGGATTAAACCGTTTTAAAGCGGTTTAAAACGGATAAAACCAGATTGAACCGGTTTAATCCGATTAAAACCGGATTGAACTGGTTTAAACTGGTCTAAACCGGATAAAACTGGTTTAAACCGGATAAAACCAGATTGAACCGGATTAAACCAGATAAAACCGGATTGAACTGGTTTAAACTGGTTTCAACCGGATAGAACCGGATAGAACCGGTTTAAACTGGATAAAACAGGATTGAACCGGTTTAAACCGGATAAAACCGGATTGAACCGTTTGAAACCGGTTTTAACCGGATAAAACCGGAATGAACCGGTTTAAACCGGATAAAACCGGACTGAACCGGTTTAAACCGGATAAAACCGTATTGAACCGTTTCAAACCTGTTTAAACCGGATAAAACCGGATTGAACCGGTTTAAACTGGATCAAACCGTATTGAACCGGTTTAAACTGGTTTCAACCGGATAGAACCGGATAGAACCGGTTTAAACTGGATAAAACCGGATTGAACCGGCTTAAACCGGTTTAAACCGGATAAAACCGGATTGAACCGGTTCAAACTGGTTTAAACCGGATCAAACCAGATTGAACCGGTTTAAACCGGATAAAACCGGATTGAACCGGCTTAAACCGGTTTGAACCGGATAAAACCGGATTGAACCGGTTCAAACCGGTTGAAACCGGATAAAACCGGATTGAAAGGGTTTAAACCGGTTTAAGCTGGATAAAACCGGAATGAACCGGCTTAAACAGGTCTAAACTGGATAAAACCCGATTGAACAGGCTTAAACTGGTATAAACAGCATAGAACCGGTTTAAACCGGATAAAACCGGATTGAACTGGTCTAAACCGGACAAAACCGGATTGAACTGGTTTCAAAAGGTTTAATCCGGATAAAACAAGATTGAACCGGTTTAAAACGGATAAAACCGGATTGAACCAGCTTAAACCGGTTTAAACCGGATAAAACTGGGTTGAATTGGTTTAAACCGGATGAAACCGGAATGAACTGGTTTAAACCGTGTAAAACCGGATTGAACCGGTTTAAACCGGTTTCAACCGGATAGAACCAGATAGAACCGGTTCAAACCGGTTTAAACCGGATAAAACCGGAATGAACTGGTTTAAACCGGGTTAAAACGGATAGAACTGGACAGAAACGGTATAAACCGGATAAAACCGGAATGAACCGGCTTAAACCTGTTTAAACTGGATAGAACCGGTTTAAACCGGTATCCGGTTTAAACCGGATAAAACCGGATTGAACCTGTCTAAACCGGTTTAAACTGGAGAAAACCGGATTGAACAGGTTTAAACTGGATAAAACCGGATTGACCCAGTTTAAACCGGTTTAAACCGGATAAAACCGGATTGAACCGGTTCAAACCGGTTTAAACCGGATAAAACCAAATTGAAACTGTTTAAAACGGATAAAATCAGATTGAACCGGTTTAAAACGGATAAAACCGGATTGAACCAGTTTAAACCTGTTTAAACCAGATGAAAACGGATAGAAACGGTTTAAACCGGATAAAACCGGATTGAACGGGTTTAATCCAGTTAAAACAGGATAGAACAGGATAGAACCAGTTTAATCCGCTTTAAAAAGGATAGAACCGGATAGAACCGGTCTAAACGAGATAAAACCGGATTGAACCGGTTTAAACCGGATAAAACCGGATTGAACCGGTTCAAACTGGTTTAAACCGGATAAAACCTGATTAAACCGTTTTAAAGTGGTTTAAACTGGATAAAACCAGATTGAACCGGTTTAAGCCAATTAAAACCGGATTGAACTGGTTTAAACTGGTCTAAACGGGATAAAACCGGTTTAAACCGGATAAAACCGGACTGAACCGGTTTAAACCGGATAAAACCAGATTGAACTAGTTTAAGCCCATTAAAACCGGATTGAACTGGTTTAAACCGCTCTAAACCGGATAAAACCGGTTTAAACTGGATAAAACCAGATTGAACCGGTTTAAACCAGATAAAACCGGATTGAACCGGTTCAAACCGGTTTAAACCGGATAAAAACGGATTGAACCGGTTTAAACCGGATAAAACCGGATTGAACCGTTTCAAACCGGTTTTAAACGGATAAAACCGGAATGAACCGGTTTAAACCGGATAAAACCGGATTGAACCGTTTCAAAACGGTTTTAACCGGATAAAACCGGAATGAACCGGTTTAAACCGGATTGAACCGGTTTAAACCGGATAAAACCGGATTGAACCGGTTTAAACTGGTTTCAACCGGATAGAAGCGGATAGAACCGGTTTAAACTGGGTAAAACCGGATTGAACCGGTTAAAACTGGATAGAACCAGATAGAACCGGTTTAAACCGGATATAACCGGACTGAACCGGTTTAAACCGGATAAAACGGGATTAAACCGTTTTAAAGTGGTTTAAACCGGATAAAACCAGATTGAACTAGTTTAAGCCGATTAAAACCGGATTGAACTGGTTTAAATCGGTCTAAACCGGATAAAACCGGTTTAAACTGGATAAAACCAGATTGAACCGGTTTAAACCAGATAAAACCGGATTGAACCGGTTTAAACCGGATAAAACCGGACTGAACCAGTTTAAACCGGTTTAAACCGGATAAAACCGGATTGATTCGGTTTAAACCGGATAAAACCGGATTGAACCGGTTTAAACCGGCTTAAACCAGATAGAACCGGATAGAACCAGATTAAAACGGATACAACCGGATAGAACCGGTTTAAACCGGATAAAACCGGATTGAAGTGGTTTAAACCGGTTTAAACCGGATAAAACCGGATTGAAGCGGATTAAACCGTTTGAAACCGGATAGAACCGGTTTAAACCGGATAGAACCGGTTTAAACCGGATAGAACCCGTTTAAACCGGATTGAACCAGTTTAAACCGGTTTAAACCGGATAAAACCGGATTGAACCGGTTTAAACCGGTTTAAAACAGATAGAACCGGATAGAACCGGTTTAAACCGGATAGAACCGGATAGAACCGGTTTAAACCGGATTAAACCGGATTGAACCGGTTTAAACTGGTTTAAAGCGGATAAAACTGGATTCAACTGGTTTAAACCGGATAAAACCGGATTGAACCGGTTTAAACCGGTTTCAAGCGGATAGAACCGGATAGAACCGGTTTAAACTGGATAAAACCGGATTGAACCTGTCTAAACCGGTTTAAACTGGAGAAAACCGGATTGAACAGGTTTAAACTGGATAAAACCGGATTGACACAGTTTAAACCGGTTTAAACCGGATAAAACCGGATTGAACCGGTTCAAACCGGTTTAAACCGGATAAAACCAAATTGAAACAGTTTAAACCGGATAAAATCAGATTGAACCGGTTTAAAACGGATAAAACCGAATTGAACTGGTTTAATCCAGTTAAAACAGGACAGAACAGGATAGAACCAGTTTAATCCGATTTAAAAAGGATAGAACCGGATAGAACCGGTTTAAACTGTTTTCAACCGAACAGAACCGGATAGAACCGGTTTAAACTGGATAAAACCGGATTGAACCGGCATAAACCGATTTAAACCAGATAAAACCGGATTGAACCGGTTCAAACCGGATAGAACCGGATAGAACCGGTTTAAACCGGATAAAACCGGATTGAAGCGGTTTAAACCGGTTAAAACCGGATAAAACCAGATTGAAACGGTTTAAACCGGATTGAAACGGCTTAAACCGGATAAAACCGGAATGAACTGGTTTAAACTGGTTTAAACCGGAAAAAACGGATTCAACCGGTTTAAACCGGATAAAACCGGATTGATTCGGTTTAAACCGGATAAAACCGGATTGAACCGGTTTAAACCGGCTTAAATCAGATAGAACCGGATAGAACCGGATTAAAATGGATACAACCGGATAGAACCGGTTTAAACCGGATAAAAACGGATTGAACCGGTTTAAACTGGTTTAAAGCGGATAAAACCGGATTGAAGTGGTATAAACCGGTTTAAACCGGATAGAACTGGATAGAACCGGTTTAAAGCGGATAAAACCGGATTGAAGCGGTTTAAACCGGTTTAAACCGGATAAAACCGGATTGAAGCGGTTTAAACCGGTTGAAACCGGATAGAACCGGTTTAAACCGGATAGAACCGGTTGAAACCGGATAGAACCCGTTTAAACCGGATAAAACCGGATTGAACCAGTTTAAACCGGTTTAAACCGGATAAAACCGGATTGAACCGGTTTAAACCGGTTTAAAACAGATAGAACCGGTTAGAACCGGTTTAAACTGGATAGAACCGGTTTAAACCGGATTAAACCGGATTGAACCGGTTTAAACCGGTTTAAAGCGGATAAAACCGGATTGAACTGGTTTAAACCGGATAAAACCGGATTGAACCGGTTTAAACCGGTTTCAACCGGATAGAACCGGATAGAACCGGTTTAAACTGGATAAAACCGGATTGAACCTGTCTAAACCGGTTTAAACTGGAGAAAACTGGATTGAACAGGTTTAAACTGGATAAAACCGGATTGACACAGTTTAAAACGGTTTAAACCGGATAAACCGGATTGAACCGGTTCAAACCGGTTTAAACCGGATAAAACCAAATTGAAACAGTTTAAACCGGATAAAATCAGATTGAACCGGTTTAAAACGGATAAAACCGGATTGAACTGGTTTAATCCAGTTAAAACAGGACAGAACAGGATAGAACCAGTTTAATCCGATTTAAAAAGGATAGAACCGGATAGAACCGGTCTAAACGAGATAAAACTGGATTGAAACGGTTTAAACTGGTTTAAACCGGATAAAACCGGATTGAACCAGTTCAAACTGGTTTAAACCGGATAAAACTGGATTAAACCGTTTTAAAGCGGTTTAAACTGGATAAAACCAGATTGAACCAGTTTAAGCCGATTAAAACCGGATTGAACTGGTTTAAACCGGTCTAAATCGGATAAAACCGGTTTAAACCGGATAAAACCAGATTGAACCGGTTTAAACCAGATAAAACCGGATTGATCCGGTTCAAACCGGTTTAAACCGGATAAAACCGGAGTGAACTGGTTTAAACCGGATAAAAACACATTGAACTGGTTTAAACCAGATAAAACCGGATTGAACCGTTTCAAACCGGTTTTAAACGGATAAAACCGGAATGAACCGGTTTAAACCGGATAAAACCGGATTGAACCAGTTTAAACCGGTTTAAACTGGATAAAACCGGATTGATCCGGTTTAAACCGGATAAAACCGGATTGAACCGGTTTAAACCGGCTTAAAATAGATAGAACCGGATAGAACCGGTTTAAACCGGATAGAACCGGCTAGAACCGGTTTAAATCGGATAAAACCGGATTGAACCGGTTTAAACCGGTTTAAAGCGGATAAAACCAGATTGAACTGGTATAAACCGGTTTAAACTGGAGAAAACCGGATTGAAGAGGTTTAAACCGGATAAAACCGGATTGACCCGGTTTAAACCGGTTTAAACCGGATAAAACTGGATTGAACCGGTTCAAACCAGTTTAAACCGGATAAAACCAAATTCATACAGTTTAAATCAGATAAAATCAGATTGAACTGGTTTAAAACGTATAAAATCGGATTGAACCAGTTTAAACCCTTTTAAACCAGATGGAAACGAATAGAACCAGTTTAAACTGGATAAAACCAGATTGAACTTTTTTAACTGGTTAAAACAGGATAGAACAGGATAGAACCGGTTTAAACCGATTTAAACAGGATAGAACCGGATAGAACCGGTTTAAACTAGATAAAAACGGATTGAACCGGTTTAAACCGGTTTAAACTTGATAAAACCGGATTGAAACGGTTCAAACTGGTTTAAACCGGATAAAACTGGATTAAACCGTTTTAAAGCGGTTTAAAACGGATAAAACCAGATTGAACCGGTTTAATCCGATTAAAACCGGATTGAACTGGTTTAAACTGGTCTAAACCGGATAAAACTGGTTTAAACCGGATAAAACCAGATTGAACCGGATTAAACCAGATAAAACCGGATTGAACTGGTTTAAACTGGTTTCAACCGGATAGAACCGGATAGAACCGGTTTAAACTGGATAAAACAGGATTGAACCGGTTTAAACCGGATAAAACCGGATTGAACCGTTTGAAACCGGTTTTAACCGGATAAAACCGGAATGAACCGGTTTAAACCGGATAAAACCGGACTGAACCGGTTTAAACCGGATAAAACCGTATTGAACCGTTTCAAACCTGTTTAAACCGGATAAAACCGGATTGAACCGGTTTAAACTGGATCAAACCGTATTGAACCGGTTTAAACTGGTTTCAACCGGATAGAACCGGATAGAACCGGTTTAAACTGGATAAAACCGGATTGAACCGGCTTAAACCGGTTTAAACCGGATAAAACCGGATTGAACCGGTTCAAACTGGTTTAAACCGGATCAAACCAGATTGAACCGGTTTAAACCGGATAAAACCGGATTGAACCGGCTTAAACCGGTTTGAACCGGATAAAACCGGATTGAACCGGTTCAAACCGGTTGAAACCGGATAAAACCGGATTGAAAGGGTTTAAACCGGTTTAAGCTGGATAAAACCGGAATGAACCGGCTTAAACAGGTCTAAACTGGATAAAACCCGATTGAACAGGCTTAAACTGGTATAAACAGCATAGAACCGGTTTAAACCGGATAAAACCGGATTGAACTGGTCTAAACCGGACAAAACCGGATTGAACTGGTTTCAAAAGGTTTAATCCGGATAAAACAAGATTGAACCGGTTTAAAACGGATAAAACCGGATTGAACCAGCTTAAACCGGTTTAAACCGGATAAAACTGGGTTGAATTGGTTTAAACCGGATGAAACCGGAATGAACTGGTTTAAACCGTGTAAAACCGGATTGAACCGGTTTAAACCGGTTTCAACCGGATAGAACCAGATAGAACCGGTTCAAACCGGTTTAAACCGGATAAAACCGGAATGAACTGGTTTAAACCGGGTTAAAACGGATAGAACTGGACAGAAACGGTATAAACCGGATAAAACCGGAATGAACCGGCTTAAACCTGTTTAAACTGGATAGAACCGGTTTAAACCGGTATCCGGTTTAAACCGGATAAAACCGGATTGAACCTGTCTAAACCGGTTTAAACTGGAGAAAACCGGATTGAACAGGTTTAAACTGGATAAAACCGGATTGACCCAGTTTAAACCGGTTTAAACCGGATAAAACCGGATTGAACCGGTTCAAACCGGTTTAAACCGGATAAAACCAAATTGAAACTGTTTAAAACGGATAAAATCAGATTGAACCGGTTTAAAACGGATAAAACCGGATTGAACCAGTTTAAACCTGTTTAAACCAGATGAAAACGGATAGAAACGGTTTAAACCGGATAAAACCGGATTGAACGGGTTTAATCCAGTTAAAACAGGATAGAACAGGATAGAACCAGTTTAATCCGCTTTAAAAAGGATAGAACCGGATAGAACCGGTCTAAACGAGATAAAACCGGATTGAACCGGTTTAAACCGGATAAAACCGGATTGAACCGGTTCAAACTGGTTTAAACCGGATAAAACCTGATTAAACCGTTTTAAAGTGGTTTAAACTGGATAAAACCAGATTGAACCGGTTTAAGCCAATTAAAACCGGATTGAACTGGTTTAAACTGGTCTAAACGGGATAAAACCGGTTTAAACCGGATAAAACCGGACTGAACCGGTTTAAACCGGATAAAACCAGATTGAACTAGTTTAAGCCCATTAAAACCGGATTGAACTGGTTTAAACCGCTCTAAACCGGATAAAACCGGTTTAAACTGGATAAAACCAGATTGAACCGGTTTAAACCAGATAAAACCGGATTGAACCGGTTCAAACCGGTTTAAACCGGATAAAAACGGATTGAACCGGTTTAAACCGGATAAAACCGGATTGAACCGTTTCAAACCGGTTTTAAACGGATAAAACCGGAATGAACCGGTTTAAACCGGATAAAACCGGATTGAACCGTTTCAAAACGGTTTTAACCGGATAAAACCGGAATGAACCGGTTTAAACCGGATTGAACCGGTTTAAACCGGATAAAACCGGATTGAACCGGTTTAAACCGGATAAAACCGGATTGAACCGGTTTAAACTGGTTTCAACCGGATAGAAGCGGATAGAACCGGTTTAAACTGGGTAAAACCGGATTGAACCGGTTAAAACTGGATAGAACCAGATAGAACCGGTTTAAACCGGATATAACCGGACTGAACCGGTTTAAACCGGATAAAACGGGATTAAACCGTTTTAAAGTGGTTTAAACCGGATAAAACCAGATTGAACTAGTTTAAGCCGATTAAAACCGGATTGAACTGGTTTAAATCGGTCTAAACCGGATAAAACCGGTTTAAACTGGATAAAACCAGATTGAACCGGTTTAAACCAGATAAAACCGGATTGAACCGGTTTAAACCGGATAAAACCGGACTGAACCAGTTTAAACCGGTTTAAACCGGATAAAACCGGATTGATTCGGTTTAAACCGGATAAAACCGGATTGAACCGGTTTAAACCGGCTTAAACCAGATAGAACCGGATAGAACCAGATTAAAACGGATACAACCGGATAGAACCGGTTTAAACCGGATAAAACCGGATTGAAGTGGTTTAAACCGGTTTAAACCGGATAAAACCGGATTGAAGCGGATTAAACCGTTTGAAACCGGATAGAACCGGTTTAAACCGGATAGAACCGGTTTAAACCGGATAGAACCCGTTTAAACCGGATTGAACCAGTTTAAACCGGTTTAAACCGGATAAAACCGGATTGAACCGGTTTAAACCGGTTTAAAACAGATAGAACCGGATAGAACCGGTTTAAACCGGATAGAACCGGATAGAACCGGTTTAAACCGGATTAAACCGGATTGAACCGGTTTAAACTGGTTTAAAGCGGATAAAACTGGATTCAACTGGTTTAAACCGGATAAAACCGGATTGAACCGGTTTAAACCGGTTTCAAGCGGATAGAACCGGATAGAACCGGTTTAAACTGGATAAAACCGGATTGAACCTGTCTAAACCGGTTTAAACTGGAGAAAACCGGATTGAACAGGTTTAAACTGGATAAAACCGGATTGACACAGTTTAAACCGGTTTAAACCGGATAAAACCGGATTGAACCGGTTCAAACCGGTTTAAACCGGATAAAACCAAATTGAAACAGTTTAAACCGGATAAAATCAGATTGAACCGGTTTAAAACGGATAAAACCGAATTGAACTGGTTTAATCCAGTTAAAACAGGACAGAACAGGATAGAACCAGTTTAATCCGATTTAAAAAGGATAGAACCGGATAGAACCGGTTTAAACTGTTTTCAACCGAACAGAACCGGATAGAACCGGTTTAAACTGGATAAAACCGGATTGAACCGGCATAAACCGATTTAAACCAGATAAAACCGGATTGAACCGGTTCAAACCGGATAGAACCGGATAGAACCGGTTTAAACCGGATAAAACCGGATTGAAGCGGTTTAAACCGGTTAAAACCGGATAAAACCAGATTGAAACGGTTTAAACCGGATTGAAACGGCTTAAACCGGATAAAACCGGAATGAACTGGTTTAAACTGGTTTAAACCGGAAAAAACGGATTCAACCGGTTTAAACCGGATAAAACCGGATTGATTCGGTTTAAACCGGATAAAACCGGATTGAACCGGTTTAAACCGGCTTAAATCAGATAGAACCGGATAGAACCGGATTAAAATGGATACAACCGGATAGAACCGGTTTAAACCGGATAAAAACGGATTGAACCGGTTTAAACTGGTTTAAAGCGGATAAAACCGGATTGAAGTGGTATAAACCGGTTTAAACCGGATAGAACTGGATAGAACCGGTTTAAAGCGGATAAAACCGGATTGAAGCGGTTTAAACCGGTTTAAACCGGATAAAACCGGATTGAAGCGGTTTAAACCGGTTGAAACCGGATAGAACCGGTTTAAACCGGATAGAACCGGTTGAAACCGGATAGAACCCGTTTAAACCGGATAAAACCGGATTGAACCAGTTTAAACCGGTTTAAACCGGATAAAACCGGATTGAACAGGTTTAAACCGGTTTAAAACAGATAGAACCGGTTAGAACCGGTTTAAACCGGATAGAACCGGTTTAAACCGGATTAAACCGGATTGAACCGGTTTAAACCGGTTTAAAGCGGATAAAACCGGATTGAACTGGTTTAAACCGGATAAAACCGGATTGAACCGGTTTAAACCGGTTTCAACCGGATAGAACCGGATAGAACCGGTTTAAACTGGATAAAACCGGATTGAACCTGTCTAAACCGGTTTAAACTGGAGAAAACTGGATTGAACAGGTTTAAACTGGATAAAACCGGATTGACACAGTTTAAAACGGTTTAAACCGGATAAACCGGATTGAACCGGTTCAAACCGGTTTAAACCGGATAAAACCAAATTGAAACAGTTTAAACCGGATAAAATCAGATTGAACCGGTTTAAAACGGATAAAACCGGATTGAACTGGTTTAATCCAGTTAAAACAGGACAGAACAGGATAGAACCAGTTTAATCCGATTTAAAAAGGATAGAACCGGATAGAACCGGTCTAAACGAGATAAAACTGGATTGAAACGGTTTAAACTGGTTTAAACCGGATAAAACCGGATTGAACCAGTTCAAACTGGTTTAAACCGGATAAAACTGGATTAAACCGTTTTAAAGCGGTTTAAACTGGATAAAACCAGATTGAACCAGTTTAAGCCGATTAAAACCGGATTGAACTGGTTTAAACCGGTCTAAATCGGATAAAACCGGTTTAAACCGGATAAAACCAGATTGAACCGGTTTAAACCAGATAAAACCGGATTGATCCGGTTCAAACCGGTTTAAACCGGATAAAACCGGAGTGAACTGGTTTAAACCGGATAAAAACACATTGAACTGGTTTAAACCAGATAAAACCGGATTGAACCGTTTCAAACCGGTTTTAAACGGATAAAACCGGAATGAACCGGTTTAAACCGGATAAAACCGGATTGAACCAGTTTAAACCGGTTTAAACTGGATAAAACCGGATTGATCCGGTTTAAACCGGATAAAACCGGATTGAACCGGTTTAAACCGGCTTAAAATAGATAGAACCGGATAGAACCGGTTTAAACCGGATAGAACCGGCTAGAACCGGTTTAAATCGGATAAAACCGGATTGAACCGGTTTAAACCGGTTTAAAGCGGATAAAACCAGATTGAACTGGTATAAACCGGTTTAAACTGGAGAAAACCGGATTGAAGAGGTTTAAACCGGATAAAACCGGATTGACCCGGTTTAAACCGGTTTAAACCGGATAAAACTGGATTGAACCGGTTCAAACCAGTTTAAACCGGATAAAACCAAATTCATACAGTTTAAATCAGATAAAATCAGATTGAACTGGTTTAAAACGTATAAAATCGGATTGAACCAGTTTAAACCCTTTTAAACCAGATGGAAACGAATAGAACCAGTTTAAACTGGATAAAACCAGATTGAACTTTTTTAACTGGTTAAAACAGGATAGAACAGGATAGAACCGGTTTAAACCGATTTAAACAGGATAGAACCGGATAGAACCGGTTTAAACTAGATAAAAACGGATTGAACCGGTTTAAACCGGTTTAAACTTGATAAAACCGGATTGAAACGGTTCAAACTGGTTTAAACCGGATAAAACTGGATTAAACCGTTTTAAAGCGGTTTAAAACGGATAAAACCAGATTGAACCGGTTTAATCCGATTAAAACCGGATTGAACTGGTTTAAACTGGTCTAAACCGGATAAAACTGGTTTAAACCGGATAAAACCAGATTGAACCGGATTAAACCAGATAAAACCGGATTGAACTGGTTTAAACTGGTTTCAACCGGATAGAACCGGATAGAACCGGTTTAAACTGGATAAAACAGGATTGAACCGGTTTAAACCGGATAAAACCGGATTGAACCGTTTGAAACCGGTTTTAACCGGATAAAACCGGAATGAACCGGTTTAAACCGGATAAAACCGGACTGAACCGGTTTAAACCGGATAAAACCGTATTGAACCGTTTCAAACCTGTTTAAACCGGATAAAACCGGATTGAACCGGTTTAAACTGGATCAAACCGTATTGAACCGGTTTAAACTGGTTTCAACCGGATAGAACCGGATAGAACCGGTTTAAACTGGATAAAACCGGATTGAACCGGCTTAAACCGGTTTAAACCGGATAAAACCGGATTGAACCGGTTCAAACTGGTTTAAACCGGATCAAACCAGATTGAACCGGTTTAAACCGGATAAAACCGGATTGAACCGGCTTAAACCGGTTTGAACCGGATAAAACCGGATTGAACCGGTTCAAACCGGTTGAAACCGGATAAAACCGGATTGAAAGGGTTTAAACCGGTTTAAGCTGGATAAAACCGGAATGAACCGGCTTAAACAGGTCTAAACTGGATAAAACCCGATTGAACAGGCTTAAACTGGTATAAACAGCATAGAACCGGTTTAAACCGGATAAAACCGGATTGAACTGGTCTAAACCGGACAAAACCGGATTGAACTGGTTTCAAAAGGTTTAATCCGGATAAAACAAGATTGAACCGGTTTAAAACGGATAAAACCGGATTGAACCAGCTTAAACCGGTTTAAACCGGATAAAACTGGGTTGAATTGGTTTAAACCGGATGAAACCGGAATGAACTGGTTTAAACCGTGTAAAACCGGATTGAACCGGTTTAAACCGGTTTCAACCGGATAGAACCAGATAGAACCGGTTCAAACCGGTTTAAACCGGATAAAACCGGAATGAACTGGTTTAAACCGGGTTAAAACGGATAGAACTGGACAGAAACGGTATAAACCGGATAAAACCGGAATGAACCGGCTTAAACCTGTTTAAACTGGATAGAACCGGTTTAAACCGGTATCCGGTTTAAACCGGATAAAACCGGATTGAACCTGTCTAAACCGGTTTAAACTGGAGAAAACCGGATTGAACAGGTTTAAACTGGATAAAACCGGATTGACCCAGTTTAAACCGGTTTAAACCGGATAAAACCGGATTGAACCGGTTCAAACCGGTTTAAACCGGATAAAACCAAATTGAAACTGTTTAAAACGGATAAAATCAGATTGAACCGGTTTAAAACGGATAAAACCGGATTGAACCAGTTTAAACCTGTTTAAACCAGATGAAAACGGATAGAAACGGTTTAAACCGGATAAAACCGGATTGAACGGGTTTAATCCAGTTAAAACAGGATAGAACAGGATAGAACCAGTTTAATCCGCTTTAAAAAGGATAGAACCGGATAGAACCGGTCTAAACGAGATAAAACCGGATTGAACCGGTTTAAACCGGATAAAACCGGATTGAACCGGTTCAAACTGGTTTAAACCGGATAAAACCTGATTAAACCGTTTTAAAGTGGTTTAAACTGGATAAAACCAGATTGAACCGGTTTAAGCCAATTAAAACCGGATTGAACTGGTTTAAACTGGTCTAAACGGGATAAAACCGGTTTAAACCGGATAAAACCGGACTGAACCGGTTTAAACCGGATAAAACCAGATTGAACTAGTTTAAGCCCATTAAAACCGGATAAAACTGGTTTAAACCGGATAAAACCAGATTGAACCGGATTAAACCAGATAAAACCGGATTGAACTGGTTTAAACTGGTTTCAACCGGATAGAACCGGATAGAACCGGTTTAAACTGGATAAAACAGGATTGAACCGGTTTAAACCGGATAAAACCGGATTGAACCGTTTGAAACCGGTTTTAACCGGATAAAACCGGAATGAACCGGTTTAAACCGGATAAAACCGGACTGAACCGGTTTAAACCGGATAAAACCGTATTGAACCGTTTCAAACCTGTTTAAACCGGACAAAACCGGATTGAACCGGTTTAAACTGGATCAAACCGTATTGAACCGGTTTAAACTGGTTTCAACCGGATAGAACCGGATAGAACCGGTTTAAACTGGATAAAACCGGATTGAACCGGCTTAAACCGGTTTAAACCGGATAAAACCGGATTGAACCGGTTCAAACTGGTTTAAACCGGATCAAACCAGATTGAACCGGTTTAAACCGGATAAAACCGGATTGAACCGGCTTAAACCGGTTTGAACCGGATAAAACCGGATTGAACATGTTCAAACCGGTTGAAACCGGATAAAACCGGATTGAAAGGGTTTAAACCGGTTTAAGCTGGATAAAACCGGAATGAACCGGCTTAAACAGGTCTAAACTGGATAAAACCCGATTGAACAGGCTTAAACTGGTATAAACAGCATAGAACCGGTTTAAACCGGATAAAACCGGATTGAACTGGTCTAAACCGGACAAAACCGGATTGAACTGGTTTCAAAAGGTTTAATCCGGATAAAACAAGATTGAACCGGTTTAAAACGGATAAAACCGGATTGAACCAGCTTAAACCGGTTTAAACCGGATAAAACTGGGTTGAATTGGTTTAAACCGGATGAAACCGGAATGAACTGGTTTAAACCGTGTAAAACCGGATTGAACCGGTTTAAACCGGTTTCAACCGGATAGAACCAGATAGAACCGGTTCAAACCGGTTTAAACCGGATAAAACCGGAATGAACTGGTTTAAACCGGGTTAAAACGGATAGAACTGGACAGAAACGGTATAAACCGGATAAAACCGGATTGAACCGGTGTAAACCGGTTGAAACCGGATAAAAACGGATTGAAAGGGTTTAAACCGGTTTAAACTGGATAAAACCGGAATGAACTGGATTAAACAGGTCTAAACCGGATAAAACCTGATTGAACAGGCTTAAACTGGTATAAACAGCATAGAACCGGTTTAAACCGGATAAAACCGGATTGAAGCGGTTTAAACCAGTTCAAACCGGATAAAACCAGATTGAAACAGTTTAAACCGGATTGAACCGGCTTAAACCGGATAAAACCGGCATGAACCGGCTCAAACCGGTTTAAACCGGATAGAACCGGTTTAAACCGGTTTAAACCAGATAAAACCGGATTGAACCGGCTTAAACCGGTTTAAACCGGATAAAACCGGATTGAACCGGTTCAAACCGGTTTAAACCAGATAGAACCAGATAGAACCGGTTTAAACCGGATAGAACCGGATAGAACTGGTTTAAACCGGATAAAACCGGATTGAACCGGTTTAAACCGGTTTAAAGCGGATAAAACCGGATTGAACTGGTTTAAACCGGATAAAACCGGATTGAACCGGTTTAAACCGGTTTCAACCGGATAGAAACGGATAGAACCGGTTTAAACTGGATAAAACGGGATTGAACCTGTCTAAACCGGTTTAAACTGGAGAAAACCGGATTGAACAGGTTTAAACTGGATAAAACCGGATTGACCCAGTTTAAACCGGTTTAAACCGGATAAAACCGGATTGAACTGGTTCAAACCGGTTTAAACCGGACAAAACCAAATTGAAACTGTTTAAACCGGATAAAATCAGATTGAACCGGTTTAAAACGGATAAAACCGGATTGAAGCAGTTTAAAGCCGTTTAAACCAGATGAAAACGGATAGAAACGGTTTAAACCGGATAAAACCGGATTGAACTGGTTTAATCCAGTTAAAACAGGATAGAACAGGATAGAACCAGTTTAATCCGCTTTAAAAAGGATAGAACCGGATAGAACCGGTCTAAACGAGATAAAAGCGGATTGAACCGGTTTAAACCGGATAAAACCGGATTGAACCGGTTCAAACTGGTTTAAACCGGATAAAACCTGATTAAACCGTTTTAAAGTGGTTTAAACTGGATAAAACCAGATTGAACCGGTTTAAGCCAATTAAAACCGGATTGAACTGGTTTAAACTGGTCTAAACCAGATAAAACCGGTTTAAACCGGATAAAACCGGATTGAACCGGTTTAAACCGGATAAAACCAGATTGAACTAGTTTAAGCCCATTAAAACCGGATTGAACTGGTTTAAACCGCTCTAAACCGGATAAAACCGGTTTAAACTGGATAAAACCAGATTGAACCGGTTTAAACCAGATAAAACCGGATTGAACCGGTTCAAACCGGTTTTAACCGGATAAAAACGGATTGAACCGGTTTAAACCGGATAAAACCGGATTGAACCGTTTCAAACCGGTTTTAAACGGATAAAACCGGAATGAACCGGTTTAAACCGGATAAAACCGGATTGAACCGTTTCAAACCGGTTTTAACCGGATAAAACCGGAATGAACCGGTTTAAACCGGATTGAACCGGTTTAAACCGGATAAAACCGGATTGAACCGGTTTAAACTGGTTTCAACCGGAAAGAACCGGATAGAACCGGTTTAAACTGGGTAAAACCGGATTGAACCGGTTAAAACCGGATAGAACCAGATAGAACCGGTTTAAACCGGATATAACCGGACTGAACCGGTTTAAACCGGATAAAACGGGATTAAACCGTTTTAAATCGGTTTAAACCGGATAAAACCAGATTGAAATAGTTTAAGCCGATTAAAACCGGATTGAACTGGTTTAAATCGGTCTAAACCGGATAAAACCGGTTTAAACTGGATAAAACCAGATTGAACCGGTTTAAACCAGATAAAACCGGATTGAACCAGTTTAAACCGGATAAAACCGGATAGAACCGGTTTAAACCGGATAAAACCGGATTGAAGCGGTTTAAACCGGTTTAAACCGGATAAAACCGGATTGAAGCGGATTAAACCGTTTGAAACCGGATAGAACCGGTTTAAACCGGATAGAACCGGTTTAAACCGGATAGAACCCGTTTAAACCGGATTGAACCAGTTTAAACCGGTTTAAACCGGATAAAACCGGATTGAACCGGTTTAAACCGGTTTAAAACAGATAGAAACGGATAGAACCGGTTTAAACCGGATAGAACCGGATAGAACCGGTTTAAACCGGATTAAACCGGATTGAACCGGTTTAAACCGGTTTAAAGCGGATAAAACCGGATTCAACTGCTTTAAACCGGATAAAACCGGATTGAACCGGTTTAAACCGGTTTCAAGCGGATAGAACCGGATAGAACCGGTTTAAACTGGATAAAACCGGATTGAACCTGTCTAAACCGGTTTAAACTGGAGAAAACCGGATTGAACAGGTTTAAACTGGATAAAACCGGATTGACACAGTTTAAACCGGTTTAAACCGGATAAAACCGGATTGAACCGGTTCAAACCGGTTTAAACCGGATAAAACCAAATTGAAACAGTTTAAACCGGATAAAATCAGATTGAACCGGTTTAAAACGGATAAAACCGAATTGAACTGGTTTAATGCAGTTAAAACAGGACAGAACAGGATAGAACCAGTTTAATCCGATTTAAAAAGCATAGAACTGGATAGAACCGGTCTAAACGAGACAAAACTGGATTGAACCGGTTTAAACTGGTTTAAACCGGATAAAACCAGATTGAACCGGTTCAAACTGGTTTAAACCGGATAAAACCGGATTAAACCGTTTGAAAGCGGTTTAAACCGGATAAAACCAGATTGAACCAGTTTAAGCCGATTAAAACCGGATTGAACTGGTTTAAACCGGTCTAAATCGGATAAAACCGGTTTAAACCGGATAAAACCAGATTGAACCGGTTTAAACCAGATAAAACCGGATTGAACCGGTTCAAACCGGTTTTAAACAGATAAAACCGGAGTGAACCCGTTTAAACCGGATAAAACTGGATTGAACCAGTTTAAACCGGTTTAAACTGGATAAAACCGGATTGATCCGGTTTAAACCGGATAAAACCGTATTGAACTGGTTTAAACCGGCTTAAAACAGATAGAACCGGATAGAACCGGTTTAAACCGTATAGACCCGGCTAGAACTGGTTTAAATCGGATAAAACCGGATTGAACCGGTTTAAACCGGTTTAAAGCGGATAAAACCGGATTGAACTGGTATAAACCGGTTTAAACTGGAGAAAACCGGATTGAAGAGGTTTAAACCGGATAAAACCGGATTGAACCGGTTCAAACCGGTTTAAACCGGATAAAACCAAATTGAACCAGTTTAAATCAGATAAAATCAGATTGAACTGGTTTAAAACGTATAAAATCGGATTGAACCAGTTTAAACCCTTTTAAACCAGATGGAAACGAATAGAACCAGTTTAAACTGGATAAAACCGGATTGAACTGGTTTAACTGGTTAAAACAGGATAGAACAGGATAGAACCGGTTTAAACCGATTTAAAAAGGATAGAACCGGATAGAAGCGGTTTAAAATAGATAAAACCGGATTGAACCGGTTTAAACCGGTTTAAACCGGATAAAACCGGATTGAAACGGTTCAAACTGGTTTAAACCGGATAAAACTGGATTAAACCGTTTTAAAGCGGTTTAAAACGGATAAAACCAGATTGAACCGGTTTAATCCGATTAAAACCGGATTGAACTGGTTTAAACTGGTCTAAACCGGATAAAAATGGTTTAAACCGGATAAAACCAGATTGAACCGGATTAAACCAGATAAAACCGGATTGAACTGGTTTAAACTGGTTTCAACCGGATAGAACCGGATAGAACCGGTTTAAACTGGATAAAACAGGATTGAACCGGTTTAAACCGGATAAAACCGGATTGAACCGTTTCAAACCGGTTTTAACCGGATAAAACCGGAATGAAACGGTTTAAACCGGATAAAACCGGACTGAACCGGTTTAAACCGGATAAAACCGGATTGAACCGTTTCAAACCTGTTTAAACCGGATAAAACCGGATTGAACCGGTTTAAACTGGATAAAACAGGATTGAACCGGTTTAAACTGGTTTCAACCGGATAGAACCGGATAGAACCGGTTTAAACTGGATAAAACCGGATTGAACCGGCTTAAACCGGTTTAAACTGGATAAAACCGGATTGAACCGGTTCAAACTGGTTTAGACCGGATCAAAGCAGATTGAACCGGTTTAAACCGGATAAAACCGGATTAAACCGGCTTAAACCGGTTTGAACTGGATAAAACCGGATTGAACCGGTTCAAACCGGTTGAAACCGGATAAAACCGGATTGAACTGTTTCAAACCGGTTGAAACCGGTTAAAACCGGAATGAACTGGTTTAAACCGGTTTAAAACGGATAGAACCGGATAGAAACGGTATAAACCGGATAAAACCGGATTGAACCGGTGTAACCCGGTTGAAACCGGATAAAAACGGATTGAAAGGGTTTAAACCGGTTTAAGCTGGATAAAACCGGAATGACCCGGCTTAAACAGGTCTAAACTGGATAAAACCCGATTGAACAGGCTTAAACTGGTATAAACAGCATAGAACCGGTTTAAACCGGATAAAACCGGATTGAACTGGTCTAAACAGGACAAAACCGGATTGAACTGGTTTCAAACGGTTTAATCCGGATAAAACAAGATTGAACCAGCTTAAACCGGTTTAAACCGGATAAAACTGGGTTGAATTGGTTTAAACAGGATGAAATCGGATTGAACAGGTTTAAATCGGTTTAAACCGTATAGAACTGGGTAAAACCGGTTGAAACCGGATAAAACCGGAATGAAACGGTTTAAACCGGTTTAAACAGGATAAAACCGGATTGAACTGGTTTATACCGGTTTAAACCGGATAAAACCGGTTTAAACGGGATAAAACCAAATTGAACCAGTTTAATCCGGATAATACCAGATTGAACCGGTTTAAGGGGGATAAAAACGGATTAAACAGGTTTAAACCGGTTTAAACCGGATAGAACCGGATATAACTGGTTGAAACTGGATAAAACCGGACTGAACCGGTTTAAATCAGTTTAAACTGGATAAAACCGGATTGAAGCGGATTAAACCAGTTTATACTGGATAAACCGGATTGAATCGGTTAAAACCGGTTTAAACCGGATAAAACCAGATTGTACCGGTTTAAACCGGATAAAAACGGATAGAACCGGTTTAAACCGGTTTAAACCAGATTGAACCGGACAGAACCGGTTTAAACCGTTTAAAACCGGATTGAACTGGTTTAAACCGGTTTCAACCGGTTCAAACGGGATGAAACCGGAATGAACCGGTTTAAACCGTATAAAACCGGATTGAACCGGTTTAAACCGGTTTCAACCGGATAGAACCAGATAGAACCGGTTTAAACTGGATAAAAGCGGATTGAACTGGTTAAAGCCGGTTAAAACCGGAGAAAACAGGATGGAACCGGCTTAAACCGGTTTAAACCGGAGAAAACCGGATTGAACCGGTTGTAACCGGTTTAAACCGGATATAAACGGATTGAAGCAGTTTAAACCGGTTTAAAACTGATAAAACCGGAATGAACCGGCCTAAACCTGTTTAAACCTGATAGGACCAGTTTAAACCGGATAAAACCGGATTGAACTGGATTAAACTGGTTTAAACCGGATAGAACTGGTTTAAACTGGATAAAACCGATTGAACCGGTTTAAACTGGTTTAAACCAGATAAAACCAGATTGAACCGGTTTTAACCTGAGAAAACCGGATTGAACTGGTTTAAACCGGTTTCAACCGGATAGAACCGGATAGAAGCAGTTTAAACTGGATAAAACCGGATTGAACCGGTACAAACCGGTTTAAACCGGATAAAACCGGAGTGAACTGGTTTAAACCGGATAAAACCGGTTTGAAACGGTTCAAGCCAGTTTAAAACGGATAAAACTGGAATGAACTGGTTTAAACCGGATAAAACCGGACTGAACCAGTTTAAACCGGATAAAACCGGATTGAACCGTTTCAAACCGGTTTTAACCGGATAAAAACGGAATGAACCGGTTTAAACCGGATAAAACCGGATTGTACCGGTTTAAACCGGAAAAAACCGGATTGAACCGGTTTATACTGGTTTCAACCGGATAGAACCGGATAGAACCGGTTTAAACTGGATAAAACCGGATTGAACCGGCTTAAACCGGTTTAAACCGGATTGAACCGGTTTAAACCGGATAAAACCGGATTGAACCGGTTCAAACTGGTTTAAACGGGATTAAACCGGATAAAACCGTTTTAAAGTGGTTTAAACTGGATAAAACCAGATTGAACCGGTTTAAGCAGATTAAAACCGGATTGAACTGGTTTAAACTGGTCTAAACTGGATAAAACCGGTTTAAACCGGATAAAACCGGATTGAACCGGTTTAAACTGGTTTCAACCGGATAGAACCGGATAGAACCGGTTTAAACTGGATAAAACCGGATTGAACCGGCTTAAACCGGTTTAAACCGGATAAAACCGGATTGAACCGGTTCAAACTCGTTTAAACCGGATCAAACCAGATTGAACCGGTTTAAACCGGATAAAACCGGATTGAACCGGCTTAAACCGGTTTCAACCGGATAAAACCGGATTGAACCGGTTCAAACTGGTTTGAACCGGATAAAACCGGAATGAACTGGTTTAAACCGGGTTAAAACGGATAGAACAGGATAGAAACGGTATAAACCGGATAAAACCGGATTGAACCGGTGTAAACCGGTTGAAACCGGATAAAAACGGATTGAAAGGGTTTAAACCGGTTTAAACTGGATAAAACCGGAATGAACTGGATTAAACAGGTCTAAACCGGATAAAACCCGATTGAACAGGCTTAAACTGGTATAAACAGCATAGAACCGGTTTAAACCGGATAAAACCGGATTGAACTGGTTTAAACCGGATAAAACTGGATTGATCCGTTTTAATCCGGTTTAAACAGGATAAAACCGGATTGAACTGGTTTATACCGGTTTAAACCAGATAAAACCGGTTTAAATGGGATAAAACCAAATTGAACCAGTTTAAACCGGATAATAACAGATTGAACCGGTTTAAGCCGGATAAAACCGGATAAAACCGGATTGAAGCGGTTTAAACCGGATAAAACCGGATTGAAGCGGTTTAAACCGGTTTAAAGTGGTTAGAACCGGTATAAAACGGATAAAACCTGATTGAACCGGTTTAAACCGGTTTAAAGCGGATAAAACCGGATTGAACTGGTTTAAACCGGATAAAACCGGATTGAACCGGTTTAAACCGGTTTCAACCGGATAGAAACGGATAGAACCGGTTTAAACTGGATAAAACCGGATTGAACCTGTCTAAACCGGTTTAAACTGGAGAAAACCGGATTGAACAGGTTTAAACTGGATAAAACTGGATTGACCCAGTTTAAACCGGTTTAAACCGGATAAAACCGGATTGAACCGGTTCAAACCGGTTTAAACCGGATAAAACCAAATTGAAACTGTTTAAACCGGATAAAATCAGATTGAACCGGTTTAAAACGGATAAAACCGGATTGAACCAGTTTAAACCCGTTTAAACCAGATGAAAACGGATAGAAACGGTTTAAACCGGATAAAACCGGATTGAACTGGTTTAATCCAGTTAAAACAGGATAGAACAGGATAGAACCAGTTTAATCCGCTTTAAAAAGGATAGAACCGGATAGAACCGGTCTAAACGAGATAAAACCGGATTGAACCGGTTTAAACCGGATAAAACCGGATTGAACCGGTTCAAACTGGTTTAAACCGGATAAAACCTGATTAAACCGTTTTAAAGTGGTTTAAACTGGATAAAAGCAGATTGAACCGGTTTAAGCCAATTAAAACCGGATTGAACTGGTTTAAACTGGTCTAAACCGGATAAAACCGGTTTAAACCGGATAAAACCGGATTGAACCGGTTTAAACCGGATAAAACCAGATTGAACTAGTTTAAGCCCATTAAAACCGGATTGAACTGGTTTAAACCGCTCTAAACAGGATAAAACCGGTTTAAACTGGATAAAACCAGATTGAACCGGTTTAAACCAGATAAAACCGGATTGAACCGGTTCAAACCGGTTTAAACCGGATAAAAACGGATTGAACCGGTTTAAACCGGATAAAACCGGATTGAACCGTTTCAAACCGGTTTTAAACGGATAAAACCGGAATGAACCGGTTTAAACCGGATAAAACCGGATTGAACAGTTTCAAACCGGTTTTAACCGGATAAAACCGGAATGAACCGGTTTAAACCGGATTGAACCCGTTTAAACCGGATAAAACCGGATTGAACCGGTTTAAACTGGTTTCAACCGGAAAGAACCGGATAGAACCGGTTTAAACTGGGTAAAACCGGATTGAACCGGTTAAAACCGGATAGAACCAGATAGAACCGGTTTAAACAGGATATAACCGGACTGAACCGGTTTAAACCGGATAAAACGGGATTAAACCGTTTTAAATCGGTTTAAACCGGATAAAACCAGATTGAAATAGTTTAAGCCGATTAAAACCGGATTGAACTGGTTTAAATCGGTCTAAACCGGATAAAACCGGTTTAAACTGGATAAAACCAGATTGAACCGGTTTAAACCAGATAAAACCGGATTGAACCGGTTTAAACCGGATAAAACCGGATTGAACCGGTTTAAACCGGCTTAAACCAGATAGAACCGGATAGAACCGGATTAAAACGGATACAACCGGATAGAACCGGTTTAAACCAGATAAAACCGGATTGAACCGGTTTAAACCGGTTTAAAGCGGAAAAAACCGGATTGAACTGGTATAAACCGGTTTAAACCGGATAGAACCGGATAGAACCGGTTTAAACCGGATAAAACCGGATTGAAGCGGTTTAAACCGGTTTAAACCGGATAAAACCGGATTGAAGCGGATTAAACCGTTTGAAACCGGATAGAACGGGTTTAAACCGGATAGAACCGGTTTAAACCGGATAGAACCCGTTTAAACCGGATTGAACCAGTTTAAACCGGTTTAAACCGGATAAAACCGGATTGAACCGGTTTAAACCGGTTTAAAACAGATAGAACCGGATAGAACCGGTTTAAACCGGATAGAACCGGATAGAACCGGTTTAAACCGGATTAAACCGGATTGAACCGGTTTAAACCGGTTTAAAGCGGATAAAACCGGATTCAACTGGTTTAAACCGGATAAAACCGGATTGAACCGGTTTAAACCGGTTTCAAGCGGATAGAACCGGATAGAACCGGTTTAAACTGGATAAAACCGGATTGAACCTGTCTAAAACGGTTTAAACTCGAGAAAACCTGATTGAACAGGTTTAAACTGGATAAAACCGGATTGATACAGTTTAAACCGGTTTAAACCGGATAAAACCGGATTGAACCGGTTCAAACCGGTTTAAACCGGATAAAACCAAATTGAAACAGTTTAAACCGGATAAAATCAGATTGAACCGGTTTAAAACGGATAAAACCGAATTGAACTGGTTTAATCCAGTTAAAACAGGACAGAACAGGATAGAACCAGTTTAATCTGATTTAAAAAGGATAGAACCGGATAGAACCGGTCTAAACGAGATAAAACTGGATTGAACCGGTTTAAACTGGTTTAAACCGGATAAAACCGGATTGAACCGGTTCAAACTGGTTT